>NW_022630996.1:10156863-10756863 GCF_010015895.1 Lontra canadensis
CCCCCCCCCCTCTCACGATTTGGGATCTCTTCTGATTTGGCTAAAGCATATTTTCCTGGGGTTGTTGCCACCCTTTTAGTATTTTACTTGTTCCTTCATATACTCTTATCTGGACAAAATGACAAGGTGGAAAAATTCACCACAAAAAAAAAGAACAAGAGGCAGTACCAAAGACTAGGGACCTAATCAATACAGACATTGGTAATATGTCAGATCTAGAGTTCAGAATGACGATTCTCAAGGTTCTAGCTGGGCTCAAAAAAGGCATGGAAGATATTAGAGAAACCCTCTTGGGAGATATAAAAGCCCTTTCTGGAGAAATAAAAGAACTAAAATCTAATCAAGTTGAAATCAAAAAAGCTATTAA
The DNA here is from genome assembly GCF_010015895.1 of Lontra canadensis. NCBI lineage: Eukaryota > Metazoa > Chordata > Mammalia > Carnivora > Mustelidae > Lontra > Lontra canadensis. The sequence goes on from NW_022630996.1 coordinate 10,157,231, forward strand.
TGAGGTGCAGTCAAAAATGGAGGCTCTCACTGCTAGGATAAATGAGGCAGAAGAAAGAATTAGTGATATAGAAGACCAAATGACAGAGAATAAAGAAGCTGAGCAAAAGAGGGACAAACAGCTACTGGACCACGAGGGGAGAATTCGAGAGATAAGTGACACCATAAGACGAAACAACATTAGAATCATTGGGATTCCAGAAGAAGAAGAAAGAGAGAGGGGAGCAGAAGGTTTATTGGAGAGAATTATTGGAGAGAATTTCCCCAATATGGCAAAGGGAACAAGCATCAAAATCCAGGAGGTTCAGAGAACCCCCCTCAAAATCAATAAGAATAGGTCCACACCCCGTCACCTAATAGTAAAATTTACAAGTCTTAGTGACAAAGAGAAAATCCTGAAAGCAGCCCGGGAGAAGAAGTCTGTAACATACAATGGTAAAAATATTAGATTGGCAGCAGACTTATCCACAGAGACCTGGAAGGCCAGAAAGAGCTGGCATGATATATTCAGAGTACTAAACGAGAAAAACATGCAGCCAAGAATACTATACCCAGCTAGGCTATCATTGAAAATAGAAGGAGAGATTAAAAGCTTCCAGGACAAACAAAAACTGAAAGAATTTGCAAACACCAAACCAGCTCTACAGGAAATATTGAAAGGGGTCCTCTAAGCAAAGAGAGAGCCTAAAAGTAGTAAATTAGAAAGGAACAGAAACAATATACAATAACAGTTACCTTACAGGCAATACAATGGCACTAAATTCATATCTCTCAATAGTTACCCTGAATGTTAATGGGCTAAATGCCCCAATCAAAAGACACAGGGTATCAGAATGGATAAAAAAGCAAAACCCATCTATATGTTGCCTACAAGAAACTCATTTGAAACCCGAAGACACCTTCAGATTTAAAGTGAGGGGGTGGAAAAGAATTTACCATGCTAATGGACATCAGAAGAAAGCAGGAGTGGCAATCCTTATATCAGATCAATTAGATTTTAAGCCAAAGACTATAATAAGAGATGAGGAAGGACACTATATCATACTCAAAGGATCTGTCCAACAAGAAGATCTAACAATTTTAAATATCTATGCCCCTAACGTGGGAGCAGCCAACTATATAAACCAATTAATAACAAAATCAAAGAAACACATCGACAATCATACAATAATAGTAGGGGACTTTAACACTCCCCTCACTGAAATGGACAGATCATCCAAGCAAAAGATCAACAAGGAAATAAAGGCCTTAAATGACACACTGGACCAGATGGACATCACAGATATATTCAGAACATTTCATCCCAAAGCAACAGAATACACATTCTTCTCTAGTGCCCATGGAACATTCTCCAGAATAGATCACATCCTCGGTCCTAAATCAGGTCTCAACCAGTATCAAAAGATTGGGATCATTCCCTGCATATTTTCAGACCACAATGCTCTGAAGCTAGAACTCAATCACAAGAGGAAATTTGGAAAGAACCCAAATACATGGAGACTAAACAGCATCCTTCTAAAGAATGAATGGGTCAACCAGGAAATTAAAGAAGAATTGAAAAAATTCATGGAAACAAATGATAATGAAAATACAACGGTTCAAAATCTGTGGGACACAACAAAGGCAGTCCTGAGAGGAAAATATATAGCGGTACAAGCCTTCCTCAAGAAACAAGAAATTAAAGGCATCCAGATCGGCAAAGAAGAAGTCGAACTATCACTCTTCGCGATGATATGATACTATATGTGGAAAACCCAAAAGACTCCACTCCAAAACTGCTAGAACTTGTACAGGAATTCAGTAAAGTGTCAGGATATAAAATCAATGCACAGAAATCAGTCGAATTTCTCTACACCAACAACAAGACAGAAGAAAGAGAAATTAAGGAGTCAATCCCATTTACAATTGCACCCAAAACTATAAGATACCTAGGAATAAACCTAACCAAAGAGACTAAGAATCTATACACAGAAAACTATAAAGTACTCATGAAAGAAATTGAGGAAGACACAAAGAAATGGAAAAATGTTCCATGCTCCTGGATTGGAAGAATAAATATTGTGAAAATGTCTATGCTACCTAAAGCAATCTACACATTTAATGCAATTCCTATCAAAGTACCATCCATTTTTTTCAAAGAAATGGAACAAATAATCCTAAAATTTATATGGAACCAGAAAAGACCTCGAATAGCCAAAAGAATATTGAAAAAGAAAGCCAAAGTTGGTGGCATCACAATTCCGGACTTCAAGCTCTATTACAAAGCTGTCATCGTCAAGACAGCATGGTACTGGCACAAAAACAGACACATAGATCAATGGAACAGAATAGAGAGCCCAGAAATAGACCCTCAACTCTATGGCCAACTAATCTTCGACAAAGCAGGAAAGAATGTCCAATGGAAAAAAGACAGCCTCTTCAATAAATGGTGTTGGGAAAATTGGACAGCCACATGCAGAAAAATGAAATTGGATCATTTCCTTACACCACACATGAAAATAGGCTCAAAATGGATGAAGGACCTCAATGTGAGAAAGGAATCCATCAAAATCCTTGAGGAGAACACAGGCAGCAACCTCTTTGACCTCAGCCGCAGCAACATCTTCCTAGGAACATCACCAAAGGCAAGGGAAGCAAGGGCAAAAATGAACTATTGGGATTTTATCAAGATCAAAAGCTTTTGCACAGCAAAGGAAACAGTTAACAAAACCAAAAGACAACTGACAGAATGGGAGAAGATATTTGCAAACGACATATCAGATAAAGCGCTAATGTCCAGAATCTATAAAGAGCTTAGCAAACTCAACACCCAAAGAACAAATAATCCAATCAAGAAATGGGCAGAGGACATGAACAGACATTTCTGCAAAGAAGACATCCAGATGGCCAACAGACACATGAAAAAGTGCTCCATATCACTCGGCATCAGGGAAATACAAATCAAAACCACAATGAGATACCACCTCACACCAGTCAGAATGGCTAAAATTAACAAGTCCGGAAATGACAGATGCTGGCGAGGATGCGGAGAAAGGGGAACCCTCCTACACTGTTGGTGGGAATGCAAGCTGGTGCAACCACTCTGGAAAACAGCATGGAGGTTCCTCAAAATGTTGAAAATAGAACTACCCTATGACCCAGCAATTGCACTGCTGGGTATTTACCCTAAAGATACAAACGTAGTGATCCGAAGGGGCACGTGCACACGAATGTTTATAGCAGCAATGTCTACAATAGCCAAACTATGGAAAGAACCTAGATGTCCATCAACAGACGAATGGATAAAGAAGATGTGGTATATATACACAATGGAATACTATGCAGCCATCAAAAGAAATGAAATCTTGCCATTTGCGATGACGTGGATGGAACTAGAGGGTATCATGCTTAGCAAAATAAGTCAATCGGAGAAAGACAACTATCATATGATCTCCCTGATATGAGGGAGAGGAGATGCAACATGGGGGGGTTAAGGGGGTAGGAGAAGAGTAAATGAAGCAAGATGGGATTGGGAGGGAGATAAACCATAAGTGACTCTTAATCTCACAAAACAAACTGAGGGTTGCTGGGGGGAGGGGGGTTGGGAGAGGGGGGGTGGGGTTATGGACATTGGGGAGGGTATGTGCTATGGTGAGTGCTGTGAAGTGTGTAAAGCTGGCGATTCACAGACCTGTACCCCTGGGGAAAAAAATATATGTTTATAAAAAATAAAATTTAAAAAAAAAATACCTTCACCCTCAGTGGGACAATTCTTCGAGAAAAACGGACATAGCAACTTACAAGATTTCAGAAATATGCAGATGTCTTCTACTGGACAACCAAGAATTTCTAAGAAATGTTGGACAAAATTTTATGTTCACATTATTATTGCTGCTGGCAGCCTTGTTTCATATAAAACTCACTGGTTTAAAAAAAAAAATCGGGGCGCCTGCGTGGCTCAGTCAGTTGAGCATCTACGTTTGGCTCAGGTCATGGTCCCGAGGTCCTGGGATCGAGCCCCAGGTCTGGCTCCCTGCTCACTGGGGAGCTTGCTTCTCACTCTGCCTCTCTCCCCCTCCAAACCCCCGCCGACTTCTCTCAAATAGGTAAATAAAATCTTTAAAAAAAAAAAAAAAGAGATGCTGCAAAAGCAGTTCTAACAGGAAAATTTATGGCTATAGATGCATACGTTAAGAAGAAAGAAAGATCTCAAATAAGCCTAACATTACACCTCAAGGAACTAAAAAAGAAGAATAAACTAAGTTCAACATAAGAAGGAAGGAAATAATAAAAACTATAGCATAAATAGAGAACAAGAAAACATTAACAAAATAAGAGTTGACCCTTTGAAAAGATAATCTTCACAAACCTTAGCCTGACTACCCAAGAAAAAAAAAAAAAAGAGAACTCAAATAAATAAAATAGAAAGGGGAGAGGAAATGTTACAATAAATACCACACAAATACAAAGGGTCATAAGAGACTGCTATGAACAATTATATGCCTAGCTTGTTCTAGAATAACATAGAAAAATGGATAAATTCCTAGAAAAATACAACCTACCAAGAATGAATCATGAAGAAATAGAAAATCTAAATAGACCAATAATGAGTAAGAAAGTAAGAGACTGAATCAGTATTCAAAAACCTCCCAACAAAGTCCAGGATTTTGGTTTCAGTTGTAAATTCTACCAAAATACTCAAAAGATTAATAACAATTCTTCTGAAACTTTTCTAAAACATTGAACAGGAGGGAATACTCCCAAACTCATTTTAAAAGGCCAGAATTAACTGGATGCCAAAGCCAAATAAGGATACTATTAGAAAAGAAAACTAATAAGTTTTCTATACTGATAAGTATATAAATATAGAAATATATATAAATATAAATAAATCTATAATATATAAAAATTCTCAACAATATATTAGCAAGTTGATTCAACAGAATATTAAAAGGTTCATACACCATGATCAAATGTATTTATTCCTGGGATACAAGGATGGCTCAACATACACAAATCAATAAATGGGAAACATCACATTAAAAGAATGAAAGACAAAGATCATGATCACATTAATAGTGAAGGTGAAGCATTCAACATCTTTTCATGACAAAACTCAACAACTGAGTATTAAAAGAAGGTACCCCAATATAACAAAAGCTGTATATGACAAGTCCAGAGCTAACATCATAGTCAAAGATGAAAGATTGAAACTTTTCCTTTAAGCTCAGGAACAAAACAAGGATGTCCACTCTCACCACTCATTCACATAGTACTGGAAGTCCTAGACAAAATAATCAGACAAGAAAAAAAAAGGCATCCAAATTTGAAAGGAAGAAGTAAAATTGTTTACAGATGACATGATCTTACATATGTAAAACCCTAAAAACTCTACCAAAAAACTGTTAAAATTAATCTTTGAATTCAGTAAAGTTGCATGATACAAAATCAACATATAAAAATCAGTTGCATTTCTATACACTTAACAATGAACTATCTAAAAAAGAAATAAAACAATCCCAATAACATCAAAAAATAATTTAATTAGGAATAAATTTAACCAAGAAGACAAAAGATCTGTACACTGAAAACTGTATGACACTGGCGAAAGAAATTGAAGAGGATACAAACAAATGCAATGATATCCCATGTTCATGGATTGGAAAAATTAATATTGTCAAAATGTCTACACTACCTAGAGCAATCTGTAGATTTAATGCAACCCCTATAAAAATTCCAACAGCATTTTTTACAGAAATAGATAAAAAAAAAATCCTAAAATTAGTGTGGAACCACAAAAGACCTCAAATAGTCAAAGCAGTCCTCAGAAAGAACAAAGCTGGAGCCATCACTCTTCCTGATTTCAAAACATATTACAAAGCCACAGCAACCAAAACAAATCGTACCGGCATAAAGACAGACACATAGACCAATGCAACAAAATAGAGAGCCCAGAAATCAACCCACAAATGAACTAACATTTGAAAAGGAAGCCAAGGAGATTCAGTGGGGAAAATACAGTCTTTTCAATAAATGGTACTGACAATACTGGACAGCCACATGCAAAAGAATGAAATTAGACCAATATCTTGCACCACTTAAAAATTAACTTTGAGTAGATTAAAGACTTAAATGTAAGACTTGAAACCATAAAACTCCTAGAAGAAAACATAAGGAAAATGTTTCTTGACATTTTTCTTGATGATGAGTTTTTACATATGATGCCCAAAACACAGGGAACAAAAGTAAAAATAAACAAGTGGGAATGTATGAAACAAAAATCTTCTGCACAGAAAAAGAAATAATCAACAAAATGAAAAGATAATCTACAGAATTAGAGAAAATATTTATAAATTATATATCTGATAAGGGGTTAATATCAAAATATACATGGAATTCATACAACTCTATAGCAAAATAACAAAGTATCCAATTTAAAAATGGGCAAAAGACTTGAAAAAGCATTTTTCCAAAGAAAATATGCAAATGGCCAACAGTTACATGAAAAGGTGCTCAACACCATTAATCACCTGGGAAATGCTAGTCAAAACCACAGTGAGAGATCTCCTCACGCTGTTAGAATGGCTATTATGAAAAAGCCAAGAGTTAATAAGTTTTGGAGAGGATGAGGAGAAAAAGCCACCCTTGTGTACTGTTGATGGGAATGTGAATTGAGGCAGCCACTTGGAAAACAGTATGGAGGTTCCTCAAAAAACTAAAAATAGAACAACAGTATGATCTAGCAGTTCCAATCCTGGCTATATATGCAAAGGAAACAAAACCACTATCCCAAACTGACATCTGCACCCCCATGTTCACTGCAGCATTATTTACAATAGCCAAGAGATGAAAAACAGTTCAGTGTCCACTGACATGAATGGCTGAAGAAAATGTGGTACATACACACCATGGACTATTATTTAGGCATAAATAGGAAGGAAATCCAGCCATCTGAGACAACATGGATGAATTTCGAAGATATTATGCTAACTGAAAGAAGTCAGGCAGAGGAAGACAAATACTCTATGATCTTGATCTTACTTATATGCGGAATCTAAAACACCAAACAGAAAAAGAATAGATTGGTGGTGGCCAGAGGTTAGGGGTTGGGAGAAATGGGTGAAAGTCGCCAAAGGGAACAAAATACTGGTTATGAGGTGTTACATTCTGAGGATCTAATGTATAGCATGATGACTACAGTACATACTGTATTATATACCTGAAAGGTGCTAAGAGAGTAGATCTTAAAAATTCTCACCACACACACACACACACACACACACACACATCCTTACTAAGATAATCATTTTTGCAATATATGTATATATCATATCATCACCTCGTATACCTTAAACTTTCACAATGTTATATGTCAACTATATCTCAGTTAAGCAGGGAAAAATAAATAAAAATATGTCCCCCCCACAAAAACATAGTTACCAAGACATGCAACCAGCTTTCCATTGTCCAGCCTCTTCCACTAGAGCTACAAATGTACAGGGTACATTATCTGCCTTCCAGACTTCACTATGCTACATGGGAGATTGTTTTGCCAAATGTTTCACTCCTGTGAATATGAATCATCATCCTTATGGCTTCTAATATCACTTCCTTTATTGTGTACTATTTAGTCCATAAGCCAAAGTCGTCTATTTAAGACTTTTGTTCTAGTAACAGCTCTCTTCTGACAATAATTTCTGCATCAGTCAAGATTGGCTCAGTGTTACTCACTAATAAATATTAAAATCTCAGTGGCTGAAAAGTTTGCTGCATATCCGTTGTGGAATGGTAGGGGAGCTCTGTTCAATAGGGTCACTCAGAAACTCAGGCTGATGATAGCTGTTGTCTTGAATGTTGCTGGTGGCTGTAACAGAGGAAATCAAGAGCTCTGAAGGGTCTGGCATTGGCAAGCCTGCAAGTGACTCATATTACTTCTGCTGATAACTAATAGGCCAAAATTAGTTACATGACATTATTCAACCACAAGGAAGCCAGGAAGAGCCATTCTCTCTTGTGCTTGGGATGGTAGACAAAAGAAAATAGTTTTTGAGCACCATGAATACCTAGCAAAGTAGGTCAATAAACAAAAAGAAATGAAAAATCTGTGATAAGTGAGGTAAAAGGGGAAAAAACTGGGCTATATGGTAGAAGTAATTGAGGGACCTACTTAAAGTGGGTGGTCTGGGAGGTCTGATGATGTAACATTTGCATTGAGACCTTGAAGTTCCGAAGGAGTAAGCAAGAATGAAAAGAACATTCTTGTTAGGGAAAAAGCACATTAGCCCCTGGGTGGAATGAGATTGATTTTTCCTAAACTGACAGAAGACAAGATTTTGAGGAACCCAAGAAGCAATGAGGATAGGAGAGTTGTGTCATAAGTTGGAAGAGACGTCAGAATCAGATCACAGAAGACCTGAAGGCTGTAGAAAATAATTAGGATTTCATCCTAAATGCAATGGGCAGCCATTGAAAGGTCTTAGGGTGAAAAGAGCCTGTTTGATTTATGTTTGAAAAAGGTAACTCTGGCTATGTGAGGAATTACTAGGAAAAGAGAGGGAAATGGGAGACCAACTGGGAGGGTACTGTAGCCGCGAAGACAGGTCGGGGGGTTGGGAAGGTTCATGGAAGGGGATCAGTAGTGAAGACCATAAGTGGTGAACAATTTAAGATATATTTTGGAGGCTTTACTGATATATTAAGAGAGAAAGATCAGGAATGATAGGAGTTATTTATGACTTCCATTGTCAAAGATAAATAAATCCGGATACTAGTAAAGTGGTAGGAACAGATTTTTATTAGTAACAACTTGTTACAATAAAAAATGGAGACCAGCCTTGAAAAGTCCCTGAGCAGACAATACCAGTTCAGTCATACAAACAAAGATTAATTTAACTTATTTTGCAAGACTAACTTGGCCTTGGTCATTTCTTACTTATGCCTCTGAAAATCACAAGTAAAGCTTGAACTGTTTCCCAAGGTTGATAAGAGCAGTGCCCTATCATTTAAGAGAATTCTAATATTATAACCAGCCACTGTGAAGAGTAGTCTGCTTTTCCACTACATACGCTGCTTTTATAGCAATATACCCCTGAGCCTCATTACTTGCTTTGGTTTGAGTGCTCCTGGTTTGCAACTGTCTTTTTGGTATGTGCACAATAAACTTTGACTAATTACTACTTCCGGTGATTCATTCGCTTTGCTTCTGTTATGTCTGAACTTCTGACAAACTATTACGTAGGTAAAAAGAATCCAATGTGAAATGAACTCAACTTTGATATGTACAGAGATGAATGGGTATTTTAAAGGAAGAATGAGAGAGGAAAGCGGAGGCAAGTGGGGGCTTAACTGAGTAAATGCAAGTAGGCTGGCTGTGTATGCTAGCTGGCGATCACTGAAGCTAGGGTTCTTCCTTCCAACAGAGACTGGGAGACAGAGGCCCTAACCTCAGGTATCAAATGAAATGAAAAGAAAAAAAAAATGGCAGTCTTGAGTTTTCTCAGGCAGACACTTTAAGGGGTCTGGGGTCATCTTAGGATGTGGCCTTGATCTGTTAGAAACTACATTAGTGTTGGTTCAAGTTTTTATATGTCAAGGTTGAGGCCCAGCTGAGAACAGGCTCTCAGAGGAGGCTGTCGTCAGTTTGGTCAAGGAGAGAATCTTTGTTACATGTTTCTGATTCTAGTGACATGTGGTTGGTGATGTCATTCACAGAGAAGGGGAAGTCTACAGGGACAACTAGGTTTAGAATCTAGAGGAGACCAAATCCCATGTTAATTTTGAAACATTTGAATGGCTAAGAAATTAAATATAAGAATGGTTCGTAGGGGCACCTGGGTGGCTCAGTGGGTTGGGCCACTGCCTTCGGTCAGGTCGTGATCTCAGGGTCCTGGGATTGAGCCCCACATTCGGGCTCCCTGCTCAGCAGGGAGCCTGCTTCCCCCTTCCTCTCTGCCTACTTGTGATCTCTCTCTCTCTCTGTCAAATAAATAAATAAAATCTTTTTAAAAATGTTTAAAAAAAGAAAAGAATGATTTGTAGTAGAAGTCTGAGCTAGAGATATAAACATAAATCAAGAGCTGTCATCATGATCTAACTCAAAGATCACACAGGTGGGAGTGGGAGATCAAGAAGATGTAGGGACTCTAGGATTTGCCTTACAAATTATTCCTTGAGATTTTTTTCCAGAAATGTATCACCATTAGGTGGATGGATCTGTGTTTTTGTCAGAAAGTCAAATTAACAGAACATCAATCAAGATAGCTACTAAATATTTGATTTTTCTTTTGATTTGAAACCTATCTCCATTTACTATTTCTAAACCATAGCAAAAAAAAATTACATTTATTGAACATTATTATTCACATTAAACATATGTAGCAAACTGAACAGAGAAGGGTTAAATAACTTTTGCCTTACAAAATTAGTAAGGATTGGGTCCTGTATACAAAACCAAGCAATCTGTTTCCAGAGGCTATGATCTGAACCCCTATACTATATGGCAAGCATAGTTAGTAGCTTGGCTTATTTACTTAGTGGGCCATAAATAATAGTCTTTTATATACATGTAATAGTTCCGGTAAGTTTTTATTGGATCTATGTTTATGTGTGCATGTCTGGGTCATTAGGGTTGGACACAATTCACCTTGAGGCTGTGCCCTACGGTAAAATACACCCAAACTCTAAGAAGAGTAGAACTGGCTTCACGAGAATGGCCCTGAAGCTTCAACCCATTAAAAACAAATGAACAAACAGAAAATAAAAAATAAATAAAAACGCAAATTGTACAGTTGGGTTTGCTTTATCCTAAGGCATCAAGCTGAATTCCTAGTCCTGGACGTAATTTGTTAGTCTGGGAGATGAGTAAAAATTTTCCCCCACCACACACTGAAGTTTTCGCGCTCCAAACAACATCATACATGGTTATTTTACTGAATTCACACGGTTATCTTAAGTATTGAAGAGGTCTTTGACGGCAGGCATTGTTTTATCCATCTTTCTTACTATACCCGCAGTGGCTAACAGAGTCTAGCATGGAGGAGGAGCCCAAGGGATGCCTGATAGTGTAAGAAGAAAGAGAAGTAACAGAAAAGGAAGGAAAGAGGGTAAGAGAGAGAAGGGTAAAAAAAAAGTAAAGGAGGGAACGAAAAGAGAAAGGAATTCAAATCCAACATTCCTACTGGACACTTAGAATGTGAGCAAGGTGCCCTCCAACGCTGTGTTTTAAAAAAGTTTTTCCCCACGTGTGTGGTGTGCAAAAAACATCCTGGTTCTACCTGAACTAGCCTAACTGGGCCTCCGCCCTGGGCCCCTGAGGCCCACGGGCTCGCTTCACTGGCCTCTCAGTCCCGCCCACTCCCCCCGGACCCGGTCCGTCAGCCGGCCTCGCCACTGCGCCTGCGCACGTGGAGCGCTCCGCCGCGGGCCGTCAGGGCGGGGTCCCGAGCGGGGCGTTCCGCCCAAGGGAAGAGGAAGAGGAAGTTGGGGGAGGATCCTAGCTGGGAGTGAACCGGAAGTGCAAACGCTCCGGCTTCTCTTCGGCCAGGCGGAACCTGCTCTGCTGGGCCCGGTGGCCGCAAAAGAACTTTGTTTCTCCCGCCCCAACGGTCGCCGCGGCCAACTGCCTCGCCCGCCTGGCAGCCTTCCCCGCCTTCTCTTCCCCTCTCCAGCTCCGCGCGGCCCTGTCTGCCTCTCGCCCCGCGGTATCCGCTTGCTGCTACCACCGCCTCCTCGTCTTCTACCCGGCCAGGCGGCCCGCCCCGCTGCAGTGATGTGCGACAAGGAGTTCATGTGGGCCCTGAAAAACGGAGACTTGGATGAGGTGAAAGACTATGTGGCCAAGGTAAGCGGCGACGAGTGGAGTGCGCGAGAGCACGGAGGTGGGATGTCGATGAGGCTCAGGAAGCGGACGGGAGCTGGGCTGGCGGGAGTGGGGGTTGGGGGAGGAGAGACAGCCTGGATGGAGGTGGCACCGAGGAGAGAGGGGAGCCTGGGAGCGTCTGAACTGAAGGAAGGGTCCGATACCACGGTCGCGTTCTGTCAGGTAACTGGTTGGTGTGATACAGTCAGACTCCTCTTGTCCGCCTGCTCCCTGGGGGAGGGGAGGAGTGGTAACCCTCTTTGAGAGTCACTTCTGAGCCCTGGTCATTTGAGTTTGGTCGTCTTCTATGGTGGAGTTACTTAAATCTTTCTTGAATGGAGGTAATTCTCCATCTTGGACCTGCCGGTTGCTGAATGAAGTAACCTAAGTGATTAGAATCAGAGGAACGCCTTTTCTTGAACTTTGAACCTGTTGAGAATTTGAAGGATACATTGACCCTGGAAAAGAGTGCCGAAAATAGCAATGGTTGAAATTTTGAAACTCGGTATCACTTCACTGTGAAGTCTTAACTTTGGGTGTGGCCTTTTTCCTCTCCCACACTACAACAAATAGGTATTTGCTTCAAGTGGTGAGGGTGTCAGTCAGCACCTGGCAGTGTTTAAGATAATCAGAATAGTTTTCAGTCAAGCACGTTGACTTTAGTTACTCCATGTTTATCCTCGATCCCATCTGAAATACTCAAACGTGTAATAGATAGTATGCAGTGTAGTCACCGTGTGTTTAAGGGTAAAATCGTGATGAAGAAAGCTCATCTCAAACCTAAACTCAAAATAGAAAGTTGAATCTGCTTTGTGGTGGAATGGTAAGCTTAGAATCCCAAGCTGACCTGCCTCCGGACCCTGAAACTGCCTTTTGTAGTCGTTAGAGAACTGACCTGCGATTATCATATGATGGTAATGTAAAAACAAATCTCCCAAAACAAAAGTATAACCTTATGACGTAACTGTGGAGGGTGTCTTCTGAAAAATATAATTTTATGACATAACCAAGGAGGACATCTTGCTCACCTTCAAAAAGTGTGAGAATTGGTTCTGGATTTTAGTTCTTCAAAGGATATGACCACTGGTTGTTTTTGCTTCAGAGATCTGTGTTAGGAAGGAACTAAGCAGAAGCAGTGTTTCTTAAAACTTGCAGGATTGTGCAAGGCAAACCACTGCTAGTTTTTACTCATTTAATACCATTACAGTTTAGACTTTTGCATGAAGAATATGTGTTTTGTTGTTATTTGCAGTGGATTCATAGGACACCATTTGCTGCCTTCTCAGCTAGTGGCAGTCTGAAACCTAACTTATTGGATGTTTCAATGTAAGATTGAAAGGAAAACATTACTGGGATACTTTAATCCATGGTACACTTTCCAGTGATGGGACACTACGGTACTCTGGAATCGAGTGGGCTTTTGTTTTTCTGTTATGGCAGAAGCTAGGTTATTTGATATACCTGAAATATGAAAAGTTGGTAAATATTAATGGAGCTTGCAGCTACAAAACAATACCATTTATGTGGTGTCTTCCTGATCCATTATTTTATATCATCCTTGTGAGTCTTGTGAAAGTCCTTTTATTAATCCCATTTTACAGATACATTTTACAGTACTGAGATGCAGGGTACTTAAAAATCCAAAGTTACAGAGATAACAGATAATGAAGCCAGAACTGCTGACTCCAAAACTTAGGCTCTTTTAACTGCTCCATGCAGTCTCTCCCAATATAAACTGTAATTGTGAAAGTATTTGATATCAAGATTCTAGTAGAACATTACCCATTTTTTTTTTAAAGAGTATCAAAATCAGGTCATTATGTTCAGTTTGATTTTGTTCTTTCCCTATTACTACCCTACTGCCTATTCTCATCAAAAGAGAGATGCATGAGAGGGAGGCTAGGCGTTCAAAGAAAAGCAAAAGGAAGTATTAAGAACTGGCTTATCTGAAAAGTTTGACTATAATGTAATCCTATGAATCCTAAGATTTTTCCTTAGTTTTATTGAGTAACTCGAGTCTCTTAAAATATCTTTTGTTAGTGAAAAATACCCCCAAAACCCAAAACCCACCACTCCAGTGTTTACTGAGTTCCCTTTACAGTGCTATTCATACTCTCAAGTGCTTATAACATAGTTTCTTCTGCTCAGCAGCCATCTTCCCTGCTTATTCATTGCCTCATCCTTTTCATCTGCCAATTTATGAACACTCATTATGATACTGAGTTTATGTAATGTGCATTTATCTGAGTAAAAGTATGTAAACAAAGTACATAAAGGAAGTTTGGACTCATCTAATTTTCCTTCTAAGTGGTGAGTCTTTAAAAATATTCTCCTCAGTACTCCTATGAAGATCTCTCACATTGTTAATACATAAGAATGGACCCATAGGTGAAGTATTTTAGTATTTTCCCTTTTTAAAACTAATGTTTTAAATAAATCAATAATCTGGGGCCCCGGATGGCTTGATGGGTTAAGCGTCTGCCTTTGGCTCAGGTCATGATTTCCGGGTCCTGAGATCAAGCCCCACATCAAGCTCCCAGAGGCTGCTTCTCCCTCTCCCACTCCCCTGGCTTGTGCTTTCTTTATCTCTCTCTCTAATAAATGAAATCTTTTTTTAAAAAACCAATAATCTTACTTTTCTACCTGCTATTGACTTCTATACAGAAATCGGAAATAAGGATAGGCATAACTTACTGGTTTTGAGTTCTTAACTCTGAAAAGTAAATTCAGAGTCCCCAGATCATTGAAAAATCTGTTACTAAATGTAAAAAGCAGCATATAAAGAAAATTTTAGGTTAATCTGTATTAAATGTTCATCTGGAACATTAAAACAGTATCTAAGACACTTTGGCTTCTTTTTTTTTTTTTTTTTTAATTTATTTATTTATTTATTTTTATGATTTTATTTATTTATTTGCCAGAGAGAGAGAGGGAGAGTGAGCACAGGCAGACAGAATGGCAGGCAGAGGCAGAGGGAGAATCAGGCTCCCCGCCGAGCAAGGAGCCCGATGCGGGACTCGATCCCAGGACGCTGGGATCATGACCTGAGCCGAAGGCAGCTGCTTAACCAACTGAGCCACCCAGGCGTCCCGACACTTTGGCTTCTTGATTGACCTAAAGACCACACATGGTTAGTTAATTCATTTTTTTTTTTTTTAAGATTTTATTTATTTATCTGGCAGACAGAGATCACAAGTAGGCAGAGAAGCAGGCAGAGAGAGAGGAGGAAGCAGGCTCCCCAGTGAGCAGAGAGCCCGATGCGGGGCTCGATCCCAGGACCCTGGGATCATGACCTGAGCCGAAAGCAGAGGCTTTAACCCACTGAGCCACCCAGGCGCCCCAGTTAATTCATTTTTATTAGGCATCTTTCAGGTCCCAAGCACTCTGCTAGGTCTGGCCCAATAGTGAAGAAGCTGGACACGGTGCTCAGTAGACTTAAGCATCTACATTCAGCAGACTTGTAGGGGGCCATTTTCATGCTTTTAAAGAAGTATGAAAACTCTAAGTAATATCTCACTTACATAAAATTCAGTTTGTCCAGTTGGAAAACAAGCGAAAGCCAGAGAGTGAGATCTTTATGAGCAGCAGTAATAGATACTCGTAGCCCCATCCTCAATCTCTGTACTTCTTCTGGGTGACATTACCTTTGCATCATCTGCCATTTCTACCTCTATGTCCATTTCTTTTGTCGCAGTTAATTCTGCTTTCACCTGAGCTCCCATCTGCCAAATGGACGCCTTTGTTCACATAAAATCCAGATTGAGTCCACACTGTCTTCTCAGAAACTTTTTCATTTTTGTTGTCTCCATTTTGACTAATGACCTCCTGACCCAGCAATTTGCCCAAATGAGAAATTGGGGAATTTTCCCCAACTACTCAGTGTTGTCAAGACTACCCACTTCATCTCTCTCTTTACTATCATTCTTATCACTACTACTTGCGATTAATTGCTGCATCTTTCCCGCCTGAACTGTATTTTCCTTGGCTTTGGTAGTCCTCTCTTTCCTCGTCAGTTTGCACATCTTAGTTGGGGAGATCTCTCAGTATTGTGAATTCTGACCATGTTACCTTTTTCAGCCAACCACCTCCACTGTCCTTAAAATACTTTGTGATTCCCCATTATTATTTTTTCCCATTAATTAATTTTAAAAAGGGCCAGTTACTCCTCGGTTTGGAGGACTAGGCCATTATGATCTGGCCCATGCCTACCTTTCTAAATTCTTCTCTCTACAAACACTCTGCTCCAGGCTGTGCCAGGCTGTTTCTTACTTGTATATCTTTACATGTGCTCTTTTTATCCTCCCGAACCAAGTCTGCGCACCTCAGTCCCTAACCCCCAACCTGCTGATCCCCTGTTTATCCTCTGAGCTTAAATTCCACTTCTTCCAGAAAAAAAAATTTTGACTTCAGATGGTGCACTGCTTCTTTTACAGTTTGACTTATCAAATTGCTGTGACTTTGTTTACATGTCTGTCTTTAATTAAGCTCTGAGCCTCTGGAGATTCGATACTATATTCTTTTTCATCTTTGTATCTCTAGTACAGTGCCAAGGAATTTCACACATTAAAAGCATATGTTCCAAGAAATTCTTTTTATTCTTGACTTAGCTACAGTTTCAATATACTTCATTAGCTATATAATAAAGATTACAATTAACAGAATGATTTATATTGCTGGATATAAGAAGACACTCTGCACGATCTTTAAGTTTTCATTTGCTTTTTAAGCCAGCATTTCAGTATAGCTAATAGTATTCCCATTTTAAGGATGAGGAAATTGAAACTTAGAGAAGTTGAAGTTAAGCAATGTAACAAGGTCACAAAGTCAGTAGCGTAAGGATTTAAACATAGAGCTGTCTGAATCTGCCGCCCGTATTTTTTTCACTGTATCAGTCTGCCTTGAAATGGTTATCTGGTTTCTTAGCTCAGAGTAGCTTAGCATCAGCACCTTAAGAAAAAGAAAGGGGCTTGCAAGAAGGAGGCACAACAAGTCATCTCTGATTATGAATAAAGACATAGGAAAAATGGCTATAATTTTTGAAATTTTTAGCTGTAACAATATAGAAATAGCATAAAGACAGCATCTCTTATAAACTTTAAATCTCCTCAGAGGCTCTCTTTGCTCAAGGTACTCTCTGAAGAGACTGATTATTTGATAGCTTGTGGAAACTTTTGTATTTATAGTCACACGTTCTTTTTGTTTGTTTGTTTTTAAAGGTTTTGTTTTGTTTTTAAATATCTACACCCAGTGTGAGATGTGAGGCTTGAACCACAACCCTGATTCAGAGAGTTGCACACTCTACCGACTGAGCCAGCCAGGTGCCCCTATAGTCATACAGTCTTATAATTTATATTCCTAGTGATGACCCTGTGCAGTGCAGAAAAGGTTAAATTGTGTCTGCGTTAAGAAACAAAGTAAACTAAAGTATTGAGATCTCTATTCAGAATGGTTTCAATTAACAAATAGCACTTTTTTCCCAAAAAGTATGTTCTTAAAATTTTACTTGAGCACTGTCATGCCATGTATAAATATAATTTCATTTACTTATCATGTCAACCCATGAGCATAGTTAATGGCGTTAAACCCCCATTTTAGAGATTAAGAGACTGAAGCAAAGATTAAATAGCTTGCCTAAGGTCATAAAGCTCTTGAGTAGTGAAGCTGAGATTTGAACTCTGACTTCATAGCTCCTTGCTATATACTTCAGCATACCATTGACCTTCATTTCTCAAGAATGCTGTGTAATTGGGGCGCCTGGGTGGCTCAGTGGGTTAAGCCGCTGCCTTCGGCTCAGGTCATGATCTCAGGGTCCTGGGATCGAGTCCCGCATCGGGCTCTCTGCTCAGCAGGGAGCCTGCTTCCCTCTCTCTCTCTCTGTCTGCCTCTCCATCTACTTGTGATCTCTGTCTGTCAAATAAATAAATAAAATCTTAAAAAAAAAAAAAAAGAATGCTATGTAATTTAGGGGGTACTGTTTTATGCAAGTCTTAAAAATAATCACAACAGGATGGTAATTATCCATTGAGACTACTTAGAGGTGAACTTTGTGGTAGATTTTGAGGATCCAACTATCCTAGGGGTGAACGTTTATGAGTTGTATTAATGGTCCCTTATAACCTCCAGTAGGACTGATGTATGTACTCTCTTGTTTACATGTGCTTCTGTTTCACTTGCTGTGAAATACTATACATCAGGTCTCTAACTTCCCTTTCTCTATGGTTTCCTTTCCCTCTTCCAGCCCCCATTCTAATTACATCTGCCTTCGACACTCTGATAGGTTTGAAAAGCCACAATTGTGCACACTTTGAAAGGATAGGATCTCTTGAATCTGAGAAAAGTATCAACTCTAATCTTTAGCAATTGCAAGACTTATTGGGATCGCTTTTCACTTTCCTAATAAAATAGGCGACTTAAAAGCTGTCTTATTTTAATCTGTCTTGCATTTATTCATTTTAGGCAGTTTCCAGTTTTTCCATTCCTTTTTTAAATTACCGGCTTCTTTCTTATAAAGATTTGTCACTGTATTCTGCCCTTTCTGCATCAGGGCTAGTGACTCAGTCAGAAAGCAGATATATCAGCTTGTATAAATAAATATAGGTGCCCTCAGAAGACAGAGAAAATTAAGTGTAGATACACTTTTTATTAGGCTTTTTTTTTTTTAATGTAAAAGAAGATCTTTTTATATTGGAAGGTTAATGTTCACTCTGATATATATATATATATATATATATATATATATATATATATAGTGTTTGGTTTGAAATTGTAGACGTTGTCCTTACACTAGTGCAGGCAGTTAAAAGTATAATATATTAAAGCTGATTTGATTATAAAAATAAAAGCTTTTACTATGTAAAAGATAACACTGCACTGAATAAAATAAATTGAAGCTAAGTGTCCCATTGCCCATTTCCCCTACCCAAGTAGTTTCTTAAATATGGGTTGTATTAGGTATTTTTAAGACAGAAAAGCATAGAAAAGACAAAAATTGCCCCATTATTCTACTACCTAAATAATTCCTTTTAACTTTAAAAAGTGAAATTAATTCAGGAACAGATTAAAAAATGCAGCAGCTCTGATTTCCTTCTCTGGTCTATGTGAACAAAGTGAACCAAGAGTTTCACGTAATTTCAGAAAAACACTGGAAATTCAGTTACTCATCTATTTCCCCACTTAAAAACAATTCTGTACATACGTCTACACTTGCGTTTTTAAATTCCTTGATAATTTATCTTAAGTTCCACAGTGAAATCTACTCATTCCCCCCCATTTTGTTCACTGGGGCATAGTATTCTATTTTATGGATATACCGTAATTTATTTGACTAGTGTTCTATGATAAATATTTTTTCCAGCTTATTTTTGTAAGTAAACAGTGCTATCATGATTACCTTTGTATATATACCTTGGCACCTTTTGAGGTTGTATCTGTATTACTCTCCTGATAAAGTTTTATAAACTTGGGCACACATCAGTAAGCACATTAGACTGATTATTCCGTGACAACATCAGCAGCATTGGGCATCATCACACTTTTAGTTTTTGCCATTTGAATAAGTTGCTTCAGATTCATTTTTTAATGAGGAAATCAAACATCAAAACTTTATTAGCATTTGTGTTCTTTCCCCAAAATTTTTTGTTCATATCTTTTGTTCATTTTTCTATTAGGTAGTTGGTCTGTTTTTTATTGATTTGCATGAGCCCTTTATAAATTAAGGAAGTTTGTTTTGTCCCATACTTTGTAAATTTTTTTTCCATTTTATCTCTTGACTTCCATCTATTTTGTTGTTGTTCTATAACAGTCCTTACTTTTTATGTGGTAAATATATCACTCTTTCCCCTTTTGTGACTTGAATATTGTCTCCTACTTACAGAGACCTCTTTCTTCTCTGTAAGATTATAGATAAATTTAGTCTTCTAAAACTTCTTTTTTCTTTCTTTTTTTGGTATTTTAGGCATTTGATCCTTCTGCTATTTAAAGTGTTTGTTTTTTTAACAGTTTGTTTCCATACCATTTATTGTGTAATTCCTCTATCCTTACTAATCTAAACTGTTATCTTCATCATTGGCAGAATTCTGTGCTTGAATTTCTTGCTCTGGTTCTATCTATACTAAATTGTTTTAATTACTGTAGCTTCATAATATATTTTAGCATGGAATGAAGCCATTTTTCTCTTATATTCTCTTTAGAATTTTTGCATGAGGGTTCCTTTAAGATTTTTTTTTCCTTTTTTCTGTTGTCTCAGGGAAAATATGAGCATTTTTGGAACTACTTCAAGTTTAACCCTTATGTCTCCATAAGCATTATACATTTTTTTCTTGCATGTTGACATCATGTAATGTGAGGAACATAATCTTTTAGGTAGGATCAGAGGATATAGTACAGTGTGGGAATATTCTGTATGAAGTATTTGAAGTAGTGAAATTGTGTTGAGGTAATCCGATCATAGCTGAATTGATAATTTTAAGAGCTACTCTAGGTACCATAGCAAAGGCCACCTTGTAATGAGAAGTAAGACAAGAATTAATTTTTTTGCAGCCGTATATTTACTATATTAATAGTTTTGATAGCTTGGAAGCTTGATTTTTTTGCGGGGGGGGGGTGATCCACAGAACACTACCAAGGGTGGAGAGGAGCTGTGATTATTGAAAGCAATGAAAGAGGAAGCAAACGTAAGCTTACCCTAGAAAATGAAGGAGCAAAGAGTCAGGTGACCTTAAAGTTCTAGAGGCCCATACAGTAATTAACATGTATGGATGTAACCTTGAGCTTCAAGAAAAGTTTAAATTTAGTCTACTTTTCTCTTACTTAAAAAGTCAGAGATGTGTAGGATATATTTTGGAAAGATTTCTATTTGACTGTACAAGATAATGAACATTATGATACTTAGGTCTAAATTCTTGACTTTCTGAAAAATTTAGATATCAAAGAAAGGGGGTTGTAGATAATGAACACTTTACCCATAGTATAATAAAAGCAATAACAGTCTCCTTAGGGAATTTGAAATTTCATTGTTGGGTTAGCCATAATGGCTTTGGAATTAGACCCTCTTGGCTCTGGCTCTCTTAACTTACTGGATTGTGTTGAGCAAATTAGTTCACCGCTCAGAACCTGGGTTTCCTCAACTGGGGAAAAATGAGGCTATTAATAATACCTACTTGGTATATGTCGACTGTGTACCATTTTCCTTGGCATGCGGTGATTGTTAGCCAAGAAATGTTAGCCACTGTTACTCATAATAATAACCATAAATTTTTTTAGAAGCAGAACTATGTAAATATCATGTAGTCTTCCTAGACCCTTATTTTGTAGATGAGAAAAAATAAGTCATTAAATGACTTGACCAAGATCATACTGCTAATTAGGATTAGGACTTTATGGCAGTTTTCTGGAACCAGAACAGGTGCTTCCCCCCCGCCACCACCACCAAACTATGGTATTTTATAATAAAGTATTTTGTACTTTATACTAGTCACTACCTCTGTTGGAATGTTCTTTTTTGCCCCACCCTATCTGCAGAGTAAATTTCTGCTTATTTTTAAAGTTCTTGTTCTATATAGCACTCCTTATTTGTGCACTTAACTCCTCATTTATGCCAGTGTGGTATCTAACATAGAACTTTTTTAAGGTGTTTCTGCTATACTGCAGTTTCTTTAACTGGAGAGCTATAGGCTCCTGATTTGACGGACAAGTCCCTGGACTTGAATTAGAAAAATAGTGGTTTAAGAAATTCAAATCTTGTTCTATGGAAGTCTTGCTCTTGTCTTTAAGTTTTGAATATTCAAAAAGAGTTTTGTGTTAATGACTGGTTTAAAAAAAACAAAAAGTGCCATGTGTGAGTGGCTCATTTGTTACCATTTAGATGTTTGAATAGTTTGTCTCAAACTTGAGAACTAGGAGATCACCTCCCCCTGAATATTTCATATCTTGATTTAAGATACAGTATTTGTAGTGGGGCTTTTATCTTTGGGGGGGGTGGGGCTTCCCAGAATTTGAAGGCCCTTCCTGTGTTTGAGGAGTTCACTCTTACATGGTATGAATCTTGGTGAAATGCAAGATCTACCACAACAAAAGCCAAAAAATACAGATAAATTTCTTTTTCCTGCCTGCACTTAGAAAATAGGCCCCAAATTCATAATCCTTATTGGATGCTTTTTTCCTGGAGCTGATACAAAGACGCTGGCACTGTAAAGAATCTAGCAGCAGCAGTAAAATATGCAGTTTCCAAAATCAGAAGTCATGCTATGCCCATTGTGGTATCTTCTACGCAGGTGCTTCTTGTGACAGATTTTGGTTTTATTTCTTGTTTTGAAGCCTCCTTCATGCTTGCACATTTACTGAGCTTGGATCTTGCTTGATTTCCAAACTGTGGAATCTCAAGAGAAGGCTAGTTACTGCAGTTTTCATTGTTTCATTCATAATTCATTCAGCATATCATTTGGGCGCCTATAATACCAGCCAGCGTATTCAGTAAGCCTAGGAATACAGTGATTGTTTCTGAGGATCCATTTTCTTTAGTAGGCTCAGTTAAAAGGGTATACATGACAAACAATAAATAAGATACTTATATGGGTTCTGAATAAATTATTTTCTTTCTTAAAACATGACATGAAAAACACTTAGAAAGCAAACATACAAATATGTTAATGTTAGGGAATATACAACCATATAAAAATAATAGACTGCTAAAAGAGCCAAGAAAAAGTCATATTTGATTAAGGTATAGAGGAGAATCAATGCTATAGAACATCAGACTCAAAATGGAAGATAATGGGAACAGAATCCCTTCTCTTTGAGGGCTTTCTCTGTGTCAGGTATGGTCCTACAGAATAAGGTAATATACATGTAGATAATGCATATAATTTAATCCGTATCTGCCCAGGTAGGCTTTATCTCCATTTTATAGGTAGAGAAATGAAAATTAAGTAACTTGCCTGAAATCCTACAGCTAATAAGTGGAAGGACAAGATTTGATCTCATTCTAAAAGAGTATTCTTTTCCATCATTTGCACTGAAAATTTTCAGAACTACAAATGGAATACATAGATGGAAAAAATTGAAGATTATTATGATATGTAAAGCGTTGAGATCGAACCAGCAAAAGATAGCATAAGCAAAAGAACATACAAGTTTGAACTGATAAACAGAAATACAGGTTTTCACAACTGAAAAGAACACCCACAATTGGAAATAGAGGGTCCCCACATTTTATTCAAAATCAGTAAATGTAAATGAGGAGCATAACACATCCTGACTAAAATGATTAATTTCTGAAGGTTTTTTTTTTTTTAGTTTGTATGCTTATAGGCAAAATAATAACATGAATTTTGAGGTTAAATTGTCTTACCTTTAGATTTTCTGTGATAGTACTGGAAAATAGTGAAACAAGCAGTTCTGTCAGGAATAAAACATATAATCAAGTTGTCACTCATATATGATCGTGACAGAAAAACAATCTTAAGAAAATATATACACCCCCTTCCCCACTCAGTAGATTTCTGCAGAGATCATATTTAAAATTTTAGAAATTGAATTACGTTTTCCCTTCTGTCTGTCTTCTCTCTTGCCCCCTCTTTTCCTTCCCTTTTCCCTCTTTCTCCCTATTGTGGTTTTATTTGCAGATATAAACTTTAGGAATGTAAACCATTGGATCCAGACACAAAGATATTTCCCAAGCTACGTAAGGTTTTAAGAATAAATTCCAGCTGTGGAGCCATGACTTAGTTTCTTGAAAATGAAGCTAATTTTTTATCATACTAAGCTTTCTAAATTGAGGTACCACCATAATATTTTGAATGGGCTTTTTTGATTTTGGTAGTCTTCATATAAATGCATGCATTCTGTTAAATTAAAATTTTAATTTTATACCACCAGTAAGAATTTTAATTCTTCATTATTTCCATCTGAAAATTTCTAAATGTGACTGATTGCTTTAAAATCTTCCAAAGAAGAAAAATCAGGTGAGCTTTTAATAAGTAAGTCAGCTATATAAAATTAATTTCAGTGCCAGAAGTAGTCATCTTGAAGAAAAAAAAAAAATGAACCTTACGTTGAAAGTTCTGTGTAGTGTACAGATGAGGGATTATACCATAAGATTTGAGCTCTTAACTCTATGGGCTTTCATTTAAAAACTTTTTTGTTAGTAAAAAATGTAGATGCTTAATACTTCTATTAGGTAAAAAAAAATACTTAAAAACAGTCATGCATTATGTTTGCACTTAAAATTTTTTCCAGTTCACATTTTGATTTTCATTAGTTTTGTGTGATACTCGTAAGTAAATTAATGAAAATGAACTATAATTTGAATGTATACTTTCAAAACCTTGAATAGTCCTAAATTAAGAGTCCTGGAGACAGAAAAACATAGTTATTTGCATAACTATTTTAAAAACACAGAACTTTGTTTTATTTTGTAGTTCTCATCTTTACACAAGGTATATGTGGTTTTTTTCTGTGAACAGTTTTTTTCAAAATTTCTTTGCCAGATTCTCAGGCATCCATTAACCATTGAAATATGTTAAAAGTACTACCATTTGTAGTAATTTTGTCAGTGAAAATAACCCACAGTTGGGAATGTGTCTGGGGTGACTGATCCTGGTAGATTTTAGAAGGTGATTATTTTGGTCAGAATCAGCACAGTAAGGATTTTAACTAGTAATAAAAATTGTTCTTCAAAACAATTTAAAATGTTTTCTGTGGATGCATTATTATTTATGTACTAAGTAGGTGCTCATTAAATGAATGCTTATTGTTGTTATTCCTGTTCATTACTTTGAAATGAGTTCATATTTATAATATTGAAAGTTTCATGCATTTGGTATGGCAGACCTTTACTGAAAACTGTAGAAAATATGTAGAATTAAGAGCAAGTGATTAAATATTTCTCAGACCATCTACCTTTCTCCTGTGCTGTCTGCCTGTGTTACCACCTTTTTTTTTTGTTTTCTTTGCTCCTCAGTGGTAAATTATACATTTGAATCCACTGCTATGTAATTTATAACTCTGGTACTTTTTATCCACTAATATCACTAGTGCAGTATTACATAATTATTTTGGCAAAGTTGTATCCTGAGGCAAGGACTTGTACCCTCGAGGGGCAAGAGAGAGGACAGAGGGACAGTTGTAGGAAAGAAGAAGCCATAGCATTCATCCAGTTCTCAAAAGGCTCTGTCATTATGAAAATACTTAATACTACAGTCTTAAGGAAATTTTGAACTCTGAGTGGGGAAAGGTAATACTTAGCTGTAACTGAATTACTGGGTACATTGACTCAACTATATAGAATTTGTTAAATTTAATAGTTTTACTGCATTCTCCTGTCAGTCAGGTGTCCAGTATTAACTTACCTGCTGTGCTACAAAATGGTCCCACATATGCTAATTTAGTCTACTCTTTGTTGAGTAGCTTTTGAGGACACTGGTTTCTTGTGACAGTACAGTATGTTCTTATGCCAGTGGAACTCAATTGCAGTAACATCATAGGTATCTTGGAGATCAAAGGAAGCAAATTACCTGTGTATTTTCACCTGAAAAAAGTCCTTGAAAAGAGTTCTCTGCAAGAATCAAATGACCAGGGGCGCCTGGGTGGCTCAGTGGTTAAAGCCTCTGCCTTCGGCTCAGGTCATGATCCCAGGGTCCTGGGATCAAGTCCCGCATCGGGCTCTCTGCTCAGCAGGGAGCCTGCCTCCTCCTCCTCTCTCTCTCTGCCTGCCTCTCTGCCTACTTGTGATCTGTCTGTCAAATAAATTAAAAAAAAAAAAAAAAGAATCAAATGACCATTTTATTTGGAAATACTGTAAAGAATGCTATCCCAGTCGGAATGTTTATTATTCAAATGAACCTAATGTGTTGTAGAGAGCTGCAGGAAGTACTGCATCTAATAAATATCACGCCCAAACCACACTTCTGCAATGCATATAAAAGGTTTTGCCATTGGGGCACCTAGGTGGCTCAGTCCAAGCATCTGCCTTCAGCTCAGGACATGATCCCAGGGTCCTAGGATCAAGCCCCACACTGGGCTCATCCTGCTCAGTGGGAAATTCATCTGGTCAAGTAACAGGTGTTACTTGACCTTCTCCCTTGCACCCCACCCTCCTTGTGCTCACTCACTCATTCAGATAAATAAGTAAAATCTTTAAAAAAAAAAAAAAAAGATTTTGTTGGGTTATGGACATTGGGGAGGGTAGATGATATGATGAGTACTGTGAAGTATGTAAGCCTGACGATTCACAGATCTGTACCCTGGGGCAAATAATATATTCTATGTTAATAGAAACAATTTTTAAAAATTAATAAAAATTTAAAAAAGATTTTGCCATTAAGGAGAGGCAGTCTGAAATTATTGAAAGTATGTACGTATTTGTAAATATGTTTTTATTCTATATTAAAACCATTTAGGAGAGTAGATAAGGAGAATATTGAAAAAAGCTGGGGAAATCTGGTGAGAGGAAGATAGAGAAAAATAGAAATACAAAGTGAACTAGATTAGGTGAACGGACCTACTCTCTGTTTGGACTGTGAATGATAGAGATAGAGCACTTCATATCACAAAGCTCCTTGAAGTGATTTTTTTTATTCACTATTGTACCTACCTTTTGCCACTTATTTGCCTTAAACTTCCAGAAGATATACTTAACAGTGAGGTAGTACTAGCACCCACCAGAAGAAAAATTACTCTCTGGACCATATAAGTGATTAAAATGACAATATTTTTAGCATATAGGTAAAGCAAACCAAAGACCTCATACTTGTCCTGTGTTACAAATAAATGTAATGATATTCTAATAGCCACCATGTAATATTAAGTTATTTGCAGAGTGTTTTGTCTACATTTTCTTATTTAATTCTCATAACATTTGGTTTAAAAAAGACACCATGAAAGATTGTTTTGACAGATAAGGTAAATGAGAATTGAAGAAATTTAAGTAATGTGCCCAGGTTAACCAAGCTAGTAAATGGCAGAGCCAAGATTTGTCTCTAGGTGTTTGATTTCATAAACCACTCTCATTCCATGTCATGAACAGGAGTTTTTTTTTGAAAGACTGAGGGAGTAGAGAAATGGAGTTTCAATTTTTTTTTAAATGACTTAACACAAACCTGTTGTCAAAAGAGAAACTTGTAGAACCACAATGACCATAGTCCAGCTCATGCTATGCAGATTACACCTGTTACTTGACCTGATGAATTTGTATCTTTTTGTTCACTTCAGTACTTTTCTACCATGTAGAGTAATATCTCGCTCTTAGTGGGAGCGTATAAATATTTGTTGGATAAATGACCAGATAAATGACTAAGGAATGAAAAAATGTTTGAAGGTCTTATAAAAGATCTAGAGCTGTGCATGTGATGGTAAGAGTTTATATAGAAAGAGCTTGTAGTTATTCTCTCTCCAGAAGATGAAATCAAGATCAGATTAAGGATTATCAGCTTGAGCTGAAAGTCACTGGCAAGATTTGAGTCTCTAAATGGCAGGAAAAGAAGAGCATCCAAAATCTAGACAGGGAATAAAGTGTTAACAGACAGAAACCAGGTGAACCAGTTCCCCATCATGTTGGCATTAGCAAACTGGCAGAAAAGGGGTCTGAATTATGGTGAGGGGGAGCTACAGTATTGTCTTGGGATTTAACTCTTGTCACCCAGTACATTAGGGTTCTTCAGTGCTTTTAACTAGTTTCTAAGGTGTAACACAAAAGATAAGGAGATCAAAAATTAGATGTCGGGCCACTTTGAGTTACTCATGTAAAAAGTCTTTTAAATAAATGACATCTTTAGAGACAAGGACCATGAGAATACGCTCTCATTTTCTAAGAAAAAGCCGCCTGGGTGGTGGCTCAGTGGGTTGAAGCCTTCGGCTCTGGTCATGATCTTGGGGTTCTGGGATCTAGCCCTGTGTGGGGCTCTCTGCTTGGCAGGGAGCCTGCTTCCCCACCTCCTCTGCCTGCCTCTCTGCCTACTTGTGATCTCTGTCTGCCAAATAAATAAATGAAATCTTTAAAAAAAAAATCATTTATTTAGATCATTATAAGACTTCTTTACCTTTGATAGAGAACATTGCTCATTATTTTTTTTTATAATTTGTTATTCAGGGAGAAACAATCATATTATTACACAGTACCACCAAAGCCAGGTATTTGTTTGCTGGTTTTGCTTAAAATGAAAGATGAATTCAGCACCTCCTTTGGCTCAAAATATTAAGACGACGTCTTTAAAATAAGACTTGGAGATTTTCTGCTGTTAGTCCTAAAAGTGCTGTATGCTGTTAATTCTTGTTTTCATTCCAAATATTCATTTTTTATAAGGATATATTTTGACCAGATTTGTGGATAATTATTCTAAAGGAAATAGTGGACTCTGTGTGTGTGTGTGTGTGTGTGTGTGTGTGTGTGTATACACATACATTATAAATACTGGGGTTTTTTTCCAAGCATTGAAAACTCTTAAATGCACTCTTATTACTGATATTTATGAAACTAGAAAAATAGATTTTTGAATTTGAAATCAGATGTTCTGAGGTTAATTTTCTTTGGAAGCAAGATGGATTGGATGATGTTTCTGTATAGGTTTTTCTAATGGATTTTTAAGTTTATAAAAATTGTCATTACCTTTTAGCTAATATGGAAAGTTACCAGAATTAGTATACTTAAAACTTTTGTTGTTGCGAGATCTAGGCAAAATAATAAATGTTTTTAAAGTCTAATGTGAAAATCAAATTAAGATTTTAAAAAGCCTATAACTTTATATTAACACTCTTACAAAAGCTGTGGTTTTCCACAGTTTTGGGCCTAAAGGTAATATTCTTACCTTTAATATAATAATTTAATATTTTTATCTTTATTTTTAAAACAGTAATTTTCCAGTCTTGAGCTCTTCTTTGCTTCATCAGTAATTTAGGACATTCACTATTGGTTCCATTGTGTGTGTGCATGTTTATGTGTGTAAATTGGTGTGTTTTGTGTTTTATTTTTATTGCTTCTTCCTTCGGTGTTTTTTTGGTCCTGGTTTGTGTTTATGTTAAAGTTTTTGGTATTACTCTATAGTTTTATTGCAGTGGGGTTCTATAAGATTTTCAACTTCAGGAGGTACTGAGGTTTTCTTTGGTCTATTACATTCAAGTTTTGTTAATCATTGTAAGTTAAAGGTGTAGTTTCCATAAAGTTTGAATTTCCACAAAATTCGATATGTATTAATTCAGTCTTACTGATTGTTAATCATGCCTGCTATAGTCTTACCTGCCAAAGTCTGATAATATATTAGTCTCTCACTACGGCGCTATTTTGTCAGTTGTTTCTTGCTATTCTTTGGTAGATTCATAACTAACATACATAATTTTTAAATGTAAAATGAACATCTCTTTCACATATACTCTTTGCCTTGAATTCAACTTTATCATGTATTAATATTACTCATTAATTTTTTAGATATATGTGCCTGATATATTTTTGCCCATTTGTTTATATTTTTCACATTTTCTCACAGTATTTTGTTTTTAGGTGTGTCTCTCATTGGATTTTTGTTTGCTTTTCTTTTACCAATGTTACTTAACAAAACCCAAATTCATTCTTCATGTTTAAATTTGATAGTTAAAACTATTCACATTTGTTAACATAACTGATCAGTTTAAATGTTCTTTTTAGACTTTGAATTTATTTTGTTTAAACTTATTTTCATTTTGCTTTTTTTTTTTTTTTTTTTTGCCATAGGAATTTATTTTCTTGGCTTCCTTTTCTTCCATGACTTGAAAGATACTTTTTTGTTGTTGTTGTTCTACTAGAACTTAAATTTCATCAGAAAAAAAGTGTTTCAGTCTAAATTTTGCTAA
The DNA here is from genome assembly GCF_010015895.1 of Lontra canadensis. Lineage (NCBI taxonomy): Eukaryota > Metazoa > Chordata > Mammalia > Carnivora > Mustelidae > Lontra > Lontra canadensis. The sequence continues at coordinate 10,186,883 of NW_022630996.1, forward strand.
GCAATAGCCTTTTTTGTTTTTGTTTTTCAAAACAAAAATCTGTGTTGCTTTAATTGAGTAGAAAAGTAATGGATTTTTAAATTTTTAATGGATTTTTAAATTTTTAAAAATATAACATTATTACAACTCAGAAAATGAGAGCGTATTCTCATGGTCCTTGTCTCTAAAGATGACAACTAATAGATTTATTGTATATATTCTTTGAAAATTTTTATGATTATAGATAAACATTTTTCTGGGTTTTGAAGTAAGTGGGATCATTCCTTTATTCACTCAACAGAAATGGTCATCTCTGCATGTCAGCAGTACAGATTACTTTCATTGTTCCTCAGTTTCCTTGTAAGGGAATAGTGGTACTAATTTCCTAAAGCTTTCGTAATAGTTAAGTTAATTAATACCTGGAATGTACTAGTAACAGTGCCTGGCCACATGGTAAGCATTCAAGAACTATATTTTCATCTTAAATGATTCCGCATAGTATTTCATGGAGGATATGCCAGCATTTATTTTAAAGTCTTCCATGTACAGTATTTAGTTGTGATTGTGTCACTTAATAAGGCTCAAGTTGGATAGAATCTAGTCGATTTTTATTTCCTCACCTACTTTCTGTTTTATATAAATGTGTGATTGTATGTGCATGTTAAATTCTGTCTTCTCTCTCGACTTCTTTTTGATATCTGTATTATCTAGTTTTTAACCATATTTGCTTAAGTAAGGACTTAATTGGCTTTTTTCATCATTAATTCTTTGATGCCCAAACTCCCTAATATTGTGTTCTGACTTTGAATTCATTTCTTCTATTTCACTAAAGCAGCAGTTCTCAAAGTACTATAGTTCTCATAGATCTTGGCGGGGGCAGGGGCGTTGGGCCCCTCTTCAAGACATTCGTGAGGTCAGAATTATTTTCTTAAGAATATTAAGACTTTCTTTGCTCTCTTCGCTATGCTGACACTTCTACTGACGGTGCAGAAGCAGAGGTAAGTAAAGCCACTGTTAAAATCAAGGCAGCAGCGCCAAGCTGTATGGCTGCTAGTCATTGTGAACTTTACCCCAACACATGCACAATTACATATGTGCCAGTTTCCCTTCAGGATGCCCTTGATGAAATGCTAAATAGTGCACTTTCGTTAGCTCTTGGTTGTGGTGTACACTTCCTTCATATTCTGCGTGAACAAGTGGGAATTGTTCGTAAAGCACTTTTGCAGTTGGAGCTGCAACCTGAGCTCGCTGCCTATTTGATGGAGCAAAACCCTGCAGATTATAAATTCGGTTACTCAGTCTTGGATATTTGGCAGGTATTTTCTTGAAAATGAAGTTAGTGAGCCGAAGAAAAAAGTCAAAATTTGGAACATTTGCATCTGCCATTTTGAGCTTGACAGCCTCCCAGTACTTAATGGCTTTACTGATGAGATTGGAAGTGTAATCAATGAATGTGATTGTTTTGATATTGAAGAAAGAAGTGTGTCAGCATTTGGAAGATCTGTGAAACTCAGTAAACCGGTACTTTCTAAACGATCTATTCATTACAAAATCATGCATATTTATAAAAGATCCATTTAAAGTGTAAATAGACTGATGGGTTTTAATGTAACAGTATGAAGTTCATTGCTACAGTGAGATTCCACATTGTAAGTGATTTTTTAACAACCTGCCACTTGTTGAGTTTTAGTGTAGAATCAAAGAAAATCCATAATTAACTAAAAAGGCTGTTAAAAACATGTTAAATATGGAGCGCCTGGGTGGTTCAGATGGTTAACTTTTGCCTTCAGTTCCTTCAGCTCAGGTCATGATCAGGATCCTGGGACTCAGACCCTACATCCTGCTCCTTCCTCAGCTGGGAGCCTGCTTCTCCCTCTCTGTCGCTCTCCCTGCTCGTTTTCGCACTCTCTCTCTCAAGTAAAATTTTTTAAAAAGTTAAATTTTTTACTTGTTCAACTACATATCTGTGGGAGGCCAAATTTTCTTCATATATTTTGCCCAAAACGGTATGTCAGAACAAATTGAATGTGACAGCAGGTATGAGAAGTCAGCTGTCCCCTATTAAAGCAGACATTAAAAAGAATTGGAAAAAAAGAAGTGTAATGCAGGGTCACCCTTCACATTTTGGGGGAGAAGGGAAGAGAAATATAGTTACTTTTCATTTTTAAAAATCCCATTTATGTTAACATGCAGTGTGATTCTTTTTGTGATTTCTAAATGAATTACTTTTTTTATTTTATTTTATTTTATTTATTTGACAGAGAGACATGGCGAGAGAGGGAACAGAAGCAGGGGGAGTGGGAGAATGAGAAGCAGGTCTCCTGCCTAGTAGGGAGCCGGATGCGGGGCCCAATCCCAGGACCCTGGGATCATGACCTGAGCCAAAGGCAGACGTTTAACGACTGAGCCACCCAGGCACCCCTAATTAATAAATATTTAAAAGGCTGTCTGCCTTAACAAATACCCATAGATAGAACCATTATAAACAGAAATAACTCTGGGATGCTGAGACTAAATGTTGGAGAATTTACTGCACTAGAAGTCCTAAGATACTGCTCACCTCCTCCTCCTCCCCTCATGGGAGCATCAGTGGTGTATTTTCTGATTTGCTGGTGCCCAAGACTGCCTTTGCCTTTACACATGAATGTTGATTTGCTTGGTGTGGAATGCATGAGTCATAATTTATTCTCTCTCAGCTGCAGCTCAGAGATTCTGTAGACCTTCTGCCTACTTCCAACATATTTAAAGGACACCTCATACATCCCCCAGTAGTGTCAGTGTCAGTAACTCTCCTCAGAGGCTTAGACCTGATCCCTAAGTCCTCTCCAGAAAGCATTACTATAGATAGTTTCTGTCTCTTGTCCTCTGGAATTCAGTGTTGGAGAAAGAGACTGGGCTAATTTAATTTTCGTTAGAGTTAACATATCTTTTACTTTTTTTTATTTTTATCCTTGTAAAACAGAAATTGCAAAACTATACTAATGGGCACTGGGGGCGGGTGGTTCTATTGAACTTTGCCAATGGGCTTTTAGGATCTGCAGGTTCAGGTCTTTTTTTTTTACTCAAAAAGTTTACTTTTATAACTTTCAGTTCCCCTTGTTTTGACAATGTATTATTTATAGATTTTAGCTTTACTATCATTATATCATGTAAATCATTTTTATTTGTTTATCAAACCTCGGTATTCTGGGAGAATTTCTTAAGCTTATAGTCAATTCTTTATTTAAGTTTTCTTAATTTAGGCTTTTACCCAGTCTGACTTTGGTGCAGATTTTAATCTTGCAGTTTCAGTTTTTTGGGTTTTTTTTTGTTTTTTTAAAGATTTTTATTTATTTATTTGACAGAGATCACAAGTAGGCAGAGAAGCAGGCAGAGAGAGATAGGAGGAAGCAGACTCTCTGCTGAGCAGAGAGCCCGATGCGGGGCTCGATCCCAGGACCTGGGACCATGACCCGAGCCGAAGGCAGAGGCTTTAACCCACTGAGCCACCCAGGCGCCCCTGCAATTTCAGTTTTAATTCTCCTGTCATATTTCACTTTCTTAACCAGTTTCCTATTCCCAAAAGCCTGGATCTCCATTTGTTCGCTTTGCATATTTGCTTATTTTCCTCTTAAGATACTTTTTTCATAGAAACCATGTCTTTTGGATTCCATCTTGATCACTCTGTGAATGCTTTCTAAAATTTTCTTGAGTTTTCAGTATGATTTTTTTCCCTTTGTTATAGTTTTCTTACAGTTTTCATACACTTATAGTACTCCCCCCAGCTCAGAAGACTCGGCATCAGGATCTGATGAGTAGAGAGGAGGAAAATTCTCTCTCCTTGGGCTTGCTCTGTGACACCTGCGGTCTCCCCACCCATGTTTTGTACCAGTTTCTCCTATGAAATGTAGTCCTCGGGTTTTGTGCCATCTTGACAGGCTTTCTTGGTGGAATGCACTTCGCTGAGGCAGCAGGGGAGGCATCCTCCTCTGCTTCCCAAGGGTGGCTCTTTATCATTTGGGCAGAGATTGGGTGGGGCAGTGTGGTGCAGGGTGGAATCCTGGGCCTGTTCTCCCCACCTTAGGGCTGCTGCTTCTTCTGTTCAAGTTGCTGCAGCAGGGGTCATGTGAGGTCAGGCCTATAGCTCCTAACGGGGGCCCATTTCTACTTTTATTTTGTATTTCTGGTCTGTGAAAAATCAACATTTAATAAAGGGAACTGACTTTGGAAAAAAAAAAAAAAAACTTTTCTCTAAGTTACCCTTTAAAGGGGAAAGCTGTCCAGATTGAGGGTATGCAAACATGCCCAGAGTGGAGCTTGACATGGGGCTTGATCTCATAACCCTCAGATCCTGACCTGCACCGAAATCAAGAGTCAGATGCTTAACCAACTGAGCCACCAAGGTGTCCCCATTCTGAGCTTTTTGAGTTGGCTTTTTCTGTTCATTTTCACAGAAGTTGAAGCAGACATATCAGGAATGTGACCTAGAGAATGTATCAGTTAACACTGGAAGACAGTTTGCTTTCTGTTTTAGTTTGTGGACACAGTTTAGATGAAGTGCGAACTTCCAGACATTTAGTATTAGCATTAGGATTTAATGTGTTCCTACTAGTTTTAATTTATTTAACATCTTTATTACATTATTAACATATGAAATACTCTGAACTAGAATTGATGGCACACTTACCCATTTCCCATGAGAATACTATGAGCAGATCTTGCCTTCAGTGAATTTTGCCATTTTCTCTTCCCCAACTTTTTTTTCTATCTTGTAACCTGATTTCAGAGATGTTAAAATACAGGAAAATGCATGCTTTGGAATAAATGAAATATATGATAATAAAATAAGAACTTTAATGGTACAGGGTATTTGGTATTAAACTACATTTCCAGAATTAAAGTAATAAGGTAAACTATGGCACATCTGCTCGACAGCATATTCTGTAGCTGTCAAGAATGGTAGCAAGATAAGATACCTCAGGGTTAAATAAGTGTTATTTACTTCCATAGCAAAAAATTAAACAGAAGGACAGCAAGGTAGTAATAATTGTGTTTCAGATGGCAGGACTCACTAGAAGAAAGATCTCTTCTCTCCAAATCTTACTTAATGAATATGTTACTTTTTAAGTATTTTTGTGGTGGCTGTGGGGTAGTCTGTATCACTTATGAAGGGATCAGTTAGATTATTTATAGATTTTATTATTTATGCTATGCTAATTTCCCTTTTTTTGCAGTTCCTAGACTACTATTAGATAAAGGAAATCTCAATCATTCCATTGAAATTTTTATGTTTTAATGTTATGCTTTGGGGAATGATGGTAAAGGATGGTGGGATAAGAATGTCATGAACTAAATTCAAGACTACTTGAATGGCCGTATCCAAATACTCTGCCTATTTCTTTATGTAGTGAGCTAAAGGAAGTTTCCTGAGTACTGGCGGGCCTCCTTCCTCATCTTTTCTCATTTTCTAATAAATGTCTTAGGTCACCATAATGAAGATAGGTGAGGTACAACTAGAGGGAGGTTGGGGATCAGAAGTAACAAATTCCTTTTAATAAGAACCTAGAAAGAACTTGGTAGCCTAGGAAAATAAAATGGCCATTTTAAGTTGAAATTTAATAGCAATTAATGTAATAGCCCAGCGTGTATGCTCAGAAAATCTGTAACTGAAGTTCGGGGTAACAGCAAATCATATAAAAAGATTTCATTTTAGTTATAATTTGATGTGGCTGGTAAACATAATGGTTAGTCTAACATGAAACCAGGGACTGCTTGTTCCATGTGTCCCCAAGGGGTAGAACCAGAACTGTAAAGTGGGAATGAGCTGATCAGTAAGATCTTGAGTTTCCTTTCATTAGAGAGGTTCAATTTTAGGTTGGACATAACACAAACAAGGATTCAAACAGAGTGAGGAGTTGGGTTAGATGACATTCAGAGCCCTTTCTAACACTGAGACTCTGTGACTTTCAGACCCACTGATGATATTTTTAAACTACCTCTTTGGGGAGTAGAGTTGTTATGGTAAGCAGCAGGTTCCATAGTGTGACAAAGATGCTGTAAATGACTGCACTAATTCATTAAATTGGACTGTTGGCACAAGTCACCCATAGACATTATAGGCAATATGTGTGTAAGTAAGGCACTCTCCTTTTTTTAATGGAGTTTTTATTGAAGTACGTAAATAACAAATACCTAATTGAGAAGAGGTAAAATATAGTCAGAGACATAAACTAAAAACTGTGAGGATTAAAAAAAGGGAATTAGATATCAAGAGTATCAAGGGGGGGGGAAGAGTATCGGTAAAAGTTTTATGAGAGAAAATAGGTCTCGAAAAGTAAGTGGAATTTCAGCAGATCAGGACATGAAAGGAAGTGGGGGTAACCCTGGCAAGAAAGGCAACAACATGAAGTTTCCCAGAAGCAGGAGAGCACTGATGTGTTGGGAACGGTGTAGTATGAGGTAAAACGGCCAGAAAGGCAAGTTGGGGTTGAAGTGAAGAGGACTTGAACGTCATGATGAGGATTTTCTATTCAACAGAAGGTAGCAGTTGAAATTTTCTGAGTGAAGAAGCATGATTGATCTTACTTTTTAGGAACATTGATGTACTTGATCAACATTTGCTGAATTGTTGAAGGTGGAGAAATTGAGTGGAAAGGCATCAAATGAGACCCATTGAGGACTTTGTTAATAAAAGCGTTTGGCATTATTGAGTGCTCACTATGTGCCAGGCACCTTAATGTTATTTCAGTGCAACCTCACAACTATGTCATGTGGTAGGTACTTTCCAAATAAACACTTCCTGGATTTCCAGGAGGAAATTCTGTGAGAAATCCATACACCATAATTAATTTCTGCAGGCATATTCTCTTACGTGCACGTATGCTATGTTCACCCACACTCTCCAGATCACCTTAGTGAATACTGTTACGTCTTAGCATAGCATTTTATAACTGCTGTCATAACCAGCAATCACAAATTATTGAGGTTGAAAAGTACCATATTAGGTATTGTGGTAGAAATAAAAGAAGTACAAGATATAGTCTCTGACTTCTAAGGTAGGCACACCTACCTTAGGTATTTATGGTATAAATTTAGGTATAAATTCTACTTTTTTGTACCATTCGCATGCCCAGCACAACATGGCTGCTCAGTTAATAGTAGTTGATTTATTGATATTAAAAGTAGAACTAGGCCATTACACCAATAATTTTCTAGTCAGATAAGAATTTATCAGTATGGCTCAGGCTCTTAGTTATTCAGAACAGTGATACTTGAGGGCGCCTGGGTGGCTCAGTGGGTTAAAGCCTCTGCCTTCGGTTCAGGTCATGATCCCGGGGTCCTGGGACCGAGCCCCACATCAGGCTCTCTGCTCGGCAGGGAACCTGCTTCCTCCTCTCTCTCTCTGCCTGCCTCTCTGCCTACCTGTGATCTCTGTCTGTCAAATAAATAAATAAAATATTTAAAAAAAAAAAAAAAAAGAACAGTGATACTTGAGAAATGAAGCATGATTAGCCTTCACAAATGCCAGTAATGTTATTTAATTTTCAAAACCACCCACTGTCCAGCCCTAAAATGTCATGCTTCAACATAGGAATAAAGGATATTGCTTACAGTTTACTCGGTTCTCCTCTTAACATAGACCTCATTGATTTATTGATATAAACTAGTCATGCATTATCAAATCTTTTTTTTTTTCTTTTAGTTCTATGAATAGTTTTGATTAGGACCAGGGAAGAATTGGAGCAGGTAGTCTGCAGTTGCTGGAATATGGAATAATCTTAGAACTCTTCTTGGGTTCCATTCAATTTGGAATGTCACATAGACTTTCTCCTCCCACCATAATCTAAACCCCCTTACTTGAGAGGCACCAGGAGTCAACCTATCCTAAAGCATTTCATAGTCACTGTAGTGCTTCTGGATAGAATGTATTTAATTTAAACTGCTCACCAGAAAATATTGTGAAGTTAATTATATCTGCCATATTACATATCTGGAATATGCCATGTTTAGAGAAAGTAAGAATAGCTTAAAAACAACTTAGAAGAAAAATAAGTCAAAATATAATTGTAATAGAATAAAAATCTGTGTTGTATATTTAACAACCAACAGGCTTCCTGTTGGAATAAAAGAGTAAAATGAAACTGGATAGATTATTCTTATTAAAAGGGAAAGGAAAAGCTAGGCAAGCTTTGATGTGATTACAAATTAGGTATGTCGGTTTGCATTACTTCACCTGTGTATGAAGATGTGTGAAGAGTTGTGTGTGTGTGCAGAGCTGTTATTTGTGACCTGCATAATTACTTACACACATATCATGATGAGAAACAGTTTTATAATCACAGTGTTACTGCATGGTAAAGCCTTTAAACACATGTAAACTTTATCCCTAAGGAAGCATTTGTTATTCAAAAAAATTTCTAGTCAAACTATTTTGATATAGATATTATACAGGACTGTATAAGGATGGCTGAACTTAACAGCTGTTTAAATTACATGTGATGAAAATCGGAAATTATAACCAAGATTCCCAAAATTTGTTTTAACCACCTGGTTGTCCTGGGTAAGTCAGGAGAGGTGACAGAGAAGCAGTAGTCAGTAATGTGGTGTAGCTGAAGCCAGGAGAGAGTGTGTTTAAAAAAGGAAGAAATGATCAACTTTGTCACTTCTGTGAGGTCATTTAAGGTGAGGACTGAGATAACCTTTGCATTTTACAACATGGAAGTCATTGACCTCAGGGAAAATGGGTACTGTTGAGGGTGGAAGTCAAATTAGAACAGAAGGTGAGAAATTGGAGATAGCAAATATGGACCGTGTTTTAGGAAAGCTTAGCTGTGAGAGGGAGGAGGCGAACAGTAAGTGAAAGGTCTAAAGGAGGTCTAAGGAGAGCTTATCGTGTTGTATTTTGCTTGTTTAGTGGAAGAGTTGTGGATGGCACATACTGATGAAAAGGAGGCAGTCCAGCGGGAGAGGTTGAAAACACAGACAAGGGGCGCCTGGGTGGCTCAGTGGGTTAAAGCCTCTGCTTTCGGCTCAGGTCATGATCTCAGGGTCCTGGGATCGAGCCCCGCATTGGGCTCTCTGCTCAGCGGACAGCCTACTTCCCCATCTCTCTCTGCCTGCCTCTCTGCCTACTTGTGATCTCTCTCTGTGTCAAATAAATAAATAAAAATCTTTAAAAAGAAAGAAAAGAAAACAGACAAGAAAAGGGATAAACAAGGGATTATATTTTCTAAGAAAACAAGAAAGGTTAATATCCAAAACACAGGTGAGAGTTTGGCTTCAGATAAGAGGAGAGATTTGTCAGTTGTAGGAAGGTGTGGTGGAGGGAAGTTCCTGAGGGAGTAGCTGTCTGAAGGTGTCTTTTGTGTAGAGGGTGTGATGAGGTTATCTGCTGAGAATGAAAGGGAAGAGGAGATAGAGAAGTAGAAAGTCGATTAAAAAAAGTGGAAGAAACTTAAAATAGTCTCTGTGGAAAAGCAAGAGAAAGAGGAAAACATGGTAAGATTGTCATTTAATGCTAAGGGACCCCTTGAGATAGTATATCTTTTTTTAATCCCAGAATCTGGGAGACTGAAAATTAGGGTTAGATTTTTCTTTGTAGCCGGCACTGTTTCATTAAGTTAGAATTGATATTACAGAACAGGTGTCTAACTTCCTTTCTGGTGATGTCACTAACGCCTAGAGCATGGGCAGAGGGTAGGAGAAAGGAACTAGAGCACTGTCTTCCTTCCATATTTTTATCACCACTGCTGCAGTTAAACCTATCAGGACTGCGGGGGGGGGGGTGGGGGGGGGGGGGGGGGGGGGTGGGGGGGGGACGACTGTGAAATTCTCTCTACTTCGCTGAACACACCATTGATCTCGAGTTATTGCTGCTGTTGCTAGATAGTTAGCTAATCCCTGTTTGCTTGAAATGGAAGGTGTCTTGTATGACTTGCTTCCAAATCTATTACTTGAGCAACCTCACCATTTCTTCAACCAGAAGCTTTATTATATCAGTATTTACCATATGTCAGAAACTGTACTAGGCCTTGGAGATGCAAAAGTAAGTAATAGAGTCCGGGTACCTACCTGACCTGTGTTAATAGCGGATACTGATATAGGCAGTTTGAGTACAATGTGATAAATGTTAATGACAGAGAAATGCAAGGTGCTTTGGGCACACCTGTGAGGTTCACATTACTCAGAGCTGAGCTGAGGTGGTTAGAGATGACTTTCCACAGGAAGTTTTATTAAAGCCTGCTTCTAAAGGATTACTAGGAGTTAACAAAGGAGGGGAGAGGAGAGGAGTGGGGTGCTGGGGGAGGAATGCTGTGGGAATTGAAGTTGGAAGGGCAATCACCAGATAGATGACTCCAGATCTTCTAAACTGTGTTGTTTAGACATTATCCTCCAGGAGTGATAAAGAGCCTTCAGAGGACTTTTCTTTTCTCTCTTTTTTTTTTTAAGATTTTATTTATTTATTTGACAGACAGAGATCACAAGTAGGCAGAGAGGCAGTCAGAGAGAGGAGGAAGCAGGCTCCCTGCTGAGCAGAGAGCCTGATGTGGGGCTTGATCCCAGGACCCTGGGATCATGACCTGAGCCGAAGGCAGAGGCTTTAACCCACTGAGCCACCCAGGCGCCCCTCTTTCCTCTTTTCTTTTTAAATTAACATATAATGTATTATTTGTTTCAGGGGTACAGGTCTGTGATTCATTAGCCTTACACAATTCACAGCACTCACCATAGCACATACCCTCCCCAGTGACCATCACCCAGCCACCCTGTCCCTTCCCATCCTCCCCACCCCACCCCCAGGCCCAGCAGCCCTCAGTTTGTTTCCTGAGATTAAGAGTCTCTTACCGGTTGACTCCCTCTCCTCCCCCTTCCCCCCACAAATCTCTGCCCTGCCTCTCAAATTCAGAGGACATTTTAAAAGGGAATGATGTGATCACATTTTGTGTTTAGCAGGTTCTCTGTAGTTGCAGAGTAAAGAATGGAGTAGGCAAATAGTGCTAGAAGTTGGGATCTTGATAAGGATGTTTTTTCCAGCAATTCAGACAATTGTTTTGATCTCTGAAACCTACCCAACAGGTAGGGGTCACCTTGATCGTTTCTCATCACACTTTTTAAAACTGGTTCCATGTAGTTAGTTGAGGTATAGGATATAGAAGGCAAGAGGGAGCTGTGAAGGAGCTTGACTCAACTAGCTATTGCTCTTTAAGTCTCCCATGAAGATTGTTAGCCCTGCTCTCATCCTGTCTCAAATATTGCTTTGTTAGCCATTTTGTAGGAATAGAGCCACAGAGATTTGATTTCAGGAAAATCTGTTACTGAGGTATAATTGAAAGTTTTGACATGTATATACCTGTGAAATCATCACCACAATGTAGATAATGAACAGATCTGTTACCCTGTGCTCTTTTGTAATCCCTCCCTCCTGTTGTTCCTCCCCTCCCCTCAGGCAACCACTGATCCGCTTGCTTTCACTATAGTGATAAAGGTTTATGTATTTTGGAGAGCCTGGGTGGCTCAGTGGGTTAACCCCTCTGCCTTAGGCTTAAGTCATGATCTCAGGGTTGTGGAATCAAGTCCCACATGGCGCTGTCTGCTCAGCAGGGAGGCTGCTTCCCCCTCTCTCTCTGCCTGCCTCTCCACCTACTTATGAAATCTGTCAAATAAAATCTTTTTAAAAAAAATATAATTTTACGGCAATGCTGTACCTTCTTGATTACTTCAGTTTCTAATAATTCTTGAAGTCATGTAGTACTAGCCTTCCAAATTGTTCTTTTTAAAGTGGTTTTGGCTAGTCTAGATTCTCTACATTTTCAGATCAAATTTAGGTCAGTGTGTCAGTTTTCTAAAAAAGCCTGCTGTGGTTTTGACTGGTATTGCATTGAATCTATGCGTCACTTTGGGGAGAATCAACATCTTTACAGTCCTGAGTGTTCCAGCCAACAAACATGGTACATCTGTCCGTATCTTTAGGTACTCTCTAATTTCAGCACTTTTTAGCAGTTTCGGTGTATAGGTATTTCACATTTTTGTTAATTTATCACTAAGTATTTTATATCTTTGGATTCTCTTGTAAATAATACTGATTTTAGTTTTGATTTACAGGTACTCATTGCTAGTATATAAAAATGCAGTGGTGTCCTGAAACACCACTAAAGTTACTTACTAATTCTAGTAGCCTTTTGGTAGCTTCCATAGAATTTTCTACATAAATGATCATGTCCCTTCCAAATAGAGAGTTTTACTTCTTCTTCTTCTTTTTTTTTTTTTTTTTTTTTTTTTTCAAAAACTTACTTCTTCTTTTTTTTTTTCTCTTTCCTAATTGCACTGGTTATGTTGAGTAGAATTGGTAAGAACAGAGATGTCTTGTTCCTGATTTTTAGGGGCAAAGCATTGAATATGTCACCAGTGAAGTATGATAGTTGTAGTTTGTTTGTTTATTTACGAAAGCCCCTTATTACACCAAGGAAGTTTTCTTCTTTTCCTAGTTTGCTGAGCTTTTATCAGGAAAGAGATTTAGGGTTTTGTCAGGTACTTTTTCATTTACTAAGATGATCATATGTTTTTTCTTTTCTGGTTTGTTGAAATGATGAATTATGTTGACTGACTTTTCAGATATTTAACCAACTTTGTATTCCTGGGATAAACTCCTTTTTATCATGGTTATAGTCTTTTTTTTTATATCTTTGGATTCAGTTTGCTAAAATTTTGTTTAGAATTTGTGTTCATGAGGGATGAATGCCTGTAGCATTCTTTTGTTTTGTTTTGTTGTAGTGATCTTCTGTATCATCATTGTCACATTTTGAAGAGTAATGCTGACCTCATAAAATGAGTGGAAATCTTCCCATCTTCTGGAAGAAGATTGGTATTACTCTTTTTCTTAAATGTTTGGTAGAATTTACCAGTGTAGCCCTCTAGGGCCTGGGAGTTTCTTTGTGGAAAGGTTATCAGTAAAGTCTGATATTAGCACTTTGTGTATTCACTTTTTTTTTTTTTTTTTAAGATTTTATTTATTTATTTGACAGAGAGAGACACAGTGAGAGAGGGAACACAAGCAAGGGGACTGGGAGAGGGAGAAGCAGGCTTCCTGTGCTGCTGGATCTCAGGACCCTGGGATGATGACCTGAGCCCAAGGCACTTAACAACTGAGCCACCCGGGCGCCCCCAGTCTTTATTTTTCTGATCACTCTGGTTAGATATGTATCAATTATATTGATCTTAGAGAATCAGCTTTTGATTTCTGTTACTTCTTTGTTTTCTGTTTCATTTGTTCCTGCTCTTTTATTTTTCTCTCTGGCTTACTTTGAATTTAATTTTCCATTTTATAAAAATAAACTTTATTTTTTGGAGCACATTTAGGTTCACAGCAAAATTGAGCAGAAGTTACAGGGATTTCCATAAACTTTTTTTCTTCTCCCTAGTTTTAAGTTTTTATTTAAATTCTAGTTAATGTACAGTGTAATATTAATTTCACATGTACAGTATGGTAATTCAGTATGAATTTTTCATGAAAATTTCATGAATTTTTCATGAAAAAAGCACCTTTCCGTGTATCACCCTGCGCTCATTCCAAGTGTGGTTCTTAATCCCCATCACCTGTTTCACTCATTCCCCCCCCACCTCTGCTCTGGTATCCATCAGTTTGTTCTCTGTAGTTAAGTGTCCGTTTCTTGGTTTGCCCCCCCCCTTTTTTTTTTTTTTACCTGTGCTTATTGTTTGTTTGCTTACTTGCTTGTTTGTTTCTTAAATTCCACAAATGAGTGAAATCATATGGTATTTTTCTTTCTCCAGCTAGTTTATTTCACTTAGCATAATACTCTCTAGGTTGGTTGTGTGTGTGTGTAATACTCTCTAGTTTCTTAAGGTGAAAGTACAAAAATCATTATTTTGAGGCCTTCCTACTTTTCCAGTACAGATCTTTTAGTGTTACAAATTTCTCTGTGAGTACAGCTTTTGCTAAGGCTCCACAGAAGAGGATCCTTTTTTTCCTGTCCGTCATACAAAAGCCTTTCTGATATTGTCATCTTTTGTCTGCTAAAATAAGAGTTGTAAAGATATGTCTGCAGGGATAAAGGATAAAGTTTAAACTTACAACTCCATTTCATGTGCATTTCCATATTTAGACTAAGTGGGACGATGCCACTTACTTTGATTCAAGAATGTATCTTTTTGACGAAGTCATCTTATTGATTACCTACTACAAGCAGTACTTTCATGAAAAAAGCACCTATCCAGTTAATGCTGTCTAGCTAATATTAGTAATGGAAAGGAAATACTAATAATATAAGGAAAAATATATTTGAGAATCACTAAAGCAGTTTTTCCGTTTGCCTCAAAGCCTTTCATTTGTGCAGTTGTGAGTAAAGGCTAAGGTGGCATATCAAGTTGCCCTTACTATTTAAATTTGTTTCCAAATAGCAAGTATATTATATTAAGTCATACCTTTAAATCTCAAGCATTATGCAGAAACCTGCCTGTACTCAGTTTGGACAGTCTTTTAGTGCTAGTATAAACCAACATCAGGGTCCACAGAAATAGTAGCTGACCTTAATTAAACATTTTATACTGTGTCAGAAACTATGTTAAATTGCATGGAGTGGCTTAATGATGCATTAAAACCTTGTGAGGTCAAAGCATTTTTATTCCCATTTTACAGATAAGGAAATGGATTTGGAAAATAACCAGTCTAAGGTCCCGTACTACAAATAAGTAGAGTTGAAGCTTCAACCCCATCTCCAGTGACTTTAAGCATGTTGTACACCTTTCTTCTGTACCCATATAGAGTGTGTTTGAAAGAACAGCTTGTAATGGCCATGGAATGATAGGGTTCTGAACATCTTGATTCAGAATATGGTTTGATAAGTAGTTGGCCAAACCAGGGTAAGTTGAGAAAATAAATTCCTTCGGACATGTTGCTACTCTGAAAATCTGAACTTTGCTTAAGAAAGATGGGCAGATACTGAGTTGGAGGCATCGTGAGTTTAGATCTCACTTGTTAACTAAGCCACAGTAAATTAATTAGTTAACCTAATTTAGCTTCAGGCTTTTCATTTATTAGATAGAGACTTTCTCCTTTAAGGTTGGTTTAAAGATTAGAGATTATGTGTCTAGCACAGTACCAAACCCATTAGTAGCTGGTCAGCAAAGAGGCTGTTTGTATTTGTTACTCTTAGAATCTTCTCAGTGAATGAAAAGTTTTTTTGAGGCCTTAAGTTCATTCTCCAACATGACCCACTCCCCGTCCATCACCAAGATTAAGTCCTGGTCTTCTTCTTCTTTTTTTTTTTTTTAATTTAATTTAATTTAATTTTTTCAGTGTTCCAGGATTCATTGTTTATGCACCACACTCAGGGCTCCATGTGATACATGCCCTCCTTAATGCCCACCACCAGGCTCACCTAACCCTCCCACCCCCTCCCCTCCAAAACTCTCAGTTTGTGTCTCAGAGTCCACAGTCTCTTCATGGTTTGTCTCCCCCTCCGATTTTCCCCAACTCCCTTCTCCTCTCCTTCACCCAGTGTCCTCCTTGTTATTCCTTACGCTCCACAAATAAGTGAAACCATATGATAATTGACTCTCTCTGCTTGACTTATTTCACTCAGCATAATCTCCAGTCCCATCCATGTTGATAAAGTTGGGTATTCATTATTTCTAATGGAGGCATAATATTCCATTGTATATATGGATCATATCTTCTTTATCCATTTGTCTGTTGAAGGGCATCTTGGCTCTTCCCACAGTTTGGCGACTGTGGTCATTGCTGCTATGAACATTGGGGTACAAATGGCCCTTCTTTTCACTACATCTGTATCTTTGGGGTAGATACCCAGTAGTGCAATAGCAGGGTCATAGGGTAGCTCTATTTTTAATTTCTTAAGGAATCTCCACACTATTTTCCAAAGTACTGCACCAACTTGCATTCCCACCAACAGTGTAAGAGGATTCCCCTTTCTCCACATCCTCTCTAACACTTGTTGTTTACTGTCTTGTTAATTTTGACCATTCTGACTGATGTAAGGTGGTATCTCAGTGTGGTTTTGATTTGAATGTCCCTGATGGCTAATGGTGATGAACATTTTTTCATGTGTCTGTTAGCCATTTGTATGTCTTACTTGGAGAAGTGTCTGTTCACATCTTCTGCCCATTTTTTGACGTGATTATCTGTTTTGTGTGTGTTGAATTTGAGGAGTTCTTTATAGATCTCGGGTATCACCCTTTGTACTGTCATTTTTTAATATCTTCTCCCATTCCATTGGTTGCCTCTTTGTTTTGTTGACTGTTTCCTTTGCTGTGCAGAAGCTTGTGATCTCGTTGAAGTCCCAAAAGTTCATTTTCGCTTTTGTTTCCTTTGCCTTTGGAGATGCGTCTTGAAAGAAGTTGCTGTTGCTTATGTTGAAGAGGTTACTGCCTATGTCCTCCTCTGGGGTTTTGATAGATTCCTGCCTCACGTTGAGTTCTTTTACCCATTTCAAGTTTATCTTTGTATATGGTGTAAGAGAATGGTCAAGTTTCATTCTTCTATACGTAGCTGTCCAATTTTCCCAACACCATTTATTGAAGAGACTTTTTTTCCACTGTATATTTTTTCCTGCTTTGTCAAAGATTAGTTGACCACAGAGTTGCGGGTCCATATCTGGGCTCTCTACTCTGTTCCACTGGTCTATGTGTCTGTTTTTGTGCCAGTACCATGCTGTCTTGGTGATCACAGCTTTGTAGTAAAGCTTGAAATCAGGCAATGTGATGCCCCCAGTTTTTTCTTTTTCAACATTTCCGTAGCAATTTAGGGTCTCTTCTGGTTCCATACAAATTTTAGGATTGTTTGTTCCAGCTCTTTGAAAAATGCCGATGGAATTTTGATTGGGATGGCATTGAAAGTATAGATTGCTATAGGCAGTATAGACATTTTAACAATGTTTATTCTTCCGATCCATGAGCATGGAATGCTTTTCCATCTTTTTGTGTCTTCTTCAATTTCTTTCATGAGTGTTCTGTAGTTCCTCGAGTACAGATCCTTTACCTCTTTGGTTAGGTTTATTCCCAGGTATCTTATGGTTCTTGGTGCTATAGTAAATGGAATCGATTCTCTCATTTACCTTTCTATGTTTTCATTGTTCGTGTATAAGAAAGCAACTGATTTCTGTACATTGATTTTGTATCCTGCCACGTTACTGAATTGCTGCATGAGTTCGAGTAGTTTGGGGTGGAGTCTGTGTCCTGCTCTTCTGATAGTATTTATGCAGCACTGAGTTCCTTTCCTTTATAAGTTATATTTTGATTTTTTTTTTTTTTTGGTGTAAGTATTTTGTGTGTGGTTTTTTTTTTTTGCTGTTAACATTGTTTAATTATGTGACTATTTGATTAATATCTTCCTCCCCACACAAGATGGTTAGTTCCATCCAATCAGAAGCCATGTCTGATTTTGTTTACCTTTGTCTCTGTGCACGGTGCCTGCCATATAGTGGAGCTTTAGTAAATGTTAAATGAAGGAAATGATTCTTAGTAGCAATACTACTTGTGATAATGATGTCTGCTTCCTTCAAAGTCATGATGCTTTTCCCTGAATTATATAATACATGTCCTGTGATCAGCATAAACTCTCAGTATTTGAACTTACCAGTCTTCTGTGTTCACATCTTGACATAATGCTGACTGAACTCCTTAGAGTACAGTAAAGTATTTCATGACAGTATTATTGTCTGTTGTTTTCAGTTTGGCTAGACATGATTGAATTACCTTCATACTGTATGTATGCTACTACGCAGAATTTAATTTCAACTTCTTGGTCACTTATTTCACCTCGCAAAAAATGTAATTGTTTCATGAAATGCTTATGACTTAAGGGAAGAATACCGGGTATTTTCATGTTCCATCTTCAGTCTACCATCCATCTAAATACCATTTTCATTTGGCTTCTCTTATAAGGGAGAAGATGTCAACCGGACACTAGAAGGTGGAAGGAAGCCTCTTCATTATGCAGCAGACTGTGGGCAGCTTGAAATCCTGGAATTTCTGCTGCTGAAAGGAGCAGATATTAATGTATGTAAAGAACAGTGTCATTTTAGAAAAAAAATTTTGTTGTATGCCTTGAATGATTATTTTCTATAGGCTTATAAAATAAGAATAAAGTCTAAAATTATACCGAATTTCCTGTAACTTAGAATTTTTTAAAAAATAAGCAGCATAGATGGACTTTTAAAACTGCAGGTAGCAAATGGCTATCATGCAGTGGAGGACTCTGCAGTCCTAGGATAAATCCAGATTGGAGTTTTGGACAAAGGTCAATAGGCAGAAGGTCAGACGAGAGCAATCATCTCCCGGCTCTTGCCTTTTATAGCTTTTCAGAGTTTTGGACAAATGTTTAAGTAACCATGATAACAAGTGAGATACACTTTATACATTTCAGGGGACACCGTGTCACTTGGCCCCATTGTGTCAGTCTTTTACCTCTTTAGCAGCTAATTTCTAACCACCTCTTCCCTTCCTGGACCTCACTGGCATTCCTACAATAGTGAGGACTTGGGGCACAAAGAGGTTAAATAATCAATACAATAAGTAGCAGAGTCAAGGTCTGAGTTGAGGTCAAAACCCTGTGCCCTGTACTTCACTGCACTGATACCCAAGGAGATATTTCTTATGGGCTTGGGCCTTGGCCGCTGTCTAAATAGCAGAAAACTTGTAGCTATGAATTTTGTGTAACAAGGCAAATAGGAAAACATTGAGAGTTCTCTAAATAAATCTAGAAGGAAGGGAGAAATGAAAAATAAAGTTTTTTTATCTCATTATTTCATAGGCTCCAGATAAACATCATATTACCCCTCTTCTGTCTGCTGTCTATGAAGGTCATGTTTCCTGTGTGAAATTGCTTCTGTCAAAGGTGAGGTCAATTGCTAATTGTTTTTAAGTTTTTATTTAAAATTCCACTTAGTTGATGTACAGTGTAGTTTTAGCTTCGAGTGTACAATATAGCGATTCAGTACTTGCATACAACACATGGTGCTCACCACAAGTGTGCTCCTATATCCCTATCACCGATGTCCCCCATCCCACAACCCTCCTCCCTTCTGGTAACGCAGCAGTTTGTTCTCTGTAGTGAGGAGTCTACTTCTTGGTTTGCTGCTCTTTTTTCTCCTTTTTGCTTGTTTGTTTTTGTTTCTTAAATTCCACAAATGAGTGAAATCATGGTATTTGTCTTTCTCTGACTCATTTTTCTTAGCGTAATAACACTAAGCATCTGTATTGTTGCATCTGTATTGTTGCAAATGGCAAGATTTCATTCTTCTCATGGCTGAGTAATATTCCACTGTGTATATGTGTGTTTGTGTAGACATCTTCGTTATCCGTTCTTCAGTTGATGGACACTTGGCCTGTTTCCATAATTCGGCTATTGTAGATAATGCCACTGTAAACATTGGGTGTGTATATTGCTTTGAATTAGTATTTTTGTATTCTTTGGGTAAATACCTAGTAGTCAATTCGCTGAATCATAGGGTAGTTTTATTTTTAACTTATGAGGAACCTCCATACCATTTTCCAGAGTGGCTGCACCAGTGTGTTTTCCCACTAACAGCATGCAAGGATTCCCCTTTCTCCACATCCTCGCCAACACCTGTTGTTTCTTGTGTTGTTGGTTTTAGCCATTCTGACAGGTATAAGATGATATCTCATTGTAACTTTGATTTCCATTTCCCTGATGAAAAGACGTTTAACATCACCTGTCATGTGTCTGTTGGCCATCTGGATGTTGTCTTTGGAAAAATGTTAGCTCGTATCTTCTGCCCATTTTTAGTCAGATTATTTGTTTCTGGGTTTTAGGTTTTGTAAGTTCTTTATCTTCTCCCATCCTGTAGGCTGCCTTTTAGCGCTGTTGATCATTTCCTTTGCTGTGCAGAACCTTTTTAGTTTAATGTAGTCATATGGGTTTATTTTTGCTTTTGTTTCCCTTCCCTCAGGAGACATATCTAGAAAGTTGCTATGGCCAGTGTCAAATTACTGCCTGTGTTCTCTTTTAGGATTATTATGGTTTCAGGTCTCACATTTAGGTCTCTCATCCATTTTTAATTGATTTTTATGTATGGTATAATAAAGTGGTCCAGTTTCTTTCTTTTGGATGTTACTGTCCAGTTTTCCCAACATTGTGTGTTGAAGATACTTTTTTCTCATTGGGTATTCTCTCTTGCTTTGTCAAAGATTAATTGTCCATATAGTTGTGGGTTCATTTCTGGGTATTCTGTTCTGTTCCATTGATCTGTGTTTCTATTTTTGGGCCAGCACCATACTGTTTTGGTTACTGCAGCTTTGTAATATAACTTGAAGTCTGGATTTGTGGTTGCCCCCAGCTTTGTTTTTCTTTTTCGGTGCTGCTTTGGCTATTCGGGGTCTTTCGTGGTTCCATACAAATTATTGGGATTCTTTGTTCTAGCTCTGTGAACAATGCTGTTGATACTTTGATAGGGATTGCATTGAATGGGTATATTGTTTTGAGTAGTATAGACATTTCAACAAATATTTGTTCTTCTAATCCATGAGCATGATGGGATGTCTTGTCATTTCTTTGTGTCATCTTTGGTTTCTTTCATCGGTTTTTGTAGCTTTCAGAGTACAGGTCTTTCACCTCTTTGGTGAGGTTTATTCCTAGGTGTCCTATTATTTTTTATCTTAGTTGCTAATTTTTATTGTTTTTTTCAATTACTTTTTGACTGTTTAGGCTAAGTATATGGTTGGTCAGTTAAATTGTGTGTGGCATCAGGGATAGAAAACTAGAGGCAGTATTTAAAATTGAGGTCTAGAACAAGTGTTATTCCAAATAGCTGGTCCACAAACTGTTAACCAGTTCATGATGGATAAGGAGCTTGGGCTAAACTCTAAATCAGTCCAGTCTCCTTCATCAAGAATATCTTGCTATGAAAAAACAAGTTAGCTGAACTAAGCATTATACTTAGTGAGGTAGATAATGTCCTAGACTACTAAGTTTGCAGACTGGTGCCAAGTTCACAAACTTCACTTTGAGTAGCCCTGGTATGAAATGTGTAAGCTTCATTTTCTGTTGTACATACCAAGTAAGATTATTAGGGGCAGTTTGCTATAAATAAGGGCCCTCCACGTCATCTGGTGTCTTGATATGCTTGCGGTCCTGGTAAGTTTGGAATTTTCCAGTGTTAACTCTAAGATGGAGTTCAAATTCCAGTCTCAACAAACCAGTAAGTTGCAAATGATGGAAGACAAGATCTTTATAAAACAGGGCACCAGTATTAATCCCAAGCTTATCATTTTATGGCATACTCTAGAAAATACTGTTTGTAGCATTTCACTTGGGATTTTAAAGTAAGTCCTGCTAAAGGAAGAAAGATACTGAAATTAAATGAGTAAATAAATGTATATAAAGTATTTTGCCACAGTACCCGACAAACGATCAATAAACAGTAGCTCCTATTTTAACTAAGACTGAAGAGGATTTTATGCTTCATAGATTTAAAAAAATTAGGAAAGAAGGCTAGCACATTTGTCTCTTAACTCTATTGATAATTTTTTGAAGATTTTAAGGATTTAAACTGTTCTGAATGCAGTTAATTCAAGTTCTCTAAAATTAGGGGTTTTTTCCCCATAGCTGCATGTTAAATACCATTACTAAATTTCATTAAGTGTGTGGTTGTTACTGGGCTTGGGGTTGGGTTTTTATTTTGACAGAAGGGGTATAAATCAAGAGTAATTTTTAGATACTACACATTATACTGATATGAATGATATGGTTCTCCCAAAGCCAAACAAATGAAAATACCATTCTTGGTCACTGCAGTTGATCCAGAATCTGTGGTAGGATATGCTCACAGAGATTTCTAGTCATTCTGTCTTCCTCCTCCCTGTCCATTCCTCCCCCACACCCATGGAAAGATTCTTTTGAAAGCTGACAGCTTCCGAAAGTCTTCCTTTTATCAGTACTCCGTGAAGCGTATCACTTGCCCCACCTGCCTTTGAGTCTGCCAAAATGCAAGGCTTGGTGGCTTACTCCCTTGCTATGGGAAGCACAGAATAAAAATACCTTATTTTTCTCCTCAAAAAAAAATAAAGTTAAATTTGTAAAATTTAACAAATTTACAATTTGTTAAAGATTTATGTATTCCAATATTTTATTAGTTAGAATTCTTTATATTGCACGTAACTAAATCCAGCTCAGATAGGCTTAAAACGGTAAAAAGATCCTGTTGACTCATATACCTACAGTTGAGGCACACAGCCTGAACCTGGGGCTTAAGCCATATTACCAGGATCTGATTTCTCTTTGCTTCTCAGCTCTGTTCCTCAGCATAGACTTAATTCCCCTGGCCTCAACCTGTCTGTCAAGTGTATAGTAAAAGAAACAGTAATAATACTATCTTATAAATTTGAAAATTACTAAGTAAATCTTAAAGTTCTCATCACAAGAAAAAAAACTATGTGAGGAGGTGATAGATGTTAACTAAACTTTAGTGTAATAATCATTTCGCAATATATGCATGTATCAAAGCAAACTAATACAACTTTAATACACGTTATATGTCAATTACAGCCCAAAATACAAATTCGTAAGTCAGAATAAAAGATAAAACAAGATTTCTTCCCCCCCCTTGTCTCTCTTTTCCTGATATTTTTTGATGCAGCTCAGGTTTTGTTCTCTGAAAATAAAAACGCCCTAATAAAAACCTAATTTAAAAAACTAAAAAGGGATCCTTTTTAGCTTAGGCTCTGTGATCATTAAATGAGATGCTCCTAAGCATGCTCTTTCTTTTTAGCCATATCTCATACTCTGTTTCTTTCTGATAAGCCACT
The DNA here is from genome assembly GCF_010015895.1 of Lontra canadensis. Lineage (NCBI taxonomy): Eukaryota > Metazoa > Chordata > Mammalia > Carnivora > Mustelidae > Lontra > Lontra canadensis. Next base: position 10,209,641 of record NW_022630996.1, read on the forward strand.
CTTTCTCCACGGGAGAAACAAAACAGTTATTGTTTTGCTAGGGAAGTCCCAAACCATTGTTGGTATTCCTTATTTCCAAAGCATGATGCTCCAGGTCATTGAGACATTGCTACAAGATTCCATTTTCTGCCTTGATTTGCATGTACATTAGGCCCTAATATGTTATCTTAGAAGGGTCTCTGTAATTATATACAATGTTGCTACATTATTGATTGTAAGTTGGTTGTTTGACTTTTAACTAGCTTATTTTTTCTTTCACTTGTGACTCTAATACTGTTCTTTTGTTTGTGTCTGAGCCTTGATTTTTGAAGGTAAGTGACATTCAGAGACGGCTCTGTTAATGGCAGATGAATTATACCCATGCAGAGAGCTGTTACTTTAGATGAAAGGGGTTTTTTTACCTTTATGAAAGCATAGTAAAATTCAGTTCTGCTTTTTCAAAATTACTTTGATTTTTTATTATTGCATAAGCTTCTTTAATGGATACCCTATAGTTTTGTTAGCCAAATACTTTTTTGGAAATTGATTGTGCTCTTTCAAAAATCCTTCGTTGCTAAAATAAGGCTATTCCAGAGCACTTTTTTTGTTGTTAAAATCAATGTTTCTATTACGAAATCTGGTTCTGCCTTTTGTCAAAAGTTTGAATCCTTAATTATTATGAATTCATTTTAAAAGTACTTAGTTTGAAAAGTTTACCAAATTAACATTTATAATATATTATCCCGCTGGTATATCATTAGTATAGAAAAAAAGCCAAAGTAAACGAAGTTGAAAACTCAGTATGATTATAACCAATAGGGGTAAAAAGAAAGAAAAACCACAAAAACAAAAGAAAGAAGGTTAGTAGAACATTCAAAATCAAACTATGGGATATGCTAGATCACTTACTGGACAAGTTTTTTTGTTTCTAATTTAATGCAATGGAAGATGAAGTTTATGACCCATGTGGGAATTAGAAACATTTACTTCTTGATTGTCCATATAGCAAAAGAAGAAGCTAACATCTGTGGAGAACATAATGTGTATAAACAATTTGTTTATCTTATCACCTTTAATTTCTGTCAACCCAAATAAATAGGTATAATCATCTCCATATTGTGGATAAGGAAACCATTTGGCTCACGACGGTTAAGTATCTACCCAGTGTTAAACAAAATATAATGGAATTTAGATTTGTTCCAGGATTATGACTCAGAAGTCCATGTTCTTTCCCTATCAGAATTACAGGCAGGGACAGTTACAAGAATGAAACACATTTATTTCTGTAGATAAAGTTATTTGGCCTGATCTTTTATTTTTGAACTAGTAATAATTTTTTTAAAAAAGATCAATACATGTGGAACTTCCACTTCAAGATGGAGGTACAAGCACATGCCATGGTATCCCCTTTTTCCCTCCTATGACAGAAAAGTGGTTTTTAAAATGAATGAATCAGTATTTGCTTTGGAACATAAGCAGGGCCCCATTAGAGAAGTTATAATGAATCCTTGAGACACAGAAAGCAGAGGGGCTGGAGTTGAAGAAGAAAACGTTCCCTGAAATGAGCAAGAGAGTATTGCAAGAGAGTATTGAAAAGGTAGGAGCTGATCCAAGACTGCTGTAAGCCTGAAGTGGTGAGCATCTTGAGTAACAAATAAGTGAAGATTTGGATGCACTTCAGGAAGAAACAGATTTCAACCCAAGAGAAAAACTGAGATGCAAGAAGGATCAGAATCAAGAAATCTGTGAATAAATCTAAAAGAATATGAAAATACAAAGCAAACACTGAAGTTAAAAAAATAAGCTACTGGGGCGCCTGGGTGGCTCAGTGGGTTAAAGCCTCTGCCTTCAGCTCAGGTCATGATCCCAGAGTCCTGGGATCGAGCCCCACATCGGGGGGTCTCTGCTCAGCGGGGAGCCTGCTTCCTCCTCTCTCTCTCTGCCTGCCTCTCTGCCTACTTGTGATCTCTGTCTGTCAAATAAATAACTAAATAAAATCTTTAAAAAAAAATAAGCTACTATAGAATTATTAAATAACAACCTATAAGATGGAAAGGAGTACATGAAAAACATTATATAAAACTGGGGAGAAGAGACCAGGGAAAAGACACAGGTGAAACAGGTTAAAATGCAGGCTCAAGAGGCATCCTGGGAAATGTAGCAGTAGCAGAGGAGGAAGCAGCCCAAGCAAGAGTGTGAAACAAACTTGTGCGTAGAACCAGCAGCAGCAGCCAGAGAGCACAGCAGTCTGTGAAAAGGCCAAGCCTAATCGACGTCACCTTGTTTTTATCAAAGCAAAACAGACTGTTGAAGTATATATTATTTTGAATTGTAATTTTCTCAGTTGAATAAGGTTTTTTATTTGGTTGGGTTTTTGCCCTAAAAAATCTCAACCAGGAAATTTGAGGAGTAAAAGGGATATTTAAAAGGTGATAAAAAAAAAAATCTATCCTATAGTCTATAGAGGTTGGCACACGTTTTCTTACAGTCCATGTATGACTTTGCAGACGATGTGGTCACTGGAGCTCTAACGCAGCCATGGACAAACTAAAACAAGTACAGGAGTTTGTATGGAATCACAGAAAACCTGAATAGCAAGGCATTCTTGAGAAAGAACAAAGCTGGAGGCATCATAACCCCCGATTCCAAGATAAATACTCCAAACTATAATGAAACACTATGGTACTATCACAGAAATACACATTCTGTTTAGTGGAACAGAATAGAGTCCAGAAACAAACCCGTGCTTAATATGGTCAATAAACCTATGACTGAGGAGGCAAAATATACAATGAGGAAAAGAAAGTCTCCAAAACATGATGCTGGGAAAACTACACAATTACAGAAGAGTAAACCTGGACTACTTTCTTATATCAAGTGCAAAAAGTAAACCCAAAATGGAGTAAAGACCTGTAAATGGGACTTGAAATTTCCCAGAAAAAAACGTAGTAATCTTTTTGACATTGGCCTTAGCAACATTTTTCTAAGGCGAGGGAAACAAAAATAAACTCTTAGAACTACACCAAAATAAAAAGCCTTTGCACAGTGAAAGGCACTATTAACAAAATGAGAAGGCAACCTATCGAAAGAGAGATTTAAAAATTTTATATTCAATAAGAGGTTAATATCCAAATTATATAAACATACAGCTTAACACCAAAAACACCCAAATAATCAAATAGACATTTTTCCAGAGAATGCATGTAGATGGCCAGCGGACACATGAAAGGATGCTCAGTATCACTAATCATTAGAGAAATGTAAAATCAAAACCACAATGAGATAACAATACCTTATACCAGTCAGAATGGCTAGTATCAGAAAGATAAGGAATAACAAGTGTTGTCAAGGACATGGAAAGAAAATAACTTTTGTGCACCATTGGTGGAAACAAATTGGTACAGCTATTGTGGAAAATAATATGGAGGTTTCTTAGAAAAATTAAAAATAGAAATACCATATGATCCAATAATTCCACTACTGGATATTTACCCAGAGGAGACTCAAACATTAATACAGAAAGGTATGTGCACTCCTGTGTTTATGACAGCATTATTTACAGTAGCCAAGATATGGAAGCAGTCTACTGTCCATACAGAGATGAATGAATAAAGGATACATACACAATGGAATATTAGCTATAAAAAGGAAGGGAATCTTGCCATTTGCAACATGGACAGATGTAGAGGGTATTAATGCTAAGTGAAATCATAGACAAATACCATATGATTTCACTTATATGTGGAATCTAAGAAGCAAAACAAAGCATAAACAGAGCCATAATTACAGAGAACAAACTGGTGGTTGTCAGAGGGGACGGGGCAGGAGGATGGGCAAAATGGGTGAAGGGGAATGGGGGGTGGGGGTGAGTATAGGCTTCCGGCTATGGAATGTATATGTCAGGGGGATGAAAGGTACAGCATAGGAATATCGTATAGAGTTGTCCAGTCACTATGTTGTGTACCTGAAACTTATGTAACATTTTGTGTCAACTGTAGTTGTAAAAAAGCTGCCATGAAGAAAGGACGGGCATGGCTGCGTTCCAGTAAAACTTTACTTACAAAAGCAAGCATCTGGGTCATAGTTTGCACACTCCTGTTTTAGTTCACGAATAGTTTGGAATTTATAGCACACATCATTTTAAAACACCAACCCTCAGTGGGAAAGTGATCTTTCCTAAGTGATACAAGTTGAGAATGTATCTATCATTCTGGGTGCTTTTATTCACCTGTGTTAATACTTATTTGTTGAAAAGTTTTATTATCAGTTAATGGAGCCAAACAAGAGCTTATAGGACAGTGATCTGGAATTTTCCTTGATTATTACTGATCTTCCGGACTAAAATCTCATCAATAGCATTGTTTCATGAAGACGTTAGTTAGAAGAGAGTTAATCATGAAATGATACTCTTGAATTTTATTATTAGCCAGTGGACTCTCATAAGTCCAAAATTCATTTCTTTCCCACAGCTACATATATTTTAGTATCTTAATTTTCTGAGAGAAAGTTTGCCTGTAGCATTAATACACTGTCATGTTAGGCATTTCCTATAATATTGTTATGATATATATTATCTAAAATATAGCAACATTTCTATATTAATACTAAAATTCCTTATAATTTATGTAATATCTTATAATTTATATAATTGATAATTGGATTTTAAGAAGTATCCTTGTTTCCTAATCCTAAGGAAAACCACTTCTAAATAAACCAGTGTGGTGAAAAGGGAAATATTTAAATGTTTACTTCTATTCCTCTTTCAAAGATGTTGAGTTTACTATAATTTTGTAGACAGGTAAGCTGAGTCATCTACCCTGGTGTGTCCTCCTATTTTGTCCCCATGTAAGTACACATCGCTATTAAAAATGACCACTCAGCTTCCTGTGAAAATAAGGATTCTTTTAAGTAAATAGAAAAAGTTGTACCCTAGCACGTGAGAATGAAAATCTTGTAAATTGAAGATGTAATCCAAGTTTTTAAAACATGGTAATTACAGTTTTCCTAGATTAACAAACCTATAGCATATTTCAGTTGTTATTATACACGGTCATTTGTTACTAGTGGTAATTAGCACAGTAAGCTGTATCTGAGAGGAAGAAAGCCAAAGAAACTTAGGCTTTTTTTGTTTTCCATGATTTCTCTGCTTCACTGTGTCAACGAAGTTCCCTCCTTAGCAGGACATGTCTGCTATAACCGTATGACAGATAGGTGACCGCTGATTGTGCAACACTAATTGTAGTGACTCCTAGCTGTTGCAGACAAAGTTGTCTGCTCCTGTTTGAGTAGGACAAATGAGATACCTTCCTCTTATAAAAAGGAAATGAAGCTATTAGTGTTTTATGTACAGTTGGTCTAAAGAGTAAAAAATACTAAACATCAGTTTATGAAAATTTAGAAGACCATCTTATAACATTAATGTTTTTACTAAACATATTGGCATTGTATTTTTAAAATGCAGCAGCCAGTTAATGATAAAAACTGAATACCCCTCTCAAATACCAGCATTGTCAAATTTTCAAAGTGTCCGTGGTACAGATTTTGCTGCTGAACGGAGAATCTAATAGATAAGAGCCAAAGATTGGGAAGTCCCCCTTCTCAGCAGAGACAAGTCCATGCTTGCAGGTAGAACCATTTTTCACTCTAATTACTCCTTGCTCCACCCCCAGTAAAACCTAGACAGCTTTACATACCCTCAAGCACAGATTCTCTGATTGCTCAGAACCCCCGAGTTCTCTTCCATTTCACAGGGGCAAGTCTGGCTTTAAAAATGCTTTAGGACAGATGACTCTCAAAGAATCCAGCAATGCCTTTCTGAATTGCCAGAATTAATACAGCCACAAATTTTACTGCCTCAAATGAAGAAATCAGTTGTTACACTGTTTAATGTTTCCTGAGTCTCATACACATATATGCCCATGGTAAGCTCGTTTTTTTCCCATTTAGATCTTTTAGTCTGGAGTCATTATTGAATAGTTTTTGTCAGGGGTGTATACTGGGGCTCTGCTGCTTCCACACCAAAACCCCCTACCCTGCCCCACCCAGTTTAGCTCTCAGTTCTGCTTCTTAATAGCTTTTGTGGTTTTGAGCAAGTTCCTTCACATGTAAGCCTGGTGAGTGTTCTCTCCTGCAGCATGGAGCCAGCACAGTAGTCCCCCCACCCCCCATCCAGAGTTTCACTTTTCACAGTTTCAGTTACCCTTGCTCAGCCACAGTCCAGATTCAGATGATCCTCCTCCTGACCGCAGAAGGTCCGTAGTAGCCTGATGCTGTGGCCATGCTGACATCGTTCACCCCCTGCACCTCATTATGTAGGCCCTGATCATCTCATACCACCACCTTTCAAATGAGCAACATGCACCTAATTGTTGCTTTCACTTGAACCCTTAGAGGCACTGTAGGGTTATTAATTGGCTTAATATCATACTGTGTCTCAGGGAATAGGGAGGCTGGAGGAGAGGGAGACAGGCAGGGGAAGTGGCCAGTCAGTGGAAATGTCAGAGCACACACACCGGGTATCGATTAAGTTCCTCATCTGATATGGGCACAATTCATGGTGCCCCAAAACAGTTACAGTGGGAACATCAGAAATCACAGATCACTCACAGATCACCAGAATAGAAAATGAAAAAAGTTTGAAATATCGCAAGAATTACCGAAATGTGACCCAGAGATGTGAAATGAACTAATGCTATTGAAAAAATGGCACTGATAGACTTGTTTGACCCAGGGTTCCCACAAACCTCCCATTTGTTTAAAAAAAAAAAAAAAAAAAGTATCTGAAGTGCAATAAAGCAAAGCACATTAAAATGAGGTATGCCTGTCCTTGCCACAGAGTAATGTTTTGCATACGTGAGCCTTTCCTTTGTCCTCTCCAGGTTGTGAAAATATGCAGAGAACCGGCTTCTTGTTCTCTTTAATGCCCCAGAATAGGAGTGGACAACCATTTTCTGTAAAAGACCAAATAACAAATATCTTGGGCTTTGCAGGGCACATGGTCTCTGTTATAGCTGCTCAGCTCTGCTGTTGTAGCATGAAAGCAGCCATAAGCAATGTGGGGGGGAGAGGGGGGATGAGATGTCTGTGCTCTGGTAAAATGTTACCAAACTATGTCTAGCAACGAATGGAATACTTCATAAATATATGTTGAATAGTCTTAGGAATTGGTTATCTATAACAATGTTTTTAGCTTGAAAGTGTTCAACAGTTGACATACTGTATACATAATTGTATACGGTTCTTCATTTTCCTGTAGGAGGCACAAAAATACTTAAAGTTAATAAATTCTTGAATCTGGGTCTACCCTGATGTTTTTTAGGAGAAAAGCCATAGGTCATTTATAACTAAAGATAGCATGGAACACAAAATGTATAGTCAGAAAGCTCTAGTTTAACTTGCTAACTGACTTTGGGCAAGTTCCTTAACCTCTCTGAGCTTAGAGTCAAATCTCTTATTAAAAAGAGAGAATGGGGCGCCGGCGTGACTCAGTTGGTTCCATGTCTGCCTTTGGCTTATGTCATGATCCAGGGTCCTGGGATCAAGTCCTGCATTAGGCTTCCTGCTTGGTAGGGAGTGTTCTTCTCCCCCATTCCTGCTCGCTCTCTCACTCTCTCTTTCTCTCAAAAATAAGTAAATAAAATCTTCAAAATAAAAAAAGAACAGTACCTACTTTACAGGGCTGCTGTGAAGAAAAAATAAGATGATGTATCTGGAGTATTAGATAAAAACTCAAAACTGCTACAAAGAAACCTAACATTTGGTGCATTGAGTATTGCATTAGATTCTTTGGGGTACCCAGAAACATTCTTCACTCTATCTCCTGTGTCATTATGTAAATTAAATGTGCTATTAAATCCTATACCAGTAAATAACATTATACAACATGTGTAAATGTAGATATTTGAATAATTTTTTTAATGTTACTGTTTTTAGTAGATTTCAAAATTGAATTGTGTAAGTTCTATGGTAATGGTAATATTTAAGTGTGTACTCAAACAATTGAAAGTTCCCAGATTCTGAGCACTTTATCATACTACTATGGAACTATAAAGAAATGCCCCAAATCATGAGATAAGGGAGTTCTTAATGAGCAGTTTCTCAAGACTGTTCTAAAATGCATATGAATTAATCCAAAATAAATATTTTGCAGTTAACAGTGATTTGGTATGTATATACATAAGATGGTAGAAAGGTCTTTTTCCTTTTAATGTGATGGGTATATATGATCACTAAGGGTAATATTGATGTTACTAATATTCCCTTGCACTGTGACCCACGTATGCATTTTTGTTGAGCAACTGTTATATGCCAAGCATCATCCTAGGTGTTAAAAGTACAGAGGTGAATATAACAAGACCCCTGCCCTCCTGGAGCCCAGCCTAATTTGGGGGAGACAAGTCTTTTAATCTAATTAGACTGGTAACTGCCTAAAGAGAAGCAGAGTTTATCTGTAGCAAAAACTCCTCCTACAGTGATTCAACCCAGAAAGTAACTCATAACAAGATGTCTGAGGTGTGTAGTCCAAGGCTGGGCAGCCGGATGTGCTGCGTCATCAACATCCCACGCTCCCTTCTCCATCTTCCCCAGACCTTACGGTCACAGAGGACTGCTGAACCTCCAGGTGTTGTGTCTGTGTTTTGGGTAGCAACAAGAGGAAGAGCTAAGAACTCTGCCTCCTGGGGCTTTACTGAAGAAGGAAAGGCTTCCATGGGAGAGGCCAAATTTGGGTCAGATGCCGTCTGTAGCTCTGGAGGCAAATGGGAGTTCAGTTTCTTTTCAACCTCTGAAGCAGGGGAGAGCAAAGTCTAGTCTAATAGAGGGAGACAGATACAGAAAACAGTGCATTAAAGGATTGTGATTGCTGTGGCAGTAGTTTCTCTGTGACATAGTAAGGATTTGAAGGAAGTAGAGGTCAAGTGTGGTCCTGGAGGTCAAGGGCATGATGTTATAAATAAGGATGCCATTACAACTTCAGGCACCACAATTCATAAAGCAGTTGTAATGTAACTCATAAAGCAATTGATACCTGAGCTGAATCTTAGAAACTTGTATCCAGGAATCTAACGGAATTGTGGGGCCATTCTAAACAGAAGCAACAATGTTAGAAAAGTCACAGGGACAAAGAGAGGCCTTGATGCATTAGGGTAAGATAAAAAATTATTCACAGCTACAACATACACTAGAAAGTATTTAGCAAGAAATATGACTAGACAGGTAAATAGCAAATTATGCCTCATTTGTCATATTATTTATCTCTATTCTCTTCTGTTAGGATACCATTAAGGTTTTTTGGTAGGTGGGTAGTATGAACAGACTTGGATTTTAACAGACATCACCCAAATAAGTGTACGAAATCTGAACCGAAATGGTGTAAGAAGTGAAAAAAGAGGGGTGCCTGGGTGGCTCAGTCAAATGTCTGCCTTTGGCTGAGGTCATGATCCCAGAATCCTGGGATCAGGCCTGGCATCCGGCTCCCCTCTTAGCAGGGAGTCTTCTTCTCCCGTTGCCCCTCCCCCCCACTTTGTACTCTCTCTTTGCCTAATAAATATTTTTTAAAAAGTGAGAAATGATAGGAAATTATTGAATTAGGATTTCTGTATAAAAATCCTGAACTAAGAAAGTAATGGTAGCAAGGACAGCTGAGAAATGTTAAGAATAGTCTGTTCTAAAGACTTGGTGACTGATTATGTGGGAAGTAAACAAAAAATTATATGATGTCTGCACATTTCCTGGAAGATGGTGGTATTCTTTACCATGATAGAAAAAAACTGAAAAATGAACACATCTGTAGGAAAAGATTATGGAGGAAGCACATGTAGAGGTGAGCCAGCTTGAGCCAGACGATGAGAACAATAACATAGGAAAAGGGGCCTATATCCCTAAATAGCCTTATGGGATGGAACCACCCTACCAATCTTAATACTCTTGGCACTAGACTATTTGAGAGAATAATTTATATTGTTAGAATGCACATAATTACCCCAAATAATCGACTGTCAGTGCAGTCCCTATCAAAATTCCAGTGGCATTCTCACAGATACAGAAGAAAAAATTCCCAACTTCATATGTGGAACCACAGAAGATTCCAAATAGCCAAAGCAGTCTTGAGAAAGAAAAACAAATTTGGAGGCATCACACTTAATAATTTCAAAACCTAAAGCTTATAGTAATCAAAACAGTAATGTGTTAGCATAAAAACAGACACACACAGGAAATAAATGGGATAGCAGAGAGCATCCAGAAATAAACCCACATGTATATGGTCAACTAGTTTCCTATACAGGAACCAAGAACATACAGTCAGAAAACGGCAGTCTCTTCAATAAATGGTGTTGGGAAAACTGGACAGCTGTCTTACACCTTACATAAAAATCAACTAAAAATGGATTAAAGACTTGAACATAAAACTTGAAAACTGTAATATTCCTAGAAGAAAACATAGGGGTTAAACTCCTTAACATCTGTGTTGGCTCTGTTTTTTTTAATTTGACACCAAAAGCAAAGGCAAAAAAAGCAAAACTAAGTGGGTGGGACTACCTCAAACAAAAAGCCTTCTGTACAGCAAAGGAGATAACAAAATGAAAAGACAACCAATGGAATGAGAGAAAAGATCTGCAAATCTAGTATATAAGGGGTTAATATCCAAAAATATATAAAGAATTACAACTCAATTGAAGAAGAAACACAATCTGATTAAAATATGGGTAGAGGGGTGAACATTTTTCCAAAGACAACATACAGATGGTCAGCAGGTATGGGGTAAAGGTGCTTCCCCAGTCATCAGGGAAATGCAAATCAGAACCACAATGAAATCTCACTTCTCACCTGTTAGAATGGCTATCATCAAAAAGACAAGATACAACAAATGTCGGCAAGGATAGGAAGAAAAGGGAACCCTGTTGGTGAGAATTTAAATTGGTGTAACCAGCATGGAAAACAGTATGGAGTTTCCTCAAAAAAATTAAAATAACTTCTGTATGACCCAGCAATTCCACTTCTGGGTATTTATCTGAAGAAAATGAGATTACCATCTTGAGAAGATTTTTGCAGCCCCCATGTTCACTGCTGCACTTATTGACAGTAGCCAAGACATCCAAACAACCTAAGTGTCCATCAACAAATGGATTAAGAAAATGTGGTGTATAATACACAATCATGTGTGCACACACACAGGAATATTATTCAGCCATTAAGGAAATTCCGCCATTTGCAGCAACATAGATGGATCTTCAGGGCATAGTATAATAGTGAAATAAGTCAGAGACCAGTACTATATAATCACTTATATGTGGAGACTTTAAACACACACACCCAGACTCATAGAGTGAGCTGATTGATGGTTGTCAGAAGTGGGGTGTTGGGGAATGGACAAAATGAATGAAGGTGGTCAAAAGATACACACTTAACAGTTGAAAGAGGGAGTTCTGGGGATGTAATACACACCATGGTGACTATAAGAGGTAAAAAAGAATCAAAAGTGTTCTTACAGAACAATATAAAAGTTGATCTTAACAAAATAGAAAAGCTTAAGTGAAGAAGTACAGGGAATGATGGGAAAGTAGAGAAAATATCTTATAAAGTAGAGGGATGAGATACTGTCAGAACTGATAGAACAAGAAATATAAATTTAAATGCTAGTTATTTAAACCTCTAAAGAAACAAACTGATATTTTAAATATAAGAAATAGGACAGTCTGGGGAAGAAGGTGGTGGTGAGCTAAAGCCTCATCCATGTGGCAGGAAGTAAGAAGATAATATCCAAAGTTAATAATGCAAATAAACATGAGTATTATTTAGAGCTATGAAAATAATCACTAGAATTAAAAACAAATGATTAAAAATGCTTTCCTCAAGGAAGGGGTTTAGTCAAATATACTAACTTACATAAGTTTGCTAGTAATTGCATTAAGCACTAAAAATCACTTTAATATTCTTATCCACATTAATAAAATTGGTTCATCATTAGATTTCTACATATTTTATTGTTTTTAATGCTATTATAAATGGAACTGTTTTCTCAGTTTCATTTTTGAAATTTGAATATTGAACCTTTTATCTTATGAAATGCCCCTCTTGGTAGTAATACTGGTTTATCTTTTCTGTTGTCTGAGATAAAGTCACTCTAGTTCTCCTAGGGTTATTCATTTATTTTTAAAAGAAATACCTATATATGCACATTTAGAACAAAAGAGTAGATAAACACTAAAAAAAGTATGTGACCTATAGAATTAAGAGTTTTGTGGAGTTCTTTTGTATTTTGAGTTCTGTGGTGTGTCTATTAAAATTAGGGAGAAAAAGTGACTTATGTAAATGAGCTAGATTTTTGTTATTGTTGCTACAAAAGGCAGCAACAATACCTTTTTCTACCAGGTAGAAAAAGCAATTTTTGAAGATATTGGACTAGTCGTAGAACCAACAGGATCGCTGGAGGATTAGGCTCAGAAGAGGGAGGAGCCCCAGCAGCTCCAGGTCTCTAGGTAGCAGAAACTCCTCGGCCATCTCCTCTGGGTCATGCCACAGGAATAAATGAACTGGATTTTTTTCCTTATCAAGATTCAAAATCCAGAAGTGAGAGTCCTGACTAGGTCAAATAAATCTTTGACATGTTACTGAGGAAAATACTTGGCCTTTTCAGTTACATAGTCCTAGGACTCCACACAGTAGGGTCCAAAGAACCCTCAAAATGATATTAGGATGCTGTTATCAAAAGAAGGGAAATGCATTCTGGCAGCTAAAAAGCAAGTGATCTTCACTGAAATCTTTAACTTTTTTGTTAGTGCAGAATTACAGTTTCTAATGCTAGTCTTTGTAAAAAGCAGGGATCAAATAAATGGTTTTGAATACAGTGATCCCAGTTACTGTCCCACAGCCCATAGAGGACTTACCCACTGAAGTTCTCTCAGATTTCCACTTGACTAGGATTTCCATGTGTTCCATGAAGCAGTTATATTCAATTAGAAAATGAGGAAATAAAGGTTTTTATAATTCTATTGAAGAGAACTTTGTAATAATGGAACACTTCCTAAGGTGTCCTCTTCTTGGTTTACCTGATCAGTTTGGTCTTATTCATCAAGACCCAGCTCAAGCACTGCCTCGTTAGAAGCCTTTCTCCCTGACACCCTCCTCTCACACCCCAGTTTGGCTAACAGAGCGCTCATCCATGTGCGTTAACACTAGGATTCTCGTCCACCTCTGTCATATTGGTTCCTTTGTCTCCCACGCTAGCCAGACTTGCAGACTATCTTGTTTTTCTTGGATTTTCCAGCTCCTTACACAGTGTCTACACATTCACTAAATACTTGTTGAATGAATGACGCTCCCGGAGCACAGTAAGGCATTCTCTGTCTAGAACCTGGCGTGTATAACGACATGGCCCATGGCATGTGAGCATGATGAGAAGTTCCATAGGATTAGAGCACAGAGAGGTTAATGGGAGAGGAGACTGGTGAGTTTGACCAAAATTGGTCTTTAAAGAACTGTTTATGTCAAGTTTAGAGAGTTCTCTAGGCCTTAGAACAGAAGAACAGTGGAGATTTGGCCAGGAGAGGAGGGCGGGATACTAGCGGCTGTTGAATGGCTAAACACTGGTTGGGGCTGCTGTGCTTGCTTCTTTGGGAGTTAAAAAGGTTCAGATGTGGTTTGGGAGCAAACCTCCTGGACACTAGGCACTTTTCTAGGTGCTGGGAGCTCAGTAGTCAGTAGCACAGAGGAGGTGCTCCCCTGGAGCTTCATTCTAGTAAAGACAGCTAAAAACAACAGATAGACACAAAGCTGTGTGTACACATTCTCAGAATTGAAACGCCAAGATGAAAGGAAGATATTCTAGAATCACACTGTCCAGGTAAAGCTTTGGAGTAGGCCGGAGAGGATTTCCCTAGCATACAGAAGGGAGCCTCCTTTTATAGCCCACATGACAACCATTTACTGCTCAGTTTTTATATGTAGAATATTCGGTGTTACACAGCGTTCTTTAGGAACGTGTCTCAAGTAAATGGTTTGTAAGCTCTGAATTGTAGAAATAGACATGTAGTATTTATGCACTCTCCACAAGGTGTTGCAAAGAAGTAATTTTGTCACAGTAATACTTCCTTTAGCCAAAGTGATTTTCCCCATATTGCGCCTAGGGAAACTCTTTTCTAAAGCTTAGTGAATGCATGATAGTAGAAATGAAAGGCAGTCGTTGCCTGTATTATTGGCAAGTTATGTTTGTAGCTTACAGTTTCTGGTGCCTGAAAAATAATCTGGTATTTTCACCACTTAGTCTACAAACTTGCCAGATGTTTGGGGTTTCTTTTCAGTAGAAGGGACCCCATTAGTATAGAGATTCTGGATTCTTGATCTACACATTAGCCTATGCAGGTGATGGAGTCTCCGCGTTCCGGCGGACTCATTCAGTATTAATGGCCATTTCCTCTCTTTTCAGGGTGCTGATAAGACCGTGAAAGGTCCAGACGGACTAACTGCCTTTGAAGCCACGGACAACCAGGCGATCAAAGCCCTTCTTCAGTGACGGACGGATGGGCTGACAGCTCTGGAAGAAGGGCTCTCCTGTGGCCTCACACTGCTGCCTGTCTGTCTGTCACTCTCTATCTGCCAGCTTCTTCAGCTAAATACTTTAAGAGGGGTGAGGGGAGAGAGAAATTCATAACAAATCAGACTACCAGAAAAAAACAATGTTTGGGAAGAGAGGAAAAAAACCGTGATCAGGCTTTTACTCGGATTCCTGATCAAGTCCGCCTCTTTTCCATTTCCAACAAAACATACAGCTTATGCCCAAGGGAGAGCAAAGACAAAAGCTACCAGTACCATTTGACCCTTTCAGCTCCCTAGCTAGTTTATTCGTGAGATGGTGTCGAGGGTCTGATCCTACCAAGGCCAGCTCTCCGTGCGGGGTAGCCGAAACTGCGCGAGCAGCGGCGGCTGCTGGGACCTAACTCCGGGTGCTGAGATAAGCAATCAGCTCTAGCCTTCTGCCTTAAGACGCACTCTACTGGGGGCCTCCTGGCGTAGTTAAGAGCGCTGCCCGTGGTCGGCGACCAAATCTTCCCTCAGCGACTTTCAGCTTTACGTGGGAGCTCAGTTAAGGTGAGGGGGCACACTCCTAAATTCCCGGATGACTCAACTTTGGATTTCCTCTCCCCTTTCACATGGATTTCATGTATCTTTAGATAAAACTGACTAGTTTTATTTATAAAATCTTAAATTTTGGAAGCCTAAAGGAGAAATCATTCCAGTGTGCATATTTTTTTCTCCTCTAGATTCAGACGTTTATATAACATTGAAACACTTTCAACCTCCTACTGGTAGTAAAAGGGGATTTAAACTTAGAATCATAGCCATAGCCTGTTAGTATCCTATAGAGAACGGTTGTCTTAGTACCTCTGGATTTTCTTTATTTGCTCTTTGAATGGATTGGCCTCAGTTATGTTTGGAGAATCAAGGAACATTCTTTGGAAATTCTCTCTCAGACCCACCTTGGATGCTGATTACTGCACCAAAGCGGTCACTGGGGTGAGATTTACGATCTGGACAAACTGAGCCCTGTCCCTTCAAAAGTATGCTCATTACCAGGTTTCCCCACCTTGTCAGTCGGCTTCTGCTGAACATATGCCAGCCCACCTGCATAACAGATCTTTTGTTTCTTTACTAAACCATGCATCGCATTTAATGTGACCCCTTAAAAACGTATTCTATGTTCTTAAAAATACAGGGCCCTACAATGGGTGTTCTGACCTGCAGGAAATACTCAGACACATGTTCAGATGTTCATTTCGTGAGCAGTACCAACGAATTAAAACATACACCCTTAAATTTGCTATCCCGCATTTAAAATATTGACTCCTTTGACTTGCCATCCATAAAAGCTTGCTAAAAATGTTAGGGTTTTTCCTTAGCCAAATCATGCAATAATTGAATGTACCTCAAATTTTTAAAGGGGGGGGTTGGGTTAGGGGCTTGTATTCAGATTATGGATAACAAAGAATTATGATTTTGTAAGGCAATGTAGCATTCTAAAGCAGGGTTAAACTAGTATCAAGAGTAGCCAGCTAATAACAAATTTGAGTGATTGGTTGCTGATCGGTTGTTAGGGTGGGTGTGTGCGTGTGTGCGCGTGTGTGCATGTGTATTTCTCCCCATGAAACTTTTTTTTTTAAATCTTGTGGCTTTTTGCTTACAGCTAGCCTAGCCCTGTAATTTTCCTGCATCCAAGAAAACAATCATAACATAGCGGTTTAAATGCTTCAATATATTAGGCTGATTCTGCTGTCTTAATACAGCTCATTAGAGTTGGATTAGAAGTCTGCAGACGGACTTCATTACACGACTGAATGGAAGCAGAGCGATCCTCATGACGATGGAGGGCATTTTATCGGTCTGTACTTTGGGAGCAACAAGGTGTTTCAGTACCTTCGTTTTCACCTCTTGGCATAATGCTGTTGACAAGGCTTGGGTTTTACCCGCTCTGGTTGTTACCTTTCCTTTCTAACCGGTGTGTTGCGGTTGGCTGTTGCAGAGCGCACGGTGTCCCGTCATTCCTAAACCTGGTCAGCTTTCCTCAGTCACCCAGCGTAGAAAGCACGTGGTTCTTTGTACACTTCATCCTGCTGTTCGTGTTGCAGTAGAGGCTCGCTCACCTTCCCTCTTCTTTCTCAGCCATTTTGTGAGCCCCGTAACCCCGGGGCGACTGCTTGAGAAAATAACATAAACGTAGAATAGACTGGCCCACGTGGTTTACACTTTTTTTTTTTAAACTAGGTTATTTATAATGTATTTCTGAACCACTTGGCAGAGAAATTCACAACACTTAATGTTCATTTTTTGAGTAAAGGAAGCTAAAAACAGGTCTGCTTTTTGGTACTACATGCATTCGTGAAAGGTTAAGTAAGTTTTGTTCTCCGCTGAATATTGAACATCTCAGAAGAAATCTTGCATGTTCTGTAGTTTTTGTATTAAGTCAGTCATTTTGTATGCACTCTATCAAGTAAAAACAGGTGGTTTACCTGTTTACATTAGCATCCTAACAAACTCCCCTCCCCCCCCTTGCAGCTTCAGACTGGTATCTAAGTAGACTTAGAGTTCAAACACAGCACCCGACAATACCCAAGTCACCCTTCTATGCATAGCTCACCTTCTACACCCAGCGGGGCACAAAGGAGAGGTAGGCGGGTACGGTGTGTGCAAGCTGCAAGTAAGGCCCTTTACTCATTGATTTCTTTCCCCCCAAATAATAGATCTTAAATCTAGATGTACCGACTTTTTTTTTTTCCTAGAACTTCAACTGAGCTGCTCTTTACTTCCTTGCAATATTGTGTACTTGGTTGTGTATAGAAGAAGCTGGTGAGAGTGCCCTCCTACCTAAGCAATTGCAGTGTTTTGCATGCAAAATTTTAAGAATTTAAATCGTCCTGATTCTATTTCGTAAATGGAGAAACAATCATATCTTTCTAAGCAGTACTGAAGGAAGACTAGTGCTTTGTGCATTTTGATATATTTGAGTTCATTTTTCCCATCATGTAATACTTTTGACACAGTTGGGTTTCTCATACGATCCTAGTTCATGTACATCCGAATGCTAAATAATACTGTGTTTCAGTTTTGTGTTGCAAGAACAAATGGAATAAACTTGAATTGTGCTACAAGGAACGAGTTGGCAGCTTTTCCTCCCTCAGCTCGCGGCCTGCCTTTCCAAGCCCTCCTCTCACCCTCGACCCAGCCTGTGATTGACTCCAACTTTGGTATCATCCATATTCCCCCTCGTAACCCCCCGATGCTAGAAAAAAGTGGAAAGAAATAAGACAGGAAAGATTTAATTGAAATAAACTGCTCTTCCGCATCTGGAAGCTTTGGTCTTGTAGCAGTCTCCTGACGCAGACTGGCTCACTTGCAAAATGTTCGGCAGCCCTGACTTCCTCAAAGCAAGGGCTAGCCAGCATGTCCTCGAGCATCCGGGCCAGAGTCATGGGCAGCCGCTCAGATCTTTACTGCGCTCACGGAGGTTGCCACACATCCCAGGGTTTGCCAGACCTACTTGACCATGAGCGCTCTCTTAGCATGTACTCCTCAGAACAAATGTTCTGATTTAACATTAAATCACTTTGAACCTCAAAATCTGAACAAGATTATATTCAGCTTGGTTCTGTTGTAATCTTGTCAACAACCTAAGACAACCGTGTATTTTTCTTTTGAAATCTCCAGTGAATAATAATATGTGCAGGTGCTCAAAGGCCGTAAAAGCCATCTTCCAGGACCTTCCTATTGCCAACCGAGGTGTCAGCATGGGACACCATGTAGGGGTAGATGTGAGCATTCACAGATTTTTTGATCAATGAAACCTTAAGAATCTGGGGGGCCTGGATGGCTTACTTCAGTAAGTGTCTGACTCTTGGTTTCAGCTCAGGTCATGATCTCAGGGGCCTGGGATCCAGCCCACATCCAGCTCCACACTCACTGGGGAGTCAGCTTGAGATTCTCGCCCTCTCCCTCTGCCCCCTTACCCCTGCTTGCACGCACTCTAAAATAAATGTTAAAAAAAAGAAGTGGGGTCCATCTAAGTGTTTAAATCTAGTTAAATATGTGTAAAAGGGAACAGGGCATCTTCTGTAATCACTGAAGAACAGACCAGCATTAGTCAAGGAAGGCATACATCTAGACAAAAAGCACTTAAGAGTTACTGTGAAAACCTGCAGTTAGACACCAGCAGCCACAGGACTGCGATGCAACAGCGTAGATGAGATGGTTACAGGATTTTTTTTTTCCTTCTGAGACCAGGGGTTCCTAAAATGTCCCTGGCCTAGCCACGTCACTGCCAACTGGGGACTTGATTGAGGTGCCCCATCCAGGCCAACCAAATCGCAACGTGGGCTGAGCCCATCAGCCCACGGTGTAACTAACCCTCTGGGACATTCTGATGCACACTCGAGTTTGAGGACTACTGTGAGAGACCATTAGAGTCTAAAAACCTGCAAATGGGACGTCATCAAGGTTGGCTTCCTAGAGATGAAGTAAAGGGAAGCCTTTAACACGGGAGATGCAGCAAAATTGAACACCCAAGAAAATCTTAAGATGAGCCTCAAAGTTAGGCACTGGGCAAAAGAAGCGAAGGGAAGATGTAACAATGGGTCCAAAGAGACAATGCTTGTGAGAATGACCCTTTGTTATTAGGGGTTTTTCCCTGCAGGATGTCCTGTCAAATGCTGTGGGTAGTATTTCCACAGGAGCCCAGGGTTAGGGTCCCCATGGCCGAGTTGCTTGAGCCCTTCCCAAGTCCTTTCCTTAAATCCCACAGGGGTGAGGAGGCATGTGAGGAATTTGGAAAGATAGGACATGAGTCTTCTTATCTTGTGGCTGACTCATTGCAGATCACTGGGATTGCTCCAATCACTTACCTGGATCCCTGCTGGTTTCTGCCTATCCATCCTACAGCAGGAGATAGCCACACTGGGAGGCCAGTTCCTGCTGTCTCCACTGCCCACCCCCCAACCCCGTGCTGGTGTTAGTGCTGTGAATGTGGATCCTTCACTGCAGTGGGACCACCATGGGCTCAGAAACTGCCACCTGCCTGTCACCTCACCGTGCTCTTTTTAGGATCAACTCTTCTACCCAGATACTAGCCCGTTCATCACACATCAGCCATAGGATACTTCCCTCCAAGGCTCTTATTTCATTGAAATAATAACTAACTGCTTGAGAATAAAATACATCAGCAGCTTTTATAGTACCTGCCCCTTAGTGGACATTCACCATATTTGTTCAAATAGGACAGAAACTTTGTTTTCCGTAAATCAGGACTAAAGGATCGCTGTTATGACCATGGGACTACACCTAAGTGTCACTGTACACAAACGGCCCTGTAGCATTGTAAGTACTACTGGGACCACAAACCCCAATCAATGAAGTAAAGACAAATGTCACAGTCACAATGTCGCACGGAGGAGTGCTGACCTTGGGGTCAAATGCAGGCCACTGAGCCATTGTGGCATATACCAAACACAGCTCTCAATAGAGCAGCAAAACAAAGCACATTCTGGCCACCCTGGCAACTTCTGAGCCTTCAGCAGCTGCCGCAGCAGGGACAGCCTTATTTACACAGTTGGGATAGAACGACGGGTCACATGTCTAGCAACATCCGCAGTCACACCTCTTAGGACACAAAGGAAAATAATGCATCAACAATTCCTGATCACTGGGTGCTGGTTTTGAGGATACTACTAGATCACTAGAATCTTTTTTTTTTTAAGCCGCGATATTTTCCTAAGCTTTTAGTAACAAATCTGATGATGTGTTACGTAGCTGTAGGTCCCTGGCTGACCTCTAATACTGTTCCATCTCCGGTGGCTGGCTACCAAGTCGCTCTGTGTACTCAGAGCGAGGCTACCTTTACCACTGAATTTCTTAATTAACACTTACTGGGTGCAAGTTAGGAGCTAGGCATTGTGCCAAGGACTTTTTACCACAGGACCTTATCCAATATTCACAATCATCGTTTTTAAAAGGGAGACGAAGAAATGTTCAAGAACTTGCACACAGCCAGTCAGTAGCTCAGAGCAGTAAAAGTTAGTTCTGATCTGAGTGTCCCAACTCCTTCAAATTAAGTGAAAGTAAAAGGTGTTCTCACCCAGACACCCAAAACCAATGCTCAGACCTACTGCCTTGGCAGAACACTGCCCTGGTCCATGGAGGACACTGCGTGGCACTGGCGCGGTCATTCTCAACAGTGGGTGTCCAGAACTAACTTCACATGACCGAAGAAGCATTGCCCCGTCCCCCAGCCCTGGGCATCTGCCACTCTGCTCTCTGCTCCTGGGAGTCTACTTGAGTTTCCACATACGAGTGAGGCCGTGCAGTTATTTGTCCTTTGTCTGGCTTAATTCACTTAGCAGGATACTCTAAAGGCCTAGTGATGTTGGTGCATATGGCGTGATTTCCAAGGCTAAATAATAGGACATCATAGGTCTATAACCACATTTTCTTTATCTGTGCATCGACATTTAAGAGGTTTCCCTATGCCGGCTCCTAGGAATAACACTGAAGTGAACACGGGAATGCAGACCGATCTCTTTAAGATCTAGATCTCAACTCCTTTGGATATACACCCAGAAATAGGATTGCCAGTGTCCCAAGCCCACCTTAGAGGCGTACATCAGTGGTGTCTTTCCACAAGGTCAGCTTTATTCAATCATAAAGGTTGACTATAATTATCAAACAGGTTTAGGATTCTAAACTCAGTAACCTACAACTTGGCTTCATACATGTCACACAAAGCACAATACAAAGTCACACAACAAAGAAGGTAATAGGGAGGTATAAGAAGTGAAAGCAGCAAACTCCCAAGTCCATCCACGAGCGGGCAGTTGAGAGGAGAACTAGGTCCAGTCCAGGTCAGCTCTCAGCACTGACGGCTAATTCCGTCCAACAGTGGAGGACCTTTCTTTTCTTTTCTTTTTTTAAGATTTTATTTATTTGACAGACAGATCACAAGTAGGCAGAGAGGCAGGCAGAGACAAAGGGGAAAGCAGGCTCCCCTCTGAGCAGAGAGCCCGATGCGGGGCTTGATCCCAGGACCCTGAGATCATGACCTGAGCCTAAGGCAGAGGCTTAACCCACTGAGCCACTCAGGCGCCCCTGGAGGACATGTCTTTATCATGGTCAGGACCTACTGGGCAGAGCCCTAAGTAGCAGCTGCCTTTTCAGTGCGGTCAGATATGGGAGAGTCCGAGTCGAGAGTCTGACCGTCTGACAATATGTTACTTCGGCTGCAAAAGTCATCCCAGGTTTAAAAAGGGAGTTTCATCAGTCTTGGGCCTTCGCAGGTCTCTTCTGGTTCTCTCGATTACCAGCTCTCAGTTCTTCTAAGCTGTCTTGGCTTGGATGCCTATACCCATTCTGGCAGCCATCAGCCTCTGCAGGTTTCCATGATAACTGGTCTAGCTGCTCTGCCCCTGGCTGCTTCCATCACTGCTTGACAAGAATCACCGCCTGACATGAGTGACTCCATCTTGCTCTCTCTGGATGGATTAAACTTTAACTCTAGTTTTGGTGTTTTGAGAAACCTCCCCATTGTTTTCCATAGTGGCCACACTAATTTACATCCCCACCAACAACTTGGACAACACAAGCTCCCTTTTCTCCACTTCCTAGCCAACACTTCTCCATTGTTGTTGGTTTTTTGGTTTTGTTTTTGTTTTTTAAATAAGAGCCAACCTAACATATAGGAGGCAATAATTCATTGTGGTTCAGGTTTGCATTTCCCTGAAGATTAGTGATATCGAACATGTTTCCACATCCCTGGTGGCTATTGGTAGGTCTTCTTGGAAAGGAAGGTCTCTTGGGCTGTTGAGTTATAGGAGTTCATTATATGTTTTGGATATTAACTCCTTATCAGATAAATGGTCTGCAAATATTTTCTCCCATTCCATAGGTTGCCTTTTCATTTGTTGACAACTACCTTTGCTGTGCAGAAACTTTTTAGTTTGATGTGATCCCACTTTATTTTTGCTTATGTCTGCACGTTTGGTGTCCAATCTAGTATCAGCAGCTTTTCCCTGTTTTTGTCTATGGGTTTTATTGTTTCAGGGTTTATATTTAAGTCTTTAATCCATTTTGAATCAATTTTTCAATAACGGTCTAATTTCATTATTTTTCATGTGGATATCCAATTTTCCCAATACCTTTTAACAAAGAGACATTTATCCCCATTGAGTATTCTTGGCCCCTTTGTCAATATTAATTGACTGTATATGTGAGGGTTATTTCTGGCTCTCTGTTTTGTTCTACCAGTCTGTATGTTATTATACCAATACCATATTGCTGATTGCTATAGCTTTGCAATATCTCTTAAAATCAGGGAGTATGATACCTCCAGCTTTGTTTTTCTTACTCAAAACTGTTTTGGCTGTACAGGGTCTTTGGTGGCTCCCAGTGAATTTTAGAGTGTTTTCCTATTTCTACAAAAAGATCATTGGGATTTTGTTAAGCATTGCATTGAGTCTATGTGCCGCTTTGAGAAACATGGTCCGCATTTTAACAACATTAAGTCTTCTAATCCATGAACATGAGATGTCCTTCCATTTGTGTTATTTTTTCTGTCAATTTCTTATATTTTTTAGTAGACAACTCTGTTACCTCCTTGGTTAAGTATCATCTTCCTTTGATACTATTGTAAATGGATTTGTTTTCAATTTTCTCTTTGCAGTTGTTAGAAATGCAACTGATTTTTGTATCCAGGGACTTACTGAGTTTTAGGTCTAACAAGTTCTTATAACTGTACCGCAACACTATGAACCTGGAAACTGTCCTATACCTATGCTTATCAGAAAAAAAATTACCATTTAAGGGAGTTAGGGTTTCAGGATATTTTGATGTTTCAGCATTTTAACTGAGCATTTACTATGATCTGGGCACCATTCTAAGTATTTTCGTGGACCACAATGTTTAATCTTCCTAAAAACCCTATGAAGTAGGACTATCATCATCCCTATTGTCAGATGAAAAAACTAAAGCTCAGAGAAGTTAAGTAACTTGACTATGGTCCCACAGCCAGTGAGTGTTAGAGTAGGGCTTCAACTCGGACTGAAGTCTGTACTCGATACCTTATTATGTTGCCTCTCCAACTTTCACTGAACCAAATCATGACATTTTAGTCAATTAACTTAATTTAGTCAATTAAGTTCTTAAAAAGATACATAGAAAACAGTTTATGGATTTAGGATTTTAAACAATCGGGTAGAAAATATTATGTAACATGCACTCGTCAATAACTTTTCATGATGAAATCAAATTCTACAAAGATGACATTTAATTTTCAAGTTTGAGAAGCAGCGATATTTGAGTGTAACATACACAAAATACATATTGAGTATAACATACATTTTTGGGGGGGGGCAGTCTAAGAGATTAGGATACAGAACAAGAGTCAGCAACTTACAGTCCATAGCCAAACCTAGCCCACCACCTGTTTTTGTAAATAAAGTTTTCTTGGAGCGTAGCCATTCCTGTTCATTTGCTTATCACATATGGCTTCCTCCACACTTCAAGGGCGGAGCAAGCAGCTGCAGAGCCTATATGGCTACAAAGCCTAAAATATGTACTCTGTGGTCCTTCACAGAAAATATTTGCCAACGCCGGTCATAGAAGTTTAAGTGAGCTAGATTGAGAAACACCCGCGGTGAAAACACCTTTAGGACGTAGTTCTAGAGTGATGAGCAGAGTCAGGAGGGAATGTAATGTGTTTGTTGAAGCAAATGAAAAGCCGAGCCCATCTGTAAGGCACCTCATTACAGCAGTGGGGAGACGGTTACAGTAACCACGCCCAGCGACTCATGCCTCCCAGTATGGGTGCTCTAGGGTAACCCCTCTCTGCACAGGGTCTTGAGCTTGGCCATGTTACTTGCTGGGGCCAAATGGGCCAAATGTGAAACCAACAGAAGTTAAACATGTACTTCCTCATCGGGGTTTGGATCTCAGCAGGAGAAAGATGAACTCTTCAGGAGAGGCCACGTGGAGAACAGATGTATCCCAGCCTGCAGGCCCAGCTAACCGCTGTCCGTGACTGAGGCCACCTGGGCCGCCACCTCCATTAGGAGTGACACCAGGTGAGACCAGCAAAACCCCACTAGCTAAACCCAGTCCACGCTGCAGAACTGTGAACAAACAGTGGTGGGTTTAACCCATTAGGTTCTGGGTGTTGTTGAGTTTTTTGGTTTGTTTGGTGTTTTTTTTAACTGCAGAGTACATGCTGGCAACAACACCCTAGCCGAAGGGCATCAGGAACCAGTGGCGTCCCCTAGGGATGAGAAATTACGTCTGAAAATCAAAGGGAAAGTGATCATACACACACACACACACACACACACACACACACACACACACACGAAATACCAAACGCCATTAAGGACCCAGGATTGCCTTTTCTTTCAAACTCCTGAAAGGAAGGAGAATAGATTAAAAGACAAAAATCTTTGCCTTTTTAGGGAAGGTTAGATGTTGTAAATAATAAACTCTCCTCTTTCTAGAGAATCTTTATTCCCTTCTGTCTTCAGAGACAGAAAAGGAATCGCTCCCATCCCTGCAGGGCTTTCTTTTCACTTCTCAGAGGAGTCAAAGGCTAGAGGGGATTTACAGGTAAGAGCCAGATCCCCGAGCCAAATTCGGCACGGCAAGGCGGAGAAGCAAGCTGTGGTTTAAGTAGTGTGTGGGGGAAGGGGCGCCAGGCCGGCAGGGGGAGGCTGGAAAGACGGGGCAGCGCGGAACAAAGGGGAGCCACAAGGGCGAAGACCCTCACCAGAGATTCCCTGGGCAAACTGCAGGGTGAGCCAGCCCTGACTTCCTGCCCCAGATGAAGGCCAGGAGGGCCCTCAGTGCTGGCCAGCGGGGGCGGGGGGCGGGGGGTGCTGACGCCTGCACCCGGGGCAGGAGCCTCTCACACTTCAGACTTCCACTTCGTGCAAGCACGCGCTCTCAACCAAGACCTGGGAAATCCTGTGAAAGCAGCCCTCCCGAGATCCATGCCAGCCTCGAGCCCAAAACTGCCTCGGAGAACTCTAGAAGCTAAAGAGTGCCTCTGACGAGGAGACAAGAAGGGAGGGGAAGGTTGCAGGTCTGAAGAAGGAGGGACAAGGTCACGTGGGATGTAACTAACAAAGGAGACAAAACGTCCACTACAAAAGCAACTGGAGCCATTTCAGCTCAGAATGGAATTCATGAAGGGAGGTAGTGAGGCTCGTTCTCCAAACTGTGAGCTCATTCATTCAGTCAACACGTATTTATAGCCTCAAGGTGTGCGGCACTGTTGTGGCCCCTGCAGACAGGACAGGACTCCTGCCCAACTAGGGCTTACAGCCCGTGAGGGGAGAAAAACCAAACAGTAACAAGAACGTGAAGTCTAGGGGCCCCTGGGTGGCTCAGTCATTGGGTGTTTGCCTTCGGCTCAGGTCATGATCCCAGGGTCCGGGGATCAAGCCCCACATCGGGCTCCCTGCTAGGTGGGAAGCCTGCTTCTCCCTCTCCCACTCCCCCTGCTTATGTTTCCTCTATCCCTATGTCTTTCTCTGTCAAATAAATAAAATCTTTAAAAAAAAAAAATAAATAAAAAAATAACGCGAAGTCTACTCCTAACAAGATCATGACATGTCCAAATGGGTGCCGGAAGGAAAGAAGCAAGCTGGCTGAGAGCACATATGGGGTGTGGGGGAGATCGGGAGGGCGCCTCCTTGCTCCTGGGGGGCAAGCACCCGTGTCGTGCTCAGGTCTATGTCCCTCCCAGTGTTTGTGCATTTGAATGAAGTGTTTTGGCTTCGGGTCAGCAAAGCTCCACGCTGTTAGACTTCTCCCAGTTTTCACTCTATGGTCTTGTGTGACGCTGATGCCAGCTAAGACATGGTGGGGGAGGGGCACCAGCAGCATGGAGACCAGAGTAGATGCCGAGCAGGCCCTCCAGGGGACTCACCAGCTTCCCTGCTAAGGACTCGGCAGGCAGGGACAAGGAACAATGCTCCAATGCCATCTCTGCATAGGAACATTTCCTACCCTAGAGCCAGGAGCATGGTCCCCCATACACTGAAGGGTTCTGCCCCAGAGTGCCCTAGATCATCCTAATGGGACCACTCAGGAGACAGAGCCCGGCTTTCTCTGTAAGGAGCTAATAATGCTGGCCATTTCTGGGGGAGGACGACCAGGCTTTGCTCGCTTTACAAAGCAGGAACGTGGTCCCTAGGCTTTATCACCCCGAGGAGGACGGGGTTTATCACACCGAGGAGGATTGGGGTTTCTAACATCTGCTCCTCACATGAAGCAGAGAAGCCCTGGAGATATGCTTTTCACCTTTTTCTTACTCTCCCTTTTTTCCTGAGTGTACCATTACATAACAGCACTATAGATCATCTCGGTAGCTAGGAGTTTAAATCTTGTTTCATGTCATTATTAGCAATTCTTTTCATAATGATAGCAATGCATAAAAACCCCAGTTGAAACCTGGACATCAGACACCCAGTTGCCACAAGTAAATGAACTGTTTGCTCCAAACGTTTCACTGTGGTTTGATGGCACAGAGGGGAAAAAAAAAAAAAAGAGGAATCCCTCTCTGAGGATAAGCAGACCCAACACAAATGTTTTGGTTGTGTGCCCCTGTGGATTATCTTTTTAAAGTTTAAACTCCCTCATTTCAGAATATGTAAAGGGTAGGACTTTAAAGGGCATCTTCCTGATCAAATCTAATACCTTTGGCCCAGAACTTTCATTTGATTCAATTTCACTCCTTGAGATACTGACTCCTGGGTGTCAAATACATGATTTAATATGCTTGCTAAATTATGGAGTGTTGAACAAAGGGAAAGGATTTTTTTTTTTTTCCTCTCTTGCCACCGTTATTTATTTGGGTTAAAGATTGCCTTCTGCTTCCTGGTGTATGTTAAGAAATAATTATGTGAGAGTTGTGTCACATCATGAATCAACCTGACCGTCTTTTCCGCCAAAACTTGCACCTCTACTTTTGGTGTCCCTCTCTTTGAGGTCGTCCTCTCTTTGCTAAGAAGAAATAGATGCTTTCATAAGCCTGTGGGCTAATTTTGTCAAGGGGAAGGTGAGGAAGCAGGTTCCTAATATAGGTTCAGCGCCTGCACAAGGTTGAACTTAAGCTGACCACGGGAGAGTAGCACTTCCTTTTTTCTCATTGTGTTCTCTTCTGCCTGCACTGAGAGACAGTAGTTCTGAGCCTTCAGGTAAACTTGTACTCTAGATGAATTTGTCCAAGTTTCTTGTGCCCACATTTGCCTGAGCTGAAATTTTTTCCCAGGATCCAGAAACACTTCTGACACTAACCACCAATCTCTTGTATCCATAAGTCAGTCCATCCAATGAAAATTGAATTAAAGGGTCCTCGTTGCTCCCTCTGCTTCCTCCCCCAATGCTTAACTGTCTAATAAGATTCAATTAAGACCTCCCCGGCCTCCCCCAACCAATGCAGCAGCACAGGAGAGCCAGATTTAAACCAGCTTGACTAATGGAGTCAAACACACCAATGGGTAATCAGGCCAGAAGAAAAGCATGGAGAACACAGATACAGCACCAATATTGCAACACAAAGCGGTTATGAAATGATTCAAGTATTTAAAGACAGACATTGTTCTAAGAAAGCAGTAGTTCTGGGTGTTAGATCAGAAAACATCCTGCTTCCAGCCCCAACTGGGAGGCTTCCAGAAGTATGGCGGCATGAACAAGATACTGTGGAACTAAGAGTTTTAGCCCAGCTTGGTGGAGTCCTTCTGTATCCTGACTCCTTAAGCAGATTTATCTCCTACTTGAGAATTATCCCAAAAAGCCCAGCACGCCATCAACACAAGGGGCCTCGGATTCCTTTATTACCACGGGGCTCTCGATGGTATTGGGAGACAGGAGTTGCACACAACCAGAATTCCCAACACAGATGCTCAACATCAGAACAAGAACAAAAGTGGGTCAGGGGTACAGGCAGTAAAGTCAAGGGCACCAGGAGTGCCCCCCCGCCCATCCCCCACCCCCGCGGAGAAAGGACTCCCAGATCCACACCTTTCCTGAAACCTCATTCAAACCCTGAGTCCTTCTCTCCAACTACTTTCTGCACCCAAAACTAAACCCACCATCTGCACTGCCCACCCACCTCCACAAAGAAAACATTTCTTTCCTTCCAAATATAAAGTGCATTACAATGGATTAATTGAACATATGCCACAACACCATTCTTTCAATCATGGAGATTTGAAACCCAGTCAGACTTGCTGGGTTACACACTGTTTCATCCTCTCCTGTTGTCATTTCTTCTATTAAAAGCCTCCTTGGCCAAGCTGGAGCCTCCATTCACACTACTGCCCCCTGTTACGGATTGAATCATATCCCCAAAGAGGTATCTCAAAGTGCTAACCCCCCAGTACCTCAGACTGTGACTTTCTCTGGAAATAGGATTGCAGATGCCAGTAGTTCAGAGGAGGTCATACTGGAGTAAAAATGGGCCCTTGATGTCACATAGCTGGTGTCCTTAGAATGTGAGGACAGAGGCAGAGATCAGAGTGACACAACACCAAGCCACAAAATATTCTTTCCCTCCACCAACTGTCTTGATTTCTGCCTTCCCTATCAGTCCACAGCCCCTTGAGAAATGGGCTAGGACTTATTTTCTTTTGCATCTCCCCTGAGCACCCAAATACACCAGAACTCGTGGCAGATGAACAGATCTAGTCACCCTGACACAGGCTTTATCCTTGACCTGGAACATCGGGCAGGCCATAGGCTACAGGCCAGGAACCGCAGTTTTACTTTATGTGTCCCCAGTGCCTAGCCCAGTGTCTGACATTTCGTAGACTTTCAGTAATTGTTTATTCCGGGCCCATCCCAGGTAGACCAGCATCCCCTTCTTTTAAAGGACTCACTAATTAAATAGCTTGAAGTTCTTCAGACAAAAGTGGCTGGACAGGGAGGAAATGCCATTCTCTTTCTCTGGTAACCCCACTAATAGGTCATTAAAAGGGCCCCAGCTTGGAGCCCCAGGAAGCCTCATTAGTCCCCATGACCCATCAGGGAAGGCAGCCTTCCTCCCAATTATCAGGCTTCCTGTTTATTAATACATGACAAGCCTTGTCCTTCCAGCCCATTGTTACCTGTGTTTCCAGAGCCCTTTGAAAGCATAAATAAATGATAGCTGGCGGGTCTCCTTTCCCCAGGATGTTGTCAGTATTGAGAATCCTGACAGTTTTCCAAGACATGATTTGCCACTACAAATGCCAAATGCTCCTGTCCTCTCCTATTTATAGAGATGCTTGATAATCCAAGGTGCCAACTCCTTCCAACAGAGACAGACCAAAGCTGTCATAAGTCTGCAGGTCACAGAGCCGTGCACCTGGCTTTTCAGAGAGCCCAAGGCCTGGCAGTGGAGAACCCGTCTGCTCAGCAGGTCAGCCATTCAGATCCCCAAGATGCCAGACCCAGAGAGCCTGCAGGGGCCACAGGGTGACTCTGGGAAGGGCAGAGTTCCGAGGAAGTTTACTGTTGTTCCAACTCTGTCATTGCCCCTTTCCACCCCCAACCTCATCTCTTTGATCCACAGTTCCCAAAACATTTGAATTAACCTCTCGGATACTTTTTCCCATGGCCTGGACGTTGTCCCTCAAGATACAAATCCCCTGGCCATCCACTGGAGGTTTCGAGGGTCAGGATGGGGAGGAGAGTTGCAGTGGGGGGCGGGGGAGGGGTGGGTGTTGGAGAGTGGGAAGGAGGGGTTCCAAACCCGGAAGGTAGTTAGAAGCCAAAGAAAGAAGGGGACGTTCAGTTTCTAGTTCCTTGTGGAAGGAGCTCAGGACTCCCCACTCGGTCTAGACAACAAGTAAAAAGCTGAACACGCTGAACAACCAAAAATTCTTCTTGGGTTGGAGACATGAGGACACGGAGCAAACCACTGCCCCTGAGCCTGGAGAGAAAAGCAAGCGGTCACGGCCAGTCGTGACTTACCAGACAGAGGAGGCACTTCCGAGGGAACCCGTGCCGGGCGGGAAATCCTCAGCTGCGATGAACAAACTGGTAGGGGCTCGGTGTGGACAAATCTGAGAGTTGAAAACTCTGGGGGGGCGGGTATCCAGTCATAGGAAACCCCCCAAATACTGTGAGATTTACTTCCAGGCGCTCCAGCAGATTCCCACAGTAAGTATCTGAGGACAAACTCCCTCAAGCTTCCAGCAGGGGTTGGGGGAAGGAACCATTTTAAACACACCAGAGCATGTTGTTCTCAATTAGGGCTGCCCTCAAGTGAACGGGAGGCTAGGGTATTTCAGAGCCTAATTGACTGGGGGGTTGGGAAATACCCAACTCCAGCTGGCTCTCACCATCTCGTCCCACCTAAGGGAAGAGAAAGAGCTAAGAAACACCTATGAAACTCACAGCACTGAGGCACAGCCTCACGGAAAGGCTGAGACTGTGGCACACTCCGCCTTTCCCACACCTCACCAACACATGACTAGAGACCTACTTACGGCAGTCCCTCTTACCTGATACGTTATGTCCAGCTAGCCAGAGAAAATTACAAGGCCACACCAAAAGCCAAAAAGCACAATTTAAAAAGAGCCAACACAGGGCGCCTGGGTGGCTCGGTGGGTTAAAGCCTCTCCCTTCGGCTCAGGTCATGATCCCAGGGTCCTGGGATCGAGCCCCGCATTGGGCTCCCTGCTCAGCGGGGAGCCTGCTTCCTCCTCTCTCTCTGCCTGCCTCTCTGCCTACTTGTGATCTGTCTGTCAAATAAATAAATAAAATCTTAAAAAATAAAAAAATAAAAAGAGCCAACATCAGAACCAGACAAAGAAGGATGTTAGAATTATCAGACTAAGAACTTTACACAACTATGACAATATGCTAAGGGCTCTAGGGGTGCCTGGGTGACTCAATCAGTTTAGCACCCAACTCTTGATTTCAGCTCAAGTCATGATCTCAGGGTTGTAGGATTGAGCCCCAAGTCAGGCTTCATGTTCAGTGAGAAATCTGCTTCTCTCTGTCTCCCTCTGCCCCCCAACCACTCACACACATGCACATACTCTAATAAATAAATCAATCTTTTAAAAAATATATGCTAAGGACTCTAACGGATAAAGTAGACAGCACATAGGAATCAATGGTCAATGTAAACAGAAGAATATCCTAAGAAAGAAAAAAAAAAGCTAGATTAAAAAAACACTATAACAAATGAAGAATGTCTTTGATGAGTTCATTAGCCAATTGGATGTGGCTGAGGAAAGATTCTCTGATCTAGGAAATATATCTGTATTATCCTCAAAACCATAAAAAAGAAAATAAAGACTGGGGGGAAAAAGCAGAGTATCCAAGTTCCATGGGACATCTGCAAAAGGTATAATATATGCATAATATGGTATCAGAAAAAGAAAAAAGAAACACTTGAAACAACAAGGACTATTTTCCCAAATTAATATTAGATATTAAACAGTGGATCCAGGAAGCCCAGCACTCATGTGGGATAAATGCCCCCAGAAAAGTACATCTGGGCATATCATTTTTAATTACAGTAAATCAAACACCAAGAAAAATTTTGGAAAAAAAGCCAGAGGAAAAGAAACACATTACCTACAGAGGGACAAAGATAAGAATTACATCTGAGTTCTTCTCAGAAACCATGCATGCAAGAAGAGAGTTAAGTAGGATATTTTAAATGTTGAGAGAAAAAAAACCCACCAAACTGGAATTTTGAACTTATTGAAAAATTGAACTTATTGAACTTATTGAAGAAATTATCTTTCAAAACTGATGAAGAAATAAAGACTCTCTCAAACAAAAGAAAATTGAGGGAATTTGTTGGAGTGACTGGGTAGCTCAGTTGGTTAAGTGGCTGCCTTCAGTTCAGGTCTGGGATCATGCCCCACATTGAGCTCCCTGATTAGCAGGGAGTCTATGTTTCTCTAGCTCTCCCTCTGCCCCTCCCCACTGCTCATCCTCTCTCTGTGTCTCAAATAAATAAAATCTTAAAAAAAAAAAATTGAAGGAATTTGTTGCCAGTAGATCTGTCTTACAAGAAATATTGAAATAAATTCTTTAGGAAGAAGGAAAATAATATGGGTCAAACCTTGGATCCACATAAAGAAAAGAAGAGCGTTAAAGAAGGAATAAGTGAGGCAAAATAATAACTTTCTTTTCTTATTCTTAATTGATCTGACAGAAAACTGTTCATAATAATAGTAACAATATATTCAATTGGGTATTCTTATGTATATAACTTATATCTTATATGCTTATGTCTTTATATACTTAGGTATATATCTTATATATATTTATGTATGCTTATGTATAAGTGAAATGAATGGCAGCAATGATAGGAGGAAGCAATTAGGGTTATTTTGTTATTATAAGATGCTCACACTACCCATGAATTGGCATAGTGTTATTTGAAAGTGGACTTGGATTAGTTGTAAATGTATATAACAAACTCTAGGGCAACTACTAAAAAGGTAAAAAAAAAAAAAGAGTTTAAGTAATATGCTAAGAAAGGAGAGAAAGTGGGATCATATAAAATGCTCATTTAAAACTACATAAAGCAGAAAAGAGTTGAAGACAAAAATAGTAACAGAGAACAAGGGCAACAAACAGAAAACAGTAATGAATATGTTAGATATTAATCCAGGTATGTCAGTAATCCCTTTGAATGTCTAGAGTCCAAATGCATTGATTAAAGGGCAGAGATTGTCAGAGTAGATCAAAAAACAAGATCCAACTATATGTTGTCTTCATGAAATCCACTTTAACTATAATGACACAAATAGATTAAAAGTAGATGGATGGAGAAAACTGCACCATGCTAACACTAAGAAGAAGGGAAGTGTAGGTTATCAGAAGAGTTTATAGTTGATCAAATGCACTTTCAAAAGAAGAAAGGAGCCAAGATCAATTAAAGAATCAGAATTATATGAGGAGGGCAATTAAGGAACAAAGTTTTTCAAGGGAACATATTTAGAAAGTGGATATCTAGGCTTATGGTGTCTTGAAATAAGTTACTGAGGTTATTCCCTAAGTATTTTTGCCAGTTCTCAGTAACTTTCTGACCCCCAATACTCAAAATACTGTGTACATTCCTAAAATAGAGCGAAGGAGCCCCACTCGCTGTTTAAGAAATGCAAAAAATGTAAAATGCAGCCTAGGTCTGGCCTTACGGATGTGTATGAGTGCGCTGTAACAGCAGGAGGTGAACAACCACCTTCTCTTCAGTGTCCCTCCCTGTCAGTGGTGTCATGGCTGTCCTCAGGTATGGGCTATTCCTGGGCCTCCTTCACAAGGAGCCCCCTTTTATCTCATGTTACATCATCACATTATCTTACAATCCAGAAATGGTTGCATCTTAACTGCACACTGAACAACCTTCCAGACCCACTGTCTCTCTCTGAGGTAGCTGAAGTGTAGCAGGATGACTTATTTTCAGTCACACAGTTTTCTAGAAGTCTCAAAACTCCAGGCGCTATGGCAAATGGGAGCAAAGAAAATTATGTTTGGAAGGAAAAATGTCCCTTTATTATTGGCAACCCAGTGGCAACAAGCACACCCATGACCCAGATCATGGTTTCTAAATACCATCCTCCAGCAAAAGGAACCAGGGCTCCTTGAAGAAGCAGTTGATTCTACATCCAGGCAAGAAAAATACTAGATGATCCTGGGGCATTTTATGATGCCAGAAAGTAGGAAGGACTCAAAAAGGATGAGGGCTTCCTGAAGGAACATAGAAACCAACCAGAGTTCCCAGAGACCAAAGCTGGAACAAATTGAGCAATAAGCAAAAAATATTTCATTGCGATCCATAGAATAAAGTAAACACGCACGAATCTATCCTGACATTTATAAATAGTTGAACAGGGGCGCCTGGGTGGCTCAGTGGGTTGAGCCTCTGCCTTCGGCTCAGGTCATGGTCTCGGGGTCCTGGGATCAAGCCCCGCATCAGACTCTCTGCTCGGCAGGGAGCCTGCTTCCCCCCACTCCCAACTCTGCCTGACTTTCTGCCTACTTGTGATCTCTCTGTGTCAAGTAAATAAATAAAATTTTAAAAAATAAAAATAAAAATAGTTGAACAAATAAGGACACTGGCAATAAGGCATAGCTCATCCTTACAAAAGAATTTAAATTAATAAGTGTGGAAGGAAAGAAAGAGATATCAAATCACCATTAGAACTCCACAGTAACAATTCCTGTGGGAAAAATAATCCACCCATGGCTGTTAAAATTAGTGGTTGAGAGTTTTAGGAAAAGCAGAGTATTTCTATAATCTAAAAGCTCCTCCCCAAGATATGTATTAATTGTAAAAGGAAACACAGTAACTTTACATTCCATCCCTTCAGACACACCTTAGCTGAATAACAGAGGGAAAAGCACCAGTAATAAGAACTACTGATATCATGTACCCCTGGTATCAGATCAGGACCCCACACTTAGGACCTCATTTAACTTTAACCACCTTTTTAAAGACCTCATCTCCAAGGACAGTCACATTGGGGTTTAGGGTTCCATCATGTGAATTTGGAAGGGGAAACAATTCAATTTGTAGCACTTGCGAACCACAATCTAATCATGAAAATACATTAGACAAACCCAAATGATCCATGAAACAACTTATAAGCGCTCTTCAACAGTGTCAAGGTCATAAAAGACCAAGAAAGACTAAGGAACTATCTTAGGCTGAAGGCTATTAGGAGACATGATGATTAAATGCAACATGGGATATGGGATTGATTCCTGGGTCAGAAAAAGAACGTGAATGGAGAAATGGACTTGATCTGAATAAAGTCTCCAGTTTAGTTACTATTGTTGTATCCACGTTAATTTCTTGGTTTTGATCACTGTATGATGGTTATATAAAATGTTAACGTTACGGCAGCTGGGTGAGGGGTATACTGAAATGCTTTGTGCTCTTTTTACAACTTTACTCTAAAATTATTTCAGAATAAAAAGGGTTTTTTTAAAAATGTCCCTTCACGTCACACTCTTCACAAGGTGGTGGGAGTAAAGAACAGACCCTGGAAAATCTCTCTTTTGTGGGGGAAGTGTAGGGAGACAGTGCAGAGAACTGCACAATTTCCCCCCACCCTCCAGGATGTAATAGAGAGTGGGATATGGTTAGAGTCGAAGTGAAAGACAGATTTTAAAAGCCGGTTTCATGAAGGCAGACGTGGAGCATGGCATCTACCATAAGAGAGATGGGGGCTGGCCTCCTTCCAGGGGTCCAGTTCAGAGACCCATCACGCACCTTTATTTTAAGACTGTCAGCTGTTTGTGTCCACAAAAGAGAAAGAGAGGACTCTGTTTTCACACAAACAGCCCAGTGGACATGGACCACTGGCTGCTCTCTCCCTCCCAGCTGGTTGATTCTCTGGCTCTGAGAGCCCCAAGGCTGATTATTATAGGGATTAGCACTTGACAGCCTGTGCAACCCAGATAATTCCTTTTATTTAGGACAATCCACAATAAAGTGGATGGCCAACCCCTCACCCACTTCCTACTCTCCCCGCCATCTTTTAGCTTTGTGGTTCTAAGCATTTTTGTTCTCATTCATTTTGCAAAGGTTTTTTGTTTGTTTTTTTTCCCCTGAGTACCTACCTTGTTTAAGGCATCAATAAACCCTGAAGATAGAAAATAACTCTTAGATAAGAATGGAGTGCTAACACGTAGTAGGTTTGCCATCAAGAGTTTGCTGAATTGACTCGAATGCCCTCTGTGGATTGTATTCAGAAAGCTTTTCTATACTTAGATTGTGGTATTTCTGGCCATAATCTCTCCTATGCACAGTGGCCGGAAAAGAATATAAATTGCTGGGCCGAGGTGTAGTTGCGAAAGTTTCTAAAGATATACCGTTTAACACAATGACTCCTCTATATAAGATGCACCCATAAACCCTGGATAAAAGATAAAAATAGAAATAATAATGAGAGTGGTCAGCTATCATCAAGTGTTTACCATGTGCCATGTATGTAAAGCTCCTGGCCACAAACCTAGTATGTAGGAGCTAGTACAAGTTTGCAGATGGCTAGTAAAGAAGAGGCAGAGCCTAGACACAAGCCAAGCACCTGGACTGGAGTCCATGCTCTAAACCAGCGGGCTCCGCTTCCCTTCCCATTCCTCAGTTCTGTTCTAGCCTTACTGCGGGACTTTGAGCAAATCTTTACAATTCTCTGGGCCCCTGATTGCCTGCCTATAATACGGGAATAATCATCCCATCTTGCCTACTTCGAAGGGTTAATTACATAAGGGTCAACACAACAAACGTTGAAGTCACAGTAGACGAAGGGGATCAACAGGACACTTACTGTGACGAGCACTGAGAAATGGAAAGAATTGTTCAATCGTTATATTGTATACCTGAAACTAACGTAAGACTGGATGTTAATTGTGCTTGAGTTTTTTTTTAGAGATTTTATTTATTTATTTGACAGACAGAGATCACTAGTAGGCAGAGAGGCAGGCAGAGAGAGAGGGGGAAGCAGGCTCCCCATTGAGCAGAGAGCCAGATGCAGGGCTCAATCCCAGGACCCTGAGATCATGACCTGAGCCGAAGGCAGAGGCTTTAACCCACTGAAGTCACCCAGGTGCTCCGAATTTTTTTTTAAAGTTGTCTAAAATGTCTAGGACTCTGAGGCACCTGGGTGGCTCAGTCAGTTAAGCATCCAACTCTTGATTTTGGCTCAGGTAGTGATCTCAGGGTGGTGAGATCCAACCCCTGGTTGGGCTCCGCATTCAGCAGGAAGTCTGCTTGAGATTCTCTCTCCCTCTCCCCCTGCCCCTCCCTGCCACTCATGCTTGCGCGCGCTCTCTCTCTCTCTCTCTCTCTTAAATAAATAAATAAATAAATAAATAAATAAATAAATAAATAAAATCTTTTAAAAATAAAACAGGGGCACCTGGATGGCTCAGTCAATTAGGCATCAGCCTTTGGCTCCAGTTGTGACCCTGGAGTTCTGGGATTGGGCCCCACATCCGGCTCCCTGCTCAGCATTGAATCTGCTTCTCCTGTTCCCTCTGCCTCTCTCTCCCAATTCTCTCTCTCTCAATGAATAAATGAAAATCTCTTTAAAAATAAAATAAAATAAAATTTCTAGGACTCTATAGAGAGACCACATCCTTGGCCATAATGCAATTATGAAATCAGCTATAGAAAATATACTTCAGGGGCACCTGGGTGGCTCAGTCAGATAAGCATCTGCCTTCAGCTCAGGTCATGATCTCAGAGTCCTGGGATAGAGTCCCGCATCAGGCTCTCTGCTCAGTGGAAATCCTGCTTCTCTGTCTCGCATTCCCCTTGCTCGTACTCCCTCTCTCGCTGTCTCTCTCTCTCTCTGTCAAATAAATCAATAAAATCTTAAAAAAAAAAAAAAGAAAAGAAAAAGAAAAAAGAAGGTACTTGAAATTTATTTTAAACTAATGTGTTCATAAATAAGTCACAGGTTAAAGAAATTAAGTATCATTAAAATAACAGATTTAAAAAACAAAAGATATAAATCCACAAAATCGAATTCCTAAGCTACAGTGAGGAAAACTGAGAGGCAGCCTATTTTTCCCCTTCAGAACTCCCGAAAGATCTGGACATTTTAGGAATCAGGAAGCTCTGGAAGCAAGGATGGAGAAAGGTCTGAAAATAGACGGACCGGCTGGAAATGAGTGTGGGAAGCACTGAGAAGACTCAAGGTGACTTCCCTCGGCACAGCCCAAATGACAACCTCTTTATACACTTGCCAGGGAGAGTAAGGCGGGGGTCCCTGGTCCGGCACACACCAGGCATGGCTGAATTTTGTTGTTGTTGCTGTTGTTTTTGGGTTTTTTTGTTTGTTTGGTTGGGTTTTTTTTTTTAAGATTTTATTTATTTATTTGACAGACAGAGATCACAAGCAGGCAGAGAGACAGGCAGAGAGAGAGGAGGAAGCAGGCTCCCCATTGAGCAGAGAGCCCGATTCGGGGCTCCATGCCAGGACCCCGGGATCATGACCTGAGCCAAAAGCAGAGGCTTTAACCCACTGAGCCACCCAGGTGCCCCTGTTTTGTTCTGTTTTAAGTAGGCTCCACACCCAGCACAGGGCCCAACACAGGATTCAAATGCATGACCCTGAGGTCAAGACCTGAGCCAAGATCAAGAGCATAAGGCCAACCCACTGAGCACCCAGGTGCCCCACAGCTGAAGTTTTTAGCCGTCCTCACAAAAAGATCTTCAGTGGGAACTCTTCCTGAATACTGACACTCTCTCCTCCCAGCCTTCTTCCCTGACTTACTGCCCCTCCAGCAGCCAGGATTGTAAGCCTCGGGCCCGACCTTGAGAGAGGCTTCGCTGCGGGATCTCAGGATTCTGAAATCCAGGGTCCCTCAGGATCTGGTCTAGCCAGACTCCTTTCAGGGACGCTCACAGCCCATCAGTCCTACCAGTGGGCTCGGGGCTGCCAATCACTTTTTTCCCTGTTGTGGTAAAATACGTGTCACATAAAATATGCCATCTTGGCCATTTATAATTTCACAGTTCGGTGGCATTAAGCCCATTCACAATGTTGTGCAAGCACCACCTCCTTCTATTTCCACAACTTTTCATCGCCCCAAACAGAAACTCTTTACCCATTAAGCAATAACTCTCACTCCATCTCCCTCCAGCCCCTGGCAACTTCTGTTCTACTTTCTGTCTCTGTGAATTGGCCTACTCAAGATATTTCAGGTAAGTGGAATCACGCAATATTTGTATTCTTTAGTGTTTGGCTCATCTCACTTAGTATAATGCTTTCAAGATTCAATCATATAGTAGCATGTATCATAATTTCATTCCTTTATAGCTGGATAATATTCCCTTCATTCACCCACACCTCTGCTGATGGACACTGAGATTGTTACCACCTTTTGGCCACTGGGACTGATGCTGCTGTGAACACCAACGGCACAATATCTGAGTCCCTCTTCTCAATTCTTTTGGGTATTCTCTCTTCCCATCACTTTTTAATTCCTTGTCGTCATAAAGTGACAAACCAGGGATCCCCTGACATTTGAGGAAAGCATTTATGATGAAAAACAGAACACGAACAGTAAAAAAAAAAACATTGTTTTTCAACTTAGAGGAAACAAAGACTATACAGAGAGAAGAAAACAATGCAAAACAAAACAAAACAAAAATGTGTATCCTGAGAAAGATAAAAAGCAGATACAGCATCTAGGAAATAAGGAGAGTATGCTTTAAAAATAAAACTTGCAGAGAACAGAAAAGTTCTTTGTAAATAAATGTCTGAGGGCAGAAATAAAAAGCTAGAACTACCATGCTGTCCAGCAATCCCACTGCTGGGTCTGTCTCCAAAGGAGATGAAAACAGAGAACCGAGAGACATATGGGCTCCCATGCCCATCACCACACTATTCACAACAGCCAAGATATGGAAACCACCTATGTGTCCATCAGCAGATGGACATTGGCTAAAGAAGAGGTGGTACATATATACAGTGGAACACTACTCAGCCTAGAGAGAAAGGGAAGTGCTGCCATGTGCAACAACATGGATAAATCTTGAGCATATTATGCTAAGAGAGGTAAATTAGAGAAAGACAAATGCTGCATGGTATCCCTTATATGTGGAATCTTCAAAAACAAAAAACAAAACAAAACAAAATTGTAAAAGAATAAAATGTGATTCCCAGGGATTGAGGGGTGGGTGAATGGGAGCAATATTTAAGGATACAAACCAGAAACTAATAAATAATTAAGACCTGGAGACCTAAAATAGAGTACAGTGATTATAGATAATACAACTATTATAATCATTAAATGTGCTAAGAAATTAGATCTTAACTGTCACCAACAGATGAAGTGATCATTACGTGACATCACAGAGATGTTTACTAACGCTACAATGACAATCATACTACAACATAAAATGTACCAAATCGGTATGTTG
This sequence comes from Lontra canadensis, assembly GCF_010015895.1. NCBI lineage: Eukaryota > Metazoa > Chordata > Mammalia > Carnivora > Mustelidae > Lontra > Lontra canadensis. The sequence continues at coordinate 10,250,025 of NW_022630996.1, forward strand.
TACACCTTAAACTTACACAGTGTGGTATGTCAAATATATCTCAATTTTTAAAAAAGAAAGGAAAAGAAAATATCCCAGAGCTAATGCACATCAGAAAAAGCCCACCATGTGTCCAGCACACAGGATAAAAACTGGCCCATGTCAATACACATCATCATGGAACTCTGGAGTTCTGAGGATTAACAGAAGACCCTAGAAGTGTCCAGAGAGAGAAAAACATAAGCATGTATGAAGGGTCTAAGGTCAAGATGATTTCTGACATCTCCCCAGCACATGAGAAGCTAGAAGACAATGGAGTAATGTCTTCAAAATGCTTAGGAACAAAGATTTCTGACCTAGAAATCTCTATTTTAAGTTCACTTGTGGTCCATACACCCAGATATGAGCTTTCACTTTGGCAGCATTTTTCCCAAACTTCAAAAATTCACGTACTATCTTCTTGACTTTTGCCCTAATCCCAATGACTTATACTATTATTTTCTTCTTAAATGGAGTCATTTTTTTTTTACTTAAAAATTTATGGAATTTGTTATGGAAAACCAGTTATCACTTGTGATGAATAAAAAGCAAATATGGAAATAAAGACAATCAAAGCAATGATTTCAAGTTCTAACTGGCTCCTGTTGGCTTCCCAGGGCTCAGCCTGGTGCACTTCTCTGCTTGAGAAAGGAGAATTAACAAGAGTAAGAGAAATGTTCAAGATCTATACACTGCCTGATAGGTCTTTTGATGTAATCAAAAGGACCAAAAGAGATTTGAAAGGACTAATTGGCTGTACGCATCAACCTTCTATAACATCACCTCATGCACCTCCTATACCCCCATGCCCCCAACCATTCCACCCAGCACCTCGTCTTGGAAATACTGCACTGAAAGGACACACAGAGGCCATTTCCCACTCACTGGCAAGTCTCAGAGCTGACAAGGTGGCCTGTGTCTCCACAGAGAAAAGCATGAAGGGCCTTGAGACCCCATCAGGCTCAACGGCTAAGATCAGACAAGAACACTAAACCCTGTTTTGATTTTAAAACCTGTCTGTCTCTGCTCTTCAAAGCTCAGAAACCAAAGGGGGCCTGCCTGCAAAAGGGCAGGTCTCATCTGTGAGCTCAAACCAAGTCTTGCTTTAACCAACCTCCCCTCCGCATCTCCAAGTTTGCTTAAATCATCTCAATTTGCCATTTCACAGAAGAGTGGTTTCTGCAGGCGGTCTACCCCCCATCCCACCCCCACAGGGTTGGGCTATGTGTGAATGGCAGCTTCACGGTCTTCTCCAGGCCTCGGGTAACGTTTGTGGTTTTCCTCTGTGTTCACACAACCACTGAGGCTGGGCTCCAGAGATCTAAAGACTTGCTGGTCCCTGACTGAGATAGGCAGCTTCATAAGTACATGGGCTAAGTGTGCTCAGCACACTCTCTGGCAAGACCAAGCCAGGTCTCAGACTCCAAGACTCTATGTGGCCAGCACCGTCTACCTTCCATGACCCACTTCAGGCATGAGACGAGTAGGAGCAACGTCCAGTAGTCAGAGACCAAGCAGAAGTTCTAGCAGTTGCAGTTACAACCAGTCAACAAGAAACCAAAACATTGCTCCTGCCCTGACTAATAACAATAACCACCTCAATTCAAGATTATACTTTGCCGGCCCATGTGGAGTGTGACCCCCAGGGCCCCTTTTCATCTGGATTTTTTTTCTGTAAATGTTGGAGAAGCCCAGAGTTCCTCCTTAGACAGTCTCTCACTTTTTCCATATGCCGTCTCTCCCTTGTCATATCATCCAAGCTCATGGTTCAAATAAAATCTCTATGCCGATGGCCCCCAAACTCATATCTGCATACCAGAACTTCTCACCTGACATCTGGACTTGTATATTCCTATGCTTACTCCATTTAGGATTTTTATAGGCATCTAGAATGCAACATATCCCAGATTGAGTTCCTCATGTTCTCCCAAAGAACCGTCTCCCCTCCAGTCTTCCCATCTCAATTTAAGTGGCCACCCTTGGTTCCATTTGCTAACCTTGGCATTAGCTTTAGGGTTTTTTTGCTCTCACATTCTCTCCACCATCTTGTGAGTTCTACCTCCAGAATATGTCCAGAGTGTGACCACTTCTTACCACCCTCACTGCTCTCACCCTGGTCCCTGTGGTTATGGCAGTGGCCTCTGCTTTTGCCCTAACCCCAGTCTATTTCAGTGCAGTGGTCAGAGTTCTCCTATAAGACAGACCACATTACTCCTGTGGCTTCCATCCCCCTAGAAGGAGAAGATAGAATATTCACCACAACAGTCCCATACAATCTGCCCTGTTACCTCTATAACTTCTTCTCCTTCTCCTCTCCTCCTTTTCACTTGGCTCCAGCCACACTGCCTTCCTTTCTGTTTCCAAAATAAACCAGGTATGTTTCTACCTCAGGGCCTTTGCACCTGCTGTTCCCTTGACCTGGAATACTCTTTCCTCAGACAGTCACATGCTGGCTCCTTCACCTCCTTCAAGTCTTTATTCAACAGTGACCCTCAGTAAGGCTTTTCCTTGCCACCTATTATGGGCTGAATTGTGTCCCTACCTCCCCACCCATCCTGACAAATTCATATGCTAAAGCCCTAATGAACACAGAGGAGCTCAGAATGTGACTGCATTTGGACATAGCGTCTTTAAAGAGGTGATTAAGTTTAAGTGAGGTCATTCAAGTAGGCTCTAATCCAATAGGACTGGTATGCCTAGAAGAGGAGGAGATTGGCACAGAGGGAAGACCATGAGAAGACACAAGGAGAAGGACCCCATCTACAAGCAAGGAGAGAAGTCTCAGAAGAACCCCCTCTGCAACACCCTAACCTCAGAGTTCTAGCCTCCAGAATTGTGAGGAAATTAATTTCTGCGATTTAAGCCACCCAGTCTGTGGCACTTTAGCAAACTAATACATCACCCCATCTACAATGCCGAACGCCCTCCTCCAACACTTCATATTCCCCTTCTGTGCTTGCTTCTTTCTCCCCAGCATTTGCCACTCGTAAATATGCTATAGATCTTTCTTATTTCATTTATTATGTGTTCTCACATTACAATGTGGTTACCTCCAGGAAGATGGAGACTTTTATCTGTTTTCATCCAGAAGTAGAATGGAACCCAGCACACAGTAGGCACTCTGTAATCATTGCTGACAGTGAATCTTCCTGCTCGCTGCAGACTATGAATGTGAGCTTGCATTTACGTGCAGAATCATGGGGGTGGGGGAGGGCTAGGTCACCCTGTGTGCATTCAACAAGGTTTGAGGAGCACCCACTTTCTAGAAGATGGACATTTTAAACACTGAAGTAGAAGGTGGTCACAGTGAGATGAGGAAGATGAGAGGATATCAAGCAATTATTGATATAGACACAAATAGTTTGGTCTCTGGTCCTGAAGGGATCCTAAAACCTTGCTGGAGAGCTTACTACACTCTGCCATACACTAGGCTGTATGCTTGACCTTCTCTCAATCCCCCCCAATCACTTAATAAAGCAAATATTATTCTTATTATTCCCTTTTTACACAGGAGACACCAGGCTCAGAGAAGAAGGTTGAGTGGCTCAATCAAGTTCACCTATTGACAAAATGGCCACACGCTACACTAGAGGCCATTTGGTGTCATGGCCACGTGCTACTGGAGTCCATTTGGTGTCAAAGTCTATGCTCTTAACCACTATTCCAGAAAGACATAACTGAGTCTTTGGAGTATTACATCAATCCAGGGTTGCCAACCCACTGGGCTGCCCTCGGGTATTCTGCTCTGATGAACTCTTTTGATCTTCCCAGCCCAACAAGGAGAAGATCCTGCTGAGCTTCAACTCCAGGACTGTAGCCTCTCCTACTCATTAACCTTCACATTCTAGGTCCCTGCACTGGGTGAGAAGCATTGCCGCTGCCAGTCCTCACCCCCCAGCAGGCAAGGGCCAGTGAGCTCTGGCTTCAGAGTCTAGAACAGCCATCTCGTCCCAAGGGTGTGCTGGCACTGAGAGCCAACAGCAGATCCCACTGGAGACTGACTGAGGTCAGGAATAGATACATTCAAGGATTTCACAGTGACTCTGGGGGAGGAGGCCCCAGTTATCTTGAAATAATCTTTGGTGACATCTATGGCTAAACCCAAGTGTCACAGTGAGGAGTGCCAGTCACCAAAACGTGTCTGGATTTTCAGAGCTAGTGAGGTCTGTTGTTTGACACCTTCTGTGTCTTGGTCAACAGGGACATGAGTCATGATAGGGTACAGGAAGCAATGCAGAGTACCAGACATACATTTAATCTCTGTGACTCCTAAAATTTCAAATGAAACTTATGTTTAATGGGCACCTATTATATGCCAGGGACCGTATTGGCGCACTTCATCCCTGTGAGATAGGGATTGATCTCCTCATTTTGCAAATGAGAAAACAAGGCTCAGAGAGCTTGCAAGTGGTAAGGTCCAGCTTCAAATATAGCCTGTCCGTACTCAAGCTCAGTGTGAACTTCCTGCTACACAAATTTGCCTTATAGAAGAGAAGAGTCCTTTCTCTCTAGAAGGACTTTATATCTCAGGAAAGTAACATCTTTCTAACCAGATGTGCCCACAGCACTATCCAAGTTCCAAAACAACAACAACAACAAAACAACTTACCTAACTGGAAAAAAAGGAGTTTTCATTGGAGAGCTCTGAACTTGGAGCAGAAGAATGGCCCAAAAAAGGGTGGGAGGTACACATAAGCAAGAAAATCCCTCTCCACTCTAGGAAGCTGCTCCTAATTGTCTTTCTCTACACCCAGAAGGTATTCCTTTGGGTTAAGATGTTTATGACTATAAGAGTCCCTGCAAAGTTCACCTGCTAGCCTGACTGACCCCTGGGCAGAAATTAATTCATCTGCCTCCTAACTGCTATGGCTGCTGGTAGGAACTAGGGCAGTGACAAGAATGGGGGGAATGTATCTTGAGGAGATCTGAAGCAGTCATCAAAATGGGTCTTGTCCTACCTCATAAGTTTTCCTGTTCACAGCTCTGCCAACAATTCACTGTGTCACATTTACATCTCAGTGAGTGCTATGTCTCAGAACCATCATCTCTAGGTGGAAGAAGCCTCCAGAAGCAATCCACTTCATCCCCCAACTCCAGGGGCCACCACCACTCTCTGCATGGTTAAACGGGGATCCATTCTTGAAGGTAGTTTCTCAGTTCTGCTGTAAGTACCTCCCAGGGACTAATCATCCCACAAAGAAATTCTTCCTTATACCTGGTTTCAGTTTCTCCAAGGAAATTCCAGCTCCTTTTGTTCTCTTTGAAGATGAAAAGCCCTTTTCATGACAGATTTAAATATATTCAAAAAACATGGGGCACCTGGGTGGCTCAGTAGGTTAAGTGTCTGTCTTTGGCTTAGGTCATGATCTTGGGGTCCTGGGATTGAGCCCTTCGTCAGGCTCCTTGTTCCAGGGGGAGTCTGCTTCTCCTTCTGCTTCTGCCACTCTCCCCCCGCATTTTCTCTCTCTCTTTCTCTCTCAAACAAATAAATAAATAAATTTAGAAAACATTTAAATATATTTAAACATTACAAAAATCAGCAAAATTTGTAAAATATTCAGTCATAATCCTGCCAGCTTACCTTAATTTTTATTTCTCTGTATCCCTTTCCAAAGTTTATCCTTATAAATATTTCCAGTAATTATGATCCTAACATAGGCACCATTTTGTAGATTCCTCTTCTCATTAAAATACTTCTTCACACACTACCTAATTTTCATCCCCTTCTTGCAAAAGGAGGGTCATTAGTGTGCTGTCTTTCCTACACAGATTATTCCTGGAGTCCTCACCTATACTCCAAAAAAGATAGAATGATTGTTTCTACTTGAGGGGTGTGTATGTCTGCCCATTAATAGGATGGGACTCACTGAGCCAGATTACCTAATCTTGCCATATCTCCCTTGAGCCCAATAATATTCATATATGAGAGGGATGGTTGAGGGCTTCAAGGTTTTGTCAAGGTTTTCTTACATTAGCATAAGTGTTCCTATTTCTTGACTCCTTGTTATAGACCTATAATTCACCTGCTTAGTTTCCAATGACCGTGAACCTTAATGGCTGATCCATGCTGTTCCGCAAAAGGGTCAAAAAACTACAGACAATGTATTATACCAGACCTCCTCCCCAGTCTTCACCAAAACAGTTAGTGCTTGGTGTCTGAAACAGCTCTCTCTTAACATTACAGGTCTGCTAAGCTCTGGGTCTATTGGTGCTTCAGCTTCACCGAGGACTGGACCTTACCTGACACCGATGTCCCCTTGAGGAGGCAGAATATGTACAAAACACCCTTGGTACTTCAAGTTCTCACAGTCAAACAGCACATAGTCTATAGCCAGGAGACAAGATTGTTCTGAGTATAACTCACTGGCTGCTACAGAATGGAACATATGACCTTCCATTGTGCTTTCAATGATAGTTAACTAAGAGTGAAATATGAGTCCCTACCCGAGCATATCTCAGGAACAATTTTTTTTTAACAAAGGCAAAAAAAATTAGAGTACTAGCCCTCAGAAATAGCAACAAGAGATGAATGCATACCTGTAGGAAAGAGATGCCAGTCCAGAATTGAAAGCTGATTTCAGTTAATGAGCAGAAGACTAAATGCCACTGATCATCCTACAGAACCCCACCTCACTCCCGAACTTCCTTCCATCTGGCACATGGGAAAAGACTCCATCTCTCTACTTGGAACAATTCTTATTGGAATCCAGTTTCTGAGGGCCATTGTGTGCCCTTCTGCAAGCTTAAGAGAATGATGACTTTCTGGCAGAAGGCCCTGGGAGAGTTGTCAGACATCCTGATAAACAGGAAGCATTCCTATTCTCAGTGTTTGACCACATATTTCACTGCCAATCTTCCACAATTGTTTCATTTCCACACTGACTTTTCCCAATAGCCAGGCAAGGAGCCATGAAAATGAGTGAGCATCTCTGCCCCTGACCATGTAAGTCCTGCTTCTCTCAGAATAATGGACAAGGAGGCTTATTCATAAGGGCGTGGAGCCAGCTCATAGCAGGTCATGAGAGAGGACTATTACATTTTCAGGAATTTTGTGAACAGGTGGACCCCAACTCAAAGGCTGGAAATCAGCCATGGTGAGAAGGTGTATACCACAGAAATTGGCAAATACTACAAATCATCAGTGCCAGTTGTTAAACATTGACCAGCACACCATTGCTCATTATTGAATCTTTGGGATTTTATAGACATTCAGAAAGGGTCAGAACTTGAGCTATTTGATTTTTTTGATTCTCCCCAGAAAAGACCAAGAAAGATAGACACAGAGAGTCAAAAAAAATGTTGGGATGAGAAGGGATGCTAGAGATCACCTGGTGAAAACACTGTGATCAAATGACAAGAGTGTCACACTGCTGGGTTCCAGACAAAAGACAAGACCCAGATCCCTGTGTCCCCATCAGTGTTCTTTGGAACATCCCACCCAGATGCTACAATAACAGCAAACTAATACTTGCTTTCACCCCATCATTCTGGGAGCAAATTTTCCCACCCTGAAAACAGAGCATATGATTTTCACCATGACATTCCTTGACCTGAGAAGCAGGTGGGCCAAGCACTTCCCAAGCGTTTTATGGAAAAGAACCACTTCCTGCTTCACTTGAGATTTCAGGCAGGGAGTGAGAGCAATTCTGAGCAGGTGCAGTATCTGCCTTGGGCGATGGTCATAGTCAGTAGGGTCACTGTGACAAAGGAGCATGGACTGAGTGACTTATAAACTACAACCATTTCTTTTCTGAAGTTCTAGACATTGGAAATCTGAGATCAGGGGGCCACCCCAGTTGGGTTCTGGTAAAGACTCTCTCTAGGTTGCAAACTGCTGACTTCCCATCATCTCTTCACATGGTGAAAGAGAACTCTCTGCGGTGATTTTTATGAAGGCACCCATCTCTTTCATAAGAGCTCCACCCTCATGGCCTCATCAGCTCCCAAAGTCCCCACCTCCAAACACCACAATGGGAGTTAGGATTTCAACAGATGAATTTGGGGAGGACACAAACATTCCATCTCTTGGAGGGCTAGTTAAGGTTGCTGGCGCCTGAAGCAAGCAACCAAAGAGACATCTCTGAGTTCAAGCATCATGGAATTCCCTGAGTTCCTAGCCATGCTGAGGACACACGGTCCTTGCCCCTTTCTTTACTGCAAGCTGAGCTGGCATAGCCACCCTCCAGCTCTGGTGAGGACCATGGATGCCTGGGACCCAGAATGACCAGACTACCAGGACCTGGAAAGCATGTCAGAACTCCTGTCTGTGAGAGCCCCAGATCTTCATCAGCCTGAGGACCAGAGTAGCCTGGAAGTTGAATGGGCCATTATTCCCACTTAATGGTTTGGGACAGAAGAGGCACAGCCCCTGAACTTATGTGAGTTCATAAAATACAAGGCAAAACTGGGAACTTTTGACCTTATGGGTTTATTTTGGCTAAAAAATAACTGAGAGCATCTCAAAGGAGAAGAGTGAAGTGTTAATGAACTAATTAGCACTTGTGCATTGGTTGCTAGCAATTCATGCGTGGACACAGTACCTGCCTTTGGTACTAAGAAGTTTGTTCTCGACACTTAATTAGAAGATTACCTATTCAAAGGGAAAAAGTTAGGTGTTAGATTATATGGGTGACTTTACAAAAAATTACAGAGTATTCTATTTGAAAAGTATTTTTTAGTCAGTTCAGTCTGAAATTGCTGATACTCTAGCTCCTAGGCTGGAAGTAAATGTAACCACTGGTCCTGTGTTACTTGAAACAGTTGTCACCAGCCAGGCAAGGGACAGACACGTTCACCGCATCCATAACCTCCAACAGGGTTTGCTCTACCTCCATGAACCTGACTTTGTGACTTTGGTCTATTTTGACAAAAGGAAATCACTGTTGCACTCTGAGGAGTCTGGACTGGCTTGCTGGTCCTGTTCAACATTCAGTGAGAACCTATTGCCCACAGGACACAGGCCAGCTTCTCAAACAGTAAGATGCATAGGAGTCCTGGGGACTTGCCTGCTAAAATGCGGATTCAAACAGCCTTCTAGGTGATGCTTATACTGCTGGTACAAGGCCCAAATTTCCACTGGCATAGTGCTAGACAGTGGAAACAGAATGATCAACAAGACAAAGCCTGTGCATCTTAGGAGCCTATAGACACATACACAGGTGATTTCAATACATCGTAGCACCATGATAGAGATGCCACATGCCCACGTGCTGGGGCAGAACAAGGGGGCATCTAACTTCTAGGAAAGTCTTCTGGTGAGAAAAACAGAAACAAACCAGGGATGGCCTTGCATCTGTGGCTACAGTTATTTGGAACTGTTGGATACCCAGAGAGGAACTATGGACGGTTCTTCAACAGTGGAAGCAAGGATGCTTGAGCTATGTTTAGAAAATCAATCTGGAGCCACTGAAAGAGGCTGGAGAAGACATCCCGATTCTTTTCAAGTCCTAGGGATTCTGTATCCAGATGATATCAATTCCATCCACTCCTTTCCATCTCCACTGCTGTCTCATTGGGCCAGCATCACCATTTCTTTTCTGGAATAATACAATCACCTCCTAACTACTTCCAGCTGTGCTCCTACAACCTATTTTCCATGCAGCCACCAGAGTGCTCTGCTTTGGAGGTGCACCAGACCATGTCACCTGCCAGGAAAAATCCTCTCATGGCTTCCTATCACACTGTAGATTCCCAAACTCGTCCCATGGCCTATATGGCTTAACACAATCCTACCTCAGCTGATACCTTCCAAACATGCACCTACTCAGAGCCCTTGTACATGCTGTTCTCCCCACCCTTAATGCTCTTCTTCATCATTCAGATCTCTGCTCAAATGTCACCTTATCAAAGAGGCCTACTTTGAACATCCAAATTTAATTCACTCCATCAGTCAGCGCCTATCCTTTTATCTTGTCTTTGGAGCACTTAAGGGTATCTGGAATTATTTAATGTGGATTAAAACACACACACACACACACACACACACACACTCACACACTACCACAGTATAAGCATAGTGACAGTAAAGGACATAACTATCCTCCTTAACACTATATCCCCTGCCCCCAGATCAGTGCCTATGGTAGGTGCTCTCTGAATATGTGTTGAACAAATGGGTTTGTGGGAGGTAAAATGGGTGTCAGGGACACTTGTTAAGAAGCCTTTGGAGTCATCCAGGCAAAAATCAAGGAAGCCTAAAAGAAGATATTGGTAAAAAAAAAAAAAAAAAAAAAAAAAAAAGTTGGAGAGATAGCAGCTTGAGGAGTATTTACTAAGTAGAATCAATAGGACTTGGTGATCGAAGAGAGATGGAACATGTGAATGAAGGAAGAAATAAAGACTATTTGAAGACTTTGATCTTCCATGTCTTAGTGAGGGGCAGTGACACTCAATGAGATAGAGAGCCCCAGAAGTAGAAAATGATGAATTCAGTTATGGATGTGATAAACTGGAGGTTCTTCTGGTACATCCAGATGGAGAGGAATATATGGGTCTGGAGCTTGGGACAGATGTCCGTACTGAAGATAGAAACTGAGAAGTTACTGGTATCCAGATAGTGCTGCTCAGAGAGAACATGCAGAATAAGTCAATGAATACACAGTAGGCAAAATCTTGGGGTACTCCAACAGTCAGATGGTGTGTGAAGAAAGAGGAGCCCATGTGGGACAGAGATAAGGAGAACTAGAGCATTTTTCTGTGTCATGGAAGCCAAGGGAAAGTTCCCAGGAAGCAGGAGTGATCAATGGTGTTAGATGTAGCAGACAGGTCAGGGAAGACAATAGAAAAAAGTGCCCATTGGATTTGCAATTAGGTTTTCGTAGGCGCCTCCCATTCAATAGAACTGTGTAGGTGGAAGTCAAATTGCAGAATAATGAAGATGGAACCAGAGGTGAGGAGATGATTAAAAACCAATCTTTCAAGAAGTTTGAATGAGAGTGGAAGGAGAAAGACCAGCAGCTACAGAGGTCACAGGAAAGTTCTGCTGAACATTTTTTAAGGGTGGGAGAGACGATATGTTTGTGTGCTAAGGGTAAGAAGGGGGAGGGTGAACACAGGAGGAGAGAGGAAAGTGATGGGCAAGCCCCTGGGGATGGGATCCAGGACACAGGTTGTGGCATCAGCCTTTAGCAGAAAGAGGGCTACTTTATTCTCTGAGGCAAGAGAGAATAAGGAAAATGTGGAGCAAGGTTAAGTCCATGAGATTACGTGAATATAATGGCCTCAATTTCTCAATAAAACAGGTGATAGGCAGGTTAGTTGCTTTTTTTAACACAAACAGCACTATTAAAAAAAAAAAAAAACGGGATCCAAGATCATTAACTGACAGCCTGTGCATAACATATTGTCTCAAGTGGGATGGAGGCAGGGAGGCCGGAGAGGAGGCTGTTTCACACCAGCATGAACAGACATAAATAAGAACCAAGACAACTCATGATATGTGGGAGGCAGAGTGTGACACACAGCCCATCATCCCACAGGGGTATGTATACTGCGGTGTCATGAAAACTCAAAATTCATACAAGACCCAGAATCACCCTTGCCTTTATGTCCTGCCCTGTCATGCCTTTTCCCTTGTTTGGATGTCTCAGAGTATGGGTATGTGTAGAAAACAGTTAACATACCAGGTCTGAGACTGCTACCCTTAGAAAGGTCTGCTTGCATGGTTGGCATCTGGAAACCAGACACTCAGAAGGTTCCCTGGATGATAAGGGAGGTTTACAGTGCCTGGACTGTTTGTGCAAACAATGTGTTTATGCTAAACACCTTCTTTCCTTCTGGGAGCCTGGAATTTTGGTACTAGCTATGTAATCGGTGCCTACATGACCAGCCCACAAGGAAAACCTTGAGCCCTGAGTGTCTAATAGAATTCCCTAGGCAGAAACATCAGACACATGGAAAGAAATGAGCATTTGGTGACCTCCCCCGCTCACGGGAGGGATAGAGCATAAGAAAGTCTGCATGTGGATTCCTCCAGACTCTGCCTGTGCCTTTTTCCCTTATGATTAGACATACACCCTATTGCATTGCTGCAATAAATCTTAGCAATGAGTACAATTATCAGCCAAGTCTGGGAATTTTTCTAACATATCACTGAACATGGAGGACCTTGGGGATGCCTGACACATGGGCCATACTTGCCACCCACTCTGTTGTCCCCTCCCACTTACTCTGCCACCAAACACAATCCAGCTTCTACATATAACACATTACAGAAACAGGGCTTACTGGGCCCATCTCCAGTAAAAACACTACAGGAGTTGTGAACACCGGGGTACCATAGACATATGAGCATCAGTGTGGTGAGTTCCAGCATGGCTTTCCAAACTTCCGAATGATATACTTTCTTGTATGATTCAAAACATGTCTCAAGCAATTTCTTCAGAAGCCCAGATGGTTTTATCAGTCCCATTACCTAAAGGCTAAAGTGTAGCTCCCAATACTTCAGTGAATGCTGGCTAATAGATTCAACCCTAGAGCAGGAGTTCACAAGCTATAGCCCGGAAGCCAAATTCAGTCCAGTGTTTGTTCCTTAAATAAAGTTTTATTGGAACACAGCCATGCCCATGTGTTTACATAGCATCAATGGCTGATTGGATACCACAACAGCCATTTGAGTAGTTTCAAAAGGGACCCAGTTGCCCTAAAATATTTACTATCTGGACCTTTGCGAAAAATACTTGCTGACTCTCACATTGGATGAATAAAGTCCAGCAGAAAGAACAGGAAAAAAGGAGGAGAAGTTAAAGATAAATTTTCCCATTGGCAAGTTTGCCTCAGCCTGGATTTTGAGTCTTATTCCTAAAGTTTCTGGAATATTTGGCTCACAAAATGTGGCCTTAAAAAAGAGAAGAAGTCACAGATATTGGGAGAAGTCTCTTCATTTGTTTGGGAAAATGGTCTTGCTCCAACAAGTAAGAATGGCCGCGTTTAAAAAAAAATTTTTTTTTTATTACATGTATTTACTTTTAATTTTTCCAAAAATTTGATTCTATTAAAGTTTTAGAAATATACTTGCACATTGTATGACATAATAAAAAATAACTAAAATTCTCTGTATGTGCCTTTTTAAAAATTGTTTTTTGAAGTTTTTATTTTAATTTCAATTAGTTAACATACAGTCTAATATTAGTTTGATGTGTACAATATAATGATTCAACACTTCCACACACCTGGTGGTCATCACAGCTAGTGCCCTCCTTCATTCCCATCACCAACCCATCGGCCCACCTACCTCCCCTCTGGTAACCATCAGATTGTTCTCTGTTGTTAAGAGTCTGTTTTTTATTTTTCTTTCTATTTTTTTCTGCTTTTCTCACTTGCTTTGTTCCTTAATTTCCACATGGTATTTGTCTTTCTCTGACTTATTTCACTTAACATTAAACACTCTAGCTCCATCCATGTCATCGCAAATGGTAAGATTTCATTCATTTTTTTATGGCTGAAAATTTCATTGTGTGTATGTTTATCACTTCTTTATCCATTTATCAATTGATGGACACTTGGGCTGCTTCCATAATTTAGCTATTATAAATAAAGCTGCTTTAAACATAGGGGGGCATATACCCCTTCAAGCTAGTGTTTTTGTGTTCTTTGGGAAAATACCCAGGAGTAAGGCTGCTGGAGCCACATTCTAAATTTATTGATTCAGTAATGTCTACAGAGCAGCAAGTTCGTATATGTTTTGCAAATATCTCCCTGTGTAGGACCAAGCATTTTCACTGTCATAGCGATGACTTTAAAAAACGTTTCTTGAGCATGTTTGATTAACTCGTTTTTTAATCTGTGTCCTATTTTAGAATCTTCGTTAAATTTAAGGTTGCTAAGATCTTCTCATACATTTTCTGCTGTTAACTTCATAGTTTCATTTCTTCTATGTTGGTTTCTGCTGCACATCAAGTTACTTTTTATAGGTTATGTGAGGCAAAGATTAAGGTACTTTCCGATGGTTTTGGTTTTTGTTTTTTACGTCTGGCCATCCAGTTTTCCCAGTACTTTCTGTTGCAAAGATTATTCTTTCCCAGTTGAATTGTCTTGGCACCAGTATTGAAGACCAATTGACATATAGGTGGAGGTCTATTTCTGGACTTCTGATTATGTTCCATAGGTCTGTCTTTATGCCAGTACCACACTGTCCTTATGACTATACTTTTTAATCTTGAAGTCAAGCGGTGTTAAGTCTTCCCATTTTGTCCTTCTTTGTAAAAGTTGTTTGGACTGTCTATAGTCTTTGAATTTCCTTGTAAGTTTTGAATTGGCTTGTCAATTTTTAGCAAAAAAAAAGTTCTGCTAGGATTTTAATTAGGTTTGCTTTGATCTATAGATCAACTTCAGGAGAACAGATATCTTAACATCGGTTCCTCTAATCCATGAACATGACATCTCTCTCCATTTATTTAGGGGTTCTTTAATTTTTCACAGCTATGTTTTATAGTTTTCAGTGTACAGGTCTTTCATGTCTTTTGTCAAATTTGCTCCTAAATGTTTCCTATTTGGGGGACAGTTGTCAGGGGTACTTTTCATGGCAATGTCTACCCGCTAGTGTATAGGAATACAATTACTTTATGCGTTGGTCTTGTATCCTGCAAATACAAGATCTTAGTTCTGGGAGCTCTTTTGGTAGATGGTTGGGGTTTCCTACATAGAAGATCACGTCGTCTGGGTATAAAGACAATTTTACTTCATCTAATCTGCATGCCTTTTATTTCTTTTATGTGCCTTATTGTACCAACTAACCTCCAGTACATTGTTGAATAGGAATGTTGAGCAGACATTCTTGCCTCATTCCCTATCTTAAGGAGAAAGCATTCAGTCTTTCACCAGTAAGTATGATTTTAGCTATAGGTTTTTTGTTGGTTATAGGTTTGTTTTAGGCTTAAGAAGTTTCTTTCTGTTCCTGGTTTGCTCAGAGTTTTTATTTTAATGGGTATTTGTTTCATGAATCTATTGTTTTATCCTTATGTATTTGTGATTTCCATTGATAAACGACCATAAAAACTTTTTCATTTGAAAGTAATTTCTGTTACTCATAAAAGATACTTAATTTTCAATATTGTCAGTATTATTTTCACGGTTTAAGGCAAGCAGACAAGCCAAATGGGAATTTTAAATCATAACTTAGCCTCCATATATTTGATTTTATGTGATTGACTGCTGTGTTGTCTGTTTGAGTCATAAGCATTTTTAAAACTTCGTATAGCATTCTGATAAACAATGGTTTATTAAATACCAATTTTGATCCTTGAAAGAAAGGATTCTAATAAGAGAGAAATAGGAAAAGAACACAATCAAATATATAGAGCTTGGGAGTTATTGCCCATTAAACTGCACTGGTTTGGGGCACCTGGGTGGCTCAGTGGGTTAAGTCTCTGCGTTTGGCTCAGGTCATGATCCCAGGGTCCTGGGATTGAGCCCCACATCGGGCTCTCTGCTCAGCGGGGAGCCTACTTCCCCCTCTCTCTCTGCCTCTCTGCCTGCTTGTGATCTCTCTCTCTCTCTCTCAAATAAATAAATAAAACTCTTTAAAAAAAACTGCACTGGTCTTTAAGTTTCTGGACTGTATGAGAGTCTCAACCGTATATCAAGTACTACTCTCTCTCACTTCCTGCTAGTTCACAGAAATTTTAATTCTCAAAGCCCTACTGTACCTAAAAACTCACCTGGGTAAGACCAAAACCTTGAATACCTTATATAAAACTTTCAGATTCGTTTTCTTTAGAAGACAGAGATTGTCTGGGGTGAAGAGTAAAATTAATTTGATCCTCAAAATTTTAAAATTTATTCTATCATCTAAACAGCATACAGAGATCTGGCAAGATGCCTCCTTGTCTTGCTGGGGACTCAATCTACAGCGATAAAATAAAAATGATTCATACTCATAAGCATTCAGGAACCTGCAGAGAGTTGCCAAGACAGCAAATAAATGAAATGTCCATTTCCCGCAGCTGGGTGGTTATGTGAATGCACAAAACAAAAGCCTTGGTCTCGCCATCCCTTCTTTCCTCTCCTCTAGATAACACCAGCCATCTTCAAGGCTCAGCCTTCACTTGCCTAGGGAAGATGAAATAAAACCCTGGGGAGGAATCTGTCCCTACTCCAAAAATTTACTCCACCCACAAGCTGCCCTCTGGGATTTCACTCGTGGATCGCCTTGATTATTTGGTCTGGAATCCCTTTGACAGCCATCCTTCTGACAGCCTACTGCATCTTTGGGCAGTTCTGATTCAAAGAAGAGCCATCTTGGGGCTCCTGGCCTGCTCAGCCAGTAGAGCATGTGACTCTTGATCTTGGGATCGTGAGTTCAAGCCCCACATTGGGTGTAGAGCTTACTTTATAACAAAACAAAACCTCCACGTACATTTCACCCAGTGGTCCTAGTTCCACCCTTGGCAATAAGATATTGAACAAATCTACCCCCTTCCTAGAAGACATCCTTCATGAGGTAGAGCATAGCTCTCCAGGCCTTGCTAAACCTGCTCTTTACTCCTTACTAACCCAAATGTATCCATTATGTCCATGTGTTTCTTCAAGCTAGGAGTCCAAAACTATATGTGAAAACTCCAAGAGAAATCTGATGCCCATAGAGTCAGATTGGAATTTATATGTCTTCATGCTTCATTTTGTGTTCACATTAACACAGCCTTCTTGGGACAGTCACATCATATCATTATTTTTTTCTTAGCATAGGATAGCCCAACTAAATATATCATTCCCTTAAAAAGCCATTCTTCTAAAATGCAATGTCTCAGGAAGAGTTTGCAAAGAACACTATAGAAAGAAACATGTTATGAATTGATTTCTCAGATCTAGTTCCTCTGTGGGAAGTCTGACAATCGGGCACCAAGAGAATACTCAATTTGAGGGAAGAAGAGGTAAATTTATGAGAACTGAGGAAGGCAGGCCTGGGGGTGCCACAGCGGCCAAATGAATGGGAGGGGAGAGAGAACACAAAAAGAGGAGGTGGGATTCTGTGAAGGATCAAGTCCAACAGTTTTATAGTTTTTCCAGGGTTTAGAATTGCCAAAAACTGCAAGTCCGCTCTTTCCCCTTTCCTTCCAGTGAATTCTCTAAGAACAGAAATCCTGTCAGTCAGCCTTCTCACATGGGGAAGGGATCATTCCCACTGCTGTGCTCAGCAATTTCAAGTTCTTCACCCTCCTCTGGCACGTTCTAGTACCCCCCGGCCCCAACTTTCCCTTTAAAGTTTTTTATATTGATCTCTTCTTTTCCCCCAGCCAATATATTCATAAATGATGGCATGGCTCTTTAGCCGAGGAAGTGATTGTGCCAAGGGTAGGGGTCGTGGGACAAACCCAACAGACCACCCAAATAACAGCTGTGATATCACAGTCAGAGCATTATGGAAATAAAAGAACATCTGAGTCCTCTAACGAAGGATTCACGTTTTACACGGACACCTAGGAGCAGAGGGCAGTGGGCTGGGACAACTTTGGAGAGAGCTGGCAACCAGAGACCGTGGAATCAGGGAGGGAGGGAAGAAAGGTACTCAAGAGATACCTCCAGACACAGGTTGGGGGTTTCACCCACACTTAACCACCCACGCCAACCTTGGGGAGTACGTATTACAATGTTCTCTCTGTAGGTGAACGCACAGAGGTTAAGCTCTCAGAACTTGCCCAAGGCCACACAGCTCATGGATGGATGACTAAGATCTGGGCCACACAAAGTCCATTGTATCTCTACCTTCCTACACAGCCCTCTGGACCTCAAGAGAAGTGCTTCTGAAACCATGTGTCCCACTTAATTCTTGGCTGTGGAACTTGAATGCTACATGCTAGAAACACAGATACAACTATGTGATCCTGGAACACCAGGAAAGAAACAGGTTCGAGTTCAGAGGAGGCGCCCCCAGTGGGTGAGCAGGGGGAGGGGACCCACAGTTATGTATCACAAACAGAGGTGTCTATCTGCCCTGTGTGGGCCCCATCTGTACTACCATCTCTCACTTCAAAAGCAGTGATGTTAAGTCAACAGATATTAGCATTCACAAACAATGCATCACTGTAACTTGGTTTCCCAACCTGAATGTCATTTAGATCCATAAAAAAAGATGCAATTTTGCCATTGTTGCCTGGGAGGGTCACGCTGGGAGTTGGTAGTAATGTGGAAAGAGAAACATGAGGAGCTGGAATGAGCTGTGGGTGGAGAGATGACACGATCTGTAGATGGGGGATGAAGAAAGGCAAAGGATTGGCTGACAGCCTCCTCCAGGATGATCTGCTTAAATACTGATCCATAGCAGATCTTGGAATAATCAGTAACTATGTAGTAGCCAGTTGATTCCAAATGCTGTGCTCACAAGAAAAAAAAAAAGTATTTCAGTAGGGCCGCTATCTTTGATTTCTAGGGCAAAATTAAATAGCACATCTGTCTCCATGGGATTCTTTCTTACTAGAAATCACAAAAGATCTTAAAGAGTGTGCACACATTTGATGTACTCCCTAGCTCACCTCACAGTAGATAAAATATGTCTAAAAAAAAAAGAAATGTTAAAAGTCATAGTTGTACTCAAAAATAAAATAAACATCCCTGTGGAGGAGCTGAAAAGGGAGACAAACCATGAGAGACTGTGGACTCTGAGAAACAAACTGAGGGTTTGGGAGGGAAGGAGGGTAGGAGGTTGGGTGGACCTGGTGGTGGGTATTAGGGAAGGCACATATTGCATGGAGCACTGGGTGTGGTACATAAACAATGAATCTTGGAACACTGAAAAGAAGTTAAATTAAATTAAATAAAATTTTTTTAAAAAGGCAAAGTGATCAGGACTGGTGATGCGGTACAGGCTACTGAGCCCCAAAGCAGACAGAGGCAACAATGGTTTGGTCACCCTGAAGGAAGGTATGTTAGGTCTCCTCGAGCTATCATAACACAATACCAGAGACCAGGTGGCCTGAACAAGACTTATTTTCTTACAGTTCTAGAGGTTGGAGGTCCCACATTGAGGTCCAAAGGGTTCAGTTTCTGGAGAGAGGTCTCTTCTGACTTATGGATGCTCACCTTCTCAGCATGTCCTCATATAGCCTTTCCTCTGTCGTACGCAGAGGGGAGTAAGAAGGGAGGGAGGGAGTTCTCCCCTGTTCCTTCATATAAGGGCCCCACCCTCACCACCTCATTTAACCTACTTCCTCAGAGGCCCTATCTCCAAATACAGCCATGCTGGGAGTTAAACTTCAACATAGGGATTTGGAAAGGACCACCAACATTCAGTCCATAACAAGGGAATTAGCCTCGGATTGACTGTTGGAGGCCACCATCAGGAGGCGACAGGGGGACAGGCAAGATGAGCATTTCTTGCCTCATGGAAAACAGCTGAGAACCAGGCTGTGGACCTGAGAGGAGCCTCATGATCAGGAATTAAGCTACTGGTCTGTATCTTCCCGGCATTTCCATGGAGCAGGAGCCCCAAAACACCATCATAGGACTTGATTCTGGACTAAGAGTCTGAGAGGCCAAATGGAAGCATTGACAAAAGTCATAAAACTCTAGATATGGGGGAGGGGGGTTGGGGGGGTGGGTTATGGACATTGGGGAGGGTATGTGCTATGGTGAGTGCTGTGAAGTGTGTAAACCTGGAGATTCACAGACCTGTACCCCTGGGGAAAAAATATATGTTTATAAAAAATAAAATTTTAAAAATAATTAATTAATTAATTAATTTAAAAAAAAACAAACCTCTAGATATGAAGACAGAAAAGAGACACTAATTGCCATTGAAGGTGACCCTGCCAGCATCTTTATGGGTATTTATATTTGATTTGTTGCCACCACTGCTGTTTCTACCTTCTTGAAATGGGTGCTTAGCTTATTGATTTTCAGCATTCTTTTTAATTATGTGCATTTAAATATGTGCTGTAAGTTTCCCTTTAAGCAAGTCCAAAATTGCATCCACAAGTTTTCGTCTGCCATAGTTTCATTATGATTCAGTTCAAAACATTTTAACATTTTTACTGTGTTTTTTTTTCTCTGATGCATAAGTTATTTATGAGAGTATTTCTAAGTTTCCAAATATAAAGGACTTTAAGTCTTTTGGTGGTGGCGGTGTGATTTTTAGCTTAATTGCACTGGATTAGAAAGCACATTCTATATGATCTCAATATTCTTAAATGTGCCGAGATTTCTTTTAAGGCCCATGATAAAGATTTAACAAACCACAGCTCATATGTTTGAAACTTAAAATGTACTCTTAAATCATGCTCAGATTCAAGAGATAATCCTCAGTGAAATTGCAAAATATTTTGACCTGAACTACAATGAAACCTATGCATATTTAAATTTCTGGGTGAAGTTTAGATTGTAGTTAGCAATTCAGAGCTTTAAAGAAAGTTTTCAAAATTACAAATTTAAAAAAACATTGCAAAAGAAAAAATTCAACTCAAGGAACTAGAAGAAGAATGCCAGAACAAGATTTTAAGAAGTAGAAGAAAATATAACAAACACAAACAGATACATATAGTAATGTTTACTGCAAGATTCTCTATAAAAGATCCCCTCCCCAAAAAGGAACTTTTAATTACCAGACACCAGATTCAGAATTGACAGCTGAAAATGGTTTCCCTTTAGTTATATAAGTTGTGGTATGTCCTTTCACTGGAATATTATGCAGCCATTATACATATATCTCTGACTCTTCATTTATTGACCTAAGGAAATGCACAAGACACATCATTAAGAAGACAAGGTTAGAGAGCAGTAAATATGGTATCTGCGAAGTTTCTTCAGGTTGTAAAGAAGAATTGCTTCTGGCTGGAGTAGGAGAAACAGAAGGAGAAAGAGAAAGAAAGGGAGGAAGGGAGGGCATGGTTTCACTAGGAAGATGTTGGAAAATTTCATGGGATTAAAGAATAAAACAACTAAGAATGAGGAAAGGGCCAAAACCACCATAGTTTCATGGATCTCAGTAGAAAAAAAAATTCCAAAGTACATTTTTTTAGTTGGTTTAGATTAATCTAGGTTGGATCCAATGTCTACACCAAAGCCGAGCAGCTTTGGTTTATCAAATAATGTAAACCCTGATTATTAGGATGGTCACAGAGTAAGAAAAATGACTGTACATGTACCCAAGAAGTGTCTATCACCAGTAGGATCCCCCGCTGTGTGGGTATGTGTGTGTGTGTGTGTGTGTGATATGGTAGTGGAATAGCGAGTGATAGTCACTCCCTTCGAACTTTTCAATATACCTCAATGACTACGTTTTATTTTTATATTTTTTAAAATGCAATTTTCTGTTTAGGAAAGAAAAACTCACTTCAGAATGTGCTAGCATATTTTATGAGACTCTGGACAGACCTGACAGCCACAGGTTGCAAAGCTGTCATCACATATTCCTAAGAAAGCACAGTGACCACCAGCTCCATCTTCTTCTCAGCTGTCTGCCTACCTCTGTTTCCTTGTCACTCACCCAAATCTGTTCCCTGATTCAAGAACAAGAAAGAAAAGGTTATTAGCCTGTAGGATATAGGGCAAAAGCAAGGACAATAGACCTAAATCATCCCAACAGAAGGAAACAGTTTTCAGCTGTCAATTCTGAGATCATCATCTGGTAATTTCATGCTCTGCAAAATCTGGAGTCTTTAACGGAGTCTGCATCTTTTTCTGCTACTGATGCACAGAGGATGGGCTTTGGTTGCTCTTTCCTCCCTTCTTCCTTTACACATACACAGGAGGAGGAAATATATACTTATAGGAGGAAAAAAAAATGCAGGTATTCTTTTAAGATCTTTTCAGCAACTCTCGTGTCTCCGCCACTGCCTGTCTGGGCATTTCCACGAGCATCTCATGAATGAATATTCATCCGACAAGCAACAACCAACATCTCCTCAAGACAGAACAGCTCAGCCTTTGGCATCAGCATGCCCTGGGTTTGAATTTTGGCTTTTTTTTTCTCTTGCTATTTGCATGTCTGAAAGAAATCATAGGACTGCCATAAGCCTTTGTTTCCTAACCTGTGAAAGACTTCTGTGAGGAGTAACCGAGACAGCCCATCCTAGCTTCTGACTCACACCTGTCTAAAGTACCCTCTAGACTATCCAGTTAAGGGAAAGAATTACAGCTTCTTCACCTTTGTTTGCTGAGACGTAGCACAGTGCACACAGAAACAAGGACTACCACCATCAGGCATGGCACTAAACATACACCCTTATCAAATCCTTTTACTTCTCTGTGCCCCAAACCATATCCCAATGTTATAGCAATCTCCTATACATTTTGTGTTCCTAGAATGGTGCCAGATGCTTTAGTGGGACTCCCATAATCATTTGTAGAATTAAGGCATGCAGCCAGCCAGTCAAACACCCTCATATTTAATCAACATCTCCTCATATCAAAGGTGCTCTTCCGGATAGAGACAAAGGCAGCAAGAAGTCGCATGTCAGTGTTGAACCGTTAAGGAAACTGAGGCACAAAGGTATTAAGTGGCTCACCCGCAGCCAAGTCAATAGTACAATATCATTCTATGTTCCCATATCCAGTCCCTACCCAGTGTGCAAGTAAGAAAAGAAGAGAAAGTCCCTGGGTGTGAGACAAGGAGTAAACAGATAGCTCCCACACCTGAGAATGAGCATAAGCACAAAGGAGGCCATTCACCAACCTTCACAGAACATAGTGCTTCAAGGTGAGAAAAGAAACCTTCCAAAATGGGGGTGGAAATCACTGCTCAGGAATCCCGTATTTAACCTAAAAAGCCAAAGAGTGAATTGTCCTATTGGGGAGAGATCCCAAGAAGGGAGTGGTGAGCATCTGCCTGGGGCCTCCCAAACGTGTCCATCCTCAAAGGCACCTTCTGCTCCCAGAGGGTGACCACCATGGGCTTCAGCGAGCTGTTGCACTTTCCTATCAGGTACAACAAATAGAACTGTTTTTGCTTCTCAGATGAGCCTGTTTCTGTTATTCCAGAATGTGCTCAGACTGCCCAAGGGTGTCACGTCAGAATGCAGGTCATGTTTGATTCCACGTTTGCTCTTCTTTTTACGAAGTATAAAAATAAAATAAAAAATAAAGATAGGAGAAAGTGATCAAAATCCTGTTGGCTCCTTTGACAGAAGAAAAACTCACTCGAAAGTAAGAAAACCAAGGGGACGGTGTAGAAGAAAGTGCTGCTGATGAAATTCAGAATCATGGGTACTCAGAACAATGAGCATCCCATCAGAACAGTATGTTGGTCACAGATTGTACCCCAACCCCGATGGCTCCTTCTCCAATCTCACCAGTATCACAACGCAGCAGGCAGGCCTGTGTTATCTGGCCTCACACTGGAAAAACAACCCAAAGTATCATCTTCCCAAATAAGGGCAAAACATAAATAATGGGTCAGCCAAGGGGACCTCCCATGGTTCTGGCAAAGAGCTCTGTGACTCCATTTGTTGCCATGTATGAAGCACTGGGCATCAGGGATTGTGTTCCAGAGCTAAGACAATGTTGCAACAAGTCCTGAGAAGTTTGGTACTTAAGGTAAATAATATTCAAATGCAATATTTTTCAAAATTAAAATTAATGCAAAAGCTGCTATAGAAAACAGTTGGAAGCTTCCTCAAAAAATCAAATATACAATTACCATATGACCCAGAAATTCCACTTCTGGGTGTATACCCAAAAAGAATTGAAACAGAGACCTCAACAGTTATTTCTATCCCCATATCCATCACAGCCTTACATTAGCCAGGAAGTAGAAACAACCCAAATTACATCGATGGATGAATGAATAAGCAAGATGTATTGTATACCTACAATAGAATATTATTCAGCCTTTAAAAAGAAGGAAATTCTGATACATGCTACATCACGGATGGACCTAAGGGCTCCTGGGTGGCTCAGTTGGTTAAGCATCTGACTCTTAGTTTTGGCTCAGGTCATGATCTCAGGGTTGTGAGATCAAGCCCTGAGTCAGGCTCTGTGCTCAGGATGGAGCCTGCTTAAGATTCTCTCTGTCCCTCTCTCTCTGTCCTTCTCCAGCCCCCACTCACACACTCTCTCTTTCTTTCTCTAGAAAACAAGACAAAACAAACAAGCAAGCAAGCAATAAAACCATGGATGGACCTTGAGGGCAGTCTGCTAAGTGAAATAGACCAGTTGCAAAAAGACAAATACAGTACGATTGACTCCACTTACAGGAGAAGCCAAAAGCAGTCAAATTCACAGAAACACACTGTAGAACAGCAGTTGCCGGGGCTGGGAGAGAGGTGGATGGACAGTCAGTGTTTCATGGGGACAGACTTTCAACTGGGGAAGAGGAAAGGACTTCCGGAAATGGATGGTGGTGACGGATGTCTAACAGAGTGAACACACTTAATGCTTCTCAACTGTGCTCTTGAAAATAGTTAAAATGATAACTTTTGTGTTATGCAAACCTCACCACAATAGAAAATGGGAAAAAATGGGGAAAGCTTCATGATGAACAAAATGCAAACATTTTAAATAAAGTTGCGATCAATACTACTGATTTCTCCTTTTGCCTGAGGCTCCAATATGGCTCCACATGGCCAGTATCCAGGTCAGTATCTTGTTCACTACAGATTATTTTTTAATTGTGTTTTCTGCAAATATTGCCTTGAAGCATTGCTCACCTTGATTTCTGAGATCTGGAGCTCCCCATTAAATTTTGTGACCCAGGAAAGGGCCTCCCTCTCCTCCCCTGCCTCTCCCTGGGCCCCGTATCTTTCCATTGCTTTCCTTTGACATCCTAAGACCTCTACATTTCCATTTAGTCTCCAGTTTCTCTCTGTTGTGTCTGGAGAAAGAGAAAGGACCCAGAAACCAGTGCCTCTGGATCATCGAAGTCATGTTTTCGTCTGCGAAACTTCCTGATGCTCCCTGGGCTCCTCACTGACTCTAATTTGGGCTTATTCACATGCCAGGTCCCTCCTGCCCTAATCCTACCATCACCTGGAAACTTTCAGCCTGTGACCCTGCATCACCTTTAGCAGAAGGCCCTGAAGAGCTCCTGTGCCAGCTGTTTTTTTCCTCTTCTGGAGGAATTGATTCCTCGTGATCCTCTGAGCTGTAATCTCATCGGGCTGGAATAACTTGACACTCCCATTTGTCTGAAACAGAAGTCATTTGTCTTCCAAACCTCAGAGCTGGGCTTGTTGTGAATTCCACCCACTGGCCTCCTCTTAGGGGACTGTGACCACTTCATCAGCCGCTTTTGCCTTGCCTCTGAGAGATGCAGGGCTAGCAAGGACAAGAACATTCCTGAGCAGCAGGGAGCGAGAGCTGCAGGCGAAGACCATTCTGGGTGAAAGCACCTCACCCACTTAAGAGGGAGCCTGTTCACATAGCCTGGCCTGGTGGTCTGGACAGAGCTCAGACATGGGTCGGCAAACTCCACAGGAGGCACAATTGTCCACCCCAAGGCTGGATCCTGGGTGAATTCTTCTTCATAGCAACAGTCCATGGAACACCAAGAGAGAGGTAAGGGGAGCTACGGCCAAAGCCAACCGTGCCCCTTAGCAGCTGTGTGACCTCAGGCCCTTTGGGTCTCAGGGGCTTGACTCCATGGTGGGGATAAAAATGGCCCAGGCTATTTCAGAGGGAGGCCAACACAATAAAATCAGTTCCTCATTGTGGAGATGTTTGAAAACACTCTAGTGCCAAACAAATATAATATGTTGTTTTGATAGTGATCTAACCAAAAGCAATGACTAAGCACTTTTCAAAAAAGAAATCCAAAACAAGGAATTGAGCCCTTGTGATACACCAGGCAACACGGGCCAGGGTTTTGAGAGGACTCATGCTGGGGCTGTGGAGACCTCGGGAAACATGAGTAAGGCCCCAGCTCCTTGTGTCTTATACCCCTTTGTTTCATGGGACTGCAGACCAGCTACGGGCTGTGTAGGGGGAGACCTGAGGGGCAGGAGAAGCATCACAACCCAGAGCACCCTGGAGGAGCCTGGGATACTGTCCCAAGGACAGCCAAGAGAGCATGCGACGGAAACAAGACTGACCCAGCATCTCTTCCAGACTCCTCCCAAAGCCTGCGGAAGAGAGGAGGGCCCGAGAATATCCCAGTCAGAGTCGAGGCGGTACAGTGAGTAGTGGTCCCATGGAGCCAAATCTGACCAGAAAGTTCCCACATACCTGGGCCCAACCCAGGTGATGTGTGAGAGCGTATACATCTGCAGAGCGTTTGTCCAAGAGTCATAGACATTTTTCTTTTTTGGTTACTCAGCACTGAGTATCCTCCCTCTGTTTCTAGCACATTCCCCTGGTGCTTCTCTATAGAAAGCAGAGCCTTCTTCCCACTAGAGATCCTGAAAAAAGCCAAAGACTCTTTTTCCCAGGCTCCCTTGCAGCTCAGTGAAGGTGAAAGCCAGGACTTTGAGTCAGGCCCCCTGGTACAACACGCAGAGACAGAGCATCCTTCCGGCAGTGCAGCAGCGGCCATGACAGCAGTTTGGCATTTCTGGGGGCAGGAATGTCCAGTGCCCTGGGCCAGCAGCAGAGGTGATGTAAGCAGACATGCCCAGTGTTCAGGGAGGGCAAAAGCAGGATCTTGGGTGGAGGCTTCGTCATGGCAGCTTCTCCCCTGCTGTAGTTTGGAATGTGACTGGGGTTGTGGTCTTATTGATGCCCCATCTTTTGTTCATGCCCGCTTTCCAAACCTAGCTCTAGAACCTTCCCTAAAGGCTCTTTGGCCTATCTAATCACTGGTCAATAAATCTCTTTACCATTATGTAAACAGAAGTAGTGTCTCTTGCTTACCTTCATGAGTTCTGGGTGATAACACCGAGTAAAACAAGTATCACAGGCCAACCCCTGCCAACCCCTGACACATGCTGGGAACACCCCAGGCAGCCCACAGCTTCTCAGGGACCCTGAAATGATGACCCAGGGCACTGGTGCAAGGAATGTGCCCCGCTACCCAAGTCACATAGGGCAAGATGAAAACCTCCCTCAGATGAGGAGCAAATTCACAAATATTTAGTTCATCTCAAAAGTTTAAAGAAGTTTCATATTTTTGATCTTCTGTTTCAGTGGGTTTTATCTTAATAACAGAATTCTTCTCTGTAGTGACTTTTTCTAGAACCTGGATTAAGAGAACTTTTAGAAGTTAGAATGTATTCCTGGCACCGGCTACCTTAGAGTGAATAAGTGAGGACTTGGCTTGCTAAATCAGGAGGGTTGCCAATTCCTGAGCTAGAAAAATGCCAAAATCTTCTGGCCATTGCATAGAAAGAAGGTTCAGCAGAAAAGGCCTGGCTCCAAGCCAGCCAGCTCCTCAGTGCTAGGTCTATACCTCGACTTAGTCATCAGTGACACACTGAACTCCAGGTCCGTACAGACACCCCAGGCCCCAGCTTTAGTCCTCAAGAAAGGAGGAAAATGGCATCTTCGCCATCTCTTAGCCCCTCTGTACAGAATGTGGACCAAGGAAAACGGCATGATTCCTTTTGAGATAACAGCATAAAATCTAGCATAGTCGCAGAATTCCAAAGCTGGAGGGGCTCCCGGGTGGCTCAGTGGGTTAAAACCTCTGCATTCAGCTCAGGTCATGATCTCAGGGTCATGGGATCGAGCTCCGCATTGGGTTCTATGCTCATCAGGGAGCCTGCTTCCCTCTCTCTTTGTCTGCCTCTCTGTCTACTTGTGATCTCTCTCTCTCTCTCTCTCTCTGTGTCAAATAAATAAATAAATAAATCTTTAAAAATTAAAAAAAAAAAAAAGAATTCCAAAGCTGGAGATGGTGTGTACAGGTAAATACTTAACAACCAATTCTCCAAAAGGAAAAAAACGGACAAATGGGTGAATGCACGTATAAGGATACTGTAGACTTTGCTGATATAACGTGCATTTACAATACACAGTTTCTAGATTGTAATGAAATACCCCACAGTCCTTACTGCAGATTCCATAGTGAATTTTTGCAGAGCCCTTGTACTCACGGTCAAACTATGGCCATGATTCCACCACGACCTGACAAATAGAGTCGCACATCAGCCTGCTAAGTCTCCTCCCAATAAATGTATATATAGGATGAGATGCACCGATTTAGTCACTTTTGTACAAATTATGTTCATTGAATTAAGACCTCACTCTCCTTCAGCTCTGGTCATGACAGACTTTAAAGTCTAACGTGCATTATTAATATTTTCTCCTTTACTTTCAGTCTAGAATACAATAAATCAAGCACAGATTTATCCTTCGTGTAAATACTGCCATCACAGTCAATGTCAGGCAGCCAAGGGCTATCACGAACCACTGAGTTGAGAAGAGATGGCCAGTCACTCACCATTATGTAGTATTTCTGCGATACAGGTAACAATTGATGTAAAAAACTCCAAGGCATGAATAAGATGTACTGTCATAATTAGGCAGTGATGTGTTTTGAATATTTATTACCTTTGTTTTTAAATTCATATTTTTAAATTCATATAATTCTCAATAATGGCTATAGTTAACAACCAGCTCACTAAATTCCTGAAAACCTAATCAGCCTTCGAACGTTGGTACAATCCAACTCCAACACGCCCCTCACTGAAGCAGACCCAGAGAGATCCCTGTCTACACCTGTTTCTCCACATATGCAGAATATCAGGAAATGGGAGGGAAGCAGAATAATAAATACTGTGATCAGGAAATCAGACTGCCCAGAGATGTTCTTTGTGTCCGTTCGTAAGAAATCCTGGATGTTCAAAGGGCGGAGTCTGGATTCTGGCTGCCCTGGCATGAAGCTTCCAGCTCCTCAATGCCTTTTCAGATCTGACCTATTTTCAAACCAAAAAAAAAAAAAAAAAAAGATTTATTCTCCAGTTGCCAACTTTGGCTACTGGTTGCACAGACCTTGCTCTATCCGTGCAGACACACCCTCAGTTTTGACAGCATTTCCCGTAACTCTGCAGGTCCAGAAGAATGACACAGCTGGAGATAATTTTGAAGACAATTAAAGCTAACGAGCTGACCCAGCAAAAGCCGCAAGGAAGGCAGGAAATGGCTCTGGCTGGAGGAGAGTTTTGCCAGATCTCGGGGAAGAGACCAGTTAGGAAGTAAAATGGGAGAGGATCTGCTTTACCCACAAAGATTAGAATTTGCTTAACCAAACCTTGACCGTAGCTGAAATGGAGAGTGTGATTCTGGCGGTGCTGTGGGGACCCAGGCACTTTTCTGTCCTGTTGATAGAAGCATAAATCCATACAGCCTCTACGGAAGTGTTTTTGACAGTGACTCTCGGGGTTTTTGCACGTTCTCATTGAGCCAGATGCTCAGGGATATGCACTGCAACACAGTTTCAGTGAATAATGACCCAGGTTAGAAACAAACTCAAAGTCTATTAACAGGTGGGCTGCTAAATGTATAAATGACCGTAAATCCAGGTAGAGGAATACTATACAACCACTAAAAAGGATAGGGCAACTTATCACCTGTTGAATGATCAGAAATAATGCTGTTAATTAAAAAAAAAGAAAAAGGGGGAGGTGCACCAGATGCTACCATTTGGATGTTTTAAATAAATATTTATACATTTAAAGGAGCATAGAACATCTTTGGAAGGATACGCAAAGAACCTGGGCACAGTTTGCCACTGAAGAAGAGAATGGACAGAGGCTGAGTGGTGAAAGACTTACCCTACAGCATGTTTTAATTTTATGTCATGGATGATCCCTTTTTTAAAATTATTTTTTAATTTTACTTCCAATATAATTAACACAGCATTAGTTGCAAGTGTACAACATAGTGATTCAACAATTGTGTAATCACTCAGTGTTCATTGTGGTAAATGTACTCTTAATCCCCTTCGCCTGTTTCACCCACCCCCCACCCTCTAATTTTTCTAACCAAATAAATAATAAAATGTGTGGCTATTTTTAAAACAGCAAGAGTAGCTACTCTTCGATGGGTCTTAACCACTGTCCTGAGCTCCCTTGAGTTTTGTTTAAGTCACCTTGCAAAGTCACATTCCACAGTCTGCCCGGCCCCTCCTGGTCCTAGCACAGGAAGTCCCCTGTCCTGGGAAACCGGCAGCCCCAGGGGAACTAGGATGGTTGGTCACACTGTTCCCGTCCTGCACTCATGTGGTCCCTCAGGTGAGCCGTTCACGGTGTCCACCCCAATGGGCCTCTTCTCCCTGTCTCCCACCAGTGCTTCCTGATGGCCAAGTCCAGCCAGAAGCCAGTGGGCAGGGAGCCGATGGCTGCAGTCCAAGCAGGTCAGCCTCCTGGGCCCCGAGCAGGGGGCAGGCTCAGGAAGAGGCCTGGAGGGGTCTGGCCTCTCCAAGAGTTCGCACTTTGGTGACCTGGGAACAAGGACAAGTAGGGACTAAAACATAGGTTCTAGTTTCAAATCTTTTTTTTTTTTTTTTTTAAGATTTTCTTTCTTTCTTTGCAAGCGATCGGGGGAGGGGCAAAGGGAGAGAGACTCAGACTCTCCCCCTGGGCAGGGCGCTCATCACAGCCCAATCCCAGGACCATCATGACCTGAGCAGAAGACAGATGCTTAACCACTCAGCCACCCAAGTGCCCCTAGTGACTTTCAGTCACCTTCCAGGGTCTTAATGGTCTCATTCGTAAAACGAGAGGGAAAGTGGGCCCCCACCATGGCCTTGGCCACACACCTGCCTGACCTCTAGCTCCACGTGCAGGGTCTCAGTTGCCCAGAGGGCAATGATGTGTGCGCTCCCTCATGTTCCACGTTCTCCCACAGAATAACGGAAGCTTCAGGACTCTCCGTTCAGACCGCCTTCACAGACAGGATCTGGAAGTTTCTACCCAGAAAAGTGACCCATGGTCCTTCAGGATCCAGTGGAAAGTTGCCTTCTCTCAAAGTAGCATTTCTTCGTTCAAAATGTCAACCCACAGGCCCCACCCCCGGAGACTCTCAGTCAGAGGGTCTAGGGAAGAGGCCAAGAGAGGTTTTCCTTGTACCACACTTGGAAACCCACGGTCTTCAGGAACAGTGCTGCATCATCGAGTAGGAATTGCCAAGTTCGTTTCCCTTTCAGTGAAAACAAGCTATTATTCTGTAATGGTTATTTTTTCAAAACAACAATAAGAGCTTGGGGACAACCAATCCACTTAATGCTTTGCAGCATGGATGTGCGCGCTAAATAGTAAAATTACATTTCAAAACATGATCAAACATCAGCCTAATCAGCCAGGTGTTAGACGCTCAATCACAAGCCTCAAAACACATCATCAAGGATCAGTAAGCAGGTGTTTTAAGTGAAGATTGAGATAAACAGTTTCCTTTGTGAGTATTTAGGAGGTTTTGCAACATTAAAATGGAGCACCTCGCACTCCAGCCGGCAGACGTCAGAAGCTTCGCGGCTGAATAAAACCCAGGCAATAATTAGCCTTGGAGATTTTCACTGGATTGCAATCAGAAGTTCTGAGTCTTACTGAGGAAATCTGTGTCCTTCCTTTATTTCCACCGTCTGTAAGGTGTCGCCCTTGTGGGTGGAGACGCTTTTAACAATCACGAGGACACATTTTGCTTTGTTGGGACTGAAGATTTTGATCCCGTTAGGAGAGTGTGCAGATCACACACGCACACACACGCGCGCACACACACACACACTCAGTGACATGGACCCATCCCACCTGTTTCTCCAATGTGGCAAGTTTAAGCCAGGGAGGTCGGAAGAAACAGCAAAGTTTCTCTCTAGAAGTTAATTTTTGTTTTCACACACATTCCATATGGCTTCCCAGTGGCCCCACAGCTAGTCCAACATAGCCTCCCGAAAATCACTGGGGACAATTTCAAGCGACTCACCGTCCTCGGTTGAAGCACCATTTTAAGAACCATTATTAATAAGACCAGCTTGTCACGTAACCATAGTAGTTTGTCCCTGGGGTTTTTTTGTTTTGGTTTGGTTTGGTTTTTTTTGTTGTTTTGTTTTGTTTTGTTTGTTTTTTTTTTGGAAATGCCAAGCAGTGGGTGCAGTCGTTAAGTGTCTGCCTTCGGCTCAGGTCATGATCCCAGGGTCCTAGGATCGAGTCCCGCATCAGGCTCCCTGCTCAGTGGGGAGTCTGTTTCTCCCTCTCCTTCTGCCTGTCATTCTCCCTACTTGTGTGCTCTCTCTCTCTCTCTCTGTCAGATAAGTAAATAAAATCTTGAGGGGGAAAAAAAAAAAGGAAATGCCAAGCAGGAGTGCCTGCTTAAAAACAGGGACAAACTAACTACTATTCTTTTCTGGTAAAAGTAAACTTCATCTATGCACTGCCTCAACAGGAACACAGTTGTGTTGTTTTGTAATGGTCTTTACTTGGCTATATATATTTTTAAAGATGTTATTTATTTGAGATCGAGAGAGGGGGGAAAAGGGAGAAGCAGGCTCCCCGCCGAGCAGAG
The DNA here is from genome assembly GCF_010015895.1 of Lontra canadensis. NCBI lineage: Eukaryota > Metazoa > Chordata > Mammalia > Carnivora > Mustelidae > Lontra > Lontra canadensis. The sequence goes on from NW_022630996.1 coordinate 10,282,338, forward strand.
AGCCCGATTCGGGACTCGATCCCAGGACCCTGCAATCATGACCTGAGCCAAAGGCAGACAGTTAGCCCACCGAGCCACCCAGGCATCCCTGAGAGAATTGCTTAAGCTTCGTTTTTCTTTCTTTTCTCTCTTCCCAGGCCTTGAATTCCCACCAAAATAATAGTTTCAGTTCTTACCATTTTACCTCCTACAGTTGAAGGAGCCATAGATCCATGTTGGGTCGTCCAGGACACCAACTTAACCAAGTCGCCATCATCCTCACCAGTCCGCAGAGATAAAAGTGAGACATCACAACGTTTCACAGTCGATCCCAGACATCAACGCATTGCTCTGAAACAAAATCGAGTTTTGTCAGGGGTTTTGAGACTGTGGATTCAGAGTCTGAATGAGCCCAAAGAACTTCATTCTTCCCTCCCACCAGTTCCCAAAACCCGTCGGTAATTGCCGACCGCATTAGGGCTGGTCTTTCATATCCTCGTCCTCTTCCGAGCTGTCGGATTCAGCGGGGTGCTGGTTAGTGGACAGCTGGGGCTTCTGTGACTCAGGACATCCAATCCTGAACTGTGAGTCTATTTGCAAAGATAAAACGTTTCCTCTGTAAACCAGGGAGTCTGGCTATCTTTGGGCTTTTCTGGCGCCCCTTTGTCCTGTGATCTGTACTCTCTTTGGTGTATGTGCTCTGTCATCTCTCCTCTCCCAACGGTGCCAGCCTGGGGCGTATTAACCTCCACTTACCGGGAGGGAAGAGGAGCTCATTGGCCCTGACAGCCTCCCGAGCCAGCAGGAGGGGTTATAACTTTAAGCTGGCCTGGAAATTCCCTCAGAAGTCCTGAGGGAATGACACAAATGATTCAGACCACTTCAATCATGGTTTTTCCTCTTCTCTGTCCTTCAATAAACCTCTGGCCTCCTATTTCATGGAGCAACTAGAAATCATTGACTGGAAGCCCCATTGATTCCTTGCCGGACTCCTCCCATCTAAGAACTGCCCTCTCCTGTCCCTCCTGTCTCCTCCTTTCCGCCCCCCCAGACCCTTTCCCCACGAAAACTTTGGACCCCAACTCTATCAACTGCTCTCCTTGTCTTCAGCTCCTGATCTCAGGATCCTGAGTCCTCTGTTGAAGCCCTGGCCCGTCACCATTTGTACATAACAAAACAGTAAATTGGAAGTTGGAACTGAAGCACCGAGATAGAATAAAGATTATATTCCAAGGTCTGCGCTAGACCCAATGCAAAATCTCAAAGCAAGATAACCAAGAACCGGTGTTTTGACTTTTAAATTCCTTCACTCACATGGAGGATAAGAAGAGTCAGAGGAGGGGGAATTGCAAGGATTTTAGAGCAGGGCCGGTAGAAAGCTATGGTTCTCATCCCTCAAGGAGAGAAGGATGAAGGGGATGTCTGCCTTCTCCTCAAGCCCAGTGAGAGAGCTTTAATAGAACCCCTTGGAGAAATTAATGTGTGTTCCCCGGAGCTGGGGGGCTGGAGGGACTGGGGTCTAGCTCACACCTGAGTCAGACCAGGACCCTGTCAGCAGGCAGAAGCCTGGATCTAAGGAGAAAGTTCGCTCCTGGAGACCAAACAGACAAATCCGGCTGGAAAACAGGGCCCTAGAAGTAAGAGGCAGAGCAGTAGTGGGGTGGGTAGATGGGGTTTGAGAGTGAACCAAGTGGACAAGACCAGCAAAAGTGTTGCCACTGGAAAGTCCTACCAGGTGAGATTTAAAAAAAAAAAAAAAAAAAAAAAAAAAGAAAAACCCATGGAAATGCCCAGTGAGTGTCCATGATGCACTCAGAAGAGACAGACAGGGCAAAGCCATCTCATCTCTTGTCCTCCTGGCTCTGGCCCTGACGCCCTCGTTAGCAGTAGGTTATCAGCTGGTTATCAGCTTGGAGCAGACGTTCTAAATGAACTAACATGACTCAGAACCTTCTTTTACATAAGAGGAACCAGAGAAATGACCAGTGCCTGAAACAGATTTAAAGGGGCAGGGGAAGGGGCACGTGAGTGGTTCAGTTGGTTAAGTGGCTGACTCTTGAGCTCAGGGTCCTGAGTTCGAGCCCCACGTTGGGCTCCACAGTGAGCACAGAGCCTACTTTTTTAAAAAAAGAGGACAGTGGAAGACAAAAATAAGACTGCTTCGGGAAAACTCAGCCCGTAGGCTGATATGCCACACATACAGACTGATAGACTCCTTAGAAGAGAAAGCACAAACCTCCCTTGATTCTACAACAACTTTTAGCTTTGCCCATCTTTTCCCTCCCCCACCCCTGAGGTTATTCAAGGAAAGTTGCTCTCCACCCGCCTCACGCATCATGTCCACAGCCAAACTGCTTCTGCCTTTTTATTACTGCTCGGAGATATCTCTTGGATAAGGTCACCATTCATATCTTTTTATTTTTTCCTTATTTTCTCAAAATAAATTTTTCTTACTGTAAAAGCAAATATGCATATTGCAGAAAAATCAGAAACTTTAAGTACCTAAAATCATCATTAAAAATAAAATCGGGGCGCCTGGGTGGCTCAGTCAGTTAAACGTCTGCCTTTGGCTCAGGTCATGATCCCAGGGTCCTGGGATCAGGTCCCACATCGGGCTCTGCTCAGCAGGGAGCCTGCTTCTCTCTCTGGCTCTGCTTGCCTTTCCCCATGCTTGTGCTCACTCATGCTCTCTTTCTCCAATAAAATCTTAAAAAAAAAAAAATGTTTTAAGTAAATAAAATCCATAACCCCATCCATCCCAGGTCAACCACTGTTAATGGGTTGATGCAGATCCTAGACTACTCTGTGCATACAGACATTGTGTAGATACACACGTGTAGGTACACACACACACACACACACACAGAGTTGTTTCAAGTGTTTCATGATAGCCATGATGATTTAAATGAGCTTGAATGCATACATAGACATACATGCTACTTAAAACATGTGTATGTACATGCACAAATTTGAGATGTATTTTTTAAGTATTTAGCAGGTTCAAATAGAAGTCTTACACACAAGCAAAAACAGGATTATGGGAGATGCAAATAATTTACACAGGTACATTCCTTACCCCGAAATATCTTTTTACATAGTGAGCTTGTAAAATAGGAGAGTCTACAGCTGCGTTTCCTTCACTCGGTCTCTTGTTCTTCTCTTTGTGTATCTTATGTAAATCAAAACTGTCCTATTCTTTCTGCTGCTTCTGTGTTTTCCAAAGATTTATGAAGACGTTGGCTTTTATTAAAGCAAGGACTCTGGGACAAGTTGGCACTTCCATTTACATCAGAAAACAGTGGGAGGTAATGAATGTGTTTTTAATGCTTTATCCAATAGTAAGACATCATTTCATTTATTTTTCCTTTTTCTTTTTTTTTAAGATTTTATTTATTTATTTGACAGAGAGAGATCACAAGTAGGCAGAGAGGCAGACAGAGGGAGAGGGGGAAGCAGGCTCCCTGCTGAGCAGAGAGCCTGATGCAGGGCTCGATCCCAGGACCCTGAGATCATGACCTGAGCCAAAGGCAGGGGCTTAACCCACTGAGCCACCCAGGTGCCCCTTATTTTTCAATTATATGTAATGTGATATTAAGATAGGAAAAGACAATGGTGGAAATTCTGAGCAGATGATTTTTTTTTTAAGATTTTTTTATTTATTTGACAGACAGAGATCACAGTAGGCAGAGAGGCAGGCAGAGAGAGAGGGGGAGAAGCAGGCTCCCCGCCGAGCAGAGAGACCGATGTGGGGCTCGATCCCAGGACCCTTGAGATCATGACCTGAGCTGAAGGCAGAGGCTTTAACCCACTGAGCCACCCAGGTGCCCCCAGATTATTCTTTTTTAAGCTGTACTTTTATTTTGTTTTTTTAAGTACACTCTGTCCCCCAATGTGGAGCTCAAAGTCATGACCCCAAGATCAAGAGCTGCATGCTCTACTGACTGAGACAGCCAGGTGTTTCACGGGCAGATGGTTCTGACATAGGAAATATCTTTTACACATATAATCATGTGAGGTCCACTTCTGCCAATATATAATTTATACTAGTATTTATTCAAGTATTTATATACACATACCACTTTGTTGTTTAGACACATTCCACTATGTTAAAAATAAACGCTAAAGATGTAAAAATCACATCTAGGGGCACCTGGGTGGCTCAGTGGGTTAAGCCTCTGCCTTTCGGCTCAGGTCATGATCTCAGGGTCCTGGGATCAAGCCCAGCATCGGGCTCTCTGCTCTGCAGGGAGTCTGCTTCCCTCTCTCTCTGCCTGCCTCTCTGCCTACCTGTGATCTCTGTCTGTCAAATGAATAAATAAAATCTTTTTAAAATTTTAAAAAATAAAATAAATAAATAAATAAATAATAAAAAATAAAAACCACATCTAAAAATCCCACTCTGTGGAAAAGACAACATTGAAGAATGTTGTGTAAGACTTCCAAACCTATTTCAAACCTAACAAATATAGCTCTGTAAACCTCCCTTCTTTTTAGAAAGAGAGAGAGAGTGGGTACACACATATGAGTGAGTGGGGGGCAGGCAAAAGAAGAGGGAGAGAGGGAGAGAATCTCAAGCAGACTCCGTGCTGAGCCTGGAACCTGCTGTAGGGCTCAATCTCACAACCCTGAGATCATGACCTGAGCTGAAATCAAGAGTTGGACACTCAACTGACTGAGCCACCCAGGCACCCCACCATAACCCATTTTATTTTGTTATTTTTACAAAATGAGAGATCATGCAGACTGTCCTACAACTTGCTTCTTTTACTTAACCTGCCATGAACATTTTTTTCAAATCTAGACATCCAGACTGACCTCATGCCTTTTTACCAATTGTGTATTGTTCTGCTGCATGTTATGGCCCATGATTTATTTAAGCACATCCTTGTGGAGAAACATTTATTTCAGAGAATTTATTATCACAGATAGTGCAGCTCTGCCCACCAAGTACCTTTATCTCCAAACAGTTGTCTAATCCTCTAGGTAGGCTCAGTAGTCAAGGTGAACTTGCTTGGTCAAAAAAAAAAAGGCACATCCAAATAAAAAGCACATTCAAATTTCAATTTGAAATGCAGATTTGATGCAGATTTGAAAATGAGAATGCACTCATACTCTAGAAAGACTACACCACTTTATTCTCCCTTGAGCTCTTCAAAAATGAGTATTATTGGGACGCCTGGGTGGCTCAGTGGGTTAAGCCACTGCCTTCGGCTCAGGTCATGATCCCAGGTTCCTGGGATCAAGTCCCACATCAGGCTCCTTGCTCAGTGAGGAGCCTGCTTCTCTCTCTCTGCCTCTGCCTGCCACTCTGCCTGCTTATGTTCTCCCGCTCTCTCTCTCTCTCTCTCTCTGACAAATAAATAAATAAAATCTTTAAAAAAATGAGTATTATTGATCTTTCTTTTTGCCAAGGTGATAGGTATAAATGAACACATTGTTTCCATTAGCATTTTTTTTCATAGTCAAGGAGACTGTACTTCTCATCCTTGATTGGCTATCTTATTTCTCCCAGGAATTGCTGATTCTGGTCTTTTTCCATCTTTCTGCTGGGTTATTTGTCTTTTCTAGCAATTTATAAAATTTCTTCGGCTAATAGAGATATTAACTCTATCGCGCTGATTGCCAACAATTTTCCCAGTTCTTCTCTTGGCCATTGTCTGAGGGATTCCCCCCTACGAGAAATGTAACTTTTTCTACAATCGAGTATACCCACCTTTTCCTCATGGTTTCTGGTTTTAATATCATGTTGCACAGGGTCTCACTACTCTACTCTTCTAAGAATAGTCACCCATTTTTTCTTCTAGTATTTCTAGAATTTTGCTTCTACACTTGTTACTTCATAGAGTATATGTTTGGGTATAAACAGTGCAATTAGAATCCAACAGTATCATCCTCTGCATATTTTGACATCCTTTTTTCACTTATTGCATTGTGATCGTATTTCCATGTTCACAGATTTATTCTGTAATATTATTCCATACCGGTTCCATAACTTATTTAATTTTATTTAATTGGATAATTACGGTGTTTGCAATTATTTAAAACAGCTGGGTGATAAACATGCCAGATGCTAAGCCCTTATCCATCACCTAACAGGCTCCTTAGTATTTCAAACTCTTTAGATCTTAAGCTTTGCCCTGCCTTTATACCACAATGAACTGTACCTCCACCCAGCCTATTGCTCAAACCAAAATCTTAGAAGTGACTTTTGTATCCTCACTTTCTCTTCAACTTCAAACTCAATGCATCAGAAAAATCCCACCAGCGCTATCTAATTGTCCACCTGTCCCCTGTTCTCCTCCTCACCTGGATGACTATGATGGCCCCTCTGTTCTGACTCCTGCCAATTGCAATCCTGTCTCTGGACAGCAGCCATAGCATCCTTTTAGAATGGAAATTGGATCAAGCCACTTCGCTGCTTAATCTCTCTAACGGCTGCCCATTGCATCACGAAGGAAAATATAAACCCCTTACCAAGCCCTGGAAGGCCTCTGTCATCTGTCCCTCCCAGGCTGCCTCTCTGACTCAGGTCCTACCACCCACCCCCAGACACTGAGCTTTATGCTCTTCTTTTTTCCTTTTTTTTTTTTTTTTTTTTTTTTTAAGTAGGCTCCACACCCAGCATGGAACCAGCACAGGGCTTGAACTCATGACCCTGAGTTCAAAACCTAAGATCAAGAGTTAGACGCTTAACTGACAGCCACCCAGGCTGTCCCCCACCTTCTGCTCTTTATTTTTTTTAAAGATTTTATTTATTTATTTGACAGACAGAGATCACAAGTAGGCAGAGAGGCAAGCAGAGACAGAGGGAAGCAGACTCTCTGCAGACCAGAGAGCCCGATGCTGGGCTTGATCCCAGGACCCTGAGATCATGACCTGAGCCGAAAGGCAGAGGCTTTAACCCACTGAGCCACCCAGGTGCCCCCCCAACCTTCTGCTCTTTAAATGGACCAGACTTGTTCCTGATTTGAGGCAGGGTTTCTTACCCTCCGCACTGGTGACATGTGGAACCAGATGATTCTTTGTTGCTGGGGACTGTCCTGTACGTGGCAGGGTGTTTGCTAGCATCCCTAACCTCTATCCCCTAGATGCCTGTAGCACTCCCCATCCCTCCTGATTTGTGAGGACCAAAAATGTCTCCAGACCCTGCCAAGTGTACCCTGGAGGGCACAATTACCCCCAGTTGAGAATCCCTGTCTTAGGGCCTTTGCATAAGCTGTTCCCTCTACTGGAACAGTCTGCCCCCTGGATCTTTATGCAAATGTTTCTTCTCATTCAGTACTCCAGTCAAATGTTACCTCCTCAGAAAGTCCTTTCCTGTCCATCCAATCTGAATGCACTCCCACCCATCACCGGGTGCCCCCCCTGTCACGCCCCTCTGTTTTGTTTTTTAATTGCTCTTACCTCTGAAAAAGCCTTGTCCAGGTTTTGGTTTGTCTGCTTGTCTCTCCTACTAGACTGCAAGCCTCAGGCCAAGAGCAGGCCCTTGTGTGAGTAAGCCGATGTTCAGGGGATATTTGTTGATTGAAAAAAAAATAATAAATTCCCAAAAGTGGAAACTGAAGTTTTCTTTGCTGCTAAATCCGGCAGGTACTTTGAAGTTTATGAATTCTCTCCAACATTGGACATTCCTGATGACCTGCTCTTTTTTTTTTTAAGATTTTATTTATTTATTTGACAGAGAGAGACATCCCAAGTAGGCAGAGAGGCAGGCAGCGAGAGAAGAGGAAGCAGGCTCCCTGCTGAGCAGAGAGCCCGATGCAGGGCTCGATCCTAGGACCCTGAGATCATGACCTGAGCCAAAGGCAGAGGCTTAACCCACTGAGCCACCCAGGCACCACTGATGACCTGTTAGTTAACTCATCAATTCCCTTGGCTTCCGTGAACCTGTGCTGCCCTAATGGACCCTCGTCTCTTGGATTCTTCTAATTCCTTCAAGGGTTCCTCTTCCTCAGGGCATCCCCAAGACTCTGCTGTTCAGGGAGATCCATCCTGGAGAACCTTCTCGTCCACCTCCTTATCTTCTAGCAAGGAGACCTCAGCACTCCTGTGCATGTCTCATCAATTACCATCTATTTATCCATGAGTCCCAAATTCACCTCTACCCTACATGCATGAGGCCACTGGGACATCCCAAAGGCCCTTCAATATTTCCCAGCCAAAGGCAGCACTCTACCAACTCCAATCCCCCCGACTCAACAATCCCCACTGTTGGACGCAGCTCAGCCAGCTGCTCCTGAAGCTCTCGTTCCTACAGTGGAATTATTCTGCTGGATTGCTGCCAGGCCCTTGAACAGCCTCCGGACCATCGGCCCTGCTCCCAGGCCACACATGCTCCTTGCTTTGCTATTCGAGACTCTCAATGGCTTCTGATTGCCCTAAGCCTAAGATACAATTCCTCCCCTACCTTTTTCTCTTTTTTTTAAAGATTTTTATTTATTTGAGAGAGAGAGAGAGTGAGAATGAGTGAGAGATAGAAAACATGAGCAGGGGGAAGGGGCAGAGACAGAGGGAGAAGCAGACTCCCTATTGAGCAGGGAGCCAGACATGGGGACTCCATCCCAGGAGCCCAGGATCATGACCTAAGCCCAAGGCAGACGCTTAACCAACTGAGCCACCCAGGTGCCCCCTTCCCATTCAAGAACCTCTGTAAACTGGCTGTTCCATCACCCCAACCACTTAAACCGTCCTCTCCCGTCACCTCTGGGGCTACAGAAGTGCTTCTTCCTAAGTCAGAAACACTTGCCTCCACCTCTCTGTGCCAGGATCCATATGATATTCATAAAATCAACAGGCAATTTCCATTCTCCCTGTTCTTGAGTCATTATGTGTTTGGTCTGGGTCTCATGAGCCTTTGAACCTCCTTTAAAAATAGACCTGAATACTCTTTCCTCCATTGCTAGTCCCCCAATGGTCTTTGCTTCAAATGACCTCAAGACACCTCTTTGAAATCACCTGTGGGGTTTCTATAGCCTATCTATCTTACTTCCCAGACCCTAATCCTAGTTTTTAATGTCACTCCCTCTGCTCTGCACAGCAAGAGACATCCTAACAACTTCTGTGAGGGTCTGGGTTAATGAGTAACTAGAACTTGCATCATCCAGCTAAGAATCTAGCCCAAGATTTACACGTTGCTGCCACTGTACACTTGGTAACAGTGAGCAAGCATTTTGTCAGCTCTTCAATTGTATAAGAGAAATTCAGAGATAACATAATCAATTATCGAGAACTAATGAGAAAGCAACATGCTATAAATAAAATGCGGATTAAGAAGTCACATATTAAGACCAGCATGCAAAACCAACAGCAAACTGCTCTCTGTTCAGAGCTGTCCCTGTTCAGCCTCTCGATCTGTCCCTGTCCTGTTGGCTCCTGGGCTTCGACCTGATGTTCTATGTGAATGAACTCCGGGCTGGTCCTCTTTAAAGGAAGAAGGACCCACAGCTGTCAGGCTGCCCAACTTCCCCATCAGGCCAACCCGAGACACATCCCCAAAGGATCGTATTCCTCTCACCTTACCCTAATTATTACTATCAGGGTTCGCGAAGGGATCCTGGGATCCAACAAGGACCACAGGCTCTTGCCTGTGGTCTGTACTGTTTTTCCCAGCTGTGCAGGTACAGGAGAAGAGCGGCAACACATGACAGTACCCAGACCATGTCTGCGCCAGGCCATCTCCTAGGGGAGGGAGCAGGGAATCTGCCTTGTAGGATAGTGACAACTGGTAACTCACTGGGAACACACTGGCAGGAAGGAGCTTGCCCCCCTCCACAGGGAACCATAGGAGCCCACATGATGTGACCCGAACTGCAGTTTTGAGAACACATGGCCAAACACAAAGCCACTCATCTGGGTTGGGTGACATGGGACTCTCTTGGTGTTAAAAGCCCATCATGCCCAATTTCTCAAGGCTGTGCCACAGAGAGGCATTGAGAGACCAGAGTGAGTCTGAGAGTGACCTTGGAAGCCAGAGAGAAACAGGTTCCCAAAGCTGGGGAAGGAGTCTCCTAATGATTGCCAACAATGAAATGTCTTCGTGTTGCAAAATATTAAAATAAGCCATCTAGTCCTAGCGCTCGAGCCCACACTCCGCGCAATGAGGAAATTACAAAAGGGAAATCCCTAGAGACAGCTGTGGCCTAAGTAAGGAAGAGAGATCTCTGCATGCAAAGAAACACCTTATGTTGGGGATCCTGGCCCTCCTGGCTCCTGACCCCAGTTATACTCGATCGGTCAGGGAACTTTTAAAATTCCTTTTAAAATCAGAAGAAAAAAGTGAGTGTAATCCAATCTGGATTGCGTTCACCTTTATACCACTACAATCATAAAATATCGACTTTCCTATTTTTTAAGACAGAGGGAGGCACCTGCCAGGCCAAACAGTTTCAGAGGCTCCTGGAAGTCATCACGCAGACCTGAGCAGAAGGGATACCCAACAAGCAGCTGCACAAAATGCCCGGTTCCTATGCTGCCCTTGCATCTGCGGACTGAGCGAGAAACCTGAAAATCCTCTCTGCGCCTCTCCCTAGAGCCCCAGAGCAAGTACTGAGTAGCCATTCTGCTCACAGGCATGCGGGCCCTGCCCTCAACTGAGAACCGCGGTCGGGATCGGAACAATGATGGTGATACCAGCGGCGCCCATTACCATGCGTCTGTAGGCATCAGCTTCAGGGCTACGGGCTTCCCAGGCTTGCTCGCATTTCCTCACCACTGCAGCCTTGGGAGGCAAATAACATTCCCGACATTTTATAGATCAAGAAGCCACAACCTGAAGAACCTAAGTAACAAGTCCTGGCCACAGGCTCTGCCTTGACCTTGCCAAGAGGATGCCATCCACTTTATAGTCCCCGTTAATGATGGCCCCAGGAGTTAGGTGATGGGCCAGCATCGGCCAAGGTCACCCGTGTGCTTTGAATCTTCACTCCACTGCCTCTAGAATTACAGAGTTTTCCCAAGCCAAAAGCACACCCCAGACCAAACAAGGAGAGAGAACAAGAGACACAACAGTGATCCCAAAGCCCAAATTGCCCTACACCTACAAGCCCAAGATTTCTCTCCAGCACCGCATACCTCAGGACCTCACAGAACCAAAGGGCCCCTCATGGCCCAGGCCCCAGAGTTTGCTAATCTTGAGGGTGTAGGTGCTGTGTCCACAGCTGCCCCGGGGGTGGACGGGGTAGGAAGTTGGTACCATCCATCCCACGTGCCAGACTATCCTTACCCCTGGTTTTCCCACCTCATGGTTGTTGCTCTCTGACATGTCTTTGCCAGTTTCTTTCAGATGTTTCCAAAGCCCCCCTTGAAAGCATGTCTGATGAGGGAGATCAAAGTAACTGCTCATTCTTGTCTATGTATTTCCCATAAACTATCTCAAATCTCACAGGGACTAAGGGGAGTCTCGATGCCCTGACAGAAATTGTGCAGTACTCTGTTATTCAACACATGGTGCCCAGAGCAGCAGCACCAGCACTGCCTGGGAGCTTGCTAGAAATGCAGAACCTGGGCCTCACAGATGCTTTGATGACTGTCGCACACTTCAAGTTTGACAAGCATGAGCAGAGCGCAAGAGATGAGGTCACTGCCAAATTTTGGCTCTCCACTGACTCACTGGGCACTTTACACTATTCTGGGCACACGCATTCCATGCCAGAGGCTCTTCCATGACTCCAGGGGAGGACAGCCTGTGCACTGGGGAGATTTTAAAAATCCCAAAGTGATTCTAATACCCAGCCAAGTTGGCGAATGTCTTGAGTACATAATGGTGGTCTGGCAGAAGAATTTGGCAAGGAGGCCCGGCAGGTGAGGAAAGCAGCATGAGCAGACCTGGGGAGGCAGGCGTGAGCATGCGTGTCCATGCATTAGGGAGAAGGCCTGTCTGAAGAGAGTGGAGGTCTTGTCTGGGGGTGGGTGGGGACAGGGGCACTTTTGGGGAGCAGGTTAGGGTCATGGAATGCATCCTTGAGGTAGTAAGAAATGGGGGACTGGCAGGAATGAAAGCCACTCAGCAACGCTGGCTCTGCCTATGGATTTGCCCAACAGGCTGGGTAGGAAGGAGCCTGGAGTCAGGGAGACCAGCTGTCCATGGGAACCCAAGAGACCTGAGGAGACTGGAGAGGCATGAGGACAATGAGAAGCAGTGAAGACAACAGACGTGTTGTATTTATTTGCTGGGGCTGGTGTAAAGGCACCAGAAACTGGAGGACACAGACAATCAAAGTTCATGGTCTCCCAGTTCTGGAGACTAGGAGTCTGAGAGCAAGGTGTCTGCAGGGCTGGTGTCTTCTGAGCTGTGAGGGAGAATTTGCCCCCTACCTGATGGTTTGCTAACAGTCTTTGGGGTTCCTTGGTGTATGGCAGCGTCACCCTGATCCCTGCCTTCATGCTCTCATGGCATTCTCCCTGCATATGTGTCTGTGTCCAAATCTCCCCCTTTAGAAGGTCCTCGCACTAAGGTCCACCCTAATGATCTCATTTTACCTTCAACAAACCCTATCTGCAAATACAGTCACAGAGTACTGGGGTTTAGGGCTTGACATGTGAATTTGGGGGTGGGGGGCACATATTCGATCCATAAGACACACCAAAGTGGGGGGGATCTCTAGGAGATCAGTTTTTCTTCCTCACACTCTAAATGCCTGAAGTCAGCTCGGTGAGATCTCTGCTCATGTCTTCTGAGGTTGATGATGGTTGCAGTTTACTGGGGGCAGAAGCAGTTAATTGTGAGATGAAAGAGGACTTTCCTTGGCAAGGAATGCTGGCCGAAATAGGATTTTTACATGCAGTTTTTCTTATATCATAGCAAAGACAGTTGGTTTAAATGTATCAGTTTGTAGAGTTGGAATTTATAGGCCATGGTATAATACTAAAAAAGCAAATGTCATCTTTTGTGCATAGAAATAACTTTCAGAAGTCAAATTCTCACTCTTCACAGAGGACATGATACTTGATGTGGAAAACTCAAAAGACTCCATCCCCAAACTACTAGAACTTACACAGCGATTCAGTAATATGGCAGGATATAAAAATCAATGCACAGAAGTCAGGTGCATTTCTATACACTAACAATGAGACAGAAGAGAAATTAAGGAATCGATCCCATTTACAATTGCACCAAAAACCATACGATACCTAGGAATAAATCTAACCAAAGAGGAAAAGGTTCTGTACTCAAAAAACTATTGAACATTCATGAAAGAAATCAAGGAATTCACAAAGAAATGGAGAAATGTTCCATGTTGATGGATTGGAAGAACAAATATTGTTAAAATGTCTATGCTACCCAGAGCAGTCGACACATTCAAAGCAATCCCTATCAAAATACCATTAACGGGGCACCTGGGTGGCTCAGTGGTTTGGGCCTCTGCCTTCGGCTCGGATCGTGGTCCCAGAGTCCTGGGATTGAGCCCCGCGTCGGGCTCTCTGCTCAGCGGGGAGCCTGTTTCCCTTCCTCTCTCTCTGCCTGCTTGTGATCTCTTTCTGTCAAATAAATAAATAAAAATCTTAAAAAAAAATACCATTAACATTTTTCATAGAGCTGGAACAAACAATCTTCAAATTTGTAAGGAACCAGAAAAGACACTGAATAGCCAGAGGAATGCTGAAAAAGAAAACCAAAGCTGGTAGCATCCCATGCCAGACTTCAAGCTCTATTACAAAGCTATAATCATCAAGACAGTATGGTACTGGCACAAAACAGACACACAGATCAATAGAACAGAACAGAGACCCCAGAAATGGACCCTCAATGCAATGGTCAACTAATCTTCAATAAAGCAGGAAAGAATGTCCAATGGAAAAAAGACAGTCTCTTCAACAAATGGTTCTGGGAAAATTGGACAGCCATATGCAGAAGAATTAAACTGGGCCATTTTCTCACACAACACACTAAAATAAACTCTAAAAGGATGAAAGACCTAAATGTGAGACAGGAATCCATCAAAATCCTTGAGAAGAACACAGGCAGCAACCTCTTCAGCCTTGGCCACAGCAACTTCTTGCTCAACGTGTCTCCAAAGGCAAGAGAAACAAAAGCAAAAATGAACTATTGGGACTTCATCAAGATAAAAAGCTTCTGCAGACCAAAGGAATCAGTCAACAAAACTAAAAGGCAAACTACAGAATGGGAGATATTTGCAAACAACATATCAGATAAAGGGCTAGTGTCCAAGATCTGTAAAGAACTTCTCAAACCCAACACCCAAAAAACAAATAATCCAGTCAAGAAATGAGCAGGAGACATGAACAGATATTTCTCCAAAGAAGACATATAAATGGCCAAAAGACACATGAAAAAATGCTCCACATCCCTTAGCCTCAGGGAAATACAAATCCAACCCACAATGAGATACCTCCTCATACCTGCTAGAACGCTTAAAATTAACAACTCAGGAACCAACAGATGCTGGCAAGGATGCGGAGGAAGGAGAACCATCTTACACTCTTGGTGGGGATGCAAGCTGGTAGTGCCACTCTGGAAAATAGAATGGAGGTTGCTCAAGAAGTTAAAAATAGAGCTGTCCTATGAACCAGCAATTGCACTATTAGGCATTTACCCCAAAGATACAAAAATGTAGTGATCCAAAGGGGCATCTGCACCCCAATGTTCATAGAAACAATGTCCATAATAGCCAAATTGTGAAAAGAACCAAGATGTCCATTGACAGGTGAATGGACAAAGAAGATGTGGTATATCTAGACACAATGGAATATCACTCAGCCATCAAAAAAGGATGAAATCTTACCATTTACATCAACATGGATGAAACTGGAAGGTATTATGCTGAATGAAATACATCAATCAGAGAAAGAAAATTGCCTTAAGGTTTCACTTTATGTGGAATATAAGAAACAGCACAGAAGATCATAGAGGAAGGGAGGGAAAACAGAATGGTAAGTCATCAGAAAGGGAAAAAACCATGAGAGACTCTTAACTGTAGGAAACAAACTGAGGGTTGCTGGAGGGGAAGTGAGTGGGGGGATGTGGTAACTGGATGATAGGCATTAAGGGGGGCACGCAATGTGATGAGCACTGGGTGTTTTACACAACTGAGAAGTTATTGAACACTACATCTGAAACTAAGTATGTACTTTATGTTGGCTGATTGATTTTAAATTAAAAAAGAAAGAAAACTCTCAGAGATCCCAGCAGATCCAGCAGGAGAGGAAACAGAGACAAGATTCTATGACACTAATGAACCATAGCCAACACCAACAAATGGACTGCCATTTCATGTTCAACTAACTCATGTTCATGAAGACAGGGGATTTCCAGGGTCAAGAGCAAAGGCCTCAGAGGTTAAGGCAGCCAAGGGGTAAAGTCGTGATGGTGAGATTATCATGTGTCAAGACATACCCTAACCTGCTATATTCCTCTGGTGACTCAGTCCCATGACAGAGGTGTACGTGTGGTAGGAGAGACTGTGACCCAGGTTCGAAGATCCCAGGGGACAAGTAGTCAAGGCAAAGGTGTGCACTGACATGATTCTGCTACTCCTCACCCAACATTAGCTCAATATTCCTTTTTGTTTTCTTGTAATAGAGATAAGCTTTAAGACATTAGTATACACCAGAGCCACTGAAGGACTTGTTAAAACACAGATTTCCTGAACCCACCCCCAGAGCTCCCAATCCAATAGATCTGTGGTGGGACCTGAAATTTTCCATTTCCAACATTCTTCCAAGAAATGCTGAGCCATGGACCATACTTTGAAAACCACTCTGCAGAGTTACACACACTCTCACTTCCTCCTCTTCATGACCAATGATAAATATTCGAGGAGCAATGAGCCAAGGTTCATGGTACAGTCTGTGACCCCTGCCTATAATTGTCCTTGCAACTGTTTATTGAGGATTTAGTTCAAGATCTCTTGGCCTCATTAGCTTCATACTATAGTCAATTGAATTAAGTGGACTCCATTTTTTAATTCTTCTAGGATCTTAATCCATAAAGTCATAAAATACTTACCCAAGGATTCTGACAAGGTGAGGGTTATTTGATTTTTATGGGTGGTCATTTGAAACTAGCTCTCAAATTTTGGCACAGAGGCCCACTCAGAAGCCCCATAAACTCAGTTTAATGAGCAAATGAGCAAGACATGGAGGCAACATCATGAAGGAAAGAGCATGTGGTATTGGATCAAGGGACTTGCATTGAAGTCGCCACTCTGTTATGAAGCAGCTATGTAACTGCAGTTTTCTCATCTGAAGAACACAGAAAACTGTTAGAATTATAACTCAACAAGGGTATTATATAGTCTATGGATTTCCCCCTTCCATCCAAAGATCCTTCTCCACTACCCCTTACCTCTCAGGGTTTTTTAGTATAAAATGGGATAAAATGTGGGGAAATGCTTCCTTTGACCCAAAAGTACAACCTCAAGGTATTATAGAAAAAGTCCCACATGAACACAAAGAATCGTGTTCATTGTAATATTGACTCTGAAGAGTCAAAGCTGGAAAACATAGAAAGGACCATAAATTATAGTACATCCATACTAAATAATGCTACACAAGGATTTTAAAGATGGGAAAATCTACAGGGTATATTAAGAGAAAAGAAGGAAATTGCAAAATAATACCTACCAAATTACCTAATTCGTGTTTTTTAAAAGCCATGTAGATATGTGTACAATGCATAGAAAGGGTCTGGAATAATGCACATGAAGCTCTTAAGAGAAGTTCTTTCTGGGGAAGGGAGATAAATGGGACAAGGCTTATCTCAGCTGCCCATACAAACAAGAGGCAGCTTTTGGCTCCTGGCAAGGCAGAAAGTATGGGGCTTGGCTGAAACCATAGAGGTTCTGGGGTCCCCAGCTGCTGCCAAAGGAATCTGGGGATGCAACCTGGGTATAAACTTCAATTGATAATAGACCAGAGAGGATGAGTCCCTTTGGATGTAATGGTTTACTTGATGGTGTCCCATATGACCAAAACCATCTGATTTTCCTCATTTTCTTGGCCAAATTAGTGATACCTGCCTTGTGTTACCTTCCTCCTTCCTGGCCTGCTGTCCCTGTCTCCCTCAAATCTTGATTCCCTGGGATTCTGGCCCCCAACCCCAAGGACTAGCCCAGGAAGATTGGCATCCACCTCATTTTTCTAGGGAGTCTGGACTAAGAGAGTTTTGTGTTTACACAGTGATAATATATTCAGATAGTACTTAAAGAAGAACACAAGATTAAAAGCTCTTATTGTAAAGAGCCACATGAAGGTCATGGTAATTCAAGGCGTTTGGTTGGAAAGAAGGCTGGGGGGAGGTTGTGTTGGTATCATCCTCTTCCAGGTCTTCCCAGAGGAGCTTGGGAACCAAATGTTCCTGCTTGACAGGCAATGTTTTCCTTGCCCTTCCCGGAGCCCCACTGCTCTTCCAGCTGGCCGCTGGGTCAACCAAGTTGTACCTTCCAGGTATTATCCCCTCTCCAAAACCTCAGAACCAGCCCCCTTGCCTCCTCAGCCTTCCTTCCCTGTTTGTGAAAATGACGTGTGTGTGTGTGTGTGTGTGTGTGTGTGTTGCTTAGCTTGTTTCAAATCAATTGAACTGAGGGTTCAAGGAGTACTACCTATCAGCACACTTTTTTGTTTTGTTTTGTTTTTGCTCAGCACTCAAGAGAAACAGGGGATCTTTTGGATTTGAAAACAGAATGGGAGCAGGAGAGGCAGAAAGCCGGATGTGCAGTTTCGTGGAACCTACCTGCCCCTCATCTCCCCCACATCAAATGCCCTGGAAGCAGAAGACACTAGAGGTCAAGATGTCCAGATTATACAAGAGTGGGAGTTAGGGGAAGTTTCCCCCAAAATCCATTAACAATCAAGTTCATAGACTTTAGTGCCCCAAGAAAATTGGTTTCCAGGAGTCAGACTTTAAGCACAAGAAGGAGCCATTAACAAAGTCCTGCTGGTTCTCCGCACGCACCTGCTTTGGAGGATGGGAGCGGGGGCTTAATGCTGACCTGACGGGAAGGGGGCTGGAGCCTCAGTTTGCCATGGGTAAGTTGTGCTGGGTACAATTAAAGAACTTTAACCTGCACGGCCATACCTGGGGAGGCTTTGCAAGCGATACAGAAGAACGGAGCTTTTCTCTGGCATTGTTCGTTTTGTCCCAGAAAAATCACCCTTTATTCTGAGTCTGGAATTGTCTGAAAAGACAAAACAAACTAGAGGCTGAGGGCAACAGAGTCCTGCCTTATAGGTGAGAGAGGATTCGGTCTCTCTGACACCAGAATCCTGAGAGTCAAGTACTCTACGACCGGACAGGCTTGCCTTAGGAATTTCACTGGGGATTCGCTGAAGGGCAAGGTTTACCCAAAAGAAGTGAAAACAAGAAAAAGCTGTGGGCTTTGATATAAAATGATAGAGATCCAGATGAGCGCTCTAAAATGGAGGTCCTTTCCTTAAAGCCAGCCCTGGCTGGCTCAGTGGGAAGAACGTGCGACTCTTGATCTCAGGGTCATGAGTTCGAGCTTCACGTTGGGTGCAGAGATGACTAAAAATGAACAAACTTTAAAGCCAGCCCTGATTGCGGGTGTGGAACGCACTAAGAACTGAGAGTTGCCCTCCCCACCGGGATCAGAAGAGGCAGCCCACTGGGCCTCCCCTTTGTCTGATGTGACCCTGTTCCTGTTGACAACTCTTACCAAGTCAAGGTTTTCCTGGGTATCATCAGGCCTGCCCAGAGAGTCTGTGCTTACCAACTCCTCATTCCACTCGAGCAAACCCGAGGAAGAACATCCCATCCTGCAATAGTATTGTTCTGGACACAGTATTTACAACTCTTCCTGTATTTCCAGGGGTTTGCCCAGGAACTTGACAAGTGCTCCACTGGAAACTTTTTTTTTTTTAAGATTTTATTTATTTATTTGACAGACAGAGATCACAAGTAGGCAGAGAGGCAGGCAGAGAGAGAGAGAGGAGGAAGCAGGCTCCCTGCTGAGCAGAGAGCCCGATGCAGGGCTCGATCCCAGGACCCTGGGATCATGACCTGAGCCGAAGACAGAGCTTTAACCCACTGAGCCACCCAGGCGCCCCTGGAAAGCTTTTCCTTAAAATCTCTCGTGCTCAATTCCAAGGTCACCCTCCTCCTGCTGATATCTGGCACCCCCCTCCCTCCCCCTCACTGCTCAATCCTACCTACCAGTGCCCTCCCCACAGCAGGCTCAGCCTCACCAGGTCGGGAGCCCGTCCTGACCAAGGCAGGAAAGAGATGCTGAGCCCCAGACCCACAGAAGATGGAACCTGGAACCTCATGCCCGCCCCAGGGAGGCCTGACTCTCCTCATACTTACCAGGTCATAACCTTCTACCGTGCCTCACCGAACACCTGGTTTCCGTCATAAGCACTGAGGCCCCAATACCTAGCCTGCTCATGACATCTTCTCCTCAGGGGGAATGGAACAGACCCTGTACCCCTAGTCAGGGCTTGGGAGGCTTTTCACTGAACAGAGCATCCAGACACCACAAGAACCACCTGCTGCCACGGTGGCTGACAGCAAGCTCGCCCTCCAGCCGCCCCCGGACAGCCCCTCCCGCTGCACCACGCCAAGCACCCCCAGCTCGGGGGCTCTCCAGCTCCAGGGCCGTAAGAATATCTGGGACACCGTTACAGAGAAGTCCTAAACCATCACAGGAGATTCGGATCCAGGTGCCCGGCCCTCTGCTCATCCCCTGTCCTGCGTGATTCCAGCAGGAGATCTCTGTGAGCCCCGTGTCGTATAAGGCTGCTGAGGGCAAACCAAACCCCTAGCCCAAGTCCCACACAGCTCTGGAAGCCTGCCCTCTGTGGACGGCCACCGGCCCCACTTCTTCATCTCCCCACCTCCCCCTCCTGTCCACCTGTGTTACGTGGCCTGGAAGCATCGTGCCATGATGGGACAGCTGTTCCCCTCAAGCCAGCAAGGCTGCAGATGGCACCCTGACTTCTCAGCCCGATGCCTAGGCTCCAACCTTCCTTGAACATTTAATAAATCCTCCATCGGGCAGGGACGAGAAGGTCCTCTGAGGGCTCTACGTTATTACAGAGAAATGTGTGTTGATATTTCAAGAACAATGAATCTTTAATGAACTGTGGTCCCACAGAGATGGACAGATTAACCCGAAAAGGTTAAACACTTTTCTGCTTGTTCCATTTTGGTCTATCTTCATCCTTCTTCTGTCGCAGCAGAATACATTTTGATCTGACACCAGGAGGAACTTTCCATCGTGGCTCGGTTTCAGAAGGCTGCCTGCAGAACTGTCACCCCGTCTTGTGGGCAGAGAGCTATTTGGAGAACCACTGTCTTCCCCCGTAGCCACCCTGCAGGCATCCCCAGGGAGTGAGCCAACCCTGGGAGGGTCCGAGCCCAACTCCCTTCTTCGGTGGGAGGGGCCCCGCAACCCCTTCCCCCAGCCCCTGCTGTGCTCCCTTTCCTGCTTTGTCACCTTGACTCAACAAGACACAGCCCTGGAGCCCACATTAGCATAAGGAGTGACAGCAAGAAATACAGTCTGTGGGAAGAGCCTTCCGCTTTCCTTCTCTGCAATTACCACTCAACTGCTTCAGTCAACAACAGAATGGCTCCCCACATACCCCATTATCATTTACAAGATTAAAATAGTCGGGAGGTTACAGAGGTAAACACAGGTTACTTCGAGATTTTGAGAGGCACTGCTTTCCCTGGCTAAGCCCTCCCCCAACCCCTTCTTTCCTGAAGAAAATTGAGGAGAGGCCTGGGAGAAGTTAGCATCTCCCTACTTACACAGGAGAAGATTTTAGAAAGAGACAAAATGAACAGACAACAGTGGCCAGCATGGGCCTCTGTCTCAGAGGCTCTGGGCTCACAGATGATGGTCTCCTGGCCCTCCACACACCTTCCCGGGCATCTGCCACTTGATACCTCCCCCTCCTCGAGCAGGAGGCTTCTGTGTTCTACCTGCAGGTCCCACCACTCAAGTTCCAGAAAAGGAGACCTAGAAGAGCAGCCTCATATTTCTCTGTTCAGAGTACAGTCTTGATTTTGGTTGTCCACTCCTTGAGCAGGAAGATCTGACGTAACCAGACCCAAGTGATAAAGTTTTGATCCAACCAACTAGGGGTAAACCTCACAGACGCTTGCCCCCCACAGAGGCTCCCTGCACACCACACACCACGTGCACCAGGCCCTGGGGTTGAGTCACACCGTAAAAGCCCCCAATGGCATGGAAGAATGCTTTCCGGCTCTCTGATAACGAGAGGCCCTTTCAGATGAAGAGAGATTTTTCCATGATCTCAAAACGTGTCCTGAAAGGGCTCGCAAGGATCAGTCATGACCGGATTTAGTGGTGCAGACGTTGCCCTACCCAACATAAAGCTCCCAGGATGGACAAGGTCAGGTGACAAGGGCCAGGAAGGTAACATTATGTGAGTCAGGGCCTAACTAAAGGCACATGCCACCTGAAGGCCTTCAAGTTCAAGTCTAAAAAATGTGCTCAAACGACATACACGTGGAGACCAGGTTCAGTGTCCTGGCCTCCAGCCTGCCATTCCTGGATTAGGAAAAAACAAAAACAAAAAACAAAAACAGGAGATCAGAATAAACATGATCAAAATATTTGCCTCCCCCTTTCTAGCAGCCTGCATGCATTCTGTGCTGTGCAATGTCATCCAGACTATGGAAAGTGATCCCCAAAGAACATGCTCTCCAGGGATGTTTTTCTAGGAATCAGGATGGATTCTACCATCCAGGCTGTCCCTTCTCTATTCTCCTCTCTTCTGAGACCGGGGCACATTTGTAATGTCACAAAGAAATCTATGTCCACAGGATGGAGGGTTTTCTTCTAACTGAAACTAATTAGGACTGGCCAAGATAAAAACTCCACGACCATGACCTTGTCAGCATGGTGTTCTAACGACAGCACTGGCCAGCTCGGTCCTCTGGTATTGCTGAAGATAGGAACGTCGAGACACCTGACAAATGTGGCCCATCTGGCCACCTGTGTCTGTGCCAGTCAAAGGCACAAGTGAAAACATCGGCCTGTGGCCCAGCACCGTCATTACTGCTCCCCATCAGAGACGAGGCGTTAAGGCTCATCACATCAAACTAGACTGGAAATGGACTCTCAGTTCAGGGAGCACCTGGCTGGAATGATTCCTGCAGGTGATCCCAGAAAAGATAAACCCTGGTCCCTGGAAACTTGACAGTTTTGTTGCGGGGGAGGTAAGAGGAGGGACCACAGCACCCAGGGGTGGAGGCTAGGGAAGGAAAGGAGGGGGATGTCAGGCCTTGGGGACTTGGATCACATAGGAGTCCTAGGTGGCCCGGTCCAGTAAAGATCAATTTGAGGGATGATTATAAGGATTGGGTCTGATTAAATAGATTATAGTTAATTGGTTTAATACCATTTTCTTCCCCCAGTGTGTGAAGACACCGGTTCAGTTCCTTTTCCTTGTGTTTTCCACAAATAAGAACTAAGGATATGGGAACCAGAAGGAAGATGCCCCCTGGTGCATGCTTTTGGAGGACTAGTTAAGGAATCTATTCAGAAACAGCTTGGAAATGGAAGGCCACGATGAGGGAAGGACAAGGGACATCCTCCTGTAAATAACTGTTCTCATGACCTCCCTGGTGCCTCCCCACACCACCCCCTCACTGGCCCTGGCTGCCTGGAACTCCAGTCATCCAGCATTGGGGCCGCCAGGCACCTGCCAGCTCACCAACCCCCCAGATGTCCTGGCTCCTGCACTCCTGCGCCATCCCCACAGTCCCCCTGGCCAAAGCAGGCCCAGGCCCAGGCCCAGGCCAAGCTTTGCTGCCCATCTGATCCTCTGAGATGGCAGGGGCCTGGCTGAGAGCCTGCATTTTCCCGCAGGCGCCCCACCGTGGCCAACTTAGGAACTGCAGCCTCCGAAGTAAAAATCAGGACTGTCGGAGCCACCCTGGCCAAGACTTGCCTGTCACCCACCCGGGGAGAAAAGAGCCCAAGCATCTGTGCATGTGGACAAATGGTCGAGATGATGACAACCAAGACAAGAAATGCCAGCAGGCCTGTAAATTTCCATACAAACTCCAACCTTTATCCGCTCTCTGCTTTTCTCAAGCGGCCACTGAATGCAAAGTCGGATAGATAAGGTCCCTAGAAGCATAGACATTTTCTTGACCTGCCTGTTTTCCTGGTGCTCACTCAGTCCTGGGCATCTGATAGAAGCTGCATAAATACATTCATAGGGGCTGACTGGTTTTCTCCCTAGAACACTTGGGCTTAACTGAAGTAACTTACTGAATCAAAAAGAACACCCTGGCAGAAATTCAGGTCTCCCTGAAAGGTAAGAAGAACACAGGGCACCTGTCAGGTATCTGCTCTTCTGAGATCCAAGCAGGCCTGAGAAAAACCATGTCAGGGCAGCCTAAGGAGGACGCGGATCACAGTGGGTCTCTTAGCTGGTCTCCTTCCCTCTGGTCTTAGTTCTACCTTCTCCAACCTCTCTGCCATGTGCTGATTGAAGGAGACCAGTCAGGTAATGCTACTCCCTACAATGGCTTCCCATTGTTCTCAAGGTAAAATTCCAATTCCATTACAGGGCTTCACGATCTGGTCTCTGTTAATTAATTTCTTTCTTTCCTTTCTTTCAAGTAGTCTCCACATCCAGGATGGAGCCCAACGTGGCTTGAATTCACAACTCTGAGATCAAGACCTGAGCTGAAACCAAGAATCTGCCGCTTAACTGACTGAGCCACCCAGGTACCACCCCACTCTGTTAATTCCCTAATAACCCCTGCTAAGAGGTCTCCATTCATTCCCACATCTACTTTTCTCAGAAAAACCAAACCCATGTCCACAATAACCAACCTATGGAAAGAGCCTAGATGTCCATTGACAGATGAAAGGATAAAGAAGATGTGGATATATAGATACAATGGAATATTACACAGCCTTCAAAAAATGAAATTTTGCCATTTGCAACAACATGGATGGAAGTAGACGATATTATGCTAAGCAAAATAAGTTAATCAGAGAAAAACAATTATCATATGATCTCACTGATATGTGGAATTTAAGGAACAAGACAGAGGATCATAGAGGAAGAGAGGAAAAAATGAAACAAGACAAAACCAGAGAGGGAGACCAACCATAAGAGATGCTTAATCTTAGGAAACAAACGGAGGGTTCATGGAGTGGAGCGGGGTGGGAGGGATGGGGTGGCTGGGTGATAGACATTGGGGAGGGTATGTGTTGTGGTAAACACTGGGTGTTGTGTAAGACTGATGAATTAAGACTGTACCCCTGAAACAAATAATACATTATATGTTAATTTTAAAAAGAAGAAGAGGGACGCCTGGGTGGCTCAGTGGGTTAAGCCGCTGCCTTTGGCTCAGGTCATGATCCCAGGGTCCCGGGATCGAGTCCCGCATCAGGTTCCTTGCTCGGTGGGGAACCTGCCTCTCTCTCCGCCTCTGCCTGCCTCTCTGCCTGCTTGTGTGCTTTCTCTCTCTCTTTCGGGCAAATAAACAAATAAAGAAAATCTTAAAAAAAAAAAAAAAAGAAGAAGAAGAAGAAAAACCATGTTCTCCCTTCCCACCATGCCTTTCCTCTTCCTGGAGCGTCATCCCACCCCCCAACTCTCCTTTACCAGACCACACTCGTCCCCCAGGCTTGGCTTATCATCGTTCATTCCCTCATCTCAAAATATTACATGTAATTACAAACTGTGACCAGAGCTATCAGAGCTATGGCCAGAAGGTCTTCACAAAATCTGATGGATAAATATAAGACAGTTAGAGTGACTGGGTCTGGAGAATATTCCAGACCCAGGAACCGCATCATAGAAGGCCCTGAGCAGGTAAGGAGCGAGGCATACTCAGCCAACCAGACGTCACTGGAGCTAAACCCCTCTGAGGTGCTCCCGCAGCCCCCGAACACCTTTCACCATAAACTTAGTTTACAAATATTTGTAGATTTAGAACTTTTTGAGGGCAGGGTATGTGCCTATCGGGCTCAAAGACATAGCTCTAGCTTCTAACACAGTGTCTAGCACATAGCAGTGCCTCAAAACAGTATTTAATGAATGAATCAGTTTAGAACCTGACACTCAGAGAATTTGCAAGGTTTGCCCAAGGTTGCACAGCCAGTAAGCAGTGTGGGGCAGTGCCTTGGACCCAGCTCTGCTAAGTCTAAACCAAAGTTTTGTCCATCTTGGTCCTCTGTCTTATGTCCTTAAATATATTTTCCTCGTGGGTAGAAACACTATTTCCATCCCTCCAAAGAACTTATGAGTTGGTATTGGATAAATGCATCAAATGAATAAAAAAAAAAGTACTCATTGGCTAGGGGAGCTCATTTTTATACCCTTTACTATATTTTTTCAGGATATATCCTAAGTATGTCCATTATCTGGGTTGTAGGATAAAGCCTCCTAAGATTGGAGAAACTAAGTGGTTGGCACAAAATCCTATTTTTCCCAAGGTAAGAGTCATTGATTTTCCTGGCAGGGTTTCCCAAGACTCCATCAAGGAAAGAAGTAGGACTCTGTTGGACAATACTCAAACTAGAACCCAGTAGAACATGGGGAACCTGGCCTTCTTCTACTTCTCTAAGAAGTCTGTGTTCTGAGTCCCCTAAAACTCATCCCCATAACCTGGAATTCCCAATCCAATTTGTAGAGGTTTTCCAACCTTCAGTGTATTAGTCAGGATTCTCCAAAGAAATGGAACTAATAGGAGATATACACACGTTTGCAATTATGGCAGCTGAGAAGTCCCACAATCTACCTGCCATCTGCAAGATGGAAACCCAAGAAAGATAGTGGTATGAGTCCAAAGGCCTGAGAGCAAGGGGAGCCAATAATGTAAATCCCAGTCAAGGGCAGGAGAGAATAAGAGAGGAGCTGTTCCCAGCACAAGAGGTAAGGCAGAAAACAAAGGGTGAATTCCTCCTTCCTCCACCTTTTGTTTTCCCACAGTAGATTGGGCAATGCCCACCATATTGTGGAGGACCATCTATTTACTGAGTCCATGGATTCAAATGCTCATTTCACCTGGACACCCCCTCCTTCACAGGCACACCCAGAAATAATGCTTCACCTGAGTATCCCAAGGCCTGTCAAGGTGATACATAAAATGAACCATCCCACTCAGACGGCTTCCCAGAACTTTTCTGGCTTAAAGACGATGAAGAGAGATAACTTCATTTCATCCTGAACTCCAAAAGAATGGTCTCTGGTTGACATGAAGCTCACTAATCACTACATGAGGGTAGGTCAGATTTGTTCACTTTACTAACAAAGTTCCACCATCTATAAGAGGAAGAAGAAATTCTGACTTAAGTCTTGGCCAATTTAAAAATCAGTGATCAATGGTCTGGTCTTTGTGCTTGTGGAGGATATGTTAGTTTTTTCTTGTTTGGCAGTACATGGGGACAATAAAAAGTCTCCAGGGGATGTGAGATTGTTCCATTAAATAATAAGTTTTTTTTAATATTTTATTTTTTATTTATTTATTTGACAGAGAAAGAGATTACAAGTAGGCAGAGAGGCAGGCAGAGAAAAAGGGGGAAGCAAGCTCCCCACCGACCAGAAAGCCCGATGCAGGGCTCGACTCCAGGACCCTGAGATCATGACCTGAGCCGAAGACAGAGACTTAACCCACTGGGACACCCAGGCATCCCTAAATAATAAATTCTATGCAAGAAGAAACACAGTAGAGACAAAGTCTCCTAAAAGAGACAGAATGACTCCAACCCTCTAAGACTGGATTAAAGGCATAACAGAGATGAACCAAGACCATCCACCAGACATGGGGTTGGCATCCCCACCTGAGGTGTGTTCAAGAATGAGGCCCTGCCTGTTCCAAGTTCATCAGAGCAAGTGAATATATCCCACATACAGTTATGACTGATTGCACTCTCACAGCTCAAGACTAGTCAACACCAAGCCATCTAACTAGCTCCCATTTGTCTGATTCCAGGCTCCCTAAGCAATCTACTATTGACAGTTGGCCTGAAGAGTATTCTATAGGAAAAGACAGGTATAGGCCATTAAAACATATTTTATCTGCATGGCATCTGTGTTTTTCAGTATAAATTTTAAAAAGTGACATTTGTTTTCATCCAAAAGCCTATATATTTGGTTGGAGCAAATCTTTCTCAAGCATTGGATCTGCTTTCATGATGCTGGCTGAATCAAGCCTTGAGCCTGTAAGGCTAGGGGCAGACCCTAGACTTTGGGGAGGTCAACACCATTATCATTTTGTGACGCCTCTTTGGGTCAGCCAGCTCTCCCAGACATGCCCTACTCAAGACCTTCAAATCACATCTCTAACTTCCACTTGAGTTGTTTCCCCATAGCCCCCCCCACCCCCACTCCCAGGAACATGCTGGGCTACCCTAAGCCTCATCTCCCAGAACCAATGACATAATTTGCAAGGTATCTGCCTGCGAATGATGTTCCCCTCTTTGATCGATTACCTGTTATCTCTAGGGATTAAACACATAACCCAGTTTCTGGGTACCTCGCTCTGGTTAAGTGAGTAGAAAAACTCTTTTGGAGGCATCTTGAACACTCCCGATTCCAAGCATCTTACTTGGGGAGGGTGGTCCCCAGAGAGACAGTAACGGCTTTCTAAGGTAACAGAGGGGTTGTCAGATGATCCCCACCAACCAGATGTTTACAGACTCGCCTTACCATTAAGCTTTCCAAGGATGTCAGCAAGCACGGTCTTTCCGCCTACTCTCCATGGCAAAATCCCAATGCCTCAGAGAGTGCCAGACCCATAGCAGGGGCTCAGTAACTGTTACAGAGTGGAGTGAGAGAAGGCAGGCAATTCATTCTCTCCCTTTCCTCAGTTCCCACATCAGCCACAAGCGCATGTTGCTATGAGTACCAGCCCTCATTACGCAGAGTGATTCTCAGAAGCATGAGAGGGTGGGAGGAGTCTGCTGTGTATCAAAGGCCTGATGTTGCCCCACCCCCTCCCCAGGAGATTCTAGAATGTTCACTCAGATCCCTTTGGAAAGAAGACTAAAGAAAGCATTTGATTTCCACCAGCTGGGCATCTGGCAACATTGGGCAGAGCCAGGCAGAGCCCAGGGAGCAATGGGGAGGACGGAGGGGATGCTCCAAGGGTGTGTCCACCCACACAATCGGAGACCCACTGCCAGGCCTGGCGTTTGCCATTCCCTGCATGGAAAATGGTAGGTAACTTTGTTTTTAGAAAAACCAGTCTCTCTCTCAAAAGATGCAGTCCCTGGGCAGAAGTCAGGGAGATCAAGGGGCCACCATCCATGCTTCTCTGTAAAGCTGCATTTCCTTCTGGCCAGAGACGAAGTCTGTCTCTCTCCCTGCTTTAACTAAAGTAGGGACCTGCCAACTGCCTCACCTTTACACTCCCTGCTGTGCACACACACGCCCAGCTCCAAGGCCACGGCCACCAGCATCTTAGGAGCACATGGGCACACACAGAGAGCCAGAGACCCACCTGTGTCACCACCAATGATGTGCCTGGGTGGGCCTGACACTTTGATCTGGGCTTGGTTCACCACACAGGCTCCACCAGCAGGCCATTCGCGGAGAGGAGGTGCCCGGTCCTTAGTGCTGAATGAAGCCTCCGGGACTGGGACACGAGAGGCCCTTTGAAGGGAAACCCACTGGGACAGGTGGAAAAGAGGCTTCAGGGGGCAGAACCGTGGGCTGGGGAGGGGTTCCTGAGGACACGAAAGCGCTGGGGCAGAAAATGGTCAGATGGCAAATCAGCACCACAGGACCCACCCCTCTGTGTCCACAGCCTCTGGGACCTCCAGGGCCCCTCAGATCTTCGGTGGGCGCTGAGAGAAGGATGTGGAAGTGGCTGGTGCAGGCAGCCAGAAATAGCCCATCGCGGCCTCAAACGTCCTCCTTCCCACCCATCACCAAAGCAAGAGCAACGCAGCCACGTGAGCTTGCCCCGAAGGCATCATGCAAAGCCGGAGCAGGGACAGGTGGGAAGAGGGCCTGCTGCCCAGATTCCTGCCCCTTCGGAGTTCTCTGGAGGCAAGGGCTGGTTTCCCCCTAGCAACTAACACCTTACGAAGTGACTTCAGATAAAAGCCTCCCTTAGAGCCTCAGCAGCCCAGCGTGGCTGCTCAGGTTCCAGTTAATAATCAAAACCTACTGCCTGCCCACACCAGCCCGGTGCTGTTCAGAGAGAACAGGAAGACCCCGCTCTCCCAGGCACATCGACAAAATGATCGGACGCCCCGAATAGTAAAAGCTCGTTTGAACCCAGAAACCCGTGGGAGGAGCAGCCCCTAGTTAGGGAGTGCTGGCCCCAGGCCAGGCCAGGCACTAAACACTCAAAAGGTCCTCTTCCTTCCAAGTAGAGATTCCCTTTAGGCCCTTTTTATAAAGGCGACATGGAAGGGTTGAGCTCCTGCCCTTGACAATGCCCTTCATCCCTCCATCCAGTAGGGTCAATTTATAAAACCAAGACCTGGAAAGAAGCCTGTTGCTAAGAAGACTGTTTCCTCCCAGACATGAAAAGAGAAGCCCCCCTCCCTGCCCTTCCACCCATGTGGTTTTCCACTGCCTCCTTACTCCATCTACCAAATATTTGCCAAGGTCCTATGTGTCTCCCTCGCCCACCTTCGTTAGCCTCTCCCCCGACACTAATCTAAAATATTTAGCATCACAAAGTAATGATTAGAAGGTCTAGCCCCACTGGACTCCGGGGTCTTGGCCTGACTGTGTGTTCACTGGTTCCCCAAGATGCGCATTTTGTAAGTAGCCAAGAGCTCCCCCAACAAAGCAAAGCTAAAAAGTACCTGTCTTCAAGGACGCAGGATCCTCCTCCTTTTTATTTTAATAAGAGGGAAGTTAAAAAGCTTTCCAAAGCACTTAGAGCACTGAATTATAAAACATCAGAAAAAGAAGATTTTCTGTTTCCCTATCCTCGGCACTGTTGTCCCTATCCTCAGCAGCCTGGTCAGCAAGGAGGGACAGAGGAGGGTGGACTGGAGGTATTCCATGGTCCAGCTTTGGCCAAGGAGCAACCCCTCCCCAGAGAAACTTGGCCCTTTTGGAAGTGCAGGTGTCCCCCGCTATCCAAAAGTAGGGCATTCCTAGGAATCCTTCCCTTAGCCGATGTGGCATAAGGCAAAGAAGGAACGCCAGTACCATTAATTTATATGGAAAAAATTTTAAGCATTCCCAGACCCAAAAAGTCACCTCTATGAGGCTTTTCTGATACCATAGGGCACATCTTGTTAACAGATGCGCAAAACAAATAATCAAGATACACGGCAGATGGTCACAGACAGTTCAAAGCTGGCAGCTTCATGGGGGAGATGCTGCGTGTGGCTCCCAGGGACAGGGCTTGGTGGCACCATTCTCATGAAGGCCGTCTAAAGCCCAGGGGAAAATCAACACTAAAGGCTATTTTCACTTTTTGCCTTTTTCCCTAAAAGTGAAAATCCTCTTCAGATTTTTTTAGGTTGGTGAGACCAGGTACTAACGTAGGTCTTTCGTAAAGGTGAAGTGGGGGTAACACGAACTTTCAGGAAGCCAGGGGTACCTGTATGGAGCTAGACTTCCTTCTCTCGGGTGCTCTAGAACAGGGGTCCTCAGAGCAAGGTCCTGGACCAGCATCAGCGCCTCCTGGCCCCTTGTGGGAAATGCAAATTCTCAGCCCCCACCCGCCCTCCCCGGCCCTATGAAGTCAGAACACCAGGGTGGGGAGCCCACCCTCTGCATTTCTGATCCTCCCTCACACGGAAACCCCTGCTCTGGGTGCGGAGAAACCTGGCTGTCCTTACCCCACTGGGCTCTTCAACCCAGTTGCAAAGTCCGTGACCGAAGCCAGGGAGAACTTATGCAACGGGCGCTGCTCAGGACTGGGTCCCCATGTTGAACTCGGACTTCCTGAGTCCCCTCGGAGACGAACATGTTATTTCCCCCACCACCAGGGCTCCAAACGTCTTCAAACTCAATTTTCTGGCCAGCCTCGGCCTCCTGCTCCCTTGCCAGGCAGGTGGAGGCGGGGGTCCCAAAACCCTCTGGGACCATCACGGATGAAATGAGGCCAGTCTCCATAAGTTGCCCTAAACCAAGTCTGGCCCTTCCTAAGGCCTCAGAAACACAAGTTCCCCTTTTTCCCTCTTGCTTCTCCCACCCCCGCAGAGCCCAGCCCAGGCTGACTCCATTCTTCAGCCACTCCCAGGAAGCAGACCCTCTAGAGCAAGTACCCCACGGGGCTGGGGTTCTGGGAGATCAGCTGAGTCTCCCGTCCGATGCAGGACAGCTAACAGGCCAGTGAACCAGGTGGCGGGAGCCACACAGACCGACTTCTGTGGGCCTCACACCTTCCCCACAACTTGGAGCCACTTGTTTTCCTCTATGGCAAGCCCAGCTGGCTGCTCACCCGCCTATCTCAGAGCCCCTGGAATTCTCTAGAAGTCACTCAGTCTGCCAGCTCTTCTTCAGACAGGACAGCCCCAGGGGCTGGAAAGACGGTGTCCGGGACCAACCTGCTCTCCAGATGCCACAGAAAGTCCCCTTCCTTTCTCTGTCCCTAAGAACCTCCTTTTGTGCCTCATTCAAGGGCCTGGAAGGCCAACAGCGCCCAGACTCTCCTACCTCAGAATCCAAGCTCGTGAATGGAAACCCAGAGGGACTGAAAAAGCATCTGAGTGAGGTACATACTTTCCAGAAATAAAACAGGTATTCTTTTTGTCTTAGGTTCTCCTATCTCCCCTGCCCCCGCCGGGCACGAGCATTAGCAAGCTGAGCTGGCCCCTGACGAAAAGACGGTATTGAATGTTTAGTCAGTATTCATAACACTGTACGTGAAGCCAGCGCTGGGCTAGGCCTCGGGGTCCGCACACTGAGCGGGACAGTCCTCCTCTCGCCGACCTCAGTGTGGAGAGCACCCACAAGCAACCCACGAGCAAATAACCAAGGGTAAATGTAATTAGAATGCCTGGTAAGTGCCAGGGAGGAATGAGGTGCCACAGTGGACTGAAGGAGACCCCAGAGCTGGGGGGTAGGGGGCTGAGGAGGGGATGCTTAAGCCAAGACCCCAAGACCCGAAATGGGCCATCTGGGCAAACTCAGGTGGAAAAGAGACCCAGGCAGAGGAAAAGAGACCACAGGTCAGAAAGCAGGTATGGAAAGCATCACATGGAGGGGCGCCTGGGTGGCTCAGTCAGTTAAGCGGCTGCCTTCTGCTCAGGTCATGATCCCAGGGTCCTGGGATCGAGCCCCAAGTCGAGCTCCTTGCTCAGCAGAGAGCCGGATTCTCCCTCTCCCACTGCCTGCTGCTCCCCCTGCTTGTGCTCTCTTGCTCTCAAATAAATAAATAAAATCTTTACCAAAAAAAAAGAAGTGTCTCCTGGGTTTAAGGAATACAAAGAGGACCCTGGAGTGGGCCAAGCGAGAGGGTGAAGAGGGGAGCAGGACAGGATGAAGGTGAAAAGTTGGGCAGGGCCTGGACATCAAAAGACCTTGGGTTTAAACCCCAGGTCCCCGTCCCTCAACAAGCGGACAGCTTGAGGCAAGTCCCTCCCCCTCTCTGAGCTTCAAGTCAGCGCCCTCCTCTATAAAACGATGATGACAGTAACCTCACGTGGTTACCAGGGACCAAAAATGACATGATGACGGTAAGGCTAACGAACCATGGTAAATGATCGTGAAACAGAAGCTGTTATCATAAGCCACTCGTCTCCTGATCATCCCTGCCCACCTTTAGCAACACTGAAATTACTAGGTGGGAAAACAGGAGCTATGAGAAGAAACGGTGATAAATTGGGGGGTGGGGGGGCTGAGTCCAGAAAATCGGGAGTTTGATCAGGAAGGGCCTTACTAGTTTTTGTAGGCGCTGGTGACCTCAACAGGGTGACTATGTAGTCCTTGCTTTCACTGTAATTGTGTTACTTAAATACCACAAGGAGGTGTGGTGTTTTCTGTTACTTTCATAACAAACTACCAAGAAGTTTGTGGCCGAAAATAACACAAATTTATTACCTCAGAGTTTCTGTGGGTTCCAAGTCCCACACGGGTCCCACTGGGCTAAAATCACACTATCGGCAGGGCTGTGTTCCCTCTGGAAGCTCTAGGGGAGAATCTGATTCCAAACCCATTCAGGTTAAGTAAGTTCAATTCCTCGCAGTTCTAGGACTGAGGTCCCTGTCTCCTTGTGGCCTGGGAGCCAGGACCACACGTACCTCCTAGAGGTCATTCTCCGGCCCCTGCTTGTGGGCACCTACATCTCAGGACAGCAACAGGGCACCAAATCCTCCTCAGGCTTGCAATTTCTCTCGCCTTCCTTGTCCCCCACACCTTTCCCTCTTCAGCCAGAGAAAATTCTGCTTTGAAGAGCTCGTGTGATTAGACCGGGCCCACCTGTGCCCAGTTGTCCATGATAATCTCCCCATTTTAAACTCTATCATCTTAATGATATCTGCAGAGATCCCTTTGCCATGTAATCCAATCTGTTCATTCAGAGGGTCCAGGGATGAGACCATGGACATCCATGGGGGGGTCATAATTCAGCCCAACACAAACAATAAATGGCTTTCCTGATCCATGATAGAGCAACCTAGATTGTCAACAGGCATAAGAACCAAGAGTTCCATTCAGAGCATGTGGATTCACAGAGCCTGAAAGGAACAGACAAGAACACCTCAGAGTCCCTGAGACAGAGCTAGCAGGGAAGGGGGCCAGGCCACGAAACAGAAAACCAGCCCCAAGAATGGGCCCCGGTGGATGGTGAATGCAGAAATCCTGGCCCAAGGCAGAAACCCGTTACTCTAGGGGGCTGGGGGTGGGCAAATGGGCAAAGGGGAGCAGGGGGATGCAGCCCTCCAGTTAGGGAACAAATAAGTCACAGGGATGACAGGCACAGCCTCGGGGACATAGTCAGTGGTATTACAACAGCACTGTGTGGTGAGAGAGGGTGGCTACACTGGGAGCATGGCATAAAGTACAGCGTCGCGGAATCACTATGTTGTACACCTGAAACTGATAGAACATCATTCAGTTAAAAGAAAGAAAGAGGGAAGGAAGGGAGGGAAGTAGGGAGGAAGGAAGGATGGACGGGAGGGAGAGAGGAAGGAAGGAAGGAAAGGAGGGAGAGAGGAAAAGAGTGAAAGAGGAAGAAAGGCCCAGTCACTCTATGATACAAGATCAAAGCAGCCTAGAGCAAGGTCGGCTAGATGTTGGGTCTCTCAGCCTCCTGAATTAGGTGCCCTGAGCATTTTCTGACTAAGAACAGAGTAGCCTAAACCTATAAGCCTTCTTCCAGTGTCTCCAGCTGGAAAAACTTTGCTTTGAAAGGAGAGAACAAGGTAAGTCATCACTGTAGAAAATATGGCAGAGAGAATTCACAAATGGTCTTGTCTTAGCAATATTGTCCTTCTATATTCAAGTACCAAGAGGTAGAAGAATCCTCTAGTTAGTTCGTGGAGATGTTCATTTGCTTTCTTTGTCTTTGATCTGTGTGTGTGTGTGTGTGTGTGTGTGTGTGTCCTTGACTTTTAAAGTTAGACCAGTCCCTTCCAGTCCCTGGACCTGATGAAAAGTTAATTATACTGCTATATGTTATAAAGGTAAGAAATGTAAAATCTATAATCCAAGGGAAATATAAGAGGCAGCAGAGCCTTCCCTAGAGCACAGCACCTTGGTGCAATTGTTTTGGGTCATAATACCCAAGACACCAACAGGTGGATGAAGGAGGTGATGCAGAGAACATACCCACCTCCCTTCCACCACCACCCCAGGCTTTCTAGAAAAAGACTTAAGAGAGACCTCATTTCCTAGCACCCTCTCCTGTGTCATCAAAGGCAGAGGGGAGACAATTATTTCAGCATCCAAAACCAATAGTGCTTGTTCTTTTCCATACACTCCATTTCCATTCACTTCCTCATCTCTGAGGCTGCTTTTCCTTCTAGCGACTCTCTCCACCCCCAGCAGTTCTACGGATGGCTGGGCCAAGTGTTGACTCTCTCCGCTTCAGTGTTGCTAGTGGTGTTTATGTTAACTAGATTTTCCCTGAACAGGAACTATTACAGGTCAGGGTACAGGAGGGATACCCTTCAGTGTGGTACGCTCTGCCCCCAGTGCCCTCGGGATGGCTCAGAACCCCAATGCAAGAGATGCTCTTAGCATTCATTTCAGGCCCAAGTCCAAAAGCTCTTCCTGTGGATCTCCCCCACGTGACGGCTGTGAGAGGTGGGGCGGGAAGAGGGAGGCCCAAGGTAGCAGGGTTCTGTGCAATCCACTGAGCAGGTGGCTGAGGTTCTCGGAGCGGGTTCTGTGAACACGCGCTGTGCTCTGCTGCCTCCCAGAGTTGAAGCTGTATGTGCTGTGTTGAGCTCGTCCCCGGGTCCTCACCCAGCTCTGCCAGCAGCCTGCTGGGTGGCCTTTGCCAGGTCACCTCACCCCTCCTGGAACTCAATGTCTTCAACCATAAACCAGGGCTTTGGGATTAGATAAAGCACCTTCCAGCTCAGTGAACCCCCAAGCCTAGCATGCGACTCCCCTTCTCCCATCCTTGACCAAACAAGTCGCCCTATTCAGGGTGCTTAAGGGTTCTTTCCTCCAGCTTGGCTCTGGAGTATTATTAACTTGGTAGAACACAATGTTCCAGCGTCTAACGCGCCCTTCCCAGCTAGACTGTGAGCCCCGAAGGGCAGTGGGGGTCTTGTCGTCCTTCTGTACCCCCGACTCTCACTGTGCTGTAGGTGGGGCTTCCCAAACTCGTCGTAAGGAAAACTACAGATGCCACGGCCCCCAGGCCAGACTTGACTGCATGAGTCTCAAGGAGAAGGAGACTGTCCCTTTCAACACTTCCCTGGGGGACTCTAAAGAGAAGCCTACTTAAAAGCCACCTGGTAGGACAGAGCATGCAGTCAGGGCTCAGTTTGCTGAAAGCACATTGAAGTCCAGCCGCCTAGTAGCCCAATCAGAAGAAAGAGAAATGGAAACTCCTCGTGGGTCAAGCATAAGGAACAATCTAGCTGTCCAGGCCCATGGGAGGAGAGCTTTCTCTGGCTGTCTTCCTGTCTTCCTGTGATCGGGTTAGTTTTTTCTGGAATGGCTGTATTCGCCCATCGGAATCATAATGATTATTTATGGGGTGACAAGCGCCCTAAATGAAGAACACGATAAGGCCAAACTCCTCCACCAGGGAAGGGGAGTGGGACCGTAAGGGTGTGAGACCGGCCGAAGGATAAGAAGGTAAAGCTACTTGAGCCCTCCGCCGATCAAAGTTTGGTCTGTACGTTTTCTGGACTCATGTCGGTCCGGAATGCAGTGATGTGATGGACAAGGGGACGACAGGAAGGAAGGCAGAGGTGGGAGGAAGAGCGGAGGGGCCGGAGAGATTCTGATTCTACCCTCTCTCTTGCAGCCTGGAGCCCATCCCGGAGAAGATCCCGGAGAAGAAGTTCGTGTTGATCATAGTCCCCTTGATCTCGACGAGCCTCGCAGCAGCATCAAGGATCGGTTTAGCGGTGGAGGGTCAGGGGGTCACAGCTCAATTCCCGAACATTCTAAGCTGCGGGACGGGCAGGGGAAGCCCTTCACCAGAGGAGATCACATTGGAACGTCTGCTAGAAAGGCCAACAGCATTAACAGCCTTAATAAGCTCACAGTTCTCCAACTTCGGTGGGCGTCAGAATCTCCCAGGGATCTTGTTAAAATTCACATTCCTGGGCCCCACCCACGGGGAGTTTTTCCCTAGCACCCATCTTGACCCAAAGCCCTGGGAGTTCCAGGGGAGGAGGGTTGGCAAGAAGCTGTCATCTCCCTTTTGCTCCGTTTCTGCATCTTAGGAAATGGACGGAGCCCACTCTCAGCCTCCGAGAGGCGCGTCAGCGAAGACTTGCTTGGCTCCTAACTTGACAGTGGTCTACCAGACCTCTGGCAGGGCCAAGCTGCCCCAGCTGCCTACAGTCTCACTTGTAGTTAAGCCCATACTGACGGGAGCTGTGTTCTTGCTCTGAAGCACTCCATGGGGAAATGCAGCCCTGGGTATGTATCAGGAAGGCAGCCGATACCCGAGAACTCACTGAAAATGTGGCTGGGATTAGATTACCCCCGTTGAGCTGGTCAGGTCAGATTTCCAGATGCAGGGAAGGCCTTCTGGGGACAAGGCTTCAGATGGCCTACCCCATCACAGTGTTCTATTTTGGACGATCATATTTGCTTGCAAAGAAAGGGAGCGTGTCCGTGTATCTGTGTGAGCATGTGTGTGTGCACATGTGTGTGTACTCGGAAGTGTAAAGGCAAGACACGTTCTAAGGTACACAGCAACAGTGGATTCCCTAGACCTATGTGCACAAGGCTCTAAAGATCACGGTTCATTTTTTTCTTCCTTTTGCCGAGGATAAGACCTTTTTACTTTAGAAGCATTGACTGAACACGTCCAGGTATCATAAGGTGCACAAACCCTTACACTATCAGAACTTAACAGACTAGCTAAAGAATTTTGCAAGCGAGGGATACATTTCACTTTGCTTCTTTTGAATCTGTTCCCAGTTTCCCTCCTCACAGAGCCCAGACCATTTTGCCAGGATTGACTGACCAGCTACGAGGCTCCCAGTACTGTCCAGGTGCTGTGGAGTATACCAAAAAAGCATAATAAATCACTGGGGTGCTAAGTTTAGCAGACATCAAATTAATCAGAGAAGAAAAGAAGACAAATTTATAGTACCAATAATAGGTACATAATGCAAGTGTCTTTCTCCTAAATCACAGTTTTTCTCAATTAGGGTAACGAATAGTTCCCTAAGAGGGAAAAAACTTCAGAGACCTTCCAGTTTGACTCAAAACTTTTATAATGTTACTTGAATAAGCATAAACATAAAAATCGGTATAAATTTTTTTAATTGATAAACACCAAAGCAAATTTTTTAAATTACATACCAAAAAAAAAAAAAAAACCTGAAAAGCCAAATACTTTTCACATTCGCAACACCAATTTAATAATACTGCTTTGCTGAAAGCGAATTAATAGTCTTTAATAATAGAGATAGCCTCAGGTCTGGTTCTTTACTTAATCACGGGCTTCGTATTTTGACTTTCAGAATACTAATTCAGAGAGGGCTTACTTACGGAAGAATGCTGTTCAAAGTGATATTCATGGTTTTAAGGTTTTTCCTCCTAGTTCAGAATAATCAGACCTCGTACTTCACCAAAACTTGCCACATGCAATTTTCAACTGCCTATTTTAATGATATACCATCTGATAACGCTGTAAAGCTATCGAATTCAGCTGAAGATGAGATTAACACTGTGACACTCTCGAATCTGCATTAAATTTAATCCTGTTATTACCTGTATTTGGAGAAGAAAACTTCTTTGTTGTAAATTTACTACTATACTTACGTTTTATAAAGTACAAGTTGCAAAGTACTGAGCCGCCATATATCTGCTTATATGTTGTGATGGTTAATCTTACATGTCAGCTTGGCTAGGCTAAGGGATACCCAGATAGCTGGCAAACAAACAAACAAACAAAAAACATATTATTTCTGAGTATGTCTGCGACAATGTTTCCAGAAGAGATTAGCATTTGAATCAATAGTCCGAGTTTTAAAAAAAAATTGCTCTCACCAATACAGGTAGGTATCAACCCATCCATTAAGGGCCTGGATAGAATAAAAATGGGGAAGAAGAGTGAATTTGCTCCCTGCTTGAGCTGGGACATCCAGCGTCTCCTGTCCTCAAGCATCAGATCTTAGCCTGGGACTCACACCATTGGTTCCCCTGGTTCTCAAGCTTTTGGGATTGGACTAGAACCATACCACCAGATTCCCTGGGCTTCCAGCTTGCAGATGGCAAGTCACATGACTTCTCAACCGCCATAATCATGTGAGCCAGCCTCTCATAAAAAACCTCTTTCTAGGGGCGCCTGGGTGGCTCAGTGGGTTAAAGCCTCTGCCTTCGGCTCACGTCATGATCTCAGGGTCCTGGGATCGAGCCCCACATCGGGCTCTCTGCTCAGCAAGGAGCCTGCTTCCTCCCTCTCTCTCTGCCTGTCTCTCTGCCTACTTGTGATCTCTGTCCATCAAATAAATAAATAAAATCTTACAAAAAAGAAAGAAAGAAAGAAAGAAACCTCTTTCTATATGTCTTTATACACTCTATTGGTTCTGTTTCTCTCAAGAACACTGACTAATGCCCATGTGAAATTCCCCTGAGGCAGGTGCGGGTTCTCCAGCCTCTAGCGTGCCTGCTCCCACTCCACGTGGGAAGAGGACACAGCTCTTCCCCCTTGCTTCCTTACTGGAAACTACAAAGCTTCATTCCTACAACCACTGTGACTTCCTTTGGCTTTCACTTGGTGCAGATGGGATTGGATACAAAAGTGTAAATGCCAGTGCGAAAATATTATGACAGTTTCAAATGGTCATCCAGGAGGTCTTGGATTAGCATTTTTACAATTTTACCAAATCAAAATTATAAAGTTCAAAAATTGTTGAAAAGAAATAAGAAGGGGTGCCTGGGTGGCTCAGACAGTTAAACGTCTGACTCTTGGTTTTGGCTTACATCGTGATCTCTGAGTCCTGGGATCAAGCTCCGCATCAGGTTTCACACTCAGCAGTGAGTCTCCCTCTACCTCTGCCCCTCCCCTTGCTCGTGCTCTCTCTCTCTTCCTCTCATATAAATAAATAAAATCAAGAAAGAAAGAGAGAGAGAGAGAGGAAGGACGGGAGGAAGGAAAAAGGAAGGAAGGAAAGAAGGAAGGAAGGGGAAACCCCTGAGAATGCTGAGATGTACTCATTGCTCTCCAGGCCGACTTTCCATCTCCCACTTCTCTGTGCCAGGCGACACTGGGGCACACTCAAAAATCAGGCACATCAAAAATATGAACTCAATGTTGAAGGGCAAGAGCTAAAACCGAGCACTAACTAAATGCAATTTAAACTGCAAAGGAAAAGCATCTGAGACGTTAATCCCCTTGCATAAGCTGCACCCTCAGTTCCTCACCCAGCCCCCAGACCTGAAATTCCCATCTCTCTCCTCATAACATCTCCTTGTATCCCAAGTTAGAATCTCCATTTACCTTCTGGGAAAACCAGAGCTCGCAGCACCAGCAGCGACCACGATGCCTGCCACACCCCCTTTCTCCTTTTAAGGATGTTTCTCAAGTCTAAATTACTTAATCTGGAGGAGGGTCCTGAGAATTTTCCTAGGTTGCCACTGATGGCCACTAACACCCCAAAATCCTGAGAACAATCCAGTGGATTTGAAATTTCCCCTTTTCTAATGGGTCCAGAAGGATCTTCTAGGTCAGATTGCCTTTGTGATCTCTCAGTTATTTCCTGTTCCTTTAATTGTTGGACCTGTTGAAACAGGTCCATTTACACACACGCACACGCACACGCGCACACACACACATACACACAGAGGGAGAGAGAGAGAGAGAGAAAGAGAGCACAGCACAAACAATTCTCAAAGACTGTAGCTTCTCTTGGGAAGGAAATAATCTCCATCCATGAGGTTAGAAAATTCTATTACTATACAGAACAGTGTTTACTTCCTTCCTCTATTCCTCTTCAGCTTACAGAATGAGAAAAGAGATCACACTTTCCTTAGTAGCTGTTCCCTCAGTACAAGAAAAGCTGTGAGCTGACCCTTCTAGGGAGAACTCATCTAAAATCTTTGCCAATGGCTTGCGCCCTCTGGTGACTGGCCTTTGGGGAAAGGGAAGGCTGTGAGGCTGTCTCCATTACAAGGATTATTGGTTCTCAAAATAGTGAGTAAACATCAACATTTCCTGAGTATCAAGGAGGCTTCATGCACAAGGGAAGAGTTGAGTCAGCCCTGAAGGACAGGGAGGATCTGCATAGGTGGATGGAGGCATGGGCTGGGGCAGGTGGAGGGAGAAATAAGAATGAGGAACAGGCATCAGGAAGGGTAAAGAGCCTGCTGTGGGCTGGAGAGTGTGAGGACACTGGGGCAGAAGGAAATAGTGGGACATGGGTGAGGCAGATTACTAGGTTACTAATCTAGCAGACTGAGTTCAGGCTTAATCCAAAAGACCATGGGGAACCATTCTATTTCTTTGAGTAGAGAAGAGAGAATTTAGAAGTAAAGTGACAGGTAAATCTGGCAGTAGTGGACAGGATGCATTGGTACAGACACAAGTTAAGGAGTTCTTACAATCCAGGTAATGAAGCCCAGATTGTTTGACTCTAGTTCCAAATGGGCTAGTGCTGGGTCACACAGTGATAAACCCGAAGTCCACAAGCATCCTGCCCATCCAGGAGGAGAAGCTCATTTCTTCAACTCATATAGGCTAAAATTTAGTGAGACAGCAGTAATGAAGCCCAGGTAAGAACTACCAAAGTCCCTCTCTGTGTTCCAATAGATACCATACCTACACACGTCCGGCTCAAAGACCCATGATCTCCTGTGTTCTTTTTTATTAAAATATGTCACCAGAATCTCCCAGCACTTTCCAGTTGACTCCCACTAGTCTAGAGCAATAGGGCAGTAAGAGGCAAGTCTAAACATTCCCAGAATCTTGGGGGTATGCGCACCCTGATGGCACTCACATCCCATGCCAGTATCAGCTATCCATTGCCACAATGTTGTTGCATAACGAACAACCACAAAACCCCAGTGGAGTACAGAAATAAATATTTCTGTTTGCTCTTGACTGGATGGATTGGCTGGACCATCCTGCTAATCTGAGCAGGCTCACTCATGTGTCTGGCAGGTCAGCTGGGGACCAGCTGGTTTAAGATGGCCTCAGATGGGATGACTCAGCTCCATGTGCCTCTCATCCTCCAGGAGCTAGCCCAGTTTTGCTCACATAAGGAAGCAGAAGTTGAAGACGAGGAAGAAAGCAAACGAATTTTCACAAGTCTGTACTTCAGTCCAGTTTGCTCCCCATCCATCAGCCACAACAAGTCACACATCCCAGAATCAGAGTGCGTGGAGACACACAGCAAAGGGCAGATACAGAAGGGTCATTAATGGGGGGGCCACTGATGACACCAATATTTCGCAGCCCTGGAAAGAAAAAAGACTGAAAGAGATTTGAATTCCAAAAGCAGATCAAGACCTGGATTGAGGAAGGAAATCTCCATGGTGACACTAGGAAGGAAATGGTAGAACAGGTCACCAGGAGAATTGAACCTTGAGTGTTAGAAAGACTGATGAGCCTTGAGGTGCCTGGGTGGTGCAGTTAGTCAAGCATCCAACTCTTGGTTTCAGCTCAGGTCATGATCTTAGGGTCCTGGGATTGAGCCCCACATCAGGCTTTACAGTCGGATAGGAGGTCTCTCTCTCTCTCTCTCTCCTTCTCCCCTTGCTTGTGCTCTCTTTCTCTTGCTCTCTCTCTCTCTAAAATGGATAAATAAATCTTTATTAAAAAGAAGGAAAGAAAGACTGATGAGCTTCAAACACACCCCATGGCACATTCTTGCCTCCCCACACCTGTGAGCAGTGCAAGCATGGGCAAAGACTGGCTCTTGTGGTCTTTACCACAGGTGATCACAAATACTTTTGCTTTCCCTACCAACTGGATTTTTCCCTTCTGCATTCACCTGTGATCTGTCCACCTTAAATAAACTCTCATTTGACTCCATATGCCTCTCTAGCCAGCATTCTTGAAATATAAGGAAGAAAAAGAGTAGATGGGATGCAGAGAATACTGGTGACCTTCTATGTCTGTTCCCTTCAAATTAGCAGAGTAAGACCTAAGTTAGAAGCAGAAGGGCCTGGTCATGACCAACCGGGGAGAGGAAGATGGGATCCTGATCTGCCTATGTCATTGGAAAGACTGCAAAGTTTAGAACATGAAGCCATTGTGTATCTTTTACTCTCGACTATGAGAGATGGAATAACCCAACTTGTGCAAGATGTGGGCAACCTCCTCAAACCTTAACAAAGAGATGAGACATTCATTTCACAAAATTCCCAAGACTCTACTTCCCAAGGAAGGGGGATCCCAAGAGCAGAGTAAAGTTGAAGAAGGCTCCTGGCTTCCTGATGAGACAGAGGAACAACCTGAGGTGAGGAGATTCGAACCAAGGG
This sequence comes from Lontra canadensis, assembly GCF_010015895.1. Lineage (NCBI taxonomy): Eukaryota > Metazoa > Chordata > Mammalia > Carnivora > Mustelidae > Lontra > Lontra canadensis. The sequence continues at coordinate 10,325,277 of NW_022630996.1, forward strand.
CTTGGGGAACAGCCCATGAAATGCCCAGGAGCAGGGACAACTGGAAGATGAGGAAAGTGGGAGCCAACAGCATGGGAATGACCTCCAGAGAGGACTTCAAGAGCAGGGCTCAGCTCAGAGAAGCAGAACAGACTGAGGGGCCATAATCAGCAGGAAGCTCTGCAGTCAAGACTGAAGGGGACAGTTGGGGGAAACAAGAGCCAGGCCAGTGGGGCATGTGGCCTGTGTCCAACCCGGGTCAGAAAACAAGAGCTGGCATCTGGGACCAAAACAGACCAAAGCAAAAGGCATGGCCTCAGTCTGGGGTTCTCAGGGGCAGTGAACAGCCAAGAAAAATGGGAATTCCAGGGCTGGCCAGTTGGCCAAAGCAAGGACATGGCCAAGTATAGGAGAAGGTGAGGAGAGCACCTTAAGTAGATGGTCAGTGCCCACATGTCTGTGTGGGGCTGGGATGGTAACAGGGACAGTATGGGCCATCTCCCTCCCCTGAGCAGCATTTCTTCCCTCAGATCCCTGAAACCTGAGTCAGATCTAAACGTAGATGTGAAATGCTGATGGGAGCAGACACGATGGGAACAGGAGGAACCATGCTTTCCGAAGCAGACGTACAGAGATCTCTTACACCTTCTCTGTCTTCTGTTTGGAGATGGACGCACCTATTGGTTACTTCTTAGAAGTGGGGGATCAATTATAATGCCCTCTCCTTCACCTGGGAACATCAAACTCTGCAATGAGGCTTGCGTAGGGTGGGTTTTTCCTACTCCTCTTCCCCCAGGAGTAAAAATAATTAATGCAGAGTCATATGATCACAGATAGCCGTTAGTGAGGCAACAGGCCAATGACCTTGCCCTTAATACTGCTCAGGTCAAACTAATTGCCCTCATGCAATAGAGGACAGCATGCCGGGGAGCCCAGCTCTTGGGCTGCAGCTTCGACGGTTAGCAAGGGGTCCATGGCCTCCTTCTCCTAAGTCAGAGCGCCATCTTGTGGAGAAGCGCTGAAGTCCAGGCTATGCCAACCCATTTCTTTTCTTTCGGTTCACCAGGTTTCTACTGGGTCTGTGTCTTCCAAATTGCCAGATGATACGGAGACATTGATTGCATTGTAAGAAAAGTAAGGTATCTCTGAGTATGTGAAGCTATTACCAGGTACAGGAGTGACACTAAAGATGACCCAGTCCCTAGAAGGTACCCTTCAGCATAGTTTTTGAAGACCTGCTACTTGTCTTCTTCCATTTGGGGCATTAATAGAAGTAGCAGCTCTGCCTCCCAGAAATTCCCCATTTAAGGCATGTCTGTGGGGTACAGGCTTCCCACAGGCTCCTCCGTTCAAGTCTGAAACACCCAGGTAGGCTTTCTGCACAAGCATGTGGGCAAGCCAGTGCAGTGGTGGTGAGCCAGCTCCCAAGGAGGAAGGGTCCTGCTTCATAGCATTTGTTGGTTTCCTTGCTGCAAATACTTCTACCCGGGCTGATTTCAAAGACTAGCATGACATCACTGCTGCTGAACTGAGGGGAGATTCATAGCATGTGCTCTCAGCAGTGGGGCAAGCTGGTTCCTGCACACCACCCAGCTCACAGACCCGTGTCTTGGGCTCACCTCAACAAGGCACATATCTTGACAAATTTGTCAATTTCTTCAATTAAGTTCCAAGAGGAATAACTGTATCTTTGTCAGCCCCCAACAGATATACTCAGCATCTCTGAAAGGCCCTGAATATTTTCACTGGAAAAGGGCCAGTAATGAGATTGGCAACCACTCCATCACCCAGCACAACACGTCTGGGAAAATGGTATTTATTAAGCACCTAATACATAGCAGGCAACTAATAAAAGATCTCATTTCTTTCTTGAAGCAACTCTATAAATAAGATGCTATGACTTTCCTTTCATAAATAAAGAAACTGGAGTTCTGGCATGTTAAGAGATTAGTCCACAGCTGTTTGGTGAGACAGTGACTCAACTGAGTGGTTCAAATTGGGACCTTTTGGACTCAAAGTATATCACTCTCTCCATGCATCCACACCACCCTTGAATGAGGGAAGCCAGATCAAAGAAAGCATTTTCACTAGTTTGCAAACCCCGTTCTACATATCACATCACCGTTCATGTGAAATGGAACCCTGCATTTGTGCAGTGCACAACTTGTGCACCCTCCTGTGGCCAAGCATGTATTTTCCTCCTTTCTTCTCTGTTACTTGTCCCTCGGGGCCATTTTCTCTTCCATAGCTTACACTAAAGCAGAAAAAAAAGTTTAAAAAACAGAAAAACACTCACTTCCACTTAAATGAAGGACAAAGATTTTCTTTTCAGAGGCCTGAGGGAAAGGAGAGAAGAGATGGTGGCCACTAAACACAGGAGTGGAGGATGGTCTGGACTCAGGAGGGCTGAGGAGTACTTTAAACAGAAGGAGACCCTTCAGTCAGAGAGGGCAGGAAGGGGAATGAACTGTCCCAAGTAGAAATTCTCTGCCAAGTTCTCCCATGAATAACATCCTAAACATATGTAAGTCCCCCTGACCTGCCGGTAGAGAACCTGGGGTAAGGGACCCCTCTGTGGGACAGAGACAGGAACAACTGAGTTCCTGGCCAAGGGGTACCTGAACAGAAATCAGTGGGGGCACCTTCCTGTGTGCAGGGGCAGTATGAAACATCCAACCTCCTCATGGGGGTTCTGCGAACCCCACCACTGGGGGTATACACGCCATACCAACACTAAAAGCAGGGGGCACCTGAGTGGCTCTGGTCATGCTCTCAGGGTCATGGGATCAAGTCCTGCATAAGGGTCCCTGCTCAGTGGGGAGTCTGCTTCTCCCTCTTTCCCTGTTCCTTCTCTCTCTCTCTAATAAATAAAATCTTTTAAAAAGCAAACGAACAGTACAAGCAGCATTGGGGATAAAATTATCAACTGGAATAACTACCACGAGAATTCCTCTTGGAGAGGACATTGTCGGGACGAGTAACTTGGAATATTAGGGTTTAGTGCTGACCCTTGAGGGGCATGGATGTCATGGGCACGAGGGCTGCACAAGACGGGGATCCAGAGCCGCTCTGCTGGGGAGGAGGTACCCTGGGAGGCAAGGAAGGAAGGGGGAGGAGCGAGGCAGGGGGAGCTCAACAGAAAGGAGAGGAAAGAAGTCAGCAGGGGGGCTTAGAACTGTGTGAAGGGCTGGGACGCCAGCCCCCTCCCGCAAGCACCCCACTCCAGGAAACATATTCAACTGGTGTGAGTGGGACTTTCTGGCCACTGAAGAAGCAGCTGTGGCCACATCTGGGCTGCTGAGGTATGGGCCTGGGACACATACGAAGGCTTGGGGACCAGCAGGGCTGCAGAGGCCTTGCCTCCAACAACCTCTCTGCACCCCAGAAATTTGAAGAAACTACAGGTTCAAGTTTAGCTATATGGTACGACGCTGGGAGGCCCCAGCTGATACCTGATTTATATAAATTCAGATGGTGGAAGGAGAAAACAAATTCCACCATGGGGGAGGGTTCAGAGACTGCCTCAGAGAGCAAGACTTGGTGCTGCAGCTTCCTTGGCCAAGAAGGCGCTGCATTGCGCATGCTCAAAGGCCCTTCCCAGCATTCCGCCAATTATTTCGCCCTCTTTCCTGTTGCGGGGGGCGGTCTGGGAGGCACCGGGGGCGCGGGGAGGGGCGGGGTAGAGGCAGGTTTCTCCCTGCTTCTGAAAGCTCCAGAAGCAATGTAGTGGGGCGGTGGGGAGAGGAAAAGCTTTTACGACCCCACCCCACCCCCGAAAACACCCGATGGATATGTTTGCCCTCAATCAAATAACGCCTACATATTGCAGGAGACCAGAGGGCTATATATTTTGCCACTTACAATTGATGGGAGGGGACCCCTTATTTAAAGTTTGAAGACTTGGGGACCAAGAATTTATTCTTATGCTGTGGTAATACCTTGACTATTTTGCCAATGTCTAAACATAACTACTTTGAGATATGCCTTCGCCTAAAACTAATAAATGCATTTTGGTATCACTAGCATTGGATCCATTGACCTGGAAGGGCAATTCCAACTAGCTGTCTGCTTGCAGGAGTCACAGATGGCCGCCACACCGCATGTCTGCAGAAGAGAGGAGCCAGTCCCCACAGCTGAGAGAGGCGGCCATCAGAAGCTCTGGAATTGTGAATGGAAGGTAAAGGGCTTTGAAGGCAGAGGGCACTGTCTTGCCGGACACCAACCATGGACCTTGCCCCAATCTCCTCTAACTTGTGGAAACCGCAGCGAAGGGCTCAGGTCCAAGCATTCCAGGGGCAACTAACATCTTCCCAGCCTGCCTGCGCGATGGGTTTCTTTGCTCTGCTTGTTTGCTTTCCTTTGATTCCTCTCTTCAAAGGAAATAGGGTGTGTTGATGTTTTCCATAAAGAATGTGCTTTCTGGATGATCTAAATCATCTTGCAATACAATGGAAAGGAAACAAAGAGGCAGAAGGAAGCAAGTCCCGTGGAATACCTCAATAAAATAAATATGTGAGTTTTTTATATGATGTTATAGGAACATGGGTATGCCATTCTCCTGTGCTGTGGCCTCCATCCTTTATCCCCTAAATCGCAGACCAAAACATAATAATAATAATAATTTTAAAAAATTAAGGATGTGGCAAATAAATCTTACCTGGGGTACAGATGAGGAGTGGGCACATGGGGAACTAATATGCTTGGCAAAGAGAAGAACTCACCACACATCACCTCATTCTGTCTTCACAACAGCACTAAGGATAGCTAGTGTATAAGCAAATTAAAACAAAACCAAGTTCTTCCCACTGCTTCCCACAGGCAGTGAGGACTCTGTAAATTACAAAGCAGCAAAGCTGGTGTGAAAGTTCCTTGTCTGCTGACCTTAAGCCAAATGCACTTATTCCCGGAAATCATCAGCTTAATAGAGGTCGTGGTTTTTTTTAGAATAGATGTGGTATAGATGAGATATTTTTAGCTAGCCTACTTATATCAATCTATCAGGCTATATACCCTTCCCAGTGTAGTAGTGGATAGGGTGAGTAATGGGATTTTGCTCTTAAGAAGCTTAAATCACGTCTAAGCAGCTGTGGTATGTCGGGATAAGGGAGTTGTTTTGCCTTCTAAGACAGACTAGAGCCGAGAAAGCCGGTTACAAAAGCTATGCAAGTCCACACATGTCCTTGAGTCCGGAAGCTGGAAAAAGTGGACAGGGAGGTAAGTATTAAACTCTGCCCCTCATTTTTATTTCATTTGACTTGGACTGGTCTTTAATCACAGTCTGTGTTGATGTAAGAAATGCCGGGGCTTTGTCTCCACCAGCCCGCAAACAACTTAAAGAACAGTCAGCTCTTGGACTTATCTTTACAAATTCCAATGTTCCCCATATTCACTGACTTTTTCATTCTTCATCCAAATGTTTAGTCATTTGCATGCTTAATGCATACAGATGCCAGGGCTCCCTTAGACCCAAACATTTAGAAGGCAAAACCTTGAGAATACACACAGAGTTGGCTTTTCCTTCAGATAGATGGCATTGTGTAAAGACAGTTAAGTTTCAATAATAAAGTCTAAGAATGGAGAGTGCTGGCTAGTAGTAAGAGGGAATCCCACTTCATTGTAGGTCAGTATGTATTTTAAAAGCCAGTAAACTTTTCTTATAGTAGGCTCCACACCCAACATGGGGCTTAAACTCATGACCCTGAGATTAAGAGTCATGCGTTCCGCTGACTGAGTCAGCTGGGTGTTCCAGCTAGTGAACACTTCTATTGAGCTAAAGGTCTACTTGGTCCGAGGCTCCCCTCATCACAGAGGGCTAAAGGGGGTCACCATGCAGCTAGGAAGAGATCACAGCTGCTGGGGCTGAGCTGAACTCAAATTTGACACAATGAAGCCAAGAACATGAAGAACAAATAACACTGTGATCTAAGTGTTTTGGGCCAGGTTAGAGAAGCCAAATTTCACCATCAGATACAAAACCAAAGGGGTCAGGAACCACGCAGCAATCACTGAAAGATCAGAAAACAAAGAGGAAGGAGGTCCAGGATCGTTTCCGTCAACGGGGCTGACATGTTGGAGCCTTGTCTTGATCAAATTCATGCTAAGTGCTGGTTTGAAGGTGCAGGTTTGGCAAAGACTGTCTTATAGGGCATAGATTTGGGGTGTCTGTTCAGGAACAGCTTTCTCAGGGGACTCTCCTGGTCACTGAGAGTGGCAGTCCACAGCCATTCCAGAAAACACCTCTATAGGCCATTCTCAGCCTGATAAGGACAGATGGTTTTCTTTGGGGTCATGCAGGCCAATACACCAAATCCCTGACCAGGTGGATGGAGAGGGTCTGAAAAACAGAAATTGGTGCCCAAGAACATAACCTTCATGAAATTTCAGGTCCTGTAGGAGGTAAGGAAGGAAATGTAGTCTAGGCTGGAAATCCTATAGCTAACGGTTATAATCATGGACCTCAAATTCATACATACATACAAGCATCCAGATCCCAACTCTGCAAGTTAGGAGGTGTTTGGGAACAGGGGACTAACTTCCCTAAAACCTCAGCTACCCCATCCGTAAAGTAAGCATAATAATGGTTCCCACTCTACTGGAATTCTAGATGGCATGAAGGACATGGCAGTAGCTGATGTGTCTTGAGTCCTTACAGGGTGCTGACCATCTTACATGTAATATCATGTTTGGCAAATGGTAAGAACACAAATGTTTGCTATAATAACCATCTATATTCTAAAATAGTCACAAAGGAAATACAGAATAAAGAGTTTTAATGAAGCAACACAAAAGGCAAGTTTTTATTGTTTTTTTTTTTAAGTAGGCTCCACACCCAGTAAGGAGCCCAGTGCAGGGCTTGAACTCACAAACCTGAAATTAAGACCCTGAAATCAAGACCTGAACTGAGATTAAGAGTCCGCTACGGGGCGCTTGGGTGGCTCAGTGGGTTAAGCCTCTGCCTTTGGCTTAGGTCATGATCCCAGGGTCCTGAGATCGAGTCCCACATTGGGCTCATTGGGCTCTCTGCTCAACGGGGAGCCTGCTTCCCCCTCTCTCTCTGCCTGCCTCTCTGCCTGCTTGTGATCTCTCTCTCTGTCAAATAAATAAATAAAGTCTTTAAAAAAAAAAAAAAAAGAGCTGCTTAACCAACTGAGCCACCCACACGCCCCCCAAAAGGCAAGTTTTTAAATTCAAGTCACTACTTGAAATATTAAAACATTTGTATACAGGGTACGTTTGAGTCCTAGGTGCTACGGGGAATGCAAAGATGAACTAATAATGGTCTTTGCTCTTGAGGAGTTTCTAGTCTTAAAGGGAAGATCAGATAAATATAAAAATAACTGCTAACTACCATATAAGAGAGTAGATGTGTGCTGAAATCAAAATTCAAAAAGGATTAGGAGCAAGAAGGGAGAAAGACTCCCTGTATTTGGGTGAGAGAATGGAGCCTCGTGGAGAATGGAATGGTATAACAGACACTGATGCTGGGCTCACCCTATGGCCATTCCCACCCCTGTGCCCTCTTGCTCACTTCCCAATTAAATATTCACTTTCCCAGCTTCCCTTGCAGCTAGAGTGGGGGTGGCCATGTGACACAAGGCTGGACATGAAACACTACAGGGGAATTATAGAGGCTTCTGGAAAAGAATGTACTGTTTGATAAAAGGGAAATCAATGGATAGTGACACCTTTTGGCTTCTTCTTACTCTGAACATGGACGTGATGTCTGGAGCTAGAACAGACCCTTTGCAACCATATGGCAACACACTGACGTGTGGAGACGACTGGAAAGAAGGATCCACAGGAATGGAGTCTTTGATGACATGCTGAGCCCTGAAAAGCCTGCCTCTGGACTTCCTATTATGTGAAAGATTGGATGTTCTTGTTCTTGTCAGTGCTGCAGAGGTTCTATGACTTGCAGCTGAATGCCTTCCTGATGGGTACAGAGGAGGAGAGAGGGAAAACACAGAGCACTTGCAAGGAAAGGTGAGTAAACCCTGATTTGTTAGAAGCAGACAAGAACATAGAAAAACCAGGCTGGAAAGGCAAGCTGGAGAGCCTCGTGTCAGGTGAAAAGTTTACATTTGGTGGTGGGAAAGCTCACCATGTTTTTGCATAGGGGAATGATATGAGAAGAACTGTACCTCTGGAAGATGAAACTGTGAGTGGCTTGGCTGGGAAGGCAGAGGTCTGGAAGCTGAGAGTGCGAGCGCTCATGGAAAAGGAGGGGAGCGCCTGGCTGGAGGGATAGTGCCAGTGGGAAAGGAGACGGTGAAGGCACAGACTGAATTCACTTTTAACTTCTCAAATATGGAGGAGTTCAGTGCTTAGAGCAGAACTTAAAAGGACCGTTTTTATGTACTACCGGTATTTCATACCAAAAAGTATATATAAGTATATATTTTTATATACTTTCTATTTTACTATATATATATCTTATATATATATTTATATTTTTTAATATATAAAAATGCCTTGGCTAGGGCTAGCAACTGAGAAACCCTACAGAGCCAGCCCCCTCAGGGTGCCCCATGAGAAGGATCCCTGTTTCAAATGAACTTGCTGGGGAAAATAAAACACAGAAAGCCCTAGAGGTGGGAGGGAACGAAAGCGCAAGTTGTTATTTGTGCCCACTTCGTGCCAGACACAGTTCTAGAAACACATGCACACTTTACCTGACATCTACCGATTTTTAGGACTGGTATTATTCTCTTCCTTTAACGGCTAAGAGACCCTGGGTTAGCAAGTTTGTCCCTGACCCACATTCTGCACCTGTTACCTGGCAGGGCTGAAACCAGGCATTGAAGTCAAAATCCTGTGACAAGCCTCAAAGCAGCTGTTACACACTGAATTGTGTCTCCCCAAAACTCCTATGTGGAAGCCTGGATCCCCAGAACCTCAGAATGTGATTATTTGGAAAAAGGGCCATTAGAGAGGGAAACGAGACAGAATGAGGTCATACGGGGAAGCACCAGTCCCATCTGACCTATGAGGGGAGAAGATCAGGACACAGACAAACACAAAGGGAAGATGCAGGAGATGCAGGGAGAAGATGGCCGCCTGCAGATCAAGGAGAGAGACCTCGAAGAAAACAGCCCAGCTGACACCTTGATCTCAGACTTCCAGGCTTCAGGACTCTGAGAAAGTACATTTCTTTTGTGTAAGTCCCGCAGTCTGTGGTACTTGGTTCTGGCAGCTGGCAAACTCACACAGCTTTCTCCCTCCTACCCCCATCACTGTTTCTGCCCCCCGCCCCAAGAAGACAGGGACACCAGGGGACTGGTTCCAGGTGAGAAAGGAGGCCTGCCTCAGCATTTTCTGGACCACCAGCATGTTTCAGTCTCAAAGGAAGGGGAGATTTATTCCACTTCAAAGCGCTAGAACGTTCCTCAGAGCGCAAAACATATAATCACCATTTGACCCAGCTCTTCCACTCTCCGGTGTGTATACCCCAAAAGAAGGGAAAATGGGTCTTCGCGCACATACTTGCCCACCGGCAAATGCTCCCAGCGGCATTATTCATAATGGCCAAAAGGTGGAAAGGGCCCAAGTGCAGCCAACAGACAAATAAAACATGGTCTCTCCACACGGTGGAATATTATTCAGCCATAAAAAGGAACGAGCCTGTGACTCCTGCTACACCAGCTTTGACAAACCTCAAAAACATGCTACATGACAGAAGCCAGACACAAGAGGCCACACACCGCATGATTGTCCCTCTGTGAGATGTGCAGAACACAAATCCGTAGAGACAGAAAACAGATTAGTGGTTGCCAGGGACTGGGAAGCAGAGGGAATGCAGAGTGATTGCTTCATAGGTTCAACGTTTCCTTTAGGGGAAATAAGAATGTTCTGGAACAAGATAGAGGTGACAGTTGCACAACACTGTGACCGCACCGGATGTCCCTGAGCTATACCCATTAAAACTGTTAATTCTGTATTACATGAATTTTGCCTCAATTTTTTTTTTTAAGGGCCAGGAGCAGGGGGTAGAGAATGCAGAATAAAGGGGACCTACAAAGACATCAGAGGAAGCAGCGTGGTGGTGAGAGGCAGAGACCAAAGTGGAGGAGACACCACCTCTGCTGAGGCCAGCCGTGTGACTGGGGGCGAGTCCCCCCACACTCTCAGGGCCCCCGTTCTCTGCTCTGGGAGAACTGCCAGCTCCCAGCAAACACTAGCCAGATGTTAGTTACTGTTTGGGACTTTATTATTATTAATGTTATAGATCTCTACGGTCTTCTCTAATGACCTTCTCCTAGAGGCATCCTGGTTTTTGAATCAGTTTGCAAGTTCAATTACAGCCAACTTCCAAGACAAGACTCCATGTCACAGAGACCAGAAGAGCTCACTGTTCTAAAAAAAAAAATTCTGTGGTGCACAAGGGAAGGTGAGAGGCAAAGCAGAGCCAACAATTACTGAGTTGGGGGTACAGGCATGCTTCTGGCCAACGTTGTTAAGGAAAATCCATTTCTCTTCGCCATCTTGCCAAGTCCATAAATCACCCACCTGTAAGATTAAAGAAGACATTGTATGTACACGTGATTGGTAAATTCTTAGGCTGCCAAGTCCAGGGAAGAGCTGATTTGTAACCATGGGAACATCTAAGAGGCAAGAACGGGCTGAGTCCATCAGCAGTTACAAGCCAGTGCCTCGCCCCACCGGGCCAGGGAGCACTGGAAGTGAGGACCGTGCTGGCGAGGGGGCTCCAGGGCTGCTTTCTCCAGACCAGAAGGGCAGCAGGCTGGGCTGGCCCCGCAGGACACAACTGAAGACACATCCCAGAGGCTGCAATCTGTGGGGCATGGTAGAACCACGTTCCAGAGAACAAAGGCCACATTTTCCCTCCTGGTTGTCCAGGCCACGCTGCAAGGCAGGACTCCAGCTCCCCTGGGGCAGCACCGAGCAACGCTGGCTCCAGCAACCCTACGGGACAAGTCAGGCCACGGCTGGATGGGAGGCTCCCCTGGGAGGATGGATTCCGCTCCAGGGTGCCACCCTGTCGCGCCTGCCAGCCGCCGGTTGGCCGGGGGAGCTCCTGCACACAAGGAGGAGAAACGTCCAGAGTCACCCAAACACCTTCCCCCAGGCCCTGCGCATTCTGATGCTGCCTACACAGGCTTTGCCTTAACCGGAAAACACTGGTACAAGGAAAAAACCCAAACACTGCCGCCTGGGGTCTCACTCAGCACTCAGCCTGCTGCAAGGGCCAACTTCGACACTAGCAGAAATGACACGTAGGTGTCTGTTGCACACTCAAACACTTGTTAGTATCGACTACATTATCAGCACCCTGCCTGGCACTGGGAGACATTCGTGATCAACAGAAGGTATTTTTGTGAATTCAGGCCCTTTTGAGCTAGAAGGGGCCCAAATGACCACTGGGGTCCTAGGCCCCCTGCCCAGGGACTACCTCATCAGACTCTCCTAGAAAGCAGCTTACACACGCATGTTCCTCACAAGCACCAGGACAGGAGAGCACGTGGGGAAACTGGAACCCTTGTGCATTGCTGGTGGGAGGTAAAATGGCACAGGGCCTCTGGGACGCAGTATGGCCGCGCCTTAAAAATTTTAAAAAATAAAAGTTCCCTTGTGACCCAGGGATTTCACTTCCGGCCATCCACCTAACTCCAAGACACGCTTGTACACTTCTGTTCATGGCAGCGTTACTAAATGGTGAAAGCAACCCAAGGGACCGTGGGCAGATCCGCAGGCAAGTAAATATGTAAAAACAATATAATTCAGCCTTAAAATAGGAAGAAGATGCTGTTATATAGTACAACACACACGAACCTTGAGGACGTTATGCTAAGTGAAAGAAGCCAGTCCCAACGAAGATGAACACTTTACAGTCCCAGTTATTACGAAGCACAGAGAGTCGTCAGACTCACAGAGATGGAAAGTAAAACAGTGGTTGCCAGGGACAGGGTGGGGAGGGAGAGAATGGGGAGTTGTGTAATGGGTACAAAGTTTGAGTTTAGCAAGACGAAAAAGTTCTGGAGATCGTTTGCTCAACAGTGAGAATATATGTAACACAGCTGAAATGTACAGTTAAAAATAGTGAAACTGGTCCAATTTACATCATGGGTATTTTACCACAATTTTTTAAATACAGGTTCCTAGGCTCTGGCCCCAAAGATTCAGACTCAGTAAGTCTGGAGTGGGATTCAGGAATCTATTTTTTTTTATGTTGACTAGTTGAATTTAAATAAAAATTTTAAAAAAAGAAAAAAAGAGGGCACCTGGGTGGCTCAGTGGGTTAAAGCCTCTGCCTTCGGCTCAGGTCATGATCTCAGGGTCCTGGGATCAAGCCCCGCATCGGGCTCTCTGCTCAGCGGGGAGCCTGCTTCCTCCTCTCTCTCTGCCTGCCTCTCTGCCTACTTGTGATCTCTGTCAAATAAATAAATAAATAAAATATTTTTTAAAAAATTAGGGGAAAGTAATTTCTTTTAAAAAGTTAATTAAAAAAAGAAAAGGAAAAGAAAAAAAGAATCTATATTTCTAAAGCTCTCTGGGAGCTGCAGATTTGCAGGAGTTTGAGTACCTCCAATCCGCCAAGTTCTTATTTTAGAGATGAGAAACTGCAATTCAAGGAAGTAAAATGATTTGCCAAAGGTCACTCAGGTCCCTGGTGACAATGCTCAGACCAGCCTAGGTGGGTGGTTTCTAACCCTGACTGGACATCTGAGTCACTCCCTGGGCCCTAACCCAGACCCACTGACTTGGGATTTCTGAGGGGAGAGGCCTGAGCAATTGAGATTTGTAAATGCTCCAGGAGCTCTTAGCAACCCGACCTAGGCCAGAATCAAAGCTCCTGACAAGGTCTCTTGGTTCTTTTCACAATCACACCCCAGACACCAGATTCTGACTAAGAACTAGGGCCTGCAGGTCTACTGTTTGAGAGGACTGCTACCAGCACAGCTTCCAGCCAATTTTGATGGTTTGGCAATCATAGTTGAGACATAAACTTTGGAAACAATCAGAAGACGTCTGCGTATTTTGAGGCTCTACTACTTGCCAAAACGCTTTCCGCCTAGCCTCCCCGCACAGCAGCGAGGCACATAAGCTTTCCTGCTTAAAGCAGATCAGATTCCAAGGGGCCATCCATCTAAAGTTAACAGACTATTTCTAGATTCACTGCTACCAGTAGGGTTGTGATTCCACTGTGCAAAGCTTTAAAGCCACTTAAGGATGATACATGTGTTTGGGGACGGTCTCCTCTACGCAAAGCCAGTGTGGCTGTCATCAAAAAGACAAGAGACGGGGCGCCTGGGTGGCTCAGTGGGTTAAACGTCTGCCTTTGGCTCAGGTCATGATCTGAAGGTACAGGGATCAAGCGTCTCATCAGTCTCTCTGCTCAGCAGGGAGCCTGCTTCCCCCCCCCCAATCTCTCTGCCTGCCTCTCTGCCTACTTGTGATCTCTCTCTCTCTCTGTCAAATAAATAAATAAAATCTTTAAAAAAAAAAAAAAAAAAAAAAAAAAAAACCAAGAGATAAGTGTTGGCAAAGGTGTAGAGGAAAGGCAGCCCTGTGCGCTGTTGGTGGGAAAGTGAATTGGTGTAGCCACTATGAAAAACAGCATAGAAGTTCCTCAAAAAATTAAGAATAGAACAACCACGTGCTCCATCCCTCTGACTTCTGGGTATATATCCAAAGGAAATTAAAACAGGATCTTGAAGGGATAGTTGCACCCCCTGTGTTCATTGCAACATTACTCACAACAGCCAAGAAATGACAACAACCTAAGGGTCCGTCCATGAAAGAATGATGGCTAAAGATGCAGTATATACATGAATGCAGTGAAATGCTGCCATTTGCTACAACGTGAATGAATCTTGAGGACATTATGTTAAGTGAAATAAGTTGGACGGAGAAAGACAAATATTATACCACTTATTTGTGGAATCTAAAAAAGCCAAACTCAGAGAGACAGAGAGAAGCATGATGGTTACCAAGGGCTGGGGGGGAAGCAGTTGACCAAAGGGTACAAATGTTCAATTATAAGATGAACAAGTTTAGGGATCTAACAACATGGGGATTATAGCTAATAATATATTTTTATATTTGAAATTTTATATATACATATATATATGTATATATATAGAATTACATATTTGAAAGTTACAAGGAGAGCAAATCTTAAATGTAAATATGTGGCATAGAGATGTTACCTAACACTCCAGTGGTAATGATTTTGCAATAGAGAAGTGTATCAAATCAACACCCCACGCACCTTAAAATTACATAATATGTCGATTATATCTCAATAAACCTGGGAAAATAATAAATTAATTTGTAATGCTAAAACAGGTCACTATCACCTACCCTGATCGCCTGTTGAGGCAGGGAACCCCCTTCCTGGATGATCTCTGCAAGTATTTTTAAGGAATTCTTTAGCAGCTTTGACCTCCAGGCCACTGTATCTACCGTCACCCCCTCAAACTAACTCTTTGATGCTGAGCAGATAATATATGAGAAAGAGCAGTTACATCCTGCCCTTTCTTCCACGACATTTCTAGTTGTATCCTCAGTTGCAACAAGGAAACAGAGGCGATGTGGTAGACCCCAAAATATATAATACTAAGGTCTTCTGTTTTTTTAAAAACTTTATTTCTCAAGCACAGGCTTTGAACTTCTGGGCCACATATGGCTTGTGATGGTTCAGCAGCCACATTTTTGCCATTTTTAGGCTTTAAAGTCCTGAACAAACTCCCACCCGTTTCCTGAACCAACAGTAAGCCAAGGCTTCCAACAATGGTGCTCATCCTCTCATCATAGCTGCAAATTTTGACTTCATCAGCCACTTCTCCTTGTCTTCTTATGACTTGACAAACATCTCCTGTGTTGCCTGATCTACTCTTTGTCCTTCTAACCTCCCTACTGTCTGGTAATAACTCACCACAGATACGCAAGCACGGAGCAGAGTAATGAACAATATGGCTGCCAGGAAAGGGCCCTGCGGGAGCTCTACTACCGCCACCTGCTGGGGACGGGCAGAGTTGGTGCACTGGGGCACCAGAACAGGGCTCTGTGGGTTGGAAGTTGGGAGATGGAAAGCTTTCTGGGCTCTGTTCAGTTGCCGGACAGCCCCTGTTCTCCATCCTGATTCCTTTGCTCGTAAGACATGTCGTCACTTCTATTACCAGGGGCCCAGCAGCCCAGGACATGCCCACTGATGCCAGGAGTGACTAGGGCAATGTAGTGGAGACTCCAATCCACAGAGAGGCCACAAGAGGTGCAGTGCTCACTACAGTTGCAGGGCACGCCCGGCGCCTCATCTCTCAGCTCTGTCTCCAGCCATGTGTATCCCAGGAAAGAGAGTGGGAACTTGAAACTCAAATGGCATACGTCCAACAACTTACTCTCCCCATTCATGCATGCAGGGATACACACACACACACACACACACACACACACACACACAGAGCCATCTCCCCCCAAAGCTACATTCATGGCTCCAAGACAGATGGATCTAGAGTAGTTCCTGAATCAGCCAAACGCCATGGCCAAAATTAGCCTTCTCTGAGTCCTGGGCCCAACCCTCCTGCCCTGTGGTGAACTTACCCTTAGACCCTCCTCTTATCCTTTCCTGCCATCTGACCTCTGTTGGGCAACTCAGTGCACCACATACGTTTTCCTGTTGTTATTGAGATAAAATGGACATACAACATTATAAAAGTTTAAGGGATATGACATACTGATGTGATAGATGTATATATTGCAGAACGATCACATGCCAAGCTTAGTTAATATCCAGCATTTCACAAAGGGACTATATTTATTACCTTACTTCTATTTTTTCTTTTTTCCTGGTGAAAACTTTTAAGATCTCCTATCTTAGCGACCTTCAAATATGCAACGCAATAATGTCAACCTCAGTCATGACGTTCCCCATTTCAGCCCCAGGACTGATCTATCTTATAAACAGAAATTTAAACCTTTTGACCACCATCACACATTTCCCCATCCCTCACCCTCTGCCTCCGGCAACCACAAATCTTCTCTGTGTTTCTATGAGTTTGTTTTTTTCAGACTCCACATATAAGTGAGATCATATAGTATTTGTCTTTCTCTGTCTGACTTCCAACCATGCTGTCACAAATGACAAGATTTCCTTCCTTTTTATGGCTGAATAACGTTCCAGAGCGGGTGTGTATGTGTGTGTATCACATTTTCTTCATTCATCCATCATTAGACCCTGAGGTTGTTTCTATAGCTGGTTATGGTGAATAATGCTGTTATGAAAAACGTTACAAAGTAACATGTAATGTAACTATGTTACAATCGGGGCACAGACATGTTTTCCAGAGTAGTAATTTCATCTCCTTAGGATAAATACCCAGAAATGGAATGACTGGGTCATGTGGTAGTTCTATTTTTAACTTTTTTAAGGAACCGCCATACTGTTTTCCACACTGGCTGCCCAAATTTACATTTCTACCTGAATTTTCTAGACGGGATTAAAGTCTGCATCTCTTCCCTCCCTGGAGATTCCCGTGCTCCATCTGTCAATGTGCCCACACTCTCTCTGGTACACTGAACTTGCTTTGCATGTCAATTACTAAAAAGCCATTTCATCAATAATATTCCTAGAACAAAATAAAAGAAAGCAGTTAGAGACATGAAAATTAGAAAAGAAGAAGTGAAACATCATTATTTATGGATTCTATGATGACACACCAGACAACCCAAGAAAACAGACCAAAAAAATGCCTCAAACAATAAGAATCTTTGGTAAAGTAGCAGGCTATAAAATTCACAAGGAAACAGTAACCAGCCAGAAGACAGAAGGGGAGGGGGGCGTTTTACAATAGGAACCAGGGAGATGAAAAGATAAACAACCAAAAAAGTTTAAGGCCTGCAGAAAAAAAAATTCTGAAAGAAACTAAAGAAGATTTAAACAGACATGCCATGTTGTGATACGTCAACATTCTCTAAATGAGTTCATAATTTAACATTATATCAATAGTAAGTGCCCCCAGACTTTTTTTTCTGGAACTAGACAACAGGATTCCAAAGTTCTCATAGATGGGGTGCCTGGGTGGCTCAGTCTGTTTAGCATCTGCCTTCAACTCAGGTCATGATTTCAGGGTCCTGGAATTGAGTCCCACATTGGGCTCCTTGCTCAGTGGGGAGCCGGCTTCTCCCTCTGACTGCTGCTCCCCCTACTTGAGCTGTCTCTCTCTGACAAATAAATAAAATCTTTAAATTTAAAAAAAGTTATCTTCTTAAAAAAAAATAAAAATAAAATAAACTTCTCAGAGAAAAATAAGGGTGCTGGCAGGGCTCAGTCAGTTAAGCATCCAGCTCTTGGTTTCACTCAGGTCATGATCTCAGGGTCATGAGATCAAGTCCCTTGTTGGCTCCGTGCTGGGCATGGTACCTGCTTAAGATTCTCTCTCTCTCCCTCTCGCTCTCTCTGCCCCTCCCCATCCTGCTCTCACTCTCTTTCTCTCTCTCTCTCTCTCTCTCTCTTAAAAAAAAAAAAAATTAAAACTTCTGCATGAAGAAAAACAAACAGCCAAATGATTTATTATAAAGACAAATGACAAATAGAAAAATACTTGCAACTCACACCCCATACATACAAAAAGTTCTTACACATTAACAAGTAAAATGATCAATGGCCCAAGAGAAATGGGCAAAGGACAGCCTACTAAAAAGGACATAGCAATGCTCTCCCTCATTCACAATAAAGGATGCAAATTAAAGCCATCAAGATTTCATTTTCCTACTTAACAAATTGGCAAAAATCCAAATGTTTAATAAGGCGGAAGCCAGTAGAGGAAACAGGTCCTCTCCCTTATGGCTAGTGGGAGTGCAAAGTGATACAATCTGTTTGGAAGCAATTCAGCAATGTCTGCTAAATCATAAAGGCATGTTCTCTTTGGCCAAACAATTCCACTTCCAGGGATTTATCCCACAGTCATTTTTTTTTTTTTTTACACATGCCAAATGACCAATATACAGAATTCTTAGTGGAAGTGTTGTATGCGGGAGCAAAAGATTGGAATCAAATTAGATGTACATCAGTAAGAAATGACAGTCCAGCCCCACAGTGCAATAGCACACAGCCCTAAACGGGGATGAGAATGCTCAGAAAGAACTGATAGAGAAGATGTTAGGTGGTAAGAAGAAAAATATAAGTACAGAATACAAAGAACACTGTTAGGTTTTTTTTTTTTTTTTAAGATCTTATTTATTTATTTGACAGAGATCACAAGTAGGCAGAGAGGCAGCCAGAGAGGGGGCAGGGGAAGCAGGCTCCCCACTGAACAGAGAGCCTGATGCGGGGCTCAATCCCAGGACCCTGAGATCATGACCTGAGCCAAAGGCAGAGGCTTAACCCACTGAGCCACCCAGGCTTCCCTGTTAGTTGTTTTTTAAAAGTGGGGAGAGGGGGTGCCTGAGTGGCTCAGTCCATTGAGCATCTGCCTTCGGCTCAGGTCATGATCCCAGGGTCCTGGGATGGAGCCCCATGCCGGGCTCCCTACTCACAGCAAACCTGCCTCTCCCTCCCCTCCCTGTTCGTGCTCTCTCTCTCTCCCTCCCTCTCAAATAAACAAATAAAATCTTAAAAAAAAAAAAAAAGCTAGAAGAGGAAAGACAACATTCACATCTGTTTACACCTTTTGTAATACCTCTTAAAGAACACCCGAAGGAACTAAATCATCTTGGACACCAGCTGGAGGAACGGAAACTGGGAGGACTTGGGAGCACTCAGGACAGATTCAGGCAAAAGCCAATTTATTTCGTTTTCATTTTTAAACAATGAATATGTATGGGGGGAAATCACCTATGGGGGTATATTACCTATTTTTAAAAGAAAATGGTAATTTTGTAGAAGACTACTTCAATCCAGGGGCTTCAATAATACTTCCCTCGTTTAAGGCAGGTTGCTCAAGGTGCCCAGACGAAACATCCCGTCATAAACAGAAGCGGGGTCACTATCTGCTGACTGCAGAGGGGACACCGTGCTCACATTCCACTCCTCAACCCACGAGTCTCTGTCCCCAGGACAGGGGCCAGTGAACTGTGGGCTCCTAGTCCCTGCTCTGGAGTCCCACCCAGAGCATTCCTGAGTCAGTAAGAAGATACAAAACAGACAGCCTGGCCCAAGACAGCCTTTCTTTGGGAAACTAAAACTTATCTCCCAAACCACAGAGTAAAATTTTAATGAGTTTATGCAAATTCAATACTCATTATGAAAATGTGACTGAATAATCTGCGATTATATTGCAAGATAAACACTCCTTTTGGAGCAAGGATACAAAAGAACACAGAGGGAAGGTGGCTGACATCTCCCACTGGTTGTCCATAATGTGTACTTTTAAACATGGCGGCGGTTCACAGATCTCTCACAAGCAACACTTCATCCTCCTGAGTCGTCTGCCACTTGCTAGCTGACTATTGGATGTGTTATGCAAGCTTGTATGTCTTAGATAACACAGTCATAGGCAAATCTATCGATTCCTTTCGTTCCATGAGAATGGTTGAAGCCATTGGAGCATCTTGACATGGGCTGTCACTCTCTGAGTTAAAATGGGGACATGGAGGCCCTTCATGGTTCCCACTGTTGATCTCTCTCCTCCCTAGACCTGTGCATGAAGCAAGAGCATGTTTGGAAGGCCCAGTTTCATTCTTCTTCTGAGTGGCTAAGCTCCTACTGCAATATTTGCTCTAGTCTCGGCCAGGTGTCCCAAGGTAGCAGGGACAAAGGAGAGAAGGGGGGAGGGCATGAGAAAAGCAGTGTTTCTGTGGGTGCCTGGCATCACTGTCCACCCCGCTCCAGCAAACTCTTTGGCCTTCCTTGCCTGCTTCAGCCCTATTCATTCTTCAAGACACAAGACTCATCCAAGAAGCCCTCCCTGACTCTCCTGCTGCACTGAGTGCCCATCATTATTTCTTCCTTAGTGTCCTGTGGGCATCTTTTATCAAAGCACCAGTCATATCACACTCTAACTGTCTTACCATATGTCTACTTTCTCCTAAACAGTAAGCTCTCTGAAGCCAGGAGCTGTGCCTTATCTGTCTGAACCCTCAGACAAGAGTATCCCTGGGCACATCATAAGTGCTCACCAAAGATCTGATAAACGAAGAACAGTTCAGAGAGAGGAAGTATCACCTACCAATGGTTAGGAAAGAGCAGAGTTCAAGCTCTTCCCTTCTATTACAGTTAGCAAACACAGGAGGATTATTCAGGAAGCCTGGGGAATGCCCAGAGACCTAAGCTGTCCATGAAATTTCCTCTCCGTTTGCAAATCTTCAAGTGGGTCATTTTAGCTTCTGTCAACAGCTGGGCGTGATCAGTAGGACAACACCTGCACCAGCATACTTCCCCATAAAGCCCCTGAGTCAAAGAAACTGAACCCACAGGGACTGAAGGAGCTCAGAAGGGCAGGGAGTAAGATGTTCCTAATGCAAAGACCCCAGGGGAAAGCTGGATCTCAAAGAAAGGATGAACAAAACCAAAAGACAACTGACAGAATGGGAGAAGATATTTGCAAACGACATATCAGATAAAGGTTCAGTATCCAAAATCTATAAAGAACTTATCAAACTCAACACCCAGAGAACACATAATCCAGTCAAGAAATGGGCAGAGACATGAACAGACATTTCTGCAAAGAAGACATCCAGATGGCCAACAGACACATGAAAAAGTGCTCCACATCACTCAGCATCAGCGAAATACAAGTCAAAACCACAGTGAGATACCACCTCACACCAGTCAGAATGGCTAAAATTCACAAGTCAGGGAATGACAGATGTTGGCGAGGATGCGGAAAAAGGGGAACCCTCCTACACTGTTGGTGGGAATGCAAGCTGGTGCGGCCACTCTGGAAAACAGTATGGAGGTTCCTCAAAAAGTTGAAAATAGAGCTACCCTAGGACCCAGCAGTCACACTGCTGGCTATTTACCCTAAAGGTACAAATGTAGTGATCCAAAGGGGCACGTGCACCCAAAGGTAGCAATGTCCACAATAGCCAAACTATGGAAAGAACCTCGATGTCCATCAACAGATGAGTGGATAAACAAGACGTGGTAGATACACACAATGGAATACTATGCAGCCATCCAAAAACCAAAATCTTGCCATTTGCAATGACATGGATGGAACTAGAGGGTATTATGCTGAGCAAAATAAGTCAATCAGAGAAAAACAATCATCATATGATCTCTGTTATATGAAGAATTTGAGAGACAAGGCGGGGAGTTGTGAGGGGTAGAGAAGGGAAAAATGAAACAAGATGGGATCGGGAGGGAGACAAACCATAAGAGAATCAATCTCACAAAACAAACTGAGGGTTGCTGGGGGTGGGGGGGTAGGGATGGGGTGGCTGGGTGATGGACATTGGGGAGGGTATGTGCTATGGTAAGTGCTGTGAAATGTATAAGCCTAATGATTCACAGACCTGTACCCCTGGGGCAAATAATACATTATATGTTAATAAAAACGATTTTTTAAAAAGAAAGAAAAAGAAAGGATGTTCAAGACCTGGATGGCCAGAGAAGAGGACAGAGACAAATGGCAGGGTGGCTAGGACAAGCCAACCACAGAAGTGGAAATGAGCCCCTCTCTTTCCCTAACACCTTCCTTCCGCCTGCCCCTCTCCGCGCCGCCCCCGCAACCACCAGGATTCAAGGTAGGAAGATGATTGACGAGGTTAACAAGAGATTAGTGAGGTTGTAGGAGGAGTAAGTCAAGGTGACGGCGGAATCATCTGGACTAGCCCCCGCCACCACCACCACCACGTGGTTCTGCCCTTGGAAGAAGAAACTCGGCCTGTCTTTATGGTCTCTGAGCTCTACACTCTGCAACTTTGGTACATGTTATCGTATTTTAACTCAAGGACAACTTTTATGCTGTGTGATATTTAAGTCCCCTGCCCGAAAACTCAAAAGAGATTTAATGATTTACTGTTCTTCGGGGGCCCCCCTTTTTGAACTCAAAGCGTCCCTGAGTGTGACGGGCTTTCAAGTGACAAGCTCTGATTGAGCCACACTCGAGCGGTTCTGCTTCCCTATCTGCAGGCCTGACGGTTTTACCTTCTGGCTCTCGCCTTAATTATGTGTTTGTACATTTCACTTCACACCACTGAGGGGAGCTTGGCCTCTCATTGAGTTCGGCTTTGACTTGAGTGTTCAAACTTCATAGGAACTGCGTCTTTTCTTGCTAAATGTTTCATTGAAGGTAAATGACTTACTTGAAAGGAAAAAGCAGCTCCGGAGAAAAACATTAGTCTTCCAGATAAACCCTTCCTGTCCCAAACCCAGTCCACAGGGGGAGGGAGTCCCTGGAAAGCACAGGGCCCCAGATGGGTGGGGGTGAGCTAGAGGCTTTTTTTAGGCCATGATGTCACCTGCCAATGCCCATTAGCATCAGTGGGCGAAGGAGGGCTGGCCCGCTGGCCTGCGCTTCTCAGCCCACATTCCAGGAGCTGCTGGCTGATGAATGGTGCTTTTCTGCAAAGAAAAACGTGCTGTCCAGATGAATGGAGGGTCTGTCTGGGGACTTGCTGGAAAAGGTCTCCGTGTATTTCAAAAGGAATCCTGGCTCAGAGACAGCAGAGAGCTCCATTTCCAGGCCTGCCCGGATTGCCTCCCCTGTCCTCCCCCACTACCTGTCCTTCTTGGCCTTCCCTTGTCACCTGCCCTACTCCCCTTTAAGACTGCACCAGGCGGCTGCCTTGGCAAAGAGGGGAGGGAGGAGATAGGGATAGCTACAGCCTACCGGTCACAGGACCCTTCCCCAGATGAACACAACATCGCCAGAAACTGGGTCTTTCAGTGGCTATACACAGGCAGGACCAAGTTTAATGACTTCTACTCTGGTTGTACCCAAATGTCACAGGGTATGCCTCCTAGATTATGTCCTATGAATAACTTTGGGATGAAAAATAATATCAGTTGGTAGGGTTGACATACAAGATAAAAGAACCAAGAACCCTAGAACCACGGTGATTGGCTTGAATAAGACTAAATTCAAGTCAACACATCTTACTGGGGATTTAGGAGCCCATCTATCTCCTGGCTGAAAATCGGGCCTGGCTCTTCCCTGGAGCCCAGCAGCAAAGAGAGCATGAAGACAGAGACAGCTAAGTGGCCCCTTCTCTGGGGTGGGAGAGTCCAGACAGCCAGGCTGGTCTCCATGGGGTTACTGTGGAGAACTACTCAGGTAAGTAGAGCAAGGAACGTGGGCCAGCCTGAGGAGGGCTGCCGTCCCGACTCAGAGTCCCCTCCTCCCTCAGAGAAACAGGTAAGTGTTCTCCTGCCAGAAATGGGGGGCAGCTGGGAGCCTAGCCTATAAAAGGGATCCGTTATAAGGATCTCCTTAAAAACATCTCAGCATATCTATGTATCCCTGAATGAAACCTTGTTTGATTTTTCCATGTTTGTCAACTTGACGTAAATGGAGTCACTGGAGATGTGTTCATCTGTGAATGGCTCCTTTCACGCAACACGGCTGCTGAATGGTCTTCCCACCTTGGGTTAACATAGGAGGTGACATTCATTTATTTTTCATTTATGTAGTACAACTTATATATTTTCTCCTGGGTAGATATTTGGGTGATTTTCCAGTTTTTGTTATGAGCCACAGCTCTGCTATGAAAATTCTTGTACCTCTCTCTGGATGCTCATTGTGACAGAATGTCTCCAAGGAGTACATAATGGAATTTCTGGGCCATTGAGGTATTGTGCATCTTTAGCTTTTCTAAATAATGCCAGTGTTCTCCCAGAGTACTAATTTACACTCCCACCAGGGGTGATTTGCTCTATATCCATGTATTGTCTGAATTATTTTTTGCCTGTCCGATGGCATAAAATAGTATCTCCTCCTTGTTTTAATTTGCATTCCATGATTCATAACGGAGCCAAACCTTTTCTCATATGCTCTTATCTGTGTATCTTTTTCTATATTTTTACTGTTCTCACATCTTCCCTATTTGCATATTGCGATTTACTGGTTTCTTAATGATTTCTAGGAGTTTTTTTATACATTCTGGATAACAATCTTTTCTTGTTTCTATGTGTTAAAGATGTCTTCCCACTCAGAGCTTCTATTCTCCCTCTTTTTATAGAGTCTTACAATCATTTTTAAGTCAGGTAGTAGGGTCATCAGTCTTTTTCTTGATGCATTGTACTTTTGTGTAATGCTTAAGAAAGCCTTCCCCACCCTAGGTCTTAAAGATGTTCTGTGTTTTTTCTAAAAGACTTCAGTTTTACCTTTACCTTTGAGGTCTTTTTTTTTTTTAAGATTTTTAATTTATTTGACAAGAGAGAGCACGAGAGAGCACAAACAGGGGGAGGGGCAGAGGGAGAAGTAGAAGCAGACTCCATGCTGAGCAGGGAGCCCGATGTGGGACTTGATCCCAGGACCCTGAGATCATGACCCGAGCTGAAGGCAGACACTTAACCAATTGAGCCGCCCAGGCGCCCATACCTTTGAGGTCTTAATACAGAATTGGGTTTCGCACATGGAAAGATATAGGGCTGCAATTCCATTTATTTTCCATATGGATGATTATCGAATAGTCCAGCACTTCCCCAGTTTTCTGCAATGTCACTTCTGTCATTTATCAAGTTTCCTAACACGCATAGGTCCACCTCTAGGCTCTCCATTTTGCTTGTCATCTTTTTGTCGTTAGCTGCATGATTATCTCACTGTCATAATTACTACTGCTTTATGATGAGGCTTGATAGCTAGTAGGACAAATTCCTCCATTCTGTCCTTTTTTCTTCTAGAGTCTGTGGCTATTCTTG
Source organism: Lontra canadensis (assembly GCF_010015895.1). Taxonomy (NCBI): domain Eukaryota; kingdom Metazoa; phylum Chordata; class Mammalia; order Carnivora; family Mustelidae; genus Lontra; species Lontra canadensis. The sequence goes on from NW_022630996.1 coordinate 10,350,019, forward strand.
GACTTTCACTCTTCCATATAAATATTAGAATCAGCTTGCCAACTTAAAAGAAAACCAGGCTGGTATTTTTATGGGAAATGCTTTGAATCTCGAGCTCAAATTTCGAAAAACTGGACATAATTTCCTTATATTTTTATTGTTATTGTAAATGAAAGCTTTATCTAATTAAATTTCCCAAATGGTACTGGTATATAAAAATACAATTGACTTGTTTATATTGGGTTTATAATTGGCAACCTTGCTAAACTCTCTTATAAATTCTAACAAATTGCCTATGACTCTGCAAACAATTATATGAAGTATGAATGACAAGATTTTTTCTTCCTTTCTAATCCTTAAACCTTACAAATCTTTTTTTTTTTTTTTGCCTTATTATACTGGTTAAAAACTAGTGAAAGCCAGAATCCTTGTCTTGTTCCTAATGTCTAAAGGAACTGCATTTTTCTTCGTCATTTAGTATAGCCTTTGTGTAAGTTATTTTTTTAGAGGTAGTTGACCCTGATCAGGTTTGGAAAGTTCTCTTCTAGTCCCGGTTTGCTAAGACTCTACCCTAAATTGATGTTGGATTTTATCAAACAATTTTTCTGCTTTTATTGGGAGAGAATTCCACATGAATTTTCTCATTTGCTCCATGAACGGGATAACTATATTAGTTGATTTCAAATGTGGAGCCAGTCTTACATTTCTGGGATACACTCCCGTTCCAATTTAACCATGATATGCTGTCTTTTTATATCTTGTTTCATTCGGTTTGCTAAAATTCTGTTTAGGCTATTTGTATCTGTGTTCATGAGTGCAATCAGTCTATAATCTTCCTTTCTCATATTGCCTTCCTCTGCTTTTGGAAGGAAGATTTTTTTATGAGCTTCATAAACCGAGTTGGGGAGTGTTTCCTCTTTTTCTATTCTGTGTAAGAGTTTCTGTGATATTTTGATAATCTGTTTCTTGAAGTCTGTGAAACCTGCTTCTGACACTCTCTAGGTCTTCCACGTTCCCAATGGGAAGAGTCTTTAGTACTAATTCAGTTTATTTGATTCAATGATTATGGAAGTATTCCATTTTTCTTCTCCTTTTCAATGAGTGTTGATAAGTTGTATTTTCCCATTAATTTGCCCATTTCACCTAAGTTTCTATTTTATTAGCATATATTTGTTCTGAATAGTTTCTTACTGTATTTGTAAGCTCTGCTGTATCTGTTACATAGTCCCCTTTTCATTTCCTAATATTGGCCATTTCTGTCTTCTCTCTTTTTCAATCTTGCTAGAAGTCTGTTAACTTTGTTCATAATATCAAAGAAAGAACTTTTTGTATTGATCATCATTTTTATTCTACATTTTATTCTCTATGTTTATCGTTTCATCAGTTTCTTCTCCAATCTCTATTGCTTTCTTTATTCTACTTTCTTTGGGCTATTTTAATGTTCTTCTTCTAACTTCCTAAAGCTAATATTTAATTCCTAGATTTTTAGCCATTTTTACTTTATAATATAAGTGTTTAAGGCTATAAAATCCTTTACAACTACATCTCACAAATTTAGATATGTTACACTTCCATTATGTTCAAATCAGAGCATTTTATTTTTTCACCAAACAGCATAGAGCTCCATGATTTCTTACAAAATGAACATTTGATTAACCAACAATCAGGTTAAAAAATAGAATATTACTTGTACCCCCCCAACCCTGGAGTATTCATTCCTTCTTAGTCAGCATACTCGGCTACCCTCCCTGAAGCTAACCATTATCCTGACTTTTATGGCTATCCTATCCTTTTTTAATAGTTTTTTTTTTTTTTTAAGATTTTATTTATTTATTTATTTATTTGACAGAGAGAGAGAGAGATCACAAGTAGGCAGAGGCAGGCAGAGCGGGCGGGAAGCAGGCTCCCTGTTGAGCAGAAAGCCCGATGCGGGGCTCGATCCCAGGACCCTGAGATCATGACCTGAGCCAAAGGCAGAGGCTTAACCCACTGAGCCACCCAGGAGCCCCTTTTTTAATAGTTTTATGCTTTTAAGTGTTCACCCCTAAATACAACAGTTTTGTTTCACAATGTTTTGGTTTTTCTATTCCTTTATATAAATGGGCTCATCAGAATATATTCTTTCAAATCCAGTTTCTTTCACTCAACATGATGCTTATGTAATGTTTCCATATGGTTGTTTATAGGTAGAGTTTGTTCCTCTACATGGCTATAGTTCTCGTTGTATGAATAGATCACAAATTCGTTATCATTCTACTCTTAATGGACACTTGAGCTATTATGAGTCACGTTGCTGTGAGCAAGCTTAGAAGTCTCTTAGCACATAGGTGCCTATATTTTATGTTAATTAAACACCTATCAGTAGAAGCACTAGCTCCACAGGTATGAGAATCTTCAACATTGGTAATATGACGATCATTCTCTAAAAGAGCCGTACCAAGTTACACTCCCATCAACGGAGGGGGTACGGTCCCACAGTCTTATCAACACTTGAAATTGACTTTGGTTTCCGTTTTTGTCATTCTGATGAGAGGCTAATCATTTCTACTTGCATTTTCATGATTATAATGTTTCATAGGTTTATTTGGCAGAAGAGAATATTAGTCACTGCTAAAGAAGGAATTGTAAACTGGAAGACAGATTTAGAAGACTCGCCCAGAATACAGCATAGAGGGAAAGAAAGAGGATGAAATTGAGGTTATAGGAAATGGAAGACAGAGGAAGAATATTTAATGTATCATTTCTTAGAATTCTGGAATAAGATAATATAAATAATGGAAGAAAGTAATATTTGAGCAGATATTAACTGAATGTTTCCAAGAGTCATCAGAGTCAGGAATCCTAGTGAATTCCAAAAAGTACAAATAAGAAAAAAATCTGCTTTAAGATTCTGATAGTCAGGGCACCTGGGTGACTCAGTCGGTTATGCATCTGCCTTTGGCTCAGGTCCTGATCCCAGGGTCCTGGGATTGAGTCCCGCATTGTGGGTGGGATGGGGGGTGGTTCCTGCTCAACAGGGAGATCGCTTCTCCCTCTGCTCCTCCCCCCCTGCTTGTGATCTCTCTCTCTCTCTCTCTCTCTCTCTTTCACTCTCTTGCTCTCAAATAAATAAAATCTTTAAAAAGAGAGAGAGATTCTGGGGGCTCCTGGAAGGCTCAATCAGTTAAACATCTGCCTTCGGCTCAGGTCATGATCCCCAGGATCCTGGGATCAAGCCCTGCATCGGGCTCCCTGCTCTGCGGGAAGCCTGCTTCTCCCTCTCCCACTCCCCCTGCTTGTGTCCCTCTCTCTGTGTGTCTCTCTCTGTCAAATAAGTAAAATCTTTTTTTTTAAATTTTTAAAATAAATTAAAAAAAAGATTCTGACAAACACAAAATACTAAAGAGAAAGAAAAGATCTTAAAACCAACTGGAGAGAACAGAAAAATTACCTACAACAGAGTAACGATTAGATTGACTTCTGACTTCTCAACAGCAATAAATGAAGCCAGAACACAGGGGCATCATATTTTCAAAGGCCTAACAGAGAGTCACCTCAAACTGTCACCTTAGAATGGATATCCAATGATAGTTTCTTTCAGGAGCAAGGATGAAATAAATATCTTTCAGACCAACAAAGACTGAAAAACGTTTACTGACACTAGACTCTCACTAAAGCAAAAGACCAGATCATTGGTAAAACACTATGGCAGTCATTAAGGAACAAGAGATTCACGGGAACCAGAAAAGAAAATATAATACTGAGGTGTCAATCCAATCCTCCCCTTTTTTCCAGGAACTACAGAAATACAATTTTCAAAAAAGTTAACGTGATTCTCATACAAATAAACATATATCAAGATCCGTGCAACTCATGTATGGGGTAATCAGCAAGATGGTGAGGATTGTTTCAAAGGAGGAGCAGAGAGTGAAGGATTATATCATCCTTAAAGAAAGAAAATGTTGGAATAAGATTGATAGGTTAGATTTGCAATGAGGAAATAAAAAGATTTGCAACGAGGTGGATGGAACTAGAGGGTATTATGCTAAGTGAAATAAGTGAATCAGAGAAAGACAATTATCATATGATGATCTCTCTGATATGAGGAATTGGAGAGGCAGGGCGGGGGGTCATGGCGGGTAGGTAGGGGAAAAATGAAATAAGATGAGACTGGGGAGGGAGACAAACCATAATAGACTCTTAATCTCAGGAAACAAACTAAGGGTAGCTGGGGCGTGGGGTGGGTGAGGGATGGGGTGACTGGGTGATGGACATCGGGGAAGGTAAGTGCTATGGTGAGTGCTGTGAATGGTGTATGATTCACAGATCTGTACCCCTGAAGCACATAATACATTATATGTTAATTTAAAAATGCCTATGGCTCCTTATAGCAGAAATAACTATTTATAAATAGTAAAACTTAAATTCTCTACTACATTTGTGTATAGGGCAAGAGTAATTATAAATAATTATTTAAATTTTGTAAGCCAAAAAAAAAAAAGGTTAGGTTAGGTACAAAACTATTCAGTGTGCTTTGGGCAATAAAACCATAAGCTTCAGTTATATTTTCTACCAGACAGAACTAATTTGATATCTGCTGGACAAAGATCTATAAATTATCACATAAACTTCATAGAATCTGGGTCTTTTATCAGCAGCAGGAAGTGAAACAATTAAAGATATATCTCCTTAAAGGTTATATCCTAAAGATATAACCACGTAAAGAATCTTTACGTGGTTAAACAATGCTTCAACACAACATCAAAAGAACATGCTGTCCTTCTTTTGCCTTAATTCCAAAACTGAGATCACTTTTCTTAACAGAACAAATCTCCACCTATTGCAATGAACCACAGCAGTAATGCTGGTATCACATGACTCTGCCCCGGCCACAGACTGGGCCGCCACTGACCCAACCTGGGTTGCCCAGATTCTCTACCAGCTGTTGGGAATTGGGGCAACCTCAAGGCTCCTCCTTGAACTAGGGAGTGGTCTGCCAATTTGCGACAGCCATGTTTATCCATGCTCATGCCAAAGAAGCAAAAGCTTGACCAGAGAAAAAGAACACGAAAAAGAGCACAGATCAAACAGGGAGAAAGAGACAAAAGAGTTCAGGCGACCCCAAGTGAGAGAGAAGAGTCGAGATAAAAGAACCAATGAGGTTCTTAATAACTTCCCATCTACTTCCTGATTCCAAGACTTCATGAAGCTTAGGCTGCAGCTCTCGGGCTTGGGTGCTGTGCGATACTCGAGTATTCCCCAATAAATTCCCCTTTGTGCTTAAACAGTGCATTAAAAAAAAAAAAGAGTAACCCACAAGTTGAAAATCAAAGAATCAAGACAGACATATTGATTGGACGTAAGACTGTCCAATCGATGCTTCTCCACAGGTCCAGGTGCAAGACCCCCTCGCTGTGTCAGAAGACATCAGTTTTTGCGTGCTTCCTGTTAACCCAAGGTCAGAGGACTCCACTGGGCAGTTCAGTGGCACGTGGAAGACAGGCAGCTGGGACTTACCATGAGCCAAGAGTTGCACAGAGTTAAGCCTACGAGCTCATTCCCACAACAGATCCAGGAAGACAGTCACACCTCTCCCCTTTCCAGCTTCTCATCATTCATTTGGCAGGCTTATGGCTGGTGTCTCTCAGCCCTGCAGTCTATCCTCTGTTGCCTATGGTGGTATAAAGAAAAACATAAGAAAATCTCCAGAGCTCTTTAGTAGGACTTCTCAGGTCGATTTGAGGGTGCATCCGGAAATTAAAATACCCACCTGTCGAGTGGGTCGTTTCGCTTATATTGAATATATTTTTTCAAATGTCCAAGACTCCAAGCCAATACCAGACCCTAGGACATCTCCAGGAAGACCAGGGGAGAAAGGAGACAGCCCCACAGGGAGCTGGCGCAGGAAGGGCAGGGGTGCGTGGACAGGAAGGAGGCTGGGGAGGGACAGAAACACCCCCATCCCCCCAACCACCGTGAGAGAGCAGAGCTGGGGCCCAGATGACATATAGTAAATCTGATACTCTATGGCAAACAAGGGAAAACCAGATCCCACCAACCGTTTACCCTGTATAAGAAACCTTTTTAAAATGACCCCAGTACGTGTGACGCCAAGTAAGAACCCAGAAAGGGGCTTTTATGAGAAAGCTTCTCAGAATGTGTGAAATAACAAAAGGTCTGCTTTTCCATCTCAGCTCTTTTGGGCAATCACTTCAAATGGAAACTCAGCAGGCCCGCGGGCCCCTGCTGCTTCTAATTAAGGCCCCAAGGTGAAGCAGCACTTCAGGGGGCATCATCGCAGCAAAACAGAAATTCCATGTCTGTCTCCAGCAGCAGAAGGCTGATCTGGGCTCGGTGTGCTGTGTTTGTTCTCAGCTTGCCCTAAAAATGGCAGGCTGCACCTGCCTTCCTGACACCCTCCAAGCAAGTTTATGCTAACGCTGATTCTCTTGTTCAAACAACTCGAGCGTGGATAACAGATGTTAAATAGAGGAGGAATGAGAAGCAAAGCTTTTCCCCCTCTAGTGTATTTTTGTGGGCTCGTGGGATGGGGGCCATGGAAGAAAGGTATTGTACATATAGAATGACTATTGCCTCCTTTGCAAAAACGCCATCGCATCCCATCACACCAGAGTCAACTCCAAAAATTTTGGATGTGCTGGTGAGGAGCCTTGTTCAGGCTCTTGTCTCAAGGAGAGGGGGTTCTCAAACTTCAGGGATCATCAGAATCACCTGGAGGGCTTGTTAAATGGCCGATTACCAGCCTCGCCCCCACCACCCCCTGGGAGTGTCTGATTCTGATTCAGTAGGGCTGGGCTGGAGTCCAAGAATTAGCATTTCTAATAACTCACTCAGTAAGGCAAGGCTGGCTGAGATGAAGCTTTGAGGATCACTGTTCTAGGACAATAAAGAGAAAGAGAAAAGGCGAAGAATTATGGGCTCGGTGACCTCTGACCTAGCCTGTGGGTATTTTGAGATGCAGCCGGTAGACAAGGGAGAGAGAGCTGCAGAGATCAGAGCAGGTTTGTGAAAGAGCAAGCTGAGAGCAAGCAGAAGGGTTTTTTTTTTTAAAGGATTACCAAGTGAGAGATGGTCTGTTAGGAGGAGGGGTTACTTAACCAGAGAGGGGGCTTCACATCTGCCTCAGGGGTGGGGATGGGCCTCCTTCACCCCCGCCCCAGCTTCCTGGGTCTCTACTAAAGCCCCAGGCAGGGTCTCGCTCTGCATGTCTTCCCTCTCTTAGAAGCTGAGGCTGCCCGGACCCCCAGGAGTTGCTCAACTCTTGCTCCCCATTGCCCCACATCTCCCTGGGCTGGAAAACTCAGCTGCTGGACAAAAGAGCTTCCTCAGCTTGGTTTCTAGTGAGAAGGGCTGAGAGTCAGCACATTCTGGGTGATACCGTTTCAGGCCTGAGCTGGAGGGCACTGTCTACCTCTCACTGCCTCCCTGGCCAAGCAGCCCTCCCAAACTGTCCATCCTGCCAGAGGTGGGTCATTCTATCCATCTTGGGGGGGAGGCATCTGTCGTCTAGAGGGTGTTAGTCATGAAACAGAGGCGGCCATCAGACTGGGGATGGTTCTACTGCCGCAGCGGCCTACCAAACCAAGATCTAAGCTTGTAATGGCACAAGACTACGAAATGAAAACACTCAAGCCAACCAACCATGAACAGCCAGCTAGGCTTTACGCTGCAGCTAATTCAATAATTTCCTTCTTTTCCTTCCTCACTGTCTCCATGTAAGTCTCTGTCCCGGCTCTCGGGGGCAGGGTGCTCCTAACCCCTTCCGATTTGATGCTGCCTGATTCAGATCGATTTTTGTTCAAATAAACTCTTAAAGTTTTCAAGATGCCTCAATTTATCTCCTAACAAGGGAGACCAGATTACAGCGTTCATGTTGCCGTGTGGATTTCCCTTCCTCGCTGACCCCACCTTCCCACCGGTTTTCAGTGAGAGGCTCCAAGCAATACCAGTAAAACAGCCACAGGTTCAGGTCTTGGCCATGCGCAGTGTGAGTCATGGCAGGACTGAGCATGTAATTTCCAGGGCCCCATGTAAAATGAGAGCGCAGGTCCCCTCGTTCAAAATGTGTTAAGAATTTCAAGATGGCGACAGCAGAGCATCAAACCAAGCACGGAGCTCCTCTATGTATGCAGTTCTGGGCAGCCACACCAGTCATATGCCCATGGGGCCAGACCCAGCCCTGGGATCATCTATAGGAGCCTTGAGGTGGGAAGCTCCAAGCTCTCCCTAATCTGGGCTGCTGCTCCCCATTTCCTGTTAAATAAATAGGACCTGATCTCAGAGACTTTCCAGGGCCTGAGTGTCTCCCCTAAAACTTGGTGGCTTAAAACAACCATCATTGCAGGGCACCTAGGTGGCTCAGTTGGTTAAGCATCTGCCTTCAGCTTCAAGTGATGATCCCAGGGTCCTGGGGTCAAGTCCCACATCAGGCTCCCTGCCCGGCAGGGAGCCTGCTTCTCCCTCTGCCTGCTGCTCCCCCTGTTTATGTTCTCTCTCTCTTGCACTGTCAAATAAATAAATAAAATCTTAGGGAAAAAAGAAACCACCATTTTATAATATCTCACCATTTTGTGGATTAGCAATTCAGACAGGGCTCAGATGTTCCTTCTTTCGGCTCCCCAGGGATCAACGAGGAAGAGCCCAAGATGGCTTGCACCCTCACAGAGATGGCTGGAAGGCTGAGCCCAGCTGGGAAGGTCCTCTGGAGCACGCGCCTGTGGCCTGTCACGTCTGGACAGCTGAAGGTAGTAAATTCTTCCCTGGCAGCTCCCATAAGCCTCCTGGAACTTAGGGCTCCCAGAAGAATGTTCCAAGGAGCCCAGCAGGGAGTTCTGAGTCTAGCCATGGAAATCCCAGAGTGTCATTTCTGCTGCATTCTATCAGTCAAGAAAATCACTAAGACAAGCTCAGATTCAAGTAGAGGAAAAATGAACTCCACCTCTCAACGGAAGGAGTAGCAAAGCCATTAATGATCCTTACGAATGTGGCCCAAATAAGAAAGACAAGAGCGAGCTCCAATCAGCATACCCGTGGTCAGAGAGAAGGCCTAGCCTCAACATCAAACTATGAGGGAATTAATGTACATTTTACACTGCAAATTACAATAAAATGCTTAAGATACGTAGGTCTTATTTTTATATTGATTCCACAACTTTTTTTTCTTTATTTTGACCAATTGTAGGAGATAAGAATCTAGTGTAAATTTTTTTTTTTTTTTAATTCAAGGAACTAGGTCCATGATAAGTCCTTATTTGTCCTTCAGGGCCAAAGCACCAAGCATGGAATATGTTTGCTAATTCAGTGGGGGGGGGAAAAGGGAAGGGGGGGCCACTTTTTTTTGCCCCAGAGCTTCCCGACACAGAAAGCTTTCATTCATAATGTGAAGTGTCAATTCCTACTACTCTATCACCTTTCTGGTAGGCCATTTTCACCTCTTGTCCCCACTGGCACCTCGGCCAAACCTGCCGCTTTCCAGGGGGCACCTCAACCCCACTTCTCTCAAACATGGAGACTCTCTCTTCCCCTGCCTGCTTCTAACTTAAGCTGAGGGATGCTTCTCACTCCAAAATTCCAAGGAAAGACAGTGTTTTCCTTATGCAGATTTTGAAATGCCCATCATCTACCCCCCTCTCTCCTGAAGCCATGACTGCTTGGGTCCCTGACAGCTTCACTAATGACCCAGCCCCAGGTGCCATCATGCCCTGGGCTCCTGTAGACCCTGCCTCTCAGAGTCCATGCATCCTTCATTGCCGTGGAAACCATCTCTGGGTTTCGGCCCCAACACCTCATGCCCATGGTGCCTTCTCCAATAGTCTCTGGCCAAAGAACACCTCCACGTTCTGACAGTCCTTCCCCATTAAGCCTCTTCCAGCTGGCCTCACCCATGGCTGTTCTTGCTTCATTTTAAATCCTAGTGCTCCCCTGCCTGCTGCCCATGCCATCTCTCTCTCTCTCCCTGTAGCCTGTCCATCACATAAAGACTTCTTCCAGACAGTCATGTATACATCTTATCATTCCCCATGAAACCACAAACCCTTTGAGAGCAGAGACCCTGATTTATATGTGTGGGTTTTTTTCCCTCTTTGGATATAGAGAACAGGACTGGGCTTCCCAATACATGATCTAAAGACATAAGAAATTAAATGAAGAGGTGTACATAAGGGGCACCTGGGTGGCTCAGTGGGTTAAAGCCCCTGCCTGTGGCTCAGATCATGATCCCAGGGTCCTGGAATGGAGACCTTCATTGGGCTCTTTGCTCAGCAGGGAGCCTGCTTCCTCCTCTCTCTGCCTGCCTCTCTGCCTACTCGTGATCTCTGTCAAATAAATAAATAAAATCTTTAAAAAAAAAAAAAAGGTGTACATAAATTGTACCAAGCACTAGGCTAGGCACTTTGTGTGATTTAATTTAATCCATATGTTTAATTCTTACCCCGTACCACTATTACCTTCTTTCAGGTCTAATTTTAACAAAATTCCACCAAGAGGAAAGAATTTGGATATCCCACATAGTTCATTATAATGGGATTTGGCGTCTGGTACAAGCGCAGCTCGGACTGCCAACTAGAGGCATGCGCGGCGTCAGCTGGGGTCCATGGCACGGATTTCTTGGCAGGTGAGCTTGAGCTGCTCTAGGAGGGACGTGGCTCAGACCCCAGGCAGCGAATGGAACAGACAAGAAGTAGAGGAAAGGAGTCATGCAGGAGTTGTGAGGAATGGAGTTGTGGAAGCGAAGGGTGGATCCCACTTCCTCAAAAAAGTCAGACTTTAATTGTCTTATTATATATTCTACAAAAAATGGGAACCAGGGAGAAAAAGAACAAGCCACAGAAATTCGTTCTTGGCTCCTATCAGACAATTGAGTACCAAACCACAGTCCCAAAGTCTGTTTGTTATTGAAAAGGCGATTCGAAGACCAAAAGGCACCGGCACGTCTGGTGGACTCCCTGGCTCCGTTGCCAAGTCGCAGGGCTGGGAACATTTGCAGCCTGCTCCGGTACACTCTGTCCCTGCCCCAATCTACTTGCAGTAATTAGCTTTGCTCGTTAGTTTCAAGTAAATAATCTCCTTGTCACAGCTGGGATCCTTTATCAGAACAGTGGACATTAGGGTTTGCAGAAGCAAATAATTTTTCTCCCTTGGAATTCCCTGGAACACTCAGTTATGACCTAGAGAGCTGAAGGAGGCAAGTAAACTTCCAAAGATATCTAAAAATTCTGGGGAGCTGTTCTGTCTAAGAGGTGAAAGAGGCGGGCATTGAAAGACAAACACACACAAAACAAACACACAGGAAACCTCAGGAATGGATACGGATCTTTCCTTCAGTTCAGTTTAATGGTTCAGATCAACAAACATGCCTAAGCATCTGCTTTGAGCCCTGAAACGCAATCCTTTCCTCAGGGAGTGCCCAGCCTAAGGGGAGACGGAGGAGGAAAGGGGTAGGAAAGCCACTGATAGCGCAGATGCACTAGGAACGCACTCTACAGCAGGATGCATGGGGCTGGGGGGGTGGTCCCTAATCCAGTCTGGATCCTCAAGGAAGACGTGGAGATGGAACTCCAACATCGATTTAAGAAAGATGAGAAGGAACAATCAGAAGCCCCTCTCCAAGGCTTGCGAAAGAGGAGGCATGGGGTTGATGCTAAGCATCTTTAAAAGAATGGGCAGAGGGGCACCTGGGTGGCTCAGTGGGTTAAAGCCTCTGCCTTGGGCTCAGGTCATGGTCCCAGGGTCCTGGGATGGAGCCCCACATCGGGCTCTCTGCTCGGCAGGGAGCCTGCTTCCTCCTCTCTCTCCCCCTGCCTCTCTGCTTACTTGTGATCTCTGTGTGCCGAATAAATAAATAAAATCTTTAAAAAAAAAAAAAAAAAAAAGAATAGGCAGAGTCCATTTTCTCCTTCTTTCGTCCCTTGGCATCCCATCATTACGCCCATTTCAAAGAGGGAGAAAGCGAGAAGAGAGACTTCAGCTCTGCTCTGGGTGGCCTATGGGGTTGCAGCTGGGGTGGGGGGTAGAAGGGGCAGGGGCGGCGCTGGCAAGGTGAGGCAGATCCCCTGCCAACTTCACAGAGTGCCTCATGGGAGCAGAACACCCTGTCCCTGACCCTTTCAGCTCGGCACCCCCGCCCCCCACAAGGGCTGCCAGGGACACCGCAGCACCCTTAGTGCCAGGCGGGGTTGGGGGTGGTGGTCATCGTTGCCAGAGAGGGAGTCAGCCAGCGTATGGCTTCAAAGCCTGCCTGGGCCAGAGCCCAACACCAAATCCCATTCTCCTTCAGTGGGGCAGAACTTTCCGTGGAGTTTAACACAGGGCTGCCCAAATGAAGAAAGGAGACATGGGTAGCTGGAGGGCAAAACGGATATCTTTTCACTTGGATCGATGGGAAGTTACAAACTGAAAAGAAAACTAAGGCAAACAGTTAAATCATCGCTTGGCGGTTAAGAACCTGAGCTTTGGAAACAGGCAGTGCTGGGTCTAAGTCCCAGCCCTGCTATGTCCCAGCTGGTTGGGCTCATTCCTTGAGCTCCCTGAACCTGTTTCCCCATTTGTAAAGGGGGTGTAATAACACTACTCACCCCAGTGGGTCACTGCAAGGATTAAAGGCAGTAACATGTATAAACGCTTTGTGCAGCCTCTAGCACATAGTAGCTACTCAATAAACATCCGCCATTGTTTTTTCTGTCCATTTGCATCCCCCATGTCCATGCACGGGATGCCTGAATCCACCAAGGTTTTACAAGGACAACTGACTTTTTTTTTTTTTTTTAAGATTTTATTTATCTATTCATGAGAGACAGAGAGAAAGAGAGGCAGAGGCAGAAGCAGGTTCCCCAAGGAGCAAGGAGCCCGATGCAGGACTCGATCCCAGGACCCCAGGATCATGACCTGAGCTGAAGACAGACACTCAACCAACTGAGCCACTCAGGTGCCCAGGACAACTGCCTTTATGGGATCATTCTGGAGAGAGTTAACAATACTTTATACTAGTTTTTTCTTTTTAAACCAGAAAATGAAAAGATACTCTCTAGCAGCAAAGGAGAGTTCTCAGGGAAGACCAGAGCTATGGCAAGGCTATCTGCCGTGAAGTGGGTTCCCATGGCCTTTCGAGCAGAGGGCCTGATTTCTTGGGACTTCTGGGCCCCTGCCTCTGCTCATGGGCACATTGAGTAGTGTGTGATGTCTCACTGTGGGAAATCCCTTTGAACAACCTTGGTGTACCAAGCCCTGGGATGAGCAGAAATAGAGATGGTAAAGGCCACTGCCTTATTTAGACTAATTCACATCACTTTGACTTTGAATAGCAGCTACTATGTTCAAGGCCCTGCTTTCGAAATCGCTGTCAAAGCCTGGGAGGGTAAGGGCAGAGTTGCCAAACGGGTTGCGCCTTGATTATGAAATCCACGCTCTCCATCCACAGCTGTGATCATGATCTGTGAACAATGTTCGCCCACAGCTGTTTAACCACTCAGCATTGGAAATACGCATGCGTATCTGTGTCCTCCCTATGATGGAGGCGATCGGGATTTGATGCTTATCTTCCAGAGGAGGAGACAGTCTCCAAGAGCTTATGCAATAAAGTCCAGCCCCATTCAACTGTGGCCTCCTGATTCCAGAGCTCTGTCACTAAATCAGACGGGTTTTGTCACGTGGAGCACACTGAAAGGTCTTTAGGATGTGTTCTAGAAAGCACATTTCCAGGAGAACTGGCTCGTGCCCAGGTATGGGTTATGGCTCTAGAAGCCCTAATCTTCATTTAGGTCATAATCTGTCTATCCAAGGAGGGAATTTTGCAACTGGCATTATCACGCTCCAAATTCTACCATTACCTGAATTAAAACTATTCCGTCCGCGGGACCAGCCTGAGTAGAGGGAAATCTCTGGGACTTTCTTTATAGGCCTGCTGGGGGGAGGAGGACAGCACAAGTCATTCTTGATGACAATTGCATCTAGTGTTCCAACTGATCCAAGCCTTCTGACCTTCGAGCCCACACTATGTCTCTTCTCAGGGTTTAGTCTTCAGGAAAGAAACGAAACCGCACTGACTGCAGGGTCAGCCTTCTCGGTGTAGGCTGAGTGAGGGTACTGACTGCTGATTTCCTGTGAAGGTTTTGGGTGGAGGGCTTGGGCAAGATCATCCTGTGCCCAGAGAATCCACTGGAGACCCACGCACCGAGCTGGACCCCTCAGTACCCTCCCACATAGAGGGGAAACCACCCGGGGAACCAAGACAGGGTCAAGTATTTGACAGGAAATCGAACATTCAACCACCCATCAAAGTCAATGGCACTGGAAACCCCAACATCAGAATGGGAGACTCTCCTTCAAATGGGCAAAGAGGCCCAGAAAGCCAGGGCGACACCGAATGCGTCCTAACAATTCTCTTCCGGGCACAGCAGCTTCCTTAACGACGATTCCCAGCCCTCACCCCTTGCCCTCTTCTGGGATAGGGTGGTCGGTAGAATCCGTATCCCAGGTGGTGTGCTCAAGCACTAAGGGAGGCTGTCCTGACTGCCTTGTGCCTGCTGTCACATGAGACAAAAAGACCCCTTGAGGTTCAAGCAACTGGATGTGGGTTCTCTCCCTGCTGAGACCCAGCAAAGTCTTCCTCTCCTGGCTCTCGTGTGTCCTCCTGGCGTCTGGGAGGAGGGGGTAAGAACTGAGCAGAACTGACTTGCTCTGAACGACACGGAAGAGCAGGACAGGAATTCAGGTGGCCCTGATCTTGGCAACGTCCAACCCCAATTTGTCTGAAAAGCTGGGGACACTTCCACTCATGGGAGCCCCAGCAGAGATGGCGGCAAAGCAGCCAGCTTCACCCCACCCGCCCTCTTTCTCTCTCCCCCTCCCCCGCTCCCTTCCCCTGTTCTCCTGAACTGCCCAGACCCTTTAGCTTCTGGGCTTTCTTCATATTCTGTCTCTGTGGGTCAACCCCTCTGCCACTCAGTCCCCACAAGAATTACCTATCCTAGGATCCAAGAACCAACCCCAAGACCCTATTCTCAACCAAATGTGGGGTTAGAAAACTCTAAAGAATAAAATCATTCTAAAAGGATAATGGTTTAATAGGTTGTTTCTCAGGTGTATGTGGACTTTTAAAGGAGAAGGTCATTTATCTTAAGACTTAATGGTAGACCTTGGGGCATTATGACAGGCACTGAGGAAATAATAGTAGCAAGGGGTTGTATCACCCACAGGATGGGGGGCTGTCTGGTGTGGTGAATTCTCACCCCCCCCACGCCCACCCCCGCTCCGTCCACTGTGGTCAGTCCTCGGTCACTACTTTTCCTCGGCAATCAGAATCTCTTCATCCAGCTGCTGAGAAGAGAGAACAAAGCTGCCAGCTGATTATTATTCAAGAACAAAGCAGACCATTTATTTTAGCAGGTTCAGAGCCATTATCTCCGCAGGACACATGCTACAGTGTATGCTAGCTTTATCTAGCCACATTTCCTTCTGTCCTCAGATCCTTAAAGAGTGTGTTGTTCCTCTCTCTGGAACAAGACAAAAGGGAACTGGAGAAAGAAATTTGTTGTAGCAATGACCTACGAAAGCTTCTCTCTCCTTCCTTTGCTGCCTGCACGTCTCGAAAGCCATAGGACCTCCTGTCTTTTCCCGAAACCCAGGCGAATGAGAGAAGGTTTGAGAAAAGAGGCCGCAGGCGGCCATCTTCCCCCTGAAAGAGGGGCAGAACCACACCCTCAACCTCACCACCATCAGCAAGGATGTGGGCTCCTTGGCTGCCCCGAGAGGACTGCCAGATAAAACACGGGACGCCGAGTTCGATCTGAATTTCACATAAACAGTGAATAAGTGTTTAGTATTTAAGTATTATCTCATGCAACATTTGGGACATAGCTAAACTAAAAAAGCATTCATTTTTCAGATATGCTGCTTAACATGGCAACCGAAACACATCATCTCGCCCTTCTCACCCCCATCCCCGGTACCCTCTGCCCCCACTGGCTCTGGTCTCTACATGGTCCAAGCCTAAAAACCAGAAGTGCAACGGAATGCCTTTCCTGCTGATGAGGGTTTCCGAGGGCCCACGCCAGAAGCATCTAGAATGATGTCGAGCTGTGCTGAGCATCGAACAGTGTCAGAGATAAATCCCACTGGGAGGGGTGCCTGGGGGGCTCAGTGGTGAAGCATCTGCCTTCAGCTCAGGTCATGATCCTGGGGTCCTAGGATGGAGCCCCACCATCAGGCTCCCTGATCTGCAGGAAGCCTGCTTCTCCCTCTCCCACTCCCCCTGTTGTGTTCCTGCTCTTGCTGTGTCTTTCTGTCAAATAAATAAATAAAATCTTTTTTAAAAAAATCCCACTGAGAGATGTTTCACCTCTGGCTGCTTCAGACTTACTTGCCTGAGGTCATGCTGAATACCTTAAAAAAAAAAAAAAAACACTCAATAAATGTGTTCTATGGGGGAGCCTGGGTGGCTCAGTGGGTTAAAGCCTCTGCCTTCGGCTCAGGTCATGATCCCAGGGTCCTGGATTGAGGCCCACATCAGGCTTTCTGCTCCACAGGGAGCCTGCTTCCTCCTCTCTCTCTGCCTGCCTCTCTTCCTACTTGTAAACTCTGTCTGTCAAATAAATAAATAAAAATCTTAAAAAAAAATGTGTTCTATGGTCTCATAAAACACAAGGATCACTTCTCTAGAGGAGACAGTTAAGTTTAGGAGGGAGGCCTGTGGCTTGTCTATGTCAATCTCCCTCCGCCCCATCTGAAAACTGAGAGATGCCAAAAATCCTTTCCTGCTTGAAATTCTGTGAGTTTGTCCGCCCCTGGCTGGCTGCGAAGTCCAGTCTTCCTCCCTCCGGCGCTGCTCAGACTTTCTCCAGTCCCAGGCCATCTGGAGTCTGGCTTCTGCCCCAATGACTTCTCCCACCAGCACCCCCAGCAGCAGACTGTCTCCCAACCACTCCTGACACATCTGACACTTTACCCTCCCATTCTGTATGGGGGTCCTGTTTGGAGGTCCTTATCTGATTAGCACCCCAAGCCGTCTGGCTCTCTCACTGGTCCTGGTGTACCTATCTCCCTCTCCCCTGAGAACAACCAGTCAATAATAAGCAACAGTCATCATCCCTGAGAGACAGACATCTACTCACGTGTAGGCAGAAAGCACTACACTTGGAAAAGCACTACACTGGGAAAAGTCACTTTTAAAGTGATATTAACCCAATACCACCCATCCATCCTTCTTGCTGCCCTGTCTTCATTCCCTTCTTGGTCCTTTTGTTCTATTTTAACTGCGTTCTCTTTCATCAATCACAGTGAAATCAATGTGTCCATTTGCATTAATTGACCAGTAAAGTCCTTGGCAAGGTCAGTCCATCTTTTTAACTGAATTCCCCTGTAGGACCTATCCAGCCAACAACTGGTATTTTCTCTCAGCCTCTGCCGGGTTTCTTTCTGCCCAAAGCAAACCATAAAACAAAAAGTTCCAGAATTTTGAGATTCACTGGAACTTATATTTTATAACTTTTTTCATATAAGGTCTTCCGAAAACACTTTTTTTCCCCCTACGAAACAAAATAAAAACAAAAACAGGAGGAAAAAAAAAAAAAAAAAAAAAACCTCTACCCTCTCAAGCATGCTATTGTTTGGAAAGCAGACACAGAAGAGTTTACTACTTGCCCAAAGCCAACACTGGTGAAAATTTCTAAGATTAAGAAAAAAAACAAAAAGATGGGATTTTGTGGTACAGACTTTTTCCTTTCACATTTTCTTGTGATTTTCCCAATGCCAAAATTTATGACTCTACAACAAATATCCTCCTGAGGCTCTCATGGCTGCTAAGGGCAGTATTTTGGGGCTTTTTCCTTTTAACTTGAGAATCTCAAGGCTTCACATTCCAGAATGCTGGCTTTATCCCCAGTGAGAAAAATCTCTTTGGTATAGTATCTATTTCTACTGTTTTGTAAGAACGAAATGCACCCACATAATTAAGCCTGGAGCATGAGAAAAGGAGCTCCAGGAAAAGATGCCTTGGTGGCGCCATGACAGTAGATGACAAAGCAGATGGAGAGGAGGTCCCCACTTCCCTCTGAAGGTCCTTCCTCTGCTTGTCCTCCAGGCTGGTGTTTCATATGATACTAGATACCCAGCAAATGAAAGCTGATGTTCAGTGAGCTGGTTCATTCATTCATTCATTCAAAACCATTTATGGCCTATCTCTCCCATGCCAAGTATTGTGCCACACACAGAAGACATCAAGGTGAATGGGACCCAGTCTGTGACCTCAGAGAACTTTTGGCCTAATGCATGAGACAGATCTACAAATAATAAACACATCACAATGCACCTCTATGTGCTGAACTGTAAGAACGGGCTCTCTGTTGCAGGGGTTCTCAACCATGGATGAGTTTGTCCTCCCAGCGACACTGGGCAATGTCTGGGGGCATTCTGGGTTGTAACAACTGGGGTAAAGGGATCCTGCTGGTGTCTAGTGGGCAGAAGCCAGGGAAATTCCTAAACATCCTACAATGCACAGGCCAGTCCCCCACAACAAGGAACTACCCAGCCCCAAACAGGGATTGTATGGAGGTTGAGGAGCCCAGTATAACTGAGCGAATATGATGGAGTCATTCCTATCATGGCGGCCACTCGCGCTCTTTCCCTGGCTCTGTCATTGTTGGGCTCCTGCCCCTAAGCAAGTGAGTCCCCATCTGGCTTCAGTTTTCTTGTCTATAAAATTGGGTTGGAGTCTCTAATCTCCAATCCCTTCCTGTCTAAGAATCTATGGTTTTATTGGGCCAATAGAGTGCTTGCTCTGAGCCCTGCTCCTGTTCGGAGATCCCCTCGCCAAGGACTGTTGACTCCACCCAGCCGGAGGAGATAAACGTGTCTCCCGGGTTGATCCTGAGGCTAAATCCGGGACAGTGAGTGTGACCTCTGCCCAAGGACCTCCAGTTAGGAACCTCCATCTTCAGAGGCTGTTTCCCATCCGCAAAGAAGAACCACTTAATTCATCCACTTCCCTGTGTCAGGAGGAAAGGAATGAGTAAATGAAGCAGGATGGAAAATTACCCGGATCTTGCTCCAGGGATGAAGCCCAAACGCTACAGTTCGCGTCTTTCCCTCCTGGGGGCTCTGAGGCAATGGAAGGGTATGAGAGACTCCTCTCAGGACCAGCTCTCTGGCCTAGGGAGGTGGGCTGGGCTGGGGAGGGGTTAGTATCTCTTTATAGGTCTTTGGAAGTGCCTCAAGGAGGATCTCTGTCATTTGTCTCCCTGAGGGGAAGTGAGACTTGGATTCTTGGCCACATATTTGAGGCCCTGGGGCTGGGTGTGAGTCCAGGGCTCTCGGACTCATTCTCTCACTCTCTCTCATTCTTTCTGTTTCTTCTCTCTCCCTCTCTCTGGATTCCATCTCCTTCACAAAACAGAAAGGTCCTTTCAGGGCCAAGGGGCTGGAGGACAAGAGCAGCATTGGAGCACAGGGGAAGCAGGCCCTGGAGGAGGGAGAGAAGCTCCTGTCTGGCCCAACCATAAGGCCTTTCTAGGGCTCCCATGGTGCTGACTGTAGACAGAGAGGCAGCAGCAGGGAGACGGGCCAGGGCAGGCACTGGCCCCTACGGCTATTTCTGTGTGACTAGGCTCACGGTGCTGGCAGAACAGCACCGAGGTCTGTAACTGGAGTCTGTGTGTCCTCTCTCCTGCTAGACCATTCGACGTGGCAGATTCTGTGTGCAAGGAATGAATGAACCCCTTTTTTTCTTTTAGTAGGGAAAAAACTAAAATTCAGAGACATCAAGTAACTTGCCCAAGTTACGTAAAATGCTAGGCAAGGGGACTTCTCTGAGTGTCGCTGACGGTTAGATTTGCTTCCTGAGCAGGTCAACCAGAAATGTACCTAAGTCCCCTCACCACATATTTCCCATTCTCTGCGTGTCCGTTGTTTCGCTTTTGGTTTTGAGGGTTTGTTTAGTTTTTTTATGGTACAATTTACATTCAGGAAAATGTGCAAACCTTAAGAATACAGCTCAATCACACACACACACACTCTCACATACACACATCCATAAAGCATTCATGCGGATAAAAATATAAAACATGTCCATCATTCCAGAAAGTTCTCTCTAGCCTCCCTCACCCTCACAAAGTCACCTTTGTTTAATACTTCTATTGCCATAGTCTAGTTTTGCCTGTTCTTCAGCCTCCCATCCTCCTCATGGGCTTTTTTGCTCCACACAGTTCTCTTCCCTCCATGAGGTGTCAGAAATGTGCTCTTCGTCATCGCTGGATAACATCCCACCATACAAACATACCACATCGCGTTACCAACTCTCTTACTGATGGATATTTGCACTGGTTTTAGTTTGGGGCTATTATGTTCATTTGATTTTTTTTTTTTTTTTTTGGTAATTAGTCTTATGTGCATATTTCAACTCTCTGTTCCAATGAACTGTAATGACAGTCACACTCCACAGGTCACAGGACGAGGAGAAAGAAAGAGGTACTAGATGAGCTAAGGTCCTTTCAGCCATGAGACCCCCTCCCCCAACCTCATCTCTCAGAGCGGCTGCCAAGCACCTCCTTGCACAGGGTTGTGACAATGTCCTCTCGGAACAGCAGGAACCACTCTCGGGGCAGAGAGCGCTTGTTTCCTCACACACGGGGATACGACCCTGGACCTATGGGTTCACCAACAGAGACTAGAAGAAGAACAAGAAACATACCTGTTTCTCTTCACCAGATGAGAGCTATCTCAAAGGAAAGATGCTCCCCTGTTCTCCCCCACTGGAAGCCACTTGTGGGAGGCCCGCAGACATGATGGACATAAACGAATGGATCTAGTTCAGCCAACATCTCTGTCCTCCGTGGGAAACAACCGTTCTCCCTTGAGATATGCGCGAAAGAGAAAAGCCAACATGGGCCCATTAACCAGGTCTCCAAAGCACTTCCATCAGAGTTTACAGGTGCTTGAATGAATTCCTACCACTCATTCTTATTCTTTCTGATTCTTATTTCGTCTAACAAATCCATATGATACCTTGAGAGTCTAACTGCAGGGCACAAACTCTATCATAAAGTCAGGCCTCCATTTAATCATGGTGAGGGACTTTGATCCTCCTCCTGGACATACAAACAAAAGACTGGGAACAATCACTGGGATGAGACACATAGAAAAACAAGACATCTCTTAGCCTTCAGATTCATTCAACAGATATTTATTGAACCACAAAGACCTGAAGCCCTTAATCGTCCAAATTATTACTGTTGTACTCCCCGTGTGCATGGGTTTCAACCAACGATGGCCTCCCTGCTCATATATAACTTCCTCCTGGGGAATATACAATGGGCAGAGCAGTGGGGGGGTGGGAGGTGTAACACAGATCACCCCATTTCCTCCCGGTCTCCTCTCACCCCTCCTAGCTCAGCCCTTGCTCTCACCTTTTCCAAACTTCTCTCCTCTCCCTTTTCCTACTAATTAGTTCCATCTCTCTACTGATCTCTACTCTATGGGGTCACAAGAAAAGGGAAAAGGATGGCACAACCGAATGGCCTCCACTTAAGCAGGAAGAGGTCCCTGTGCTCACCTCTCTGATTCATCTGCCCAGCAAGCCAGGTGCTGCTTGTCTGTCCCTTGACTCCTTCTTGTTCCTTCCCCAAATCTGCTCTCACCCTTTTCTTAAAATGCCAACCCCATGTACAATCAGCTCCTGACAGCCCCAGCCCATCCCCTGGTGCACTCTAGCCCTGATGGGCCATCCAAAAATCAAGGTATTTTTCTCATCTCTCCCCTCCCTCCCCCCACCTCTTCTTTCCGCGGCAAATTCTTTCCCCCAGCATTTCTGCATTAAGAGGAAAAGTGAGAGGAATGTTTCTTCCATATCGATAGCTGATGAGAATAACCTAGTTGCCAGCTCTTTACCAAAATTTGATTCAGAATTGAACCAGCCCCGGACTGATTTGGATTTAAGGATGAACCTGAAAGAGCTTCTGAGGTCTCGTTTTTGAAAATTTACCAAAAGTGGCCTGGAGGTAAATCTGCTCAACTGGGGTCATTGGCATTCTGGGTTCAGAGGCAGGAAATTCCCTGCATAATTGGCTGCTCTTCCCGGAGCCTGC
This sequence comes from Lontra canadensis, assembly GCF_010015895.1. Lineage (NCBI taxonomy): Eukaryota > Metazoa > Chordata > Mammalia > Carnivora > Mustelidae > Lontra > Lontra canadensis. Next base: position 10,372,068 of record NW_022630996.1, read on the forward strand.
TGGGATCAGGAGCCTCCGACGCCTCCCTGGCCTGTTCTCCCCAGTCCCAGCCCAGCCACCCACTGGCTCTGAGCGGAGCCCACCCGCCATTTACTGTAAGTGACAGCTTTGTAGCATATTTTCACATCCGCTCATCCAATCCCTGCTGGGCAAGAAGAATTCAGGGTAGAAGATGGGATTCGACTTGCAGAAATGGGGGCGCCTGGGTGGCTCAGTGGGTTAAAGCCTCTTCCTTCGGCTCAGGTCATGATCCCAGGGTCCTGGGATGGAGCCCCGCATCGGGCTGTCTGCTCAGCGGGGAGCCTGCTTCCCCCTCTCTCTCTCTCTGCCTGCCTCTCTGCCTACTTGTGATCTGTCTGTCTGTCAAATAAATAAATAAAATCTTTAAAAAAAAAAAAAAAAACCAACTTGCAGAAACGCCAATATTTCCTTCTTTATGGAGTCTCGGCCATGTCTTGTTTGGAATCCTCACCAAAGAGCAGCCCCAATGCCCTCCCCAGAGAACTAGCCATTCTGAGAAATTCCTTCTGGAATCACCCAGCCACCACCTCCACCTCTCTGACACTTACTCCCACCTCCCCACAACACACACACACACACAGAGTTATTTTGGTCAGGATAGACCTCATCCCTGTAACACACATTCTCAGCATCCCAGTAGATTATCACACTGGAAGGGGTGCGTCTCTCATTTAATGCCTGTTGCTCTTACCAGACAGTGCCTTGATGGTAAAGTTTTTTCCTAATTAAATGTTTTGCCTTCTAGGTCACAGTTCTTTGAGGGAGTGTGACTTCTCTATTTGTATGTCACTGAAATGCCCCACTTTCTCCTTTGCAGCACAAATAGCAACCACCAACCTCGACCACATCCCATGGCTGGTAGCAGCTGGAAACCCAGTTTATGATTTCCAAGGCCCTAGTGCCTTCTTCGCCTTTGCATATCCCGAAATACCCAAGCTCTCATTAGTATGTAGGCAGGGCATTGGAGGAGAAAACGCAAAGGAAATGAGAAGTCTTGCAGAGGGATCAAGTGGTCTTTAGTCCTCCCTAGCTGTGCCGATGGCAGTGGCGGGCTAGGGCCGGAGAAGACTTTCACTTCCCTGGGTACGGAGTCGCAATAAGGAGGGTGCCTTCTGGAAGCCACAGCGGTGATCTCCCTGGACCGTGCTCAGGCAAGAAAACTATGCCAAGTGGGGAGGGGAATGGGAGGAAGGTGGTCCAGAGATACAAAATTCCAGTTAACAGATAAACAAAGACTAGGTAGGGACAGGACGCACGACGCGATGACTGCAGCTAACACAGCTGGGTGACGAATCCAGGAGATCCTGAGCGTTCTCAGCACGAGGAGGATTTCTTTCCTTTTGTTGTATCTACGTGAAGAGGTGGGTGTTAGCCGAAGCTGTCACAGTCATTACCTCACAACACACATAAATCAGACCGTCATGCTGTATATCTTAAATTACACGGCAACGTGTGTCAATTACGTATCCATAAGTCAATTACTTATCCAACGTGTATCAATTACTTATCCATTACTTATCCATAAAACAATTACTTATTCATAAAAGAGAGAGAGAGATTCCTTCAACTGCTGAGGCCACCCCAGGACAACTGGATCAGGACAGGTTCCAGCAAGCACCTCACAGACCCAGAACCCCTACCCTTCTCCCCCGCATCAGTCAGGTGGATCTATCAATCCATCTGTCTGTCTGTCTGTCTCAGTCTCCCTGGTAACTTTGTTTGGGGTAATCCCATTTGGCAGTTCCTTTTCCTAAAGAAGAAAAAAATCGTCCCCTCTCAAAGGACAAGGCCACCACTTACGTTTTCCCCCAGGGGCTTGTAGCGGTGGACGCCAGCAAATGTTTGCCATCTGAAGGCAATTGGGACAATTCTAAGAGGGTCTAGTAGCATCATTGTTGTCATTCAAGAATCTAAAGGATGGATGGGAACCTCTAGAATTTGTTCCAGCTAAATCTGTACATATGCTATGTCCCTGTTTTAGCTACCCCCCCCCCCTTCCCCCCCCCCCCCCCCCCGCCACACACATACACACACCCTCGAAACAAGGAGTGTAACGGGTTAATCTGAGAAATGCAAAGATCCCAGACTGGACAAAGTCCAACAAAAATACAGTCTTCACTCTCTGGCCTCCAGAGACAAGGCACCTGCACCTGCACCTGCACGGAGGGGACACGGTCACATAGTCTACACAGCAGCCAGGCGGCCCAGCAGATTGCACTGCAGACGTTGCGGGGCCGTGTACACCCAGCTCCAGAGGCTTTGCCCGGGCTGCCAAGCTTGACAGTATTTCCATCAGTGGAGCGATCTGGCCCATTCTGTTCAACTGGCCCATCGATTCACGGGCCTCAACTTTGCTCCCCCAAATTACCACTCTGGCTCGCAGAGCTGGCAACAACTAGAGGCGGAGGCGTTGCATGGATAGGAGAGCTGAATTACCCTTGTGTTCCTTTTACTCCGTGCACAGCGGACCTCTGCATGGCAGGAGGGTGGCTGGGCCCGGGCTGGCTCAAGTGAGCACGTACCACTGAGTCACTGACACTGGCAACTCTTCCAGGCCGGTGACTTCTCTGCTTGAGAGGCTGGCGTTCATAATTACGGCTGGGTTTCTGTTGTCGTACCAAATTACCTCACTTCCAGCCTTAAAATAGCATCCAGCCTCAAGGTGCTAACTGCGCAAACACGGAGGGAGGCTTCACAAGACCCAGAACCCGGGTGCAGAGCCAGGGGGCAGGGCTCGAAGCCAGACGCAAAAGTCATCACTGTTAAAACCTGTGTCTCCTCTCTTGTCTCCTCCTGGTGGAAACAGAGCAGTACCATAAAATTGTCTGTTCCCAAAGAGAAGCGAGAATAACCTTGGAGTTCAGTCCCTGCCATGCTCCCATTCATTTTACCTACTTACTGGAAAGGATCTGCTCCCCGAGCCTTCCACATCACTCTCCTCCTTGGCCACTCTGCTTTGCACCTCCAAGGCTTCCACAGACCCCACTGCCTTGCCCTCTGGCTGCCCGCTGGGTTAGGCTGATGGGAGCAGAAGATGGGAATTAGGAAGTGGGAGAGGAGAGAGAGCAAGGCATCCTCTCCCCTGTTCCCCGCTAGGCTAGAATTTGCCACGGGTGCATCCTTCCACCCGGGGCCACAGCTCCTGGCAGCAGGCCCCTCCGCTACAGGTCATTACAAACAGTGGATTTCCTCCCCTTGTCCTGGAAGCCTAGGAGGGGCATATGAGTGTCTCGGGGCTGTTGTCACAAAGCGCCACTAAATCGGACGGTTGCAAACAACAGAAGGGTATTGTCTCCAAGGTCTGGAGGCTAGGAGTGTGAAATCAAGGCGTTGGCCAGGCCATCCTCCTTCAGAAACATGTACGGGAGGATCATTCCTTGCCTCTTTGAGCTTCTGATCATTTCCAACAACTGTGCGCCTTCCTTGGCTTACATGGCCATGGTTCCCATCTCCACCTCCTTCCTCACGTGGCTGTCTTCTCCTTAAGTGTCTCTGTCCATGTCTCCTCTTCTGAGGATACCAGTCATATTGGCTGAAGGCCCACCTTAATGACCTCATCTTAACTTGATTACATCTGCAAAGACCCTAATTTAAAACTAAGATTGGGGGCTAGGCCTTCAGGGTATCTTCTGGAAGGATATATTTCAATCCATAACACGTGGTAACACCCTCCACTGGGATGAGTCCCCAGATCGGTCCCTTAACCCTTTCACTCCTTTAGAAAGAGTGTCTTCATTAGACTCTTCAATTCCTTTTTCAGAGGTGCCGCCAGTTTTTTGCCAGAACCTTGATGGAAACCCTACTGCCTGACTGCCTGGCTGGTAGAGCACCTACAGAGTGCCAGAAGGTTCTAGGGATACAATGGTGAGCAGACACTAGCTGAGTCCCTGCATTCATGGGGCTCACAGTCCACATCTGAAGAGGCTTAATCAAAATATCACAGAGTAAAACTGCAACCGGGCTGAGACACAGAGGTTAGGTTCACGGTGCTATGAACATGCTTGACTGGGGGAATCACTCTAGTCAGGGAGTCCAGGAAGGGCTTCCCAGGGAGAAGGACACCTGCGCCAGAAAGCAAAGAACGAGTGGAGTCAACCAGATAAAGGGGGGAGCTTTGGTCCCCCTCTTGGCTAAGGGAGAAGACCCCTGAAGAGTTACGTCACGGTCTCCTTATTTCCTTCCACTGGGGGATCTATTCTCATTCATATCCCAACCCATCCACTAGTGACCGTCCTCTCTGAGAAGACTTGACTCTCTCTCCCATCCTCATGACTGCAGAGCACAGCAGAGAATCTGTCTGTCAAGGGGATGCTCAGAGAGTGAGAAGCCACGCCCGGGGCTCAGCACAGTACAGAGGGCAGGGCAGGGAGCGAGCACCTCAAAACCGAGTAACACGAGGCCCAGCACATGACCTCAACACTTCCACACTGGAATCAGAGCGTCCCTGAAACCAGCTCCTCCTCTTCTGTGCTCCCAGTCTCAGCTGGGGACACCCCAGAACTTCCTGTCTGCCCCTCTCTCCCTCTCTCAGCTCTTACTCTGAGGGATCACTGTGTGTTCCTGATTTGGTCTCTTCGATCATTCTCGAATCATGCCCTCCTCTCCTTTGCCACTAGCTCCTGCCCTGATTCAGGTCCTTATCATCTTTCCTTAGAACTTTGCCTCTGCTCCCTCTTTGGCCTCTACCCTATCAAATCCAGCCTCTGTAGCAAAGCCACCATAAACTCAAGGGCAACCTCCGGGACTCTCTATTCCTGGCAGAGAACGGTCCACGTGTGGCACAGAAGATTCTCCATGACAGGGCCCTGCCTCCTTACCAGCCTGCCTCCCACTGCTACCTGATTCACCCTGGACCTGCCAGCAAGGCCACCACTTTTTTTTTTTTTTTAAGATTTTATTTATTTATTTGAGAGAGAGGCAGTGAGAGAGAGCATGAGCGAGGAGAAGGTCAGAGGCAGAAGCAGACTCCCCATGGAGCTGGGAGCCCGATGCGGGACTCGATCCCGGGACTCCGGGACCACGACCTGAGCCGAAAGCAGTCGTCCAACCAACTGAGCCACCCAGGCGTCCCATGGCCACCACTTTTGGTACCATGTACACATCAAGTTGTCTCTCTCCCCGCTGTGCCATTTTTCAGGTTGTCCCACCCCCCCACCATCCCTTCCCACACAACCTAATTAAATCCAACTCATCCCTAAAACCTTAATTCAGGAGTCAGCTCCTCCAAGAAGCCTTCCCAGATAACCCTTCCCTCTCGTTTTCTACCACAGGTCCTCCATCCTTAAACATCGTGTATTCTAAATAGCTATCAAGGTGTCTATTTCCTCAATTAGAATAAAGATGCTTGACGCCTGGGACCATGTGTCATTTGGTTTGACATGCCTACTGCCTGGCACGGAGCTGATGCTCAAAGACTAGATGAGTGAAGGAGTGTATGACCAACAAATGGCTGTGGACCGTGTCACATCTATGCCAGAGCCATCAGAATGAACAGAATCCTCCCCACCTGACACTCGCTATCACCTGGGCCCAGCCCACCAGTCCCTTGGCCGCTAGATGCTTCCCACATGGAGAAGCTGCTTTCTGGTGTCGTGTTTTCCTCTCCGCCCCTTCGAGGTAGGACAAGGAAGCGCTCGCCATTTGACAGTTGTGCGACCCCAGCCCTTGATCTTTTCTAAGCTTCGGTTTGCCCTGGGTAGAGCAGGCTCTATTACCTACCGTATCCACTGAACAGAACCGCTATGAAAACGGAATGAAATAAAATAAGGTGTGTGGTCAGAACTCAGTAAGTGGTCAGGGTAACAAGCTGTAAAGCGACCAGGGATGACAAGAAGTATGCGGGAAAGTGCGGTGGGGGGGGTGGAGGGGGCGGGGAATGGGGGGGTGGAATTGGAGGCAAAAATGTCCTTGAAAACTGTTGCCTTAAGGAGCCCCTCCCCCAACCCTCTAAGCGCTCTTTACAAAATCAGGGAAGTTCCACTGTTGTGGGCTTATTGGGTCGTCACAAAAGGCTTCCATCTGCTTTCATCTGCTTGCCAGTCTTACCCGTCTGCGCAGAATTGCACCTCGAACAAGAAAAACAAGAAGAGCGGGGGGAAAGATCAGTGCAATTAGGCCAGGGTTTTCCAAGACTTCAGTGAGGCTCCTGGAGGAGTGAGGCATTTCCCTCGGGCCTCCAGGTTGTAGTGGTGGGAGGGAAGGCCTAGTTCATCATCTTCCGAAATGAAATCAGTCACAAACACATTCGTTCCCAGCCCAAATCCAAAAGCCAATCTTCAATCCAGCTTAAGAATTAGGAGGTGACAGTTTGGGGATTTGAGCCTACCTACGAAGAAGTCCAGGACCGGAAGCCAAGAGTGTGATTTCTGGCCCTGATTTCCCTGTGGCCAGGCAGTCATTTCCATATTCCCTCGCCAGCACTGCCTCACTCAGGGGATCGTTGGTAAAAAAGCTCTAGGGGGCTTTCTCTGCTACCAATAAATATTCAATGGACAGCTAGAGTGTCTAGCCCTGTGCTAGGTCCTTTGAACAATCTTCACAGATTTAAGAAGGAAGGACTGGATAGCAAAAGAAACCATCAACAAAATGAAAACACCATCTACAGAACAAGAGAAAGTATTTGCCGATCATATATCTGCTAAGGGATTAATATCCAAGATATATAAAGAACTCAAACAAAAAAAAGAACTCATACAACTCAATAGCAAAAAGACAATCTGATTAAAAAACAGGCAGAAGAGCTGAGCAATTTTCCAAAGAATACATACAAATGACCAACAGGTATATGAAAAGGCACTCAACGTCACTCATCACCAGAGAAATGTAAATCAAAACCACAATGGGATATCACCTCGTACCTGTTAGATTGTCTATCATTAAATGACAAGCAATTCCAAGTGGTGATGAGAATGTGGAAAAAAAGGAACCCTTGGGCACTGTGAGTGAAAGTGTAATCTGTTGCAGCCACTGTGGAAAACAGTACAGAGGGTCCTCAAAAAATTAATAATAGAACTATCATATGATCCAACAATGCCACTTCCAGGTATATATCCAAAAGGAAATGAATTCCCTATCTCAAACTGACATCTACACCCCCATGTTCATTGCAGCATTATTTACAATAGCCAAGACATGGAAACAAGCTAGCATCCACTGACAGATGAATAGTTAAAGAAGACATTATACACACACACACACACACACACACACACACACAGGGGAATATTTTCAGCCATAGGAAAAGGAGGAAATCACACCATTTGCTACAACATGGGCAGAACTTAAGGGCATTATACTAAGTGAAATAAGTCAAATAAAGACTAATCCTATATGATCTCACTTACATGTGGAATTTTTTAAAAAAACCAACCTTTAAGAAACAGAGAACAGATTAGTGGTTGCCAGAGATAGAAGAAATGGGTGAAGATGGGTCAAAGGTACAAACTTCCAGTTATAAAAGAACTATGTCTGGGGTATATGATGTACATCACGGTTATTATATCTAATAGTAATTCACCGTACACGTGACAGTTCCAACAAAGTAGATCTTATGGGAGGGGATAAATGTTAACCACACTTACTGTGTTGCTCTAGCTACAGAACCTACCCTCTTACCTTCTAGCCTTGCTCTGCCCAGTCGCTAGTCACATATGGCTGTGGAATACTGAGAGTGTGACTAGTCCAAACTGAGATGTGCTGTGGGAAATACACACTGGATTTCAAAGACTTGGCCTGAAAAATAAATCGAAAATATCATGTTGATATTTATATTGATTACCCATAAAAATTATATTTCAGATATACTTAGTTGAATAAAATGTCTTATTATGATCGCTGCAACACTGTTTCTCTTCACTTTTTTTAACAGGGTTCCTGGAAAATTTTAAATTACATTTGCGACTCACCTTGTACGTCTGCAGGACAGGAGGGCAGTCCTGTACTGACCTCATAGCTTGGGGCCAGCATTAAATCAACCAAGACAAGGAGAGGGCCTAGTGCAGTGCCTGAAACAAATTAAGCACAAGAACTATTGTTAATATTAGTAAAATTAGTGGTTTCAAATTTTATAGTCATTTGTTTTTCAAGCCACTTCTTATAACAGATTTAGGAAAGGAGTTCTGGGGGCACCTAGGTAGCTCTGTCAGTTAAGTGTCTGCCTTCGGCTCAGGTCGTGATCCCAGGGTCCTGGAATCAAGTCCTGTATTGGGCTCCTTGCCCAGCAGGGAGTCTGCTTGCCCCCCACCAACACACACACAGCTCATGTTCTCTTTCTCTCTCTCTCAAATAAATAAAATCTGAAAGAAAAAAAATAGTGTTCTGATCAAAGCAGAGAGAACTTGAGTTCTCCCCAGGGACCAATTCACCCTGGGCACCACCTCCATAGTTGGGAAAGCCATATGGTCAAGTCATATGTCCTTGAAGCTCTAGAACCTTCAGAGAAGGTGAAGGAGTGATATGAGACAAAAACCATGATGTCTGCCTGTCAATGGCAGTACTTGAAAAATGACCATGGACTTCAAATGTTCTCGCCAGAAAAAAGGAATGATAATCACGTAACATGATAGACGTGTTAGCTAATGCTCCAGTGGTCACCATATTGCAATATGGAAGTGTGCCAAATTGAATCAACTCATGTACACCTTAAACCTACACAATGTCACATGTCAATTACATCTCGATAAAAGTTAATTAATCAATTACCCAAAACAAGATCATGGAAAAACACTACTGTTTTGCCTGGGAGAATCAAAGTGGTTTGGTCCTGGGTCTAGCTAGATACAGTCCAGAAATTGGGGTGTCATGAACGTGAATGGGAGGAGAGGGCCACAGCGGGTCCCCAGATCATTAGCTGCATATACAATATCCATGGACCACAGCAGTGCTCTACCTCTGCTCCTCACAACGCTGACTCCCCATCTATGTACAGCCTGGGGAAGGCTCTCAGAGCTGACGCCAGGCACCAAGATGGCTAGGTCCAGCTCCAGGGAAGGGCGGCAAGGACACTCAGCCCAGACACCACAATGACTCCGCTGTCCTGAAGGCAACTCTGGGCTGTCAGCCCCTGTGTCGCCAGCCAAGCCACCCAGCTCTCCCTGCAGCCCTCGCCCCTGGCTCTCCTGCTGTATGTGTGTGTGCGTGTGTGGACGGGGACAGTAGCCAGCTCTCTGCCGGGCTCTCTAACAAGTTCCACGAGTCTGTTTGTTAAAGAAAAATTCCAGTGGGTCCATCCAACACATGGAACTCAAGTACAGAAGTTATATTTATCCACCCTACTGCCAAGGAGATCACATGCCCCGTGAGTCACTCCAGATGTGCTCAAAAACAGAGTCTCTCTGTGGAAGCCCAGTCCCCCAATCCCAGAGAGAGTCGAATTAGCAGAAGTCCCAATTCCTGCCCCCCCACTCCCCCCCCCAAGAGGCTGCCTCTGCCTCCACCCTTCTGGGGCAGGAGAGGGCATCTGTGCACTTCTGTAAAGGGAAGGGGGGTACGAACTATATCTTGGCGCTGGGCAGACCGGTACGGGCATACCTGTAGCTCCTGAGGTCCCACTGGGTTTGAGGACAACTTTTCACTTTCTGGAAGAGAAGATGTGCTGGAAAACGCTGCTGCTTCTGCTGTTGTGCTACAATGCCCAGGCTACTGTGTCCCATAGGTGGAGCAGGGGTAAGTTGCTTTCTATTTTTCTGTTTGACGTGCATTACTCTTTTATAAATACAATTAGGAATTGTGGGGAGAAAGAATAGGGTGGTAGAAGGAGATTAGAAGCCCTACATCACCCGCCCCCCCTTTAATCTCCTCTCTGCCAATGGCTTGATGCTTCTTGACATGTTAGAAGGTGCTAGAAGCTGATGAGGGATGGGACACTGAAAAATACCAAAGCCGCTGAGGGAACTCAGTCGAGGTGAACAACGCAGAGGGCATGCCTTTCTGACATGCCAGAGCTAAGTCATCTTTGCTTCTAAGAATGTGAGCAGACTCTCTTGAGCAGCTCCCCCCACCCCCAGCTGCTGCAGCCAGGCAGGGCATGTGAAGAGCGGGTACCAAGACTGAAGCTAGTATCATGGGACGGTGGGTGCTGGGGTGCAGAAGGCCTGCTAACTGGGGGACCCTGACAAGAGGCCCAGGGCATTGGCTGTCCACATGGAGGTCTCCATGCTGCTTCTGAGCAGGGGTGGACAATCTTTCCATCTGGGCAGAGCCGGCCCAGTGGCAGGAGAAGAGTGACCCTTTAGTGTTCCCTCAAGTGTGAGTCAGCTCCCACCCGCCCAGTGGTCCACCTCGAAAAGGAGGGAGCCCAGCAAGGCTGTTCCCTCGTGGCCAACTTCCTTTCCCTCAGGACCCCATGGCATCTTTTCTGTATGCTCAGGACTGGCTCCAGGTGGTAGAGCGTGGCAGCATGACTGGCCAATTAGAGTTGATCACTGCTGGGGACCAAGGGAGCAGTAGTGTGGACCCCTCTGTGCAGAACTAAACCCTCTCCACTGCCTAAAGTCAGCTGAGGTCTCTCTCCCCAGAAGCACTGTAAAAAGAAGGCAGGCCCATAGGTGTTTCTAGAGATCCAAAAGAGGACGCCAGACTGGCATGGCGGGAGGGGTGGGGGTGGGGCTGAGCCTCCACGTTCTCAAGGAAAGTGCTGGGGAAGGAAGGAGCCGCCAGTGCGGACGCCAGTGTGGACGGGAGATGCACAGAGCAAATGAACTGACACAGGTGGGGGCAAAAGCCATTCACTTATTTGGGTTTTATTCTCTCACTTTCAAGCTTGAGATCAGTGATTTGCCAATTCTCTGAGCTTTCTCTGAGCTGAGCTGTGAGATGATTGTTATACCCAGAGGCAAATAATTAACGGAGCATTTTCCTTTTTTTTCTGGAAACATCACACACACACCCTCCCTGTTCATGATGTGCGCAAATTTTGGAGGCAACACTTAGTAGAGCAAAGAGACCGCGGCATTACCTTCGGCCACTTACCTCTGTGTGCTGGCGGGAGCCTTCCCCTCTTGCCTATTAGAAAAAGATGGTAATACCCACCCTCCCGATGCACGGGCTGTTAGAAAGCCAAATGAGATAAGTGGATATCTAACAAGGCTGTAAACACCACAGCCACATCCTGGGCAATCCTGCAAGAAACTCAAGGATTTAAGCTCTGCCTCTCATTGGCTGTGTGATGTCTGGCAAGTCTCTTAACCTCTCTGAGCTTCGGTTCACTAACAAATCACGTAACAAAGCTAATCTTCACTGTGTGTGGTGAGGGTCATATTCAAAATGTAAATAAAATGTTTTGTAAATGGTGAAGAAGCTTATCAATGTGAATTATTACCTATCACTTAAACCAACGGAAAAAAATTCATTAAGGAAAATTTGAGGTTCTCACTTAACAGATGGTTCTATAGCAACATCCTGGGGAAGGTTGGCCCCTAAATAATAATAACAAATCTATCTAGAGACAGGAAGCCAGCACAGCTGGAACAGAGCACTGATGAGGCAGCTTTGTTAAATCCTAGATTAGTAGTTCCCGGCAGAGTCAACAAGTGATAACGTCCTTCCAACCATCATCAAAAGTCTTCCACATAGCTTATTTTTTTTTCATTTTTAACATTTTTTCCTAATTATAAAAGGAATACTCAATTGCCATTTTTTCAAAATCGAATGGGAGTCACCCAAATAAAAATAATTTTTCCTAATATATTTAACTCTTCCTTTCGCCTTCATCCTTACCCCAAATCCCACCCCAGCGCCAGGCCTAATTTAGAAGAATTCCCAGATAGGGCCCCTGGATGGCTCAGTGCTTAAGTGTCTGCCTTCAGCTCAGGGTGCTGGGATCAAGCCCCCATCGGGCTCCCTGCTCGACCTGAAGCCTGCTTCTCCCTCTTCCACTCCCCCTGCTTGTGTTCCCTTTCTCTCTGTGTCTGTGTCAAATAAATAAATAATCTTTAAAAAGAGAGAGAGAGAGAGAAGAAATCTGACACAACCTGAGGGTCTTCCCACACATCTGCCTGCCCCTCTGCCCGAAAACCCTCCTCCATCCCACCACTATCTCCCCTCCCCCACCCCAGCATCAGCACCCCGGCCTCCACCCTCCCCGACTCCCTGCCCCCAAGTGGAAATGTAGAAATAAACCCAAAAGGAACACACCCTGCTGTCAGGACATTTTCCTACCATTCTAGGGGCCTCTCCCTAGGAGCTCTCTCTAGGATTCCACCCTGCCAGCCGGCTGCTCCAGCCCCACCAACATCACGGAGACCTGATGACTCACCTGTGGTTAGCGAGGCCCATCTGGAAGCCAGACACACCTGGCCCAAGCCCCCAGGTCCTGCCAGAACCCCGCTTGGGGGCCTGAGGGGAACTAACTGGTCTTTAAAAAAAAAGAAGAAGAAAGAGGAAAAAATGTATGTATTACATACTATAACTGTTTTTATTAAATACATGCAAATTATTCTTTTTAAAAGTAGGTTAATAGGAAAGGCTGGCCCTTCAGTTACCTGGTGGAATTTATGTCATTTTCAGGAGTCCCTTTTAGTGCTGGGTGTGTTATCAGGCATGAAGGGAAGGGCCTGTGATGAGTGTCCAGTAAGCAATGACTAACAGGACTCATGTAACTGAGCGCCCCCCACCCCGCAGCCCCAGTCACCCCCAGTGACCATCCGCACACAGGTAAGGAAACTGGAGGACCGGCCAGCAGTCAAGGAGCCCCGGAAGGCTGGAAGGCTAGAGCTGGGTATTGTCGCCTACCCCACGTCCGTGGCATCACAGTCTCGGGTCCTCCCTGCAGCCCTAGGACCCCCCACCCAGGGGGGCGGGGGAGGGCCGGGGGGGGGCAATCTGGCCCCTTCAGGACCACTCCTAGAAGACCCCAACACACCGGGCCAAGATCCTGCATCCCCCAGAATGTCACTGCGTTTCTGAAGGGTTGGCCCAGGAGCAGAAAAGTAAATGACATCAGTAAGATCTCACAAAAGATCTTTCATAAATGAGAGTTTTTCCTATCCACACCCGCCATTTCCATGGAGTTCTTCGACTGCTTCGTTAAAAGCATCGTATTTTGGCTTGATATCGTGTGCAGTCTGAATCCTTTCCAGCAAGCTCCTTGGTACAAATGGTGTGTACACTTGTGTGGGAGCCGTGGTTAGCCTTAATACCGTTCTGTTCTATTAAACATATTTGGAAGATTGTGGGAAGGAAGATTTTTATCCCAGATTACAAGAAGTCAACGAGAAGGTCAGGCTGCAGAGAAAAGACAGCCTCTTCCGTTTAAGCAGACTTCTGTATGTATGTCTGGGCAAGAAAGCTCAGAAGGCTAAGGTGTCAGCCTTGACTGAGATTATTAAAAGGGGATTCTCCCAGGCAGGAATGCAGGCTCCTCAGAGATAAAGGGAAGGGGTGGTAGAGATAAGAGACCACATCTACATTTTGATAATTAGTCGGCACTTGGAACTAAAAATAAGTTCTAGAATTATCCTGTTAGAAAGAAAGAAAGAATTTAGGGGCACCTGGTGGTTAGTGGGTTAAGCATCTGACTCTTGATTTCAGCTTGGTCTTGATCTCAGGGTCTACAGTTCAAGCCCCGCCTTGGGCTCCACATTGGGTGTGGAGCCTATTTTAAAAGTTGGGGGGGAGGGGAGAGAAGGATTTAGTAAAGCACTCTGTTTGGAAAGAATGGGGTTTCGTGACAAGGGTAATTAATGTGTTTCTATGGGATCATGTACTCCTTCAATAACTGTGGGCAGATGCTATGCACTGGGAATACAGCACCAAACAAAACAGACAAGAACTTCCCTCAGGAAATGAGGGAAACAGATATAAACACGTGTATAAATAAGACATCTGTTTTTTTTTTTGATGAGAATAAATTAGGGACAGACTATAAAGGATTACAATTTTAAATAGAGAAACCAGGGAGGGCATCCCTGAGGAGGTGACTAAAGGCCTGAAGGAAACTGAGTAGTAAGCCATGCAATCCCTGGAGATAATATCCCAGGCAGAGGAAACAGGAGCGCAAAGGCCCTGTGGCAGCAGATGCCTGGTATGCTCACAGAGCAGTGAAGAAGCCTGTGGCTGTGGTGGCAGCAGCAGGGGTGGGGTACGGGGAAATAACGGGCCCAGAGAGGCAGGAAGAAGGCAAATCATGTAGCACCTCATAGCTACAAGATCATTTGATGGTCTTTGGCTTCTACTCTGAGCGAGATGAAAAGCTCTGACAGTTCTGGACAAAGGAGTGACAGCCTCTGACCTATGCTTTCACAGACTCACTTTAGATGTATTAAGAACAGAATGATGGGGCTCCTGGGTGACTCAGTCAGTTAAGCATCCGACTCTTGATTTCAGCTTGGGTCATGATCTCAGGGTTATGAGTTCAAGACACACATTGGGCTCCAGGCTCAGCAGGGAATCTGCTTGACATTCTCTCTCCCTCTGCCGCTCCCCCTGCTCACACATGCTCTCGCTCTCTCCCTCTCAAATAAATGAATAAATCTAAAAAAAAAAAAAAAGAATAGAATAGAATAGAACAAGGGTGGGAGCCAAGGATAGAAGCTAAGACAACTTCAGAAGAGGCACCCAAGCCTTGAACCAGAGTCTAGCCAAGATGTTGCAAGTAGTAGACGGATTCCGGATATATCCTGAAGTAGAGCTGGGAAGATTCGCTGACTGGCGGCATGTGCGATGTGAAAGAGAAAAATGGAGGATGACACCCAAGGTTTTTGGCCTGAGCAACTGAGAGAGGTGGGGAAGACCACAGACAGCAGGATGGGTGTGCAGGGAGAGCAGTGTTCACACGTGCGTGGTGTGTATGTGTGTTTGTGTGGAGGGTGGGGGTGTATGGTGTACGTATGTGTGTGGTGTGTGTGCCTGTGTGTGTGGCATGTGTCTGGTACGTGTGGGGGTGTGGTACATTCGTATGCGGAGTGTGTGTGGTGTGTGGTGTGGTGTATGTGTGTGTGGTGTGGCATGCATCTGGTGTGTGCGTACGTAGTACGTGTGTGGCATGGGGGGTGTGGGGGGTGGTGTGTGTGTGTGATGTGTGTGGTGTGTGTACATGGTACATGTGTGGCATGGGGGGGGTGTGGGGGAGTGGTGTGGTAAGGGTGTGGGGGGTGGTGTATGTGTGTGTGCGTGTGATGTGTGTGGTGTGTGCATACGTGGTATGTGTGGTGTGCATGGTTGTGTGTGGTGTGGTGTGTGTGTGTGTGTTGGGGTTAGCCTGGGTCTGGGGTCAGGAGAGGAGCTGTTACAAAGGGGCAAGAACACGCCCGCCGGCGGCTCGGCGGACTGATGTCGGGCCGGGAGGGTGAGGCTGGAGGTCAGCCCGGCAGAAGAGGGCTGAGCGCGGGGATGAGGCAGGACTCGCACCTCGAAGAGGAAGGTGAGCAGGGCAGCCGGTACAGAGGGCTTTAATTTTCTAAGACCGAAGTGTTCGTGCTGCTGCGCAAGATCCAGCAGCGAGGGGAAAGGCCAGGCCCGGGAGAGGAGAGAGAACAGGGGCAGGGCTGAGAGCCGCCTTCATGGAGGTGTGGCTCGCACACAGGGAGACCGCCTGCCCCAGGGGGCGCACAGGCACAGCGGCTGAGGACAAGTCCAAGTGTGTGGACAAGACGCCGGCAGCCAAGTGAGGGGAACCAGGAGAGCCGGAGAGTGGTCGGGCGGCACGGAGAGGCCCCCGCCAGTGGAACGGCCGTGAGCTCAGAAGAGAACATGTAACGAGGCTGTGGCTTCCCCTGGCCACGTTCGGGTGCACAGGCGCGGCAGGGGACAGGTGATGAGACGGGCTATGACTTCGCCAAATGATTGCAGAAGCACAAAGGGGGAGCAAAGGAGTTGGGGGAATCTATGTAGGAGAGTGATCACAGGGCTGTAGTGATGGGACCTTGCGTATCACAGGATTACAAATCAAAGTTAGAGAATTTTTAAAATCATGTGTGGCAAAGGGCGCCTGGGTGGCTCAGTCGGTTAAGCAACCAACCCTTGATTTCGGCTCAGGTCATGATCCCAGAGTCGTGAGATCAAGCCCCCCACCGGGCTCTGTGCTGGGTGTGGAGCCTGCTTAAGATGCTCTCTCCCTCTGCCTTCCCCCACTCGACCGCACTCTCTCTCTCTTAAAAAAAAAAAAATTACGTATGGTTCATTTCAGAATCTGTATCATACCAACTGCATTCATTCATCATTAACTACGCTATCTTTCCTGAGCCCAGGCTGAGGCCCGATACACCTACAGAAAGATAGCATTGTTCTCCCTATCGTGAGACAGGGTCTGGGAGCCCGCGAGGTCTGGATTTAATCTCAGTCCTACAGCAAACAAATTGGGTGGCCTAGAGCAAGTTTCTTAACCTGCACGTTTCTTCATCTATGCGATGGCATGTTAGTACTCACCTCCCAAAGTGCGGACGGAAAGCCCAGGGCACGCTGACTAGCACACCGTGGGCTCATGTGCTGTTACGGTATCTGAGCTTCACGTTCTAACAACCTGGGTCTGCAGTCCCAATGCGTCTCTGAGCAGAAGATAGGGACAGAACACGCCCTAGCACAGGACTCTCGAATCTCTGGATCCAGATCCCGACTGGCTCAGTGCACCTGCACGACTTGTAGCATGTAGCATGTACACGACACCTGCATGACTTGTAGCAAGCAAATCCGTTGTGCTGTGCTGGTCTGTCCAATGTATCCTAGACCCTCAATGTGCCCCCAGCAAAGGCTCCTATGTCCAGGGAATCCGGGAGGAGGGGAGACGCACACTCACGGTCCTCCTGCCCCGAGACCAGCCGTGTGCAGCAGACCTTCGTGCTAGGAGACGTGGAAGCTTCTGATGTCCCCTAGTCACCCTGAGTGGTCCTCGTGGGCACATTCACGTCCTCAAGAAACAGCTGGAGAGTGGGCGGGTTGCCGAGTGTTGAGTGGAGAAAAGGAAAATAAATTGGCCCAGTTTTACATTAAGCAAAAGGCACAAGAAGTCAGTGATTTCAACAAACCTATCCCAGTAGCCTGCTCGCCTGAGGCTCCGTGCTCAGATGGGGCCCTTCTGCCCGTCTGGAGCCTCCCACACGGCTGCCTGCTGTCCCCTCTCTCAGAGAAGGTGTTGTCGCTAATGGCCATCCTCAGGTCTCCCTCCCGTCAGCATGGTGAAGGCTGGGCTGCCCCAGGCAGTTTACTAATCACCCACAGCGAACTTAACAGTGACCTCCATCAAGGTAGGCGAGCTAGCTGCTGGCAGGACAGGAAAACCCCAGCAGAGCCTAAAGAGTCCCTGTGACTGTTTTGGTTTTGTGAGGCTTTTAAAAAATGCCTGGCTCGTCTTTTTTTTTTTTTTTTAAGATTTTATTTATTTATTTGACAGACAGAAATCACAAGTAGGCAGAGAGGTAGGCAGAGAGAGAGAAGGGGAAGCAGGCTCCCTACCGAGCAGAGAGCCCGATGCGGGACTCGATCCCAGGACCCTGAGATCATGACCTGAGCCGAAAGCAGAGGTTCAACCCACTGAGCCACCCAGGTGTCCCCTGGCTCGTCTTTTTTTTTTTTTTTTTTTTTAAGATTTTATTTTTTTATCTGGCAGAGAGTACAAGCAGGGGGAGCAGCAGGCAGAGGGAGAAACAGGCTTCCCGCTGAGCAGAGAGCCCAATGCAGGACTCGATCCCAGGGCCCTGAGATCATGACCTGAGCTAAAGGCAGAGGTTTAACCCACTGAGCCACCCAGGCGCCCCCAAAATCCCTGGGGCTCATCTTTAAAATCATCCCCACATATATACTGAGCCTTCCCTTGAAGCCCAGGGTTATGCAGACATCAAGGTCAAGGAAGGGGAGCATAAACTTCTTCCCTCGCTTCCAGGAGCTGGCTGGCCACCCAGATGAACGCCTTCAGGATGACAAACGGCAAGATGTGAGATGTGGAGACAGGACACAGAGGGCATACGGAGCTAGAGAAAGGACACAGGTGGACAGCAGGGTTGCAGAGAAAGATTTCTGGGGGAGCAGGACTGTGTGTCTCACCACGCAGGAGCAAGTCTAGTTTAAAGCTTTGCACATCCATGCCTCTGGGAGCTGGTCAGCTCTTACATGGGCCATTTGCATTTCTGGCAGAGTCCAGCCTTCCCTGTCGTAGACAAGAATATCGGGAGTGACTGTGTATTTAACCTTTTACCCACTGTTTTGCCGGGGACCAGACATAGCTTATTTCTCGCCACCCCCCGCCCCACCACCAGCATCTCCATAGAGGCAAATCTATCCTCTCCAGGCCTCGCCTTGTTTCCAGAGAGCCAGACCCAGGGCCTCTCAGATGTCTGGACCCGCGCTTCCACACCCAGGTCCATAGAAAAGCACCTGCCAGACACGCCATCTATGCAGTCACAGCAACGGGCAGAGCTCCCACAGAAGGTGGTGGAACGATGTGGAGCAGGAGAACAAGGACGGAGGGGTCCATCTTTCAGATTTCTGTGCACCCCACACACACACTTGCTGGGGCAATGATGAGTCTCCCAGTCTAGAAGCTGAAGCTATTTCTAACAGTCTTCCCCAAACTGTGTTATCATTTTTAAAAGAATCAGAATAAGGTCTCTTGGAAACAACAGTGTTTTCATTATTAAGTTGAGCTTTGAATCCGGAAGTATTTTCTTCCCCATTCTTTGAGAACTCAGGGTCCACTTGGGGTGTGCGGGTTAAAGGGGTCTTGGTGTTCACAGGGAGACAGTTCAGCTGTGAAGAACTTCCTGGAAGGCAGCCAACCCCAAGTCTGAGATGATGGGAAGCAGAAAGGGCTCCATGCCCAAGACATTCATTCCCTCTTATCCTCTTCACCTGCTGGGGTATGAATTTTTTTTTTTCCTAAGGGACCAATACCTATAATTTCACAATAAGAATGGAATCCGGGGACAAGAATTAAAGAAATAAATTTGCTCTGGGATCCTATCCTGGGAAAGGGATTTCATCCACCCTTCCATGGTAAGAAGAAAACAAGGGCGTGCAGAAAAAAAGCAGGTCACATCTCATTCTAGGACTGGATCTGATCCTGGTATCATCTCCCACCGAGGAGAAAGTGAAGTCATAGTACGCACCCTCTTTGGGCCTCTACTCCTTTGTCTCCGAGAACAAGATGGCCCTGGTCTCTTCCGATGACCCCATCAGATGGGAGTGGGGTGTGCATCGCAGCAGGGGACCCTCTGTTTGGCTGTGGGGCTGGATAACCCAATGCCTGCCCACTGTAATGACCTGGGAGCTGGCCTTGGGCATTCGGGATTTCCCAAGCTCCCAGGTAATCCTGATATACCGTCAAGGGTGAGAACCACTGGGTTAACCCAAGAGTGGCCAAAGGGGTAGGGCAGCTCCTTCTCTACAACGTCAGGCCAACCACCCTCTGATTCTCAACTTCAGCTGCCATAAGGAGCTGCCATTAGAAGCCTAGGAAGCTTTGGAAAAAAGTCTTCCTGTCCCATGTGCACCCTGTTCCATTACATCAGAGCCTCCGCAGCCAGGACCCACGCATCCGCCCCTTGGGTGATTCTAATGTGCGGTCAAGGTTGCAAATCAGTGGAGCAGGAGATGCCTCTGTCCACCTGATACTGTAGGCAGAGGCAATGAGTGAACAGAGGCCAAGGTCTTCTCAAGCCCTAAAAACCATGATTCTGTGGGAAGTTGGCACTTTGCTGGCAAAGAAAACAAATTTTGCTAAACTGCCAGCATAGGATCTAATGCTTGGCAATTCATAGGCTCTGGGGAAGCAGAGATGGTCACTCTGCCCGTCAAGGCCTCCTTCGATGCAGGGATTTTGTCAGCCTGCCAGGCTTTGCTGGGGGTGCTGAAACCATATTTATGCTAGCCCAGGAGGAACCTGTGCTAGAGATAATAAATGAGTTACAGGCAGCGCCTGGGAGGTTCAGCCAGTTAGGCATCTGACTTCGGCTCAGGTCATGATCCCAGGGTCCTGGGATGGAGCCCCGCATCAGGCTTTCTGCTCAGTGGAGACCCTGCTTCTCCCTCTCCCACTGCCGTTCCCCTTGCCTCTGTGCTCTCTCTCAGTTAAATAAATAAATAAAATCTTAAAAAATCTATTTAAAAATAATAATAAATGAGTTACAGAGTAAACAGTATTATAGCAATATGACACCCAACCACCTTTTTCCAGGAAGTAGGAGGTGCCCATCAGTGAGCTTTTCAGGAAATGTCCTTTACACTGAAGATGTTTCATTTTTATCACTTCCAATAGAAAACCTTCTAAAATGCTTCGGCAGTGCCCTTCCTTCCTTAGCCAGAGTACACTGGACATCCCTAGACTCTTGGTGGTTCCAAGGGCACCATGATCAAGAAGGAGAGCTGTGACATATGGTTGTGCAACTCGTGGTTCACACAACTTCAGGGGGCACTACTTACCTCCAAATCTCTTGGGTTTTTACAGTTAGTTGCCCCAGCTTCCAGCAGAAAAGAACCAATGTCTTGAAGAAGGTGCTCCTTTTTTTGTCAGCAGGCAGCAGGGTGACCAGTGCCTCCTGCACAGTGCCCGGGTACAAGGTGGGGCTGCGAGGTGAAGGGGGCTGTCTGCTCCTACCCAGCATGATCCTGGAGAACGGCAGTTTGTCCTGAGTATTCCCATACTCTGTAATAGCTGGTCTTCTTCACCTGTCCTCTGTCCGTTCCCGATTCTGTTCCCTCCTCTACTTCTAGCAGCTTATCCATCTTCCTCCAACTTCTAATGCAACTTCTAAATGCAGGCACCAAGGAATAACACCGACAAGTCATTGACTCCACCAAACTGTATCTCTAAGTCAGCCAGCCCTTAGGGGAAGCGCTGAGCTTGGCTCGTCACACCTCTACGACCAAGCGTGAGGGTCCTGTGGCAGCTCCCTTCCTGTACTTTGTCACCTGTATTCACATTCTTGGCAGCCATGTCTCAGATGGTCTGGGACCAGCCAGAAGTCTGCTCCTCTGATTAAAAGGGTTGTCAAGGGGCGCCTGGGTGGCTCAGTGGGTTAAGCCTCTGCCTTCAGCTCAGGTCATGATCTCAGGGTCCTGGGACCAATCCCCGCATCTGGGTTCCTGCTCAGCAGGGAGCCTGCTTCCCCCTCTCTCTCCCTGCCTGTCCCTCTGCCTACTTGTGATCTCTCTCTCTGTCAAATAAATAAATAAAATCTTTTTAAAAAATAAAATAAAAAGGTTGTCAATAAATATAAACCAGCCCCTCCTATTGATAAAGGGAACAGTATTATTAGAGAACTCATCTATTGAATTGGGGAGGGAGTGGCAGTTTGCTCATTTCTGTTATGTTTTATTTTTTTACATACATTCCCTAGGGGATACATACCCTTAGACATACGTATTTTTTCAAAATTTTCAGGGATGATTCTGGTGAGCAGCCAGGTTTGAAATCATTGGTCTGAAACAGTAACATCTGACATGCCTGGGAGCTCTTGGGGACACACCAGTGTCATCTGCCACCTCTCCCCGCTTCCGGTCCACCACCACCTGGCATCGGTCACCATCCAGACTAGCTGGCTGGCCTCCAGGACACATGCACACCGCAGCCCCTTGAGTTAACTCTCGTTTCTTGCAGCCGTGCTCTTCCCTGCTGCCCACCGGCCAAAGAGATCCTCATCGATGCCCTTGAACCCCGTCCTGCAGAGCTCCCTGGAGGAGGTCGAACTGCTCTATGAGGTAGGCAGAAGGGAAAGTGGTCAACTCAAGTCACGCAAAAAGCATGTATTTTGGAGAAGGGACCTAAGCGCTGGAGGGACTGGTCTAGACGACTTTGTGGATTCGTGGCCTCCCGCCCATCCCAGAGTCAGGTCTTCCTCCCCTCTCCTCCCCTTTCCCACACGTTGTGACAGGGAATGATGGCATCGGGGGTTCAGTCGAGGCAAAATAAGAGATTTCCATCTGGTCCCCAGGCACCACCGCCAGCCGCAGAGTCGGGCAACATTCCCAAGCAGAGGCTTTGACGCAGGACTGGTCTGGAGAGCTCAGGCAATGCCACGCCTGGTGTCTAAGCAGAGCCATGTCTCCGGTAACTTCACAGCTGGGATAGCTCCGTTTCTGACGGGCGAGGGACGCCCCGAGGCGCTCTTCCTCTGCCTCTCTCACCCGGGCCCCTGACACCCCACTCCTCCTCCAAGCCACAGGTGAATCCCCCAAGGCTGCTTGGATGGGTTCAGTGATCAAATTCCAGGTTCAAGATCTGAGCTGTCGTTCTGGTTCTGCCCCCATCAACTGGGTGACATCGCGTCGCCCACTCTGGGCCTGAATCCCCTCCACTGTAAAATGAGGAACGACAATGATCTCCAAAATTCCTCTCCTGCCTTGACATCCTCTCTTATCATCCATGTCCCAGAACTGTCTGGCTAAGACACAGCCTACTGAGGCCAAGCAGCTGAGCTGGCAGAAGAGGAAGAGATTTCAAATCCTGCCCTGGGGGACAAACTCAGCCAAGTCTGGAACTTGGGAGCTACAGGAACAGATCTGTTCTAGAAAGACAGCAGATAGTAGCATGGAGAATGGGTTAGAGCCAGGAGGACTCGGAGACAGGGAGACAAGTTAGAATTCAGACAAGAGGTATTTATGAGGTTCCTGGAATGAGCCTGGCACGGAGCCGGGGAGGCACATAGCAAACTCCTTGCTACTCTTAAAGAACAGTTGAGAAGTGAGGACAGATCTCTGTATCCTACCTAATTCCTAGCACAATTCTCTGCATCCTTCGAATTCAGCTTCGGATTTTAAATTACCCAAAATAGTCAGTTTGTGCTCCAGGAGATCTTTGGTGGGTGGGAGGAAGAAAGGAAGGCAGGGACTGGTGCTCTGGCCAGGGCACTAGGAATAATAAGCAGTCCTTGAAATAGTGGCTCTGTACCAGGCACCGTATTAGACGCCATCTGTATTAGTCTTACTTACTTACAATATCCCAGTGCAGTATTGTTGTCACTGATCATCTCGCAGAGGAGGAAAGTGAGGTCAGAGAAGTTAAGTAACTCATCCAGGGTTACACAGCTAGTTGGAAAGTCTGAGCTGGAGGCGCAGCTAGCTGCCTCCCCAAAAGAACATACATGATAATGAATAAATAGAATGACGTCCTCAGTGATGCTTGCATGCTTCCTCTCTCTCCAGTTCCTGCTAGCTGAACTTGACATCAGCCCTGACCTGCAAATCTCCATCAAGGACGAGGAGCTCGCCTCCCTGAGGAAGGCCTCTGACTTCCGCACCATCTGCAACGACGTGATCCCCAAGCGCATCCCGGACATCCGCCGGCTGACTGCCAGCCTCTCCAGCCACCCCGGCATCCTCAAGAAAGAGGACTTTGAAAGGACAGCGCTGACCCTGGCCTACACGGCCTACCGCACAGCCCTGTCCCAAGGGCATCAGAAGGACATCTGGGCCCAGTCCCTCCGTAGCCTCTTCCAGGCCCTGCGGCACGACCTGATGCGGTCCTCGGGCCCCAGAGTGTCTCCCTGAGAGACTGGCCTGCACCAGGACCACGGAGCAGGGACCCATGCACACAGTAATCCAAATACTCTTCACTCTCTACTCCATTTACAGAGCCCAGCAACAAAGCCCATGCCACCAACTCAGAGTAGCTGAGGTTAAAATAAACACCGCCATGTTCTTTGCCCCTTATAGATTCCTGACCAGCACGTCTGACTCGTGTCACAGTGCAACCTATGCTGGAAGAAAGGGCTAGAGTGGGAATTTGAGGTGCCTCCAAAGGCCCAGTGATTTGCCTGGTGACATGTAGAAGTCTCAGCCATGCTCCAACACTGAGTGACCGCCTTGAACACCCAAGGCCAAGCACAGAGTTAGAGGAGACAGCACCGAGGTTTGGGCATGGCGGGAAGACCAGGGACAGACATCAGGCTGCGAGGTTGACTGAACATCTTTCCAAAGGTGCTATAGTAAGAGATTAAAAACAACAACAACAAAACTCAACCTAGAGCTATAGCCAAATAAATACATTGTTGGTCAAAGATATACTTCTCACCTTTTCCAAAAGTCACAAAGAAGAGTCAGTTGGAGAATCAGTAATTTTAGGACCTATAGGTCTTGATTCTTCTTCTCTGAAAGCTGACCTCATACAGAGGAGAAACATAAAGGGGCCCACAGAAAGGCTGCGAGCAGTCATGCCTTGCCTTCTGAACAGAGAGAGCAGGCTAATGCAGAGAGGGTCACCCTCGTCACCCTAATGCAGTGGTGACACCAAAGGCCATGTCTATCCAGATGCTTAAAATCATTTAGCGTCATCAGAAAATGAGGTGCTCCCAGTAAAATGAATTTTTCGGATGACGGGATTTCCCCTTTCAAAGGCCAAAACTTTCCTTTGAGCAACATTAACCTGGCATATTTTTAAGCTCTACATATGAAACACCTTAGGCTTTTATTCAATATCTTTGAAACACTCTGATGAAGGAGTTGGATAAAATAAACTCTAAGATTGCTCTACTTCTGAAAGGTCCATAATCACTGAGCTAAGTGAGCTATTACGGGGAGGACAGCAGGACCTAAGGGTCCACTGGACTGTTTGCCCCAATCCTG
Source organism: Lontra canadensis (assembly GCF_010015895.1). Lineage (NCBI taxonomy): Eukaryota > Metazoa > Chordata > Mammalia > Carnivora > Mustelidae > Lontra > Lontra canadensis. The sequence continues at coordinate 10,396,575 of NW_022630996.1, forward strand.
GAAGGCCCCAGGCTTTGCTAATTCTGCATGTGCTGTGAGCTCTTCTGCTACCTTCCTCACTGTGAGGCTGTAAGATGCACTTTTCTTTCTTGCCAACGGAACCCACCCTTCACAGCATGTTCTTTCTTAGCTGCTAGCACTTGCTATCCCACAAGATGGCTAGGCTTGTTATAATTCTACGTTAAATATGAGAAAGTAGAAGAAGATCTCTGCTAACAGGAAAGCACTGGGCTCTAATGTAGACTCCCCACCAGCTCAGAGATCTTTCTAGCTCTCCTAGGTGGACACTGGGTTTTGGAGGCCAATGTCACAAGAGATCTAATCTTCGAAAGAGTGAGACCTCATCGAGCTAAATTTGATTGTGAAATGGGTATTTAACAGTTGTCATCTGATGATGCCCAAAGCTGCTCTGGACTTCTTAAAAATTTTGAATAAGTGATTGCCAAGCAGCACGAGCTGCATAATCACTTTGGAGAAATAGTAGGATGGAGGAAGAAGGTAATCATCATCAGAGAAGAATACAGCTTGGCATCCTCATGTTCTTGGGTTCAGAAGATTAATAACTGTCAGTCTCTCTGGTTCTCATTCCCTGGTTATACTTCTCTCTTACCTCCCTCAAGTGCAGTCTCTGATATTTGCTTTTTGTTCAGTTTCTCTCTTTCTAATTTTATGTGTTCTCTTTGACATGGTCACTAAGCTGGTCTCTTTATTTTAGTTGGTGTTTCTTCTGCTCTATCTTTGGGCCCAATTCTGATTATCTTTGTATCCACTTCTAAGAGGCATCTCCGAGTCTCTTTTGGCTGACTTTTGCTCACTTGAGCTCTGCCTGCCTGCACTCTGACCCTCACTGTCTTTCTACCCCCTTTGGGTATCACTGTCTGACTCAAACAAAGGTCAAGGTATAGGGTTGGGATTTCCCAAAAGGAGGATTGGTCTCATGGTCTGCCTTCGCTATTTGTCCTTTCCCTGGGTGTGGGGCAGAGAGGAGGTGAGCAGAGGCCTCAACCCTTCCACATTGTGCAAAAGCCTGACCTCAGAGTCTTGCATCCCATCCTGGGGTACCATTCCCCTTAAGTTGGATCTGAGTGCTTTCTTTCCATCACTGAGTGGAAAGACCGCCTGTAAGCCCTGCCTTCTATGTGATGATATACATGGCTGCTCCAAGGGGAGATCCATGAATGGGAGGATGGTTCCCAGGACCAGTGCTAAAATGGTGGTTCGTTCAACCTGCAGCAAAAAATTGAAGGCCTTATGTAGTTATAAATCGGAGCTCATATTTATGCAGCTGGCAGCCAATGACTGTGAAAGAAATAGAAACAAGAAGGGCATGATCTTTTTAAAGACAAAAGAAAATTCCATTTTCATACTAACTAGATGACCCTATTAATGACTATTTTAGGCTGAATACAAATTGACTGTTTACCCACAGGAACAGTTTATAATAAGAACTTCATCTACATGCAAAATCAAATATAACACTCACCACCTCCACCCCAAGACCCCACCCTCTGCTCAATGAACAGTAAAGCAGTAGACTGGACAGAAATGGACTGTCCCATTTTGCCTCATTAATACCACACCGTAACACCACAATCACAACCGGGTCACATTTTGCCATATGTACGCATAGACAGTAATCTAGAGCGTGGTGGCTGCCATGGAAATTTGACTGTAACTTATGGAACTTTTGGAAACTTTCCTGTAACTTACGCAATTTGCCTGTAACTAATTCTGCCATTTCTGTACCGCTGGGGACTTTTAGGATCTAAAAATTCTGGAAGCGTCTTCTAGAGTTGGCATCCTCCTGGCTACCTCTGGTGTCACTCAAGAGACAGTGAAAAACATCTGTGTGCTGAGACATCATCTTACCTTGAATCTAAAAGAGAATCAACTCAGTGATAAATCAGTCAGAAGAGATTTCCACAGGTGAACGCTTGTCAAAGGTCTTTACATGGCACCCCCTTGGTTTCCTAACCCATTTTAACATCTTACATTATTTTTTATTGTGGTAAAAAAATACATGAAATTTACCATGTGAATGTCTAACTGGGCAGTACAATAGTGTTAGCCAAATGGCAGGACAGATCTCTAGAACTTTTTATCTTACAAAAAAATGATACCTCTGGAACAACTCCTCTCCCCCCTCTTCCCCACAATGGCTGGCACCCCCACCCTCTACCCCACAAAGGCTGGCAACTGCCTTTCTATTTGATGTTACTAAGAGTTTGACTACTTTAGATACCTCATCTGAGTGGTACTTGCCTTCTATCTCTCAAGCATAGTGTTCTGGAAAATGTTTTCTTCATCTGAAAAACAGTAGAGTCCCGAAGAAGAACTACTGGTCTTAACTGTGTCTCTCACCTTACCTAATTTTATTTAACAATTATTCACTTATGGTGTAATAAAAATGTCCTGATCAAGTTTACTAGGCTCGGTGGGATCTTTGTTATGTCAGATTATCTCACCAAGGAATTTGAAGTGATCTAGGGGTTGAACGGTGGATGTTGAGTTCCGCAGCTGTTTATTATTTTCCAGCCTCTTTAATATTTGCCACCCAAACATCACACCTTTGGTCTTGTTCGTTCTGAGTCTCAAAATCAGCCCAAGATGAGGCGTGAATGTAACAAATATGGTAGCCAGGCTTTCACATGCATTTAAGAGATGGGTCATCATAGCCCATCCTACAATGGCAAGATAACCTCGAAGGGAACCTCGACTGTCCATAATTGCCCCTGCCTTGGAAGTCTAGAAGAACTGGTTTTCTGGAGTCACTTCTCCAGTCTCTCTGCGTTTAGCCTGGGGATCATTTCCAACTGTAGACCTTGGAATGCCATTCTTGCATTCTGTGAATTCAAGAAAAACATGGGTAACCTTATCCACATGCCCCTTCTGAGAAAAGAGGCTGACAGCTTCTCCCGATCTCCAACCAGCAGAAACTGCAGAGTGCGACAGCTGCCAAGGCCCTGACCCTGAACTTGTCAACTTCTTCCCTGCCCTCCCACCTCCTTCCTCCTTGCATCCCCGCCAAAGGGAGCTTTCTGCTTCTTTTTTGCTAAAGAGCCTCAGAGAGGAGCATTTGAACACCGACTCCAGTCAAGAAAGACGACTGACATCTGGGCTCCAAGAGCCTTTGAAATGAGACGGGCATCTAGACTTTTCCAGAGAGGTTGCTACACTTCCCAACCTCCCTCAAAGTCTGTGGTCTTTCTTACAGGCTAACATCCTCTGCTGACCCAGATGCTTCCTATTCACTCAGACGCCGAAGTAAATGATCTTTGTCATTAGGGAAGTCCGAAGGGCTTAATATTGTACGCTCTGGGGACGAATTTCTCCAGAATTATTATTTCATTTTCTCCCTGCCCGCAAACGCATCTTCCTAAGGACTAGGCTCGTAAGTGCTCTCCCAGGGAAAGCTCTGTGTACGTGGGATTATGTTCACAATGACGATCATCACCGCAGCCCCTAGGATGTTTGAGAAACAAAAATAAGCTTTACAAGTTGCCTAGGTTCTGCCGACTCAGCAGGCCCCTGCTGGGACCAATCACCGACCGCCTCTGGAAGAGATACGGCCCGATCTTTCCGACTTACTGATTGGCTTTGAGGCCTGGGCGGGGCCACTGCCGGGGTCGGCTCCCGGTAGGTGAGGGAAAGTTAAGGTGGGCCTCCAGCAGGACTTTTGTCCGGTGACAGCAAGGAAAGTCTCTGCGATTTTTTTCCCCCTGCTTTGGAGGCCCAGGTTCAAGGCAAATTATAAGTGGGGAACCAATTTGAAGGAGAGAAATTGGAGCCGAGTTCAGGTGGCAGGTCCTGGGAGAGAAGACCAGCCCTGTCTGAAGTCTGCACCAGCCGCTGACCAACTTGGGGGCCTGGGTTCAGGGAAGAGGGGTACGGCCAGCACAGGTGGAAGAGAAACTGATACTGCCCCAAAGAGGCCATCCGAGAGAGCAAAACTGATGGAGGGCACCAGTCCATGCGCTCGGTATCTTTAATCGGTTAAAGCCTTTACATGATTTCTCCAAGGCTAACTGGCCACAGCAGAGCTGTGCCTTCGATTGGCTAGGGGGCTCTCTGCGAGACCTAGAATGACGTTTCCCTACTACTGAGCAAGGGACGGGGGCCCCCACTATGCCTCGGTTCAGCCTCCTCTCCCGGTCCCATTCTGCTGGGCGCGAAACGATGCTCACCAATCCCACCTAAAGCAGGAGGCAAGGAGCCCAGCCTTTTTGTGCACACAGGAGCCGTCACTGGCCTCCTTTTCTGCCCCCAAGACAAGAGAGGACTCTTGGAAGCCGAGTAGGGTTTCAGAAGTCTTTCTGGACTGAGCCCAGCGTGGTGAGAGGCGAAGGCCCCTGGCGGCCGGCGGGAGGCGGGAGGGGGCGCCCAGGGCCACCATGGGCCTCCTCAAGGGCCTCCTCGGGGCGCGAAACCTGCTGCTCGTCATCTTCGTGCCGCTCCTGCTGCTGCCCCTGCCCATGCTCCACCCCAGCAGCGTGAGTACCGCGTGTCGCCTCCTGCCCCTGCGGGCCGGCCGTGGGGGGGCGAGGGCAGGGGGGCCGAGGGATGGGGTGCGAGGCAGCTCCTCCGTGAGCTTTGCTCCCGGGATCCGGACATGGACGGGTCTTTCTGGGGGAGGCTCGAACGCTTTCTTCCCCCACGCTGCCACTTTTGTCCCTCCTCACCCTTCCCAGGGCTCCGACCACATGGCCCCCAGCCAAGGCTGAGGTTGGCGGGGGCTGCTGAACCGGCTGAGGGGTGCTACCGCGTCCTCGGGCCGCCGGAGCGGGGGCCACGCGCTGTGCCCCTGCGGAGAGGGACACGCTGCTGGGCCGGCATTTGTCCTGGGCTCAACAGGGTCACCATGTGACCGGCTCTCTGCGAGGGAGCTGGAGAGCAGGGAGGCCTCCCACTAAGGACACAGTGGGGTAGGGGGAGTGATGCCGGAGGGAGGGGATTACCCTGCAGAACTGGGGGGTCGTGGGCGAAGCTGGGGGGTGGCATGGGGGAGGGGGGGCACTGGGACTCCTTTGCACCCACCAGGGGCTATTGTTCTGCTAACCACACTTTGAAATGCAGTCTCCGAAGTCCCTCTGAACTTTACATTGAAGCAGAGCTTGGCATCTTGCCCCAGTCCCATGCCTACGGCCCTTTGATCATGTGTATCCTCTGTGTTTCCTTCTCTATGCCCTTGAAGGAGGCACATTCAACGACGCGATAAAAAAAGAAATAAGAGCCCCCAACTCTAGACCATGACCCAATTTTTGAGCAGTTTGCATGAGCAGTGAGTGGTGCCAAAGCTTTGGGTCTGCCTTCGCCTGCCTGCCTTCCCTCCCTGTCTCCCTCCTCCTCCTCTGCCCCCTCCTCCTCCCCCTCCTCCTCTCCGGGGCTATGCCCCTTGTCCTGCAGGCACTACCCTTAAGACTTCAGGAAAAATAAGCTAAGAGAGGTTTATCATGTTTGTGAGAGGGGAAGAAATTTTTCCAGGCAGCTCCCAGAGTAACTTGGTAACCAACATTGAGTTAGAAAGTTAAATAGAGGGGATTTAGAATGTCTTAAAAACAAACGGGCCTAAATCTTTACTAGAATAAATACCCCAGAACACCAGGGAGCCACGGAGTAACAACCGCCCAGGGATTAGCAGAGACAGTGATTGCTGCTGACAGTTTTCCTGGGCTCCTGCTAGTCCATGCTCCGCTCTGTCCAAATGGGCTGATTGTTCTTTCTTTCTTTCTTTTTCAAAGTTTGTTGTTGTTGTTTTTACTCAATATTTGATGCACTTAAGGGAATGTTCACCAGAGATACAGTGCCCTCCTCTCCTTGGTGGTATCAGGCACTCTGTGTCCCCCTAAGTCAGCCCCATTTGGGAGGACCATGACTCTAGGGTGTGGTGTTGCCTGGTTTTCATTCTGGGGACCTGGCTTTGAGCGCCTCAGTCACCAATGACTCATAAGAAGAATCCACAAGAAGAAACAAAATAAAATAACCAGTTATTGAAGTAGGCAAAATAATCTATAATTCTGATGGAAGACAAGTGTTATTTTAAAAAGAAGGGAAAAAAATCTTGGGGTGGGGAAAGAAGAGAGCAAAGGAAAAGCAGGTGAACCTCTGGTCTGTTTGGATTTGTACATAATCTTTTGAAGAGATTTTTACAGCTGGACTTACGGAGACCAAGGGACTCTATCTCTTCCCCTCTACCACTATGACAACATAAAATGCTTCCAGATATCGCCCAATATCCCCTGGACTGCAGGGGGGCCGGGGAGGTACAAATTCGCCCCCTTTAAGAAGAAGTGCCTTTTGGGAAAGTAAACCTAACACTACCTCAGAGCCTCCCAGTCGGTGCACGTGGATGGATACTGGGACTCCCATAATCCCGGGGACAGCTAGATGGAGTCCGGTATGGCCGGTGTCCTCAGAGCTGGATGCAGCTCGCTTGCCACTTACCCAGGGTGCCCTCCAAAGGTGATTTCCGTTTGTGTCACTATATCAGCGAGAGCTCTGCTCTTCTTCTACAAGGACATAAAATCACCTTGAGGTAACCAGTGCCCACGTAAGCACAAACTAACACATAGAAAGTCTCTCACCCATTCTTACTCCCACGTGTCAAACTTTTAGATTCTGATATTGAATCCTCAGGATTCTAAAGGGGACCTGGCTGCTCCAGGCTGGAGATGAGGGAAGGAACCGGGCTGGAGTTCCCGGCCTGCCTTTCTAATGGTTCTTCAAAAGATAAGCCACAGCTACATCCTAGGAAGCATTAGAAGGACCATCCCCTTTTTCCTGCCTAGCTCTCTAACACCAGGGGCCCCGACTTGGTCTCCTATGTTCCGAAAGAGAAGGGCATAGGAGGGGCTTGTCCATAACCAAGACCTGCCTCAGTGTCCCTTGCGGGATAAAGGCTACACCCAAGTCCCAAACGAAATTTCAGAAAGGCCTCATGGTCATGTATGACAGCAAATAAACAGAACTCAAGCCCCTTCTGGTGAAGTTTGAGTGGAACATCACTGAGATGATCGGACAGCACGGGAAAGGACCAGATGGACACATCAGTTGGTAGCAGAGTCAGGAAACATCCCATATGGGAAATGCTGCTTTTGAGCTCCCTCCTTTATTTGTAAACAGAAGCCAAAAAGAACTGATAATACTATGCTTTAAAGGCACTGCCCGAATTCTCCTCCGCCCCTGCACACCAGCTAACTAGTGGCAGTGATAAGGAGCCAAGGGTTTCCAGAATATTCTCTCCAATAGATAGATAAGAGAAACCCGGTAGCCAGCAGAGGAACCCAGTTCAGTTCAACCAACTTTAATTGAGCCACCTGCCAGACACTGGATGGATGTGGGGCCCCGGGATTCCTGTAATCAAACCTCACAAAGCTTTTGGGGAGGGTATCTAAATACAAGCTTACCAACTGAATTTTGAGAAGGTTCAGAAGGAGCAAAAGGAAGTTTATGTAAATTCCATGGGTGAACGGGGTGAGAACTATGGAAAAGGGCCCCTGGAGGTAGACTCTTGGCCATTCTCGTGCTGTAAGGAAAGTCCAGATAAAAATGATGATGGTGGTTTACCCTGTTCTTAAGGGGGCTTGCTGACTTCCTCCAAGCCAACCTATTCTAATTTGTAACAGTAATTACAATCAACAAGTGTACCTTAGCTTACCCAAATGCTCCTAATTCAAACTAAGATGGTACCCAGGAGAAGTTTGGTTCTCTCTTTCTCTCCATCTGTCTTCCCTTCCCCTCTCCTTTAACCTTAATCTGTGGCCCTGTAAGGACAAGAAAGACTAAAGGTCCTTAGGAAGGAATAAGGGCTCTCAGGGAGGGACAGATAGCCTGTCCCTTTTATCTTCAGCTAGAGTTAAGACCCGCCATTCTGTGTCCCAGGGAAGAGATGGGAATAAGTAGGCTCAAGGGGACTAAAGGCTTTGAAATTCTTTATGTAGTTTTATTTCTGCAACAAAAGGGAGTATTTCTCTAAATTGCATTATTTTCCAATGGAATCTCCCCCCCCCTTCCTGATTCTGTTTTCTTATCAGCAACTTCTAAAAAGTTTTAACTTCTCTCTGATCTTTCAGCCCCAGAGGCTATCTCAGTGGGAGCTACACAGTCAACAATCATTGGGCCCTGTTCCCATTTCTCAAACCCCAAGGCATATCAGGAGGGAGCAAGGTCCCATCCAGCCAAGCTGGGTTAATCACTCCTGACGCCCCTCACGGATCCTGGCGACCTTTTGTAACTTTTGTGCAAGAGTTTGAGGACGCTTGTTCTGAATCCAAGGGAGAGATAAACAGAACAAGATTCGTCAGGCTCCTTGATCGCCAGCCAGCCTCAGGGCAGGTCAGATCTGAGCCCAGATGGTTTAGGACGATGTATAAATTGAGGAACCCAGAGCTTGCTTGGACCCTCTGTGCAATGGTCCTCCAAGACCACTGTTAAGGTCCTTGGACAGTCACCCCCCCACCCCCGAGAGTAAGTCAGTGACCTTCCTCAGCTCCGTTAATCAGTGCGATTTCGAGCGGCCAGCACTACTAGAGGCTGAGGTTAAGGAGGGCTAGTTGTCGAGGACATTGTTGTGCTTTTTTATTCGATGCACCACAAGGCTGTACAGCCAGCCACGTGGCGGTGTTGGGGAAAACTGGTAAATTTCCAGGCCTTCCCTTGCAGGTAGATAGCACTTTTGATTCCCTTTATTGGAGGGATGTTTCCATTTGTATCAGGCGGGTGGGGGGGGGATGAAGTCCCAGAGTGGTGAGAATCAGACACTGGTAGGGACACGGTTCTCAACCAGGCACAAATATTCCCCCCAGGGACATTTAGCAATGTCTGAAGGCATCTCTGGTTGTCACAATCGGGAGGTAGTACTGACATCTAGTGGGTAGAGGCCAGGGATGCTCTTCACACCCAGGACAGCCCCCCACGGCATAGACTTTTCCAGCCCTACAATGGGCCAATCTCAGAGCTCACACGTGAATCAGTTACACAAATGGATCCCAACTTTCAATCACCCCAAGAACACCAGTATCCAATCAACTCGATACCAAAATATTCTGCCGCATGCCCGCGCTGTGCACTCCATCTTTAGAGCCTGTGATCTTGGGTCTGGACACAGTTCATTTCAGTCCCCATCCTGCAGAGTTTCAGGCACCGGCAGAGCTGTGATAGCCTAAGTCTGGTGGCGTCGCTGCCACAGACCACGTGCCAGGCGCCGGTCCACCCAGGGAGCAGCCATTACAGCACACACCCTAGTGTGGGCCCCGCCACGGATCCCCACATGGCCCTGCCAAGGCCAGCTCTGCACCTTCCAGGGCTGTGTCCTGGGGCCCGTGTTTGAGTCTGGATGCCTATTGCTTCCACCCCGGTTCTCATTTGGATTCTCCATAGCAGTGGTTCTCCCTGTGACTAACCGCCCACTTTCCTCCCCTTCCAGGAGGCTGCGTGTGCTTACGTGTTGATCGTGACCGCCGTGTACTGGGTGTCTGAGGCCGTGCCTCTCGGAGCTGCAGCGCTGGTGCCTGCCTTCCTGTACCCGTTCTTCGGAGTCCTCCGGTCCAGCGAGGTTAGAACATTGGTGGCCCAGCTCCCTGATCAGGGCCCCACTGGGCCAGTGAAAGAGGGCTCGAGGTGAAGGGAGAGTCCAAAAGCACTTGAGGACAGGGCTTTCTTCACCCTCTGGAAAAACCTCTTAGCACTAAGCCTTTGCAGCTGCTATGCCAGGCCCTGAGTTCCTCTCCCATGACCCTCATCTCCCTCAAATTGCCTCTTTCAGGAAGCCTTACTCGACTGATCACATCCAATTGCTCCTTCAGTCTGAAACCCTCTAGGAACTGGGGGGTTAGCACCTATAAGCAACCTGCTGTTGACCTTTTTCAGTCTTTTGTATCCACTTAAACTCTAAGGCAGGAATCAAAGGTCGGAATCGGGTTTCCCAAGTCTTCGGAATCTCATTATAAACCTCAGCCCCTACACAGTAAGTGCTCAATAAATGTGTGTTGACAGAGAGACTCATGATGTTTTCCTGAGTCCTGACAATGTTTTCATCCACTTCCCCTAAAAAAAGAAAAAAAAAATCTATTCCTTCTTCCCCAACTCAAGATTACTGCATATTCTTTCCTTGACCTCTGTCTACCTAGAAACTGCCCTCTCTGTCCACTCTCTCTCTCTCTCTCTCTACGGCATCCTTAAAAACTCATGCAGAAATTGTCAGTATCAAGCCCAGGTTGTGGTCAGATTTCAGGGCATACACTTAACACCCAGCACAAGTGGGAAAGAAGAAGCAAGATGAAGCAAGATGAAAGATGGTCCCCATCCATTACTACCTGGTTCTGTTTAGACTCTTGTCACAGCACCTGGTCTCTGCTTAGAGCTTCTGATAAAGATCGAATGGTAGCGACGAAGGACAGAGACAAAGAGGAAGGATGAAAGGGAACCAATGTTTGCAGGCCTACGAGCAATCAGGCACTTAATATTACTTAATGTAATACCCCTGAGATCTCTGCAAGGTGGGTGTTAGTATTTCCATTCTGTGGATGAGTGAAGAGACTCAGAGAGTTAAGAATCACACTCAAAATCACAAGGTAGGAAGTAGCAGAACTGGATTCAAACTCATATCCATTAGATTTCAAAGTATATTCTTGTTTGCTATTCTACCAGACAGACTCAACTGACCAATCTGATTGTTAGTTTGTGTTTGGGGTATTTGGGTTTTTGGTCTTCACTGAGTTTTTTGTTGCTATCGTTTTTTTTTCTGTATTATTCTTGTTTGGGGGTGGAAGAGTTGGTGGCAATGGGTAGCTGTAGTAGTCAAAAAGGATGGGAGCCCCCAAACCATCAGCAGTGCTTTTATTCCTGGAAATGGGTACAACACCAATATCCTGGAGAGTCACAGAAAAGCTAGCCTGTGACCTGCATCACCCGGCAGTTGCTCCAAAGTGTCCCCTTCCTTTGTGGAAACAAGAATAGGTAGTTTGGTCTGAGGGCCTGCCTGAAAGAACCACCAACCTTAAACACGACTGTTCTTAAGAAAAGCATTTAAACTTATTCTGCAGATTTCTCTTTAAAAGTGAGACACCAGAAGCCCATGAATCAGGGGGTGAAAACAGAGGGCAGAGGAAAAAAATGACATTATAGAAAGAATTGAATCTTAACTAACATTTAACGTGAGCTAACTACTAATTAAAAGATTTCTATCTTGTATTTCACAATGGGCAGCCCCAAAGCCAGCAGCATGACAGCCTTGAAATAGATGATGTCCCTCTTTCTCCAAGGGCTGCCAGGAGTCGTCCAGAGGGGTGGCCCATTCAGCGCCTCCGCACGGTAGAGATGTTGCCAGCAACGGTTCATCCAAGGGCCCATCCCTCTGCACAGCCAGGAAGGCCAGACCTAGAAGGCCATCTATTGAGTCAGTGGTTTGTGGGCATAACATGACTTTGTGAGGAGAAAAGGAAGACTGTCCGGTGAAGGGCAAGTTCTAGAAAGTTCTGGAAAGTTCTGGAGGAGCTAGAAGGCAAATCTGGTCATTTGAGGTGAAAAGTCCTACCCCATCTGAAAAAGTAGTGGTGGCTGCCAGTGATAATTAACAGTTGGTCTATAGGTAGTCAGCCAAAGGTAGTCTGTTTAGTTAGCTTTTTAAACTCAGAGTAGAGGAAAACGCCAGTAAGTAGAGGACAGGGCTTATGACCCTTGGTGAGCCACTCAGCTTTGAGATGGAGACCTTGTCCACCACCAGCAGCCACGCCCCCACACCAGCATGTGCCAGGGCTCTCCAGGAAAAGGCAGTCAGATCATCTACTTGTTACTCCCCAAACCCACATTGTGCTTGCCTCGTCTTGCTTTGACTCAAAGTTCTTTTTTTTTTTTTTTTTAATTTATTTGACAGACAGATCACAAGTAGGCAGAGAGGCAGGCAGAGAGAGAGAGGAGGAGGCAGGCTCCCCGCTGAGCAGAAAGCCCAATGCAGGACTCAATCCCAGGACCCTGAGATCATGACCTGAGCCGAAGGCAGAGGCTTTAACCACTGAGCCACCCAGGCGCCCCTTGACTCAAAGTTCTTTCCACTTTCCTCCACTGTTAAAATCCTGCCCAGTTACCCTCTACATTGAAGCCTTTCCAAAGACCTCAGCTAAAAGTGCTGCTTCCTTCCCTTGGAGCCGATCTGATATCCCTAGCCTTGAAGGGGTACATCAGACACACCTGACAGCAACTTTCTGCGGACATGTCACCTCACCACAAAGATTTGCAGCCCCTGGGATTTATGGCATCTGTGGACTAGATCCTTGTGCTGGCCCTCAGTGAAGGGTTTTTGGTTGCAGGGTTTCCAGACGGTGTGCAATAGTGTGCTTTCCACCTGAAGGAAGGCCTGTGGGTAGGATCAGTGTGACTCTAGAACCGTGGCGCTTTTTTTAAGGTGTTTTTTTTTTTTAATTTATTTGACAGACAGAGATCACGAGTAGGCAGAGAAGCAGGCAGAGAGAGAGGAGGAAGCAGACTCCCCCCTGAGCAGAGAGCCTGATGCGGGGCTCAATCCCAGGACCTGGGATCATGACCTGAGCCGAAGGCAGAGGCTTTAACCCACTGAGCCACCCAGGTGCCCCTAGAACCATGGCTTTTGTCCCTCATGTTATTCATTCAACATTCAGAAAAATATTTCCTGAGTTCTGTATCTACCAGGCGCCATCTGGGATGTTACAGGACCCTGACTGTGACAAAAATGAAACACGGAATTTCTGCCCTCTCGAGTCTCACGGCTGATGTATGCATAGAAATGGTTCATTTTTATGGTGATGAATTGATAGTCAGCAGGGGTTAAGAGTTTGTTGTGTGCAAAGCTTAGACTTCCTTCTTTCTGCCTTGCTGAAAAGTGATACAAAATGATAGACTCCTGACCTTGAGAAGTTTCTACTCTAAAAAAGAGAAGGCACAAGCCAAATGGGAAAACACAGAAGACCCATGCGGTAATGCCTCGTTTTCTGGCCCCGCGGAGGAGTCACCCAATTCCCCAAGAGGGAATGTTCTAGATAAATGAAATACACCTCACCAGGTGCCCAAACTTTCTTTGGACCACTTTTTGATTGACATCTTTCTAGGAGGCTTTATAATTTCCCCAGCCTTTTAAACAGAAGTTGTTGAAAACGAGTTAAATTTTTCTCTGGAAACTTCACAATTTCCAGGGGGAAAAAATTTCTCAATCTAAGGAGCCAGTGTGGGCTGGATGATAGCACAGTTGAGTGACTTGAGTGCTAGCTGAACAGCTGAGCCTTAATCTTGAGTAACGTACTGGCAGTAGACTAGAGGGAGAGCCCAAGTGAAAATACGAGAGGTACGTTATCAGATCTGCAGATGCCTCGAAGCTGGATGGGCCAACTAATTAATGATGACAGAAGCAAGGCTGACAGGATGAGACAATGGCCTGGGACTGACAAAATGACGTTTCATAGGGATAAATGTTCACAGTGTGTGTGGAAAAGACCTTGGCTTTTAGTTGAGTACAGAGGCAGCATGAATCATCTATCAGCCCAGTGTAGCTGCCAAATCTGGAGCACGTACCATATGCCAAGCACTCTGGGAGGTCCTTGACGTGCTCCGTGTCACTTAACCCTCTGTAAAGAGGTTCTCAGTTCTGTCTTTACGGAGGAGTTCAGAAATGGAAGTTCAGAGAGGTTAAGAAGTCAGGATTGGACCCAGGAGTGTGTGCCCCCAAAACGTGTGCTCTGAACCACTGGCCTATAGCTACTGAAGTCGGCTGAGTTGATAAACGTCTGTGCCCAGAGCATCAGATTCTAGATCAGGAGCTCGTGAAGTGGTGGGTAGCTGAGATGTCTCCAATCTAGAATGTGAGTCACACGAGGAAAGACGAGAAGACTCAAGAGGGACGTGATTTCTGGCTTCTGCAGCTCAACACACAAGGCTCAGAGGCTCAAACCAGAACCAGAGTCCACGCACGGTAAGAGAGACCCGCTCCATGTGTGGGAAGATGCCGGACTGGGCAGCCAGGTGGGGTCTGCTTATTCCTGGTCCTGGGAAGGCAAGCCAGGTGACCAAGTCAGGGACATTAGAGGTAGATTTCGTGCCTTGGGAGAGGGGATGGACTCAAAGCGCCCTTTGACTTTGGGATTCCATGATCTTCGTGTTGGCATCCTGCCGCTATTTCCATCTGTGGGCGAACAGAGCTGAGGCCAGGAGTTTAGGTTTGTTCTTTATTTTGCCTCCGTTGTGACTCTCACGACTATCATTCTATCTGCCTCGGGATCATCTATGCCTTTCTAAGGTGCTGCCACAGCCGGGGACAATCAAATTAGCTAAGATTTACTGTTTCTAGGAGGCTGGGAGCGAGAGCACTCTCTGGGGCAGAAAGAGGCATGGTTGGAATGCTGGGGCTTGGGAGGAGGCTCCAGGGTGTCCAGGGGCAGGAACGACTTCCAGTAGAGATGACATCTGCTTTCTATCTCTCCCCTGCCCAACATACACTCACACACAGGCACACACACAAACACACTCCCTCTGCTGTCTCCACGGCCCCGCACTGCCGGCCCCTGGCAAGTGTCCGTGGCATTCCAGCTCCCACCAGGAGAGGACATGGAGCAGGGCAGCTCCAGCTGCGATAACAGAACAGACTCCGCAGCCCCATGACACTGAAGTTCAATGTCACAAATCTGCTTCCCTGTTGGTTCCTGATCTTTCTGACCTGCCAGACTGCCGACCGGCCCCCAGACCCTGACTTTCTCTGTCTGTTTAGACCTGGGCACGTTCCACGTACCACTCTCTGCTCTGCCTTTCTGGCCTCTGCTTACCACAGGGGCTGACCCCCTCCATACAGGCCCACGGGGAGGGAGGCTGAGCCTCCGGGCCTGGCCCCCTGCCTGAACCCCAGCCGTCCCTCACCCACAGCCAGCCAGATGCAGCCCAGAGCTGAGCCCCACACCCAGTCCGTGTGTGGGGCCTGGGACCGGGAATCCCAGACACTGCAGCCTCCTGAGGCCAACTTAATGCTTCTGGGGCAAGAGCTACTCCCTACACAGGAGCCAGCCCCCTTGCCAGTGGACTCAGAGCCCAACCCCCTGCCTCAGTTTCCTCCAGTGGAGGCGGTCCATGAGGTCCCAGAGAAGAAACTGGGGGTGCTTTATGAGTTAGCTAAACAGACTTCCAGGCCAGGTCAGCGCTCATCAGAGTCTCCCTGCTTTAGGCTTCTCTAGGGCAGGGTTTGCAAAGAATGTTTTTTTAGCAAAAAAACCTTCTCTTTATACCACATCTTGGGAGACTCAATACATAAAACAGATGGAAGAGGAACTCCTGCTCAAACTGGGCAAGGAGGCCCAGAGCCCCGGCTGTGGAGGCCCTTCCCGCGGGCTTCCTGACATTTCAGACACAGTGAGTGTGGTTGGCAAACCTCTGGCCTTGGGGAGTGTAATTAGGTGCTCAGGAGCGTGTTGGAGCCCGCAGAGGCTTATCCAGCAGGGACAGCATTCCTTTCCCCAGGGAAAGTCCCGGAGTCAGGTGCGCTGGATTTGGCCACCTTGCCGCGGCACTGGCTGGAATGCTGTACCCTGGGCTCCAGCTCGGGCTGGGGGCTTAGATCCGTGCTGAGGGGGAGCCACCTCCAACACCCACTTCTGGGGTCTAGAGGATTTTCCTGTAAAATTGTTCACATGTCCAGAAGAGCCTCAAAGTAAGTCCGTTGCCAGAGGCCACCCCTGGTCTCCTGAGGGCTTGCCATGTTCCCACCATTCCTAGAGGCACCCACAGCTGACCTGCAGCTGACCTGCATTTCTGGGGTACCCCCCCCCCCCCGCCAAGAGCTGCCAGATGGCCACGTCAGGGCACGGTGAGATCCACCCCACCTCCTGCAGTCTCTGGCTGCTGCCACCAGGAGCAAGTAGAGTGGCAATGTGGAAAGGGTTGGGGGTCCAAGCTGACAATAGGGTAAACCTGAGTTTGAATCCAGTTTTGTCACTAACCAGTCTTGAGCAAGTTGTAATCTGTACAAACTGCCCTTTACTCTTCACTCACCTGAAAAGGGAGGATCTAGAAAACAGCGACCTTTCAGGGAGCTAAGGGTTCTCCCCGTGCGTAAGCGCCTTCCCCAGCAGGGAGGATGGGCTGGCCCTCAGGCCTCCTCCACCGGGGTGGCCCCAGGGAGGCCAACTCACATTCCTCCTGAGCTGAGCCTGCTGTCCAGAGTGCCCTTCTCCAAAGTCTAGGAACAGAGCCACAACCTTTACAAAAATTGTTCTAAACATTTAAAACCTAACCTATCTAGAGATCAATCAATAATTCCACCTTCAAAGAAAATAATGTTTTAAAAGCTCATCACTAATGGATGTCGCCTGTGATTCACTCACTTTGAGCTAGTTAGTGAAGGACCCCATGCGCCGGCCCTTCTGTCCTTGGGCCTCTGCCTCCAGCCCGGCTCCCACTTCACTGAGAAAACTTGGGGGAATCTTTGGTTTTCAGGCCCCACCTTGCTCCTTCTTATTTCATTTCTTTCTCTTCTTCCCTTCTTCGGTTGTGCTGACCTCCCTGGCATTGCCCTCAGTCTCATCTTGAAGCTTTTTATCCTTTTTTCCACTTCTTTAATAATATGGACATTTATTGAGCACTTCCTGTATGCCAGGCACCATTCTAAGACCCTGCCTGCGTTATCTGACTCGAGGCCACGCCGTGACGGATTAAACAAACTGTGTATCGTGACTCTCGCCACTGAAGACATTGGAATGATGGGGCCACGGGGTTCCATGGGTTGCCAAAAGCCTCCAGCTCATCTGCGGGGAAGCCACCCTTCAAACCCAGCTCATCAGAACTCCAGAGCCCATGGTGTTGCTCCTCTCTGCCCCACCTTTCCAGGCGGCCTCCCTGAGCACATCTCTTCTAAAACTCTGTCCAGGAACACCTCTACTCTCCAAGCTCAGGGCTCTGGCAAACAGAGAAAAACCGCAGAGCAGAAAAGCAGAAAAGGCAAGAATAAAACCACCACTGCAAACATCACAGACTCCGCGGACTCTGCTTCCAAGAGGAGCGCGCGTTTGGAGATCCTGTTCCTCTTGGCACATAATTCTAACGAGCTTTGTTATCTAGTTTCCCAACTCAGAGAATATCAGTTTCAGAAATTAGGTAGTGGGGAAAGGAATGCCCACAGCAAGCAGGAGTAAGCAACGCAGGTTGGAAAATGATGAAAATAACCCTCAAGAATCCTGGAACCCACGTGTTCCCTGAGGGGTTCTGAATAACCAAGATTTTATTGTAAAACCAACCAAACAAAAAAACCCACTGGGCTGGACAACTAACAAACACCACTATCAGATAGAATTTTGATTTATCAAAGTGGAAAGGCAGCTTCGTGGCTGGGTCCACTCTGTGTGCTAATGGCCACAGAGCAGGTCAGCCTTTGCGTGGAACACCGAGGGATGGAAAGAGCTGCCAAAAATCCTGGTCGCCCGCCCCACAGGCTAGCTGATTTGCATCTGTCATTTACTCTTGACAACAGCTTTACAAAAGGTAGAGACGCACATGATCTTAGATGCCTGAATGAAGCCCAGAGAGGTTGACTAACTTGCTAACTCTAGAGAGCCCTCGTTCTTGCCCACTTGGCTGTGCTGCTTCTTAAGCACAAACTACAGCCAGGCTGCACGTCCCAAGCACATGACACCTATCACAAGGTGGCAGGAGGGCACGCGAATAGACCTAAGCCCACCAAACACCAAGTATGAAAACAGCCCAGAGCCCGTCTCCCAGCTATTTAGGGCCAGAGTCAGGACTGTGATCATGAATGAAGACAGGAATGTGTGCCTACGCATGCTCTCAAGGAGACCAAGAAGACGCCCCTAGAGTTGAATTAGACGCACGGCTTCCGGTTGGCCCACCCTGACATGTTGTGTAGTAGCTTTGGATTCAGACACACCTCATTGATATCCCACCCCTGCCCTGCCCCTTGCGCTCTGATCTTTAAGATTTCCTTAACCCCTCTGAGCCCGCTTCGTCACCTGCCAAGTGAGGTACGAACAGCGCCTGTCTCCTAGACTGTTGATGAGAAAGTGAATGTGAAATGGAAATGTCCTGGCAAGGAGAGGGCCCTCTCAGCAGGGCGGTTCCTTTCTCCTTCCCCTTGAAAGGAATCCTGAGAAAGTGGCCTCACCTGTCCTGTAGGCTCTGAGCTCCTAAAAGGCCATCACAAACTGGTATTCACATGATATGTGCCAAAGAGGCAGAAAAGGAAAATGTTGCCAGCCAGTCCCCTGGGAAAGTAACCACAATAGCACTGACCTTTTGGAAGGCCTTGCAGGGGCCTCAAGTCGCAGGGCCAGGGGAGGAACCAGTACTGAGTCTTGTGTCTTCTGTGGGTTTCCTCCTCGGGAGACAGAGGAAAAGCGAACACCAATTCCGCCCCCAGAGCTGCCTCCTAGACCTCTAGGAAAGTTAGGGTGCAGTGAGAAAGGTCCTAGATACCACCCCTTCTCCACCCCCTCCCCTGCACCCTTCCCCAGCCCCAGCCTAAGCCTCAGGCATCCCGCGGTGCCTCCACGTCCCACTAGGGGGCAGCATCTTCACCCATGCCCACGCAGCCCAAAGGCCTATCCGCCCCTCCCAGAGGGGACTCTGCCCTAGAGACACCAGCCCAGCAGGACATCTCTCCCCTCGGGAAACATTAGCGACAGTGCCAGCTGACGACTGGGTTTGGGGACAAGAACTAGATTAAGCAAAAGCAGGGGGCTGTCTTCCCCCTCTGTGACCCCAACAAGTCCCCCACCTCTGCCCAACCCCCATCCAGGGTCAATAACTTCTATCTTTGTTAACAGATTCTTCTGGAATTAAGCACCATATAGCATTCTTATTTGATATTCTATTTTTTAAGAGTTTATTTTTAATCTTTATACCCAACGTGGGGCCGGAACTCACAACCCCAAGATCAAGAGTCGCATACTATCCCTAGTGAGCCAGACAGGCGCCCCTCTTATTTTATATTCTTTTTTTTTTAATTAATTTATTTATTTGAGAGAGATGAGAGAGAGCATGAAAGGGGAGAAGCAGACTCCTTGCAGAGCTGGGAGCCTGAAGAGGGTCTCGATCCCAGGACTCCAGGATCATGACCTGAGCCGAAGGCAGTGGCTTAACCAACTGAGCCACCCAGGCGCCCCTCTTACTTGATATTATGTTAATTCTCGAATTATCACTTGTAGACATTATCAGTTGATTTCCAACGGCAGCAGATGAGGATTTTATCCTCTTAGCACCCTCTCCTTCTGCCTCCCGCTTCCCAGTATAGGTACCCCCACGGTTTTGGTTAATTCAGTAATCAAAGTTTAACAGTATGATTATATAGATTTTGTTTATTTCCAACACCACATATTTTACTATATTTACATTTCCTGCCTTTTTCATTTCTCCTGCAATGAGAAATGTCCTTGTTTTCCCCCTTTAACGAGGGCTTATATTATATATGTCAAACAGACAACATGTCAAGCAGTCGGCTGCGCCAACAGCCCTCACCTCCGAGCCCCCTGCTTGCGGGTCTCTAGGAGAGCGTCCTGAGTTGGGCTGGGCGCATGCGCCGCACTGGGCGCGTGCGCTGGGCCGGGCTGGAGGGGCTGACGCGCTGCCTTCCCGCAGGTGGCCGCGGAGTACTTCAAGAACACCACGCTGCTGCTGGTGGGCGTCATCTGCGTGGCGGCTGCGGTGGAGAAGTGGAACCTGCACAAGCGCATTGCTCTGCGCATGGTCATGATGGCCGGAGCCAAGCCGGGCATGTAAGTAGCCCTTGGGGTGCCCAGCCACTCTGCGGCCCCCAGCTCCCAGGGGGCCACCTGGACAGGGCTCCTGGGCCCCCGGGTGACTCCGGGTCCGGGTGTTTTACTACTAATGGGGATGGAATGACGTCAGGCCTGCAGGGCCGTCGATCATGGAAGAGAGATGTGCGTGTGACGTTGGTGTCATTTATTACCACAGTCTCAATAATTTATCCGGGCCACATAGACTTCACGGGCAGCAGGTTACTAAATCCAAGGGGCCCATTGGGTAAAAGGAGATGGACCAATGTAAGTTGTTTCTCAACCTTTTTTCCGGCGTTAACAGGGAACTGGCTGGACAGGAAAATGGGTGTCTTCTCCTCTGTCATTTAAGGAGAGGTGGAGGTTTCCTCCCATCCATCCTGAGTTTTTGTTGTCACTGGTTCAGACCACAGCTCAGACATGTTGGCTCTGACCAGGCATCTGAGATGCCCTCCAGGCCCCCAGCCCTGTCCTCTTCTCTGTCTGCTGTCGCCAACGCCAAGGGGAGACATTCCCAACCTTGGGGAATGTGCGGCAAAGTCGGGATTGACAGTTCTGTGTTGACCTTTGCTGCATGGAACAACCCTACCCTTCTCTTTCCTTTGGCATATGGGTCCCACCTCCTTCTATTTACAGCTTTCTTAGGACATTTTCTGTAAGCGGCCCTGACTCCTTTGGGAGTCCGATGGGGTATAAATGAACAACATGGTACCAGTTTCCAACATGAGTCCTCTGGATGAATACAGGTTAAGCCTCAAAGGAGGTTCCTGTTTCCCACTTAACCACAGCTTAATTTGGCGTCATTTGCCCTGTCACTCAGTAATCACCTTGGACCCCACACTCAACCTCCCAGACACACAACGGCATCTGCAATTGTGCTGGGGACTCGGCAGTTCTTTGAAACCACTGTGTACTCACACTCAAACTCAAGAAAGCTGATCCCACTGATTTCCATGCTTCTTCACTAAACTCCTCCCCATGCGTGTTTCCACATCCTGCCCCCCACCCCATGATGCTCTCTGTCTGCTGGCGGGGTTCCCCAGGGCAGGCAAACTCCCGTTGCCGTCAGCCTAAACAGAAACAGCACCATTTGACCTGCCTGACGTAATCCACACAAAAGGTGTTCCCACATTGCACCACGTCAGGGATCCCACCTCGAGTAAGAAACATGGGGAGTCTCTATGCGGGCCGGTCTCGTGGAAGTCAGAACCACGTCTGTACCGGCCCACACTGTGTGTTTCCAAAGCCGAAGTGAAATAACTTGACGGTTCTTTTTTGTTAGTGTTTTCCAAGGGTTGACTCTTAAAGATACCCACTGAAGAGGCTCACGCAGTGACAGGGGACCCTTGTGTGGCTTGGGGCGGGGCAGGAGCAGAGGGGGGCGCTAGCCTTTCATCAAGTGGGCAGCGGGCAAGTGATAGGCAGAACTGTGACCTCCATATGTTAGTCTCTGTTTGGTCACTAATAACTAGAGTGATGAGGCTGCAGAAAAGGGACTGTCATGTGCCCTGAAGAACTGTTGGCTGCAGGACAAAAAAAAAAGAATTCCTTTATGCACCCAAAGCACACCTCATTACCAAGCCAGCATCTGCAGAGCCGAGCCTTCAGTAAGTCCCAGCCTGGGCGACCCTACAACCAAAGCTAGTCTTTGCTTAAGGAAGGGCTTCCTGCTGGGTGAGGCCATTAGCCCAGGAGGTGTGATTTATTCATTCAACAAACACGAAGGTAATGTTTACTCCGTGCCAAGCCCTGGGAGTACAAAGCTGAAAGCTTGACATAAAACCCTGACCTTCTGGATCCACGCCAGCGCCTCCTGACCCCGCCGCCCCTTCTCAGGCCAGCTCTATCGGCTTTGTAGGAGGCCCCAGCGGAGCGCCGTGAGAGGAGCGGGGGGCCACACTGGGTCGGCAGCCCCGCTGTGACCCGGCACCCTGACCGCCCCGCCTTGCAGGCTGCTGCTCTGCTTCATGTGCTGCACCACGCTGCTGTCCATGTGGCTCTCCAACACGTCCACCACCGCCATGGTGATGCCCATCGTGGAGGCCGTGCTGCAGGAGCTGGTCAGTGCCGAGGAGGAGCAGCTCGTGGCTGGCAGCTCCAGCACCGAAGAGGCCGAGCCCATCAGTACAGTTTGCTGGGGTTCACCTCCCCTTGGCCCTGGGCCCCTACCCGGGACACCGCCCAGCTCAGTGCTGCCCCCAGGACCCTCACCCGTGCCCCAGCCCTCCCCTCCATCCCAGGCCAGCCCTTGGAACCTGAAGCTCCCCGCGACCCTGCATTCCTGGCTCTTCCTTCGTCCCCTGCTCACAGCAGCCACCGCTGCTCCTTCGGGGGGAAGAAGCACCCAAGGGTTCTGACAACACCCCAGGCCTGTCCGTGTCCGCAAGCCCTGCCATGCTTTCAGAGCGGAGGGAAGGGTGGTGGTCTTGCCTGCCTCCAGCAGGATATGCCCTCGTTTCCCCCGTTCGGCCCCAGCCCTGGGCCCCTGCCCAGTACGGTCAGCTCCCGCCTCCACATCTCACGTCTGCTTTCCTTTTCTCCTATAGGTCTTGATGCAAGCAACAGCCAGCCCTCTCTGGAACTCATCTTTGTCAATGAAGAGTGAGTATGACTGCCCTCCTCCCACCCAGAGCCTGGCCAGGTCCGTTCCAGAGGTCAGGAAAGCCAGTACTTGAGCTCCTAAACAGCTCTTCTAGAAGTATGGGCCAGGCTCGTGTCACGCCACACCACCCTCCCTTCTGCCCGGATTTCCTCTCTGTACCTGGGCACCACCTGCCAAGAGCCTGAGGACAACTCCCTCGACCACAGGGCGTTGCAGCCATGAGGGAAGAGACAGGAAGACAATCTGATTGCCCACACGCCTACCAAGTAGAACTGAAGTAGAAGAATAGTACATTTAACTAATTAATAGAGAAACATTCACAGAATAAATGTCGCGGGAGATTCTCAGAGAATCACGAAGTATCTTCTAGATACTACATGTGGTCTTACTAGATTCGGCCTTGTCAGATATGACAAAGAAGGGTGAAGCGACAGGTGGCAGATCTGAGGACAGTTGATGAGAGAGCTGTGTGAGGGTGGAGAGAAGCTAAAAAAGGAGAAATACACCCCCCAAACATTCATGTGAGACAGATCCATTAATAGCTCATTTCTTCCAGAAATTCTATGTCAAAATGTGGTCTTCAAGGGTTACTGTGATGAATATTGCCTTTAAAGGCTGCGTGTGCAGCAGAGCTGAGTTTTGCAGTTCTGTGTCTTCTTGGGCAATGAGAGCTGCCTTGAGCGCAACCAGCATGTGTGAGGGGAGAACGCGGAAGGGTGGGGGACAGCTCTGCTCTCCCCGGCGCTGCGGCCTCCAGTCACGGCTGCCCAGTTCCCCTCCACGGCCCTGGACGAGATCTCAGGCAAACTTCACTGCTCTCTGGTTCTTTAAGGTGTTAGAGCAGAATGACCTCCTTTGCAGAGAGTCAGCAGTCTGGTCCAGACTCCCCAAAACTTCCGTCTCTCAGCCACAGCACGTCCTACCGGCTGTCACCCAGGCGGTCAGAGGTCAGAGTGCCTGGGGACAGACTTTCACCTTTCCTCCCCCCATCCTCTGGGCCCCTGCCGCTCCCTCTGTTGCTTCCAACACCTCCCGGTGCCCTCCCCTCTCTGAGACTCCCTGGCTCTCTCCCTTGCCAAGTGCCCACATTCAGCGCCTCTGAAGCGTCCCCTTGGGGCGCCCTCTGCAGAGCGCCAGGCCTGATGGCAGCCGTGAGGCACTCCTGGATGACCACACACCCCCAGCCCTCGGTTCTGTGCTCTGCTGCCTCAGTCCCCCACAGCCTCTTCGTTTTGGGGTGGCCTCGGCCTCTTGGGTAGGGCCTCTTCAAGACAGCTCTGACCCTGCCACCTTCTGTGTGCGCCACCCACTATGAGACTCAGAATCATGACCTGCTTTTGTTCTTCTCTAGACCTAAATCTATGTCCCCAAACTCCGAAGCAAAAGCTCAAGTTGGCCCTAGAACTCCCTCAGCAGAGTGCTGGCAAGAGCTGGGCCATTCACCGGGTGAGAATGGCCATCTTCCGGGGTGGCCGGCACCTCCCATGCTGTCTGAAGGGCTCCGGGCCCGCCCTCCTCACCCAACCTGGGAAGAAATGGGGGAAACATCGTACCGCTCCACTCCTTCCACGCTAGCAACCCTCTCCAAAGAATGCTTCCCTCTGAGCCCCATCAACTCCTTACCCTCCCCTTGGGTAGCCTGGACACGGTTGTCTGCCACGGGACTCCAGTCCTGCACATGTGTCCAACGGCTGTCTTCACACTGACCTCATGGCACCCACTGTCTTCAGAACTACGACAAACCAAAGCACACATTTAGCACTGAGCACAGCCAGTGATGCTGTGATCCAGTTCCCACCTTCCTCTCACCCCCATCCTCTTGCTCTCATCTGCCTTTCTCCATGTACAGCCCAGGCCCCCCCTGCTCCTACAACCTCAGATGAGCATTTCACAAGTTTCTCCTTCTAGACAGTAACCTTCACCGAGTAAGCTGGTGAGAATGTAGTCAGAGGCCCAGGGGCTCCTCTCTGGGCCCCACTGCCTACTGTGTACGTGCAGGTAGTAATATATGCCATCCATCTGTTACGATGATAACGGTGTCATGAGGACTAAGGTCCATATTTAAGTGCTTGGCTCCTAGAAAGCCCTCCCTGTTACTTGCTAGGAGGGTCAGCATTGCTTCTAAGGAAATGCTGTGTCTCCACAAATCCTGACAGCATCTCTGGAAGGCCAGGAAGACTCGGGTGAGATTAGTCTTCTACTCTTACCCAACTTCAGAGCGGTCACTTACACCAAACACCAGTGGGAGTGGGGGCATTCCCATCTCACGAAGTCTGGTCCACTAGTGTTTTCCCATTTCCTTTGCTTTGTTCCAGCACATCGACTGTAGACTTCACCTCACTGATGCACAGCAAGGTAAGGCTTTGGGGTTTTTCTGTGCTTTAAGATCACTTGGAAGTCCCTCAAGATGCCTCAGGGACAGAGATGCCAGGCAGCTTATCCTAGAGCCCAGCGGCAGCCACTGATGCGAGGACACAGATGCTCACACGAGCCCGAACATGAGAAGGGCTGGACCGGCTCTGGGCGAGGGCCTGCGGACCTCTGAACCTTGGCCCTGAGACGGCTTAGCCTCATAAAGGGCAGGTTAGCCTTTCCCGTGGAAACCCAGTACTCAGCCAGCCAGATTTCCAAGAGTCACAGATTCACCCTCAAGATTCCCCGCAGTGGGGATTCCATATAAAAAGGGTCCCATTTAAAGATTTACTTATTTATTTTAGAGAAAGAGAGCATGCATGTGTGTGAGTGGTGGGAGGAGCAGAGGGAGGGAATTTTCAGGCAGACTCCCTGCTGAGTGCAGAGCCCGCCACAGGGATCTATCCCACTAGCCAGGAGACCATGACCTGAGCTGAAACCAAGAGTCAGACACTTAACCGATTGCGCCATCCAGGCGCCCCAGAAGGGTCACATTTATAGAGGAAAGCAGAGTTTATGGCCTCACCTCTTCCCCCAGAACTGGTTTCACATTTTCTTACATCAGCCCAAATTTTGATCACCCAACTGTAGACTCTGTTGTGGTGAGATTGTTTTGTTTTGTTTTGTTTTGTTTGTGTTAAAGAAAAATGAAGGGGGGCACCTGGGTGGCTCAGTGGGTTAAAGCCTCTGCCTTCGGCTCAGGTCATGATCACAGGGTCCTGGGATCGAGCCCCGCATCGGGCTCTCTGCTCAGCAGGGAGCCTGCTTCCTCCTCTCTGCCTGTTTCTCTGCCTGTTTCTCTGCCTACTTGTGATCTCCGTCTATCAAATAAATAAATAAAATCTAAAAAAAAAAAAAAAAAGAAAAGAAAAGAAAAACGAAGGATTCTTCATTAGCTAACGAAGTGCCAGAAAGTGAAGCTGTCTGACAAGGACAGAGCTCTGCCCTGCCAGATTTTAAAAGTCTCTGCAAATGGACTGCTTCATACCCGCTAGTTGGGACTCTGTGTCTTGGAGGCATGGTGGACTGGCTCCCCGTGGCACACTCTCCCTGGCTTCTGGTCTCCGACGGCCACAGTGCTGAGGCATGGGATGCTGTGGGGCAGTGATGCGGCCCCTCTTGACGCCCACCATGTCCTCTTCCTGACGATGGGTTGGTCTTTGTCCCCACAGAATGTGAATGGTGTGCCCACGATCACCAGCCCGGGCAAAACAGCAAATCCCCAGGGCAAGAAGCAGCACCGGTCCCAGGTAATGGAACTCAGCCCCAGGTAATGGAACTTGGAGCTTCCCAAGGGGCCCTGGTCTTGAGGTAATGAGGACATCAGCCTGGTGCTGTCACCAGGCCCTCCAACCACAAAGTCTGGCCTGCAGGTTCCATGGAGTTAAAAGGTCTAACTCACTGTGGATTTTGGCAAGTCATGCCACCATCTGAGCCCGTTTGTTTCTTCAACTCTAAAAGCTGGGGCTTGGACTAGATCAGAGGTGTTCAGATATTTTCTCAAAGGTGCTTCGGGGACAATGCAAATACTCAAATATTTGAGTGTCCTGAGATAGTAAGGAAACTGCTTTTTTGTGTGAATGAGTATCTTCCTGCTACTTGCTATACCACAGAAACAAAATGCAGGAACAAAATAGATCTTGAAGCTGGCCTAAAATTGTGGCTATCACTTATAATCCTTGATTTCACATTTTTGTGTCTATCCAAATAATCTCAAATACTTCACATCCATCATCAGTATAAATAACCGACATCATTTCTGAAACTCTGATTGTGTACCAAGCACAGTATGCTGAGCATTTTGTCCCTGTCCTGGCTCAGGGAGGTGGCAGTCTTGAATTCCATTTCTGCAAATGAGGCAAAGAGATGACATCACATGCCGAAGACCTCTAAGCCAGTAGTGAGTGGAACATCTCCATTCAAATCCAAGTCTCCCTGACCACATGTATCTGCTTTCAGTTATAAAACAGATGGATGCTGATTAAATGCTACATTATGTTTTATATATCAGAGGTCCATAAAGATTTTCATTAGAAGAAAGGATCATAGAAAACCACTGGCCCAGAGAATCTATGAGGTCTCTTAACAGCGCTGATAATAAATGTCTCAGGAAGGCTTCAAGGGTCCAGACTGACTTGGGCCCTCCTATGAGGTGGGGCACTGGTTAAGGGCTTTGAGAGGGAGGTTTTTCCAGGTTTTCCCAGGATCTCTCCTGCTGACGTTTGCCGCAGGCGGCTCCTGGTCTCATAAAGACTCAGTGGGGGGAGCCCAGGCCTGGGGCCGGGGGCAGAGGGTTCTTGCTTCTTCTTTTCTTTTCTCTTCTTCTCTTTTCTTCTTTAAAGATTTATTTATTTATTTGAGAGAGAGAGCGGGCTGTGCAGTGGGGAGGGGCACAGGGAGGAGAGTCTTAAGGCAGGCTCCATGCTGAGCTGGGAGCCTGACATGGGATTTGATCTGGACAAGAGTCAGACACTTCACTGACTGAGCCACCCAGGGGCCCACTTGCTCCTTTATCTACACTAGAGGCCAGAGGTCAGCAACCTCGCACCCTGAAAGGCCACCATCTGGGCCAAGCAGGGCCGGAGAGGAGCACCGAAGGCTAGCCTTATATGCAATGGGAAGGGGAAAGTAGGGAGGAAAACCAAGAGGCAAGAAGCAGAAAAGAGTGAGGAGAGAATCACACACTGGATTCCCTCTGCCACCCAAGGCTTCTTTCTCAGGCACCTCCCAGTCAGGACCCTCCCCCCAGCTCCAGAAAGAACCACCGTCTTCCATGAGTCATTCACACCCAAAGCGGAGAGCAACCCCTTTTCCTGGAGTTCAAGGGAAAACAGCATGCTGAGACTAAGAACTAAAGTAGTAATAGCTTACCATGCATTAAATGCCAGGACGTGTTCTAAGCGCTTTATATTACTTCGGGGACTCTTCCCAATGATCTGGTGGAGAAAAGAGAATTTTCTTCTCTTTGCAGAAGCATCTGCCGCTCAGAGGGGCCGCCCAATTTGGTGCACAGTAGAACTAGGATTGGGATTTGTCTTTCGGACACCCAAACATAAAACCTTTCCACAGCACTCTGGTGCCCCTGCCTTCATGCTTCATGTGCTGGACAGCCCACGCGGGGTTAGACAGTTTCACTGTTTTTTTTTTTTTATAGGAAAAGCCACTCGTCCTGCTCCCCGGCCCCAGGAACCAGGAGCTCAACAGAAGGTACAAGTCCCAGCATGACCAGATGATCTGTAAGTGCCTCTCGCTGAGCATATCTTACGCTGCTACCATTGGGGGCCTGACCACCATCATCGGCACGTCCACCAGCCTGATTTTCTTGGAACACTTCAACAAGTAGGTAGCTCGCCTGGCCGACCAAAGATGTACTAACCGCCCACTATGTGTCAGGAGCGGCACCAGGGGCTGAGGATAGGGCAGGAAAGGGAACTAGAGCCGTTTCCATACCGAGAGGGAAAAGAGACGATGGAGCATGACAGTTCAGGGTGACTGGAGACGAGTGGGGTTCTGCTGGGAGAGACCACGGGGGCCACCCAGTCCACGGAGAGGACACGCCTCCCCAAGGACGCAGCCAGGGAAGCAAGACTGGAAGCACCGTGGGCTACATTGGGTGAAGGGAGGTGTTCCAAACCAAGACAGCAGTGAGTGGGAGGACTCAGAGGCAAGAGAGCAGAACACATACGAGAGAATGGGAGAGGGCAAAGGGAGGCCAGGGACGTGGACACGCAGATCACAAAGGACTTCTTGAGGCCCACAAAGGACCTTAGATTTCATCTGAAAGGCCATGGGAAGCCTTTGAAGAATTTTAGGCAGGGAGTGAGGTGATAAGATTTATAGTTTTGAAAGCAGGCTCTGGACTAAAAAAATGAAGACAAAGCATGCCTTCTTTCAGCAGAAAGACAACTCGGACACCACTGCAGACGCCCCAGAGAGAGCTGGCGGTGGCCTGCTGACCGAAGCAGTGATGAGGAGAGACGGTCAGATTTGAGAGATAGGTAGAGGTAGGCTTGACCAGAAAGAACCAGAGAGAGGGAGAGGCCAAGTCTGATTGTCAGACTCAGGGCCTCCACAGCTGGGGGAACAGAGTTGCCCTTGATCTAAATGAGCAAAAAAAGTAAGGAAACATTGACAGAGAGGTTGAGATGGCCAGATGGATACACAGCACTGAATCTCAAGAGAAGTTTCTAGGCTAAAGTCATAGTTTTGGAGTTAGTGGCCTTCAGAGCTGTCTTCATGAGCACCCAACCTGTATAGTCACACCGGACCACCGTGCTCGGAAGGGCCCCACGTTTAACTTCATGCCCTGCTTTCGTCATATGGAAATTCTTTTTTTTTTTTTTTAAAGATTTTATTTATTTATTCGACAGACAGAGATCACAAGTAGGCAGAGAGGCAGGCAGAGAGAGAGGAAGCATGCTCCCTGCTGAGCAGAGAGCCCAGTGCAGGGCTCGATCCCAGGACCCCGGGATCATGACCTGAGCTGAAGGCAGAGGCTTTAACCCACTGAGCCACCCAGGCTCCTCTCATCTGGAAATTCTTAATCATTTTTGAGTAAGCGGCCCCATATTTGCATTTTGCACCGGGGCCAACATTTGTTGATGGTAGTGGGTCCTGGTGGGATGCATATGGAAACTGAATCCAGGGAGGGAAGGAGATCGATCACTCAGGGAGACTATATAAAGTAAGAAGAGCAGAGGCCATAAATATGAAGCTGAAATATTTAAAGTAGACTATAAATGAGAGAACAATAGGTATCACACGGGGAAGAGGAAAATCTGGTGTCATTCTGTCCAAGGGAAGAAAGTGTTCAAGGAGGGAGTGGACCACAGTGTTTACAGTGGCTGAATGACTAAGCAAAAGAAAGACCAAAATGTGTCGATTCGAGTTGGTGATGTGGAGGTTACTGGGACCTAGGCAAGAGCAATTGGTCAAGTGATTTGAAAGTGAAGCCAGACCTCAGGGAGTTGAGGAGTGAGCCGGAGGTGGGTAGACAGAGTCGTTTGCGGCAAGAAGGAGAGGTATGGGATGATGATACAGGGACAGTCGAGTGGGGCCAAGGAGGGTTTTAAGATGGGACACATTGGAATGTTGATAGCGGTGTCCAAGTGAGAGGAAAATTAAAGATTGAGAGAGGGGATGATTGATAGAGTGATGTCACTGAGAACACAAGAAGGCCTCTAGAGCAGAGAGTAGGGAAACGGATCACAGACAAGAGGAGAAACACACCTTTCATTTTAGCAGGAAAAGGAAGGAAGGAAAGAAGCAAGGAAGGAAGGGAGGGAGGATGGGTGGGGGGAGGAGAGGGGAGGAGGAAGGACCAATGAAAGGTTAAGACCCAAATCTCCAAGATCTAAGCTTCAGAGTTCCTCACACCTCATCACTTTGTCCAGACTCTGAGTTTCTGCTCTTTAGTTTCTGATTCACTCTGTGGTTGGGCAAATTCCTATTCTCTTAGTCTCCTTCCTGGGTTTTGTCATGGTACATAACTGTGGCTTATGTGGACAACAGGGATCCCGTGAAAGGATGCTGGGCTCCCTGGATCTCCACTGGTCTGAAGAAAACCACCAGACTGGCTTTCTTGGCATTGGTGATCAGAGTGCCCCCCACAGTTCGTTCTGGCTGTGTTTCAAAAATCTAGAAATTAGTTGTTACTCTTTCTAAAGTGCTATAAATGGGAATAGGCTCGCACATGTATCCACAAAAGTCTACTTAATCTATTCTAAAACTCATTCCCTTTCCTGGGCCCAGGAATAGGGCCTAGATTTCTGTGTACGGAGAAGAGATGATGCAGCAGACTTGATGCCTGTTAGCCCAGTACAGGCCAGAGTGAGTCACTCAATGACTTCTACCCTCTGGTATCCTTCTAGCTCCAAAAGCCTTTCTTTCCACCCCCACCCCCCCAGCCAGTGACCCACTGGCCCTTAGGGTAGGCTCAAGCTGTTACAATTTCCCAAGAAGCGTGTGGATGGTCAAGGGAAGTCCCTGATCAGGCCACAGGGCAAAAAAGCAGACGTCCCTGCAAGGACAGACGATGAAACCCTCTTTATCTCCTGTGCTTCCAGTGCATTCTCTTGGGGTGGGGGCGTGGGTTCTGCTTTTGGTCTTTCTCTTTTTCCACACAGCGCCTAGTGTGAGAGGAGGGGCAGTCTCCTTCCACCTTAGAGGTGGGAGAAGAGCCCAAGAGGAAAGGAACACAGGTGTTGTCTAGGCTGAAGTCATGGCTCCCATATAGCCCATCCAGGCTCCCCAGGAAACACCACCTGGGCTGGGGGCCACAGCTCTTCCTGATAAATGACGAGTCGTCCAGGTCACCTCCCTGAGACCCTAGGACAGCACTGGACGTTGATGAACAATTTGGAGATTCTAAGTCACGGTTCTCCTAGGGGCACCGTTCATACCTGGAACTTTCATGAAGCTCTAGAGTCCAGACTTGTCCCGAGTCAGCACCATGCATTCCCCCAACCGCAGCTCAGCATTCCTTCAGGGACTTTATAAACCAAGTATACCAGACGCCCCTTTGCATTCTCTGTTGTCCTGAACACCAGATGAGTAAACTTGTAAGAATCTTTACATAAATTAAGAGCAAAACAGCTCCCGCATGGTTCTGAGTGCAATGCACGCGGATGTCCGTGGTGTCAAGTCTCGTTGCTAGCTTACTTTGTAATGCTCGGCTGGGCCCTGTACAGTTCCCAGCTGTCACATACGTGAGTTCTAATGTGTCACCACGTCCTTACCATTAGCTCTGATGTGTGTCTTCTTAGGGAGCTGTTAACTTATTGCCCCCAGAAACTACATGGGAATCCAGCCTTGTCTCATCACTGACCTGGTTCTTTCCCTCCAGCCAGTACCCAGCTGCGGAGGTGGTCAACTTCGGCACCTGGTTCCTCTTCAGCTTCCCCATCTCCCTCATCATGCTGGTGGTCAGCTGGTTCTGGATGCACTGGCTGTTCCTCGGCTGCAAGTGAGTCCCAGGGCCCTGCCAGCGAGGCCCCGAGGCTCTGCTATCCATCCACAGTCATGACAGGAGCCCTGGGGAGCACCACCCAAGGGGGAGCTGCTGAGTGACGACAGAGGATGCGTGAGGAGAAGACGCCGGACTAGACGGCGGGGCGGGGTTCAGAGGCACCCCCTTCTAGACACTCTAAACATACATGGCCTCGGCACCTCACTATGAGCTCTGCCGTGGAATGTTCTTAATTCCAACTCACTGGTTAAAGGAACCGTCAGACTTATAAAAAGTCTGGATGGGAGGGTGATTAATATAGTTTCATTTCTCTCAAAACATACAGAGTAATATGAACTAACTTCAAGAGAAACATGACTCCAAGGAGAAGTTTCCTGAGGCTTAGTTTTATAGACCTGAGCGATTCACACATAGTAATTGCATGAAATATTCACGTACCTCTCAAAATTGTAAGTTAGATATTCCCCTTGCAATGTTACTTCTGATATTAATCTGCCTAGCAAGCTTTCTTCATAACCGTATTTCGATCAGCCTCAAACACATAAAGGGAAGCTATATAGACTCCCATTGTTCAGGGAATGTTCTCTGAGCTGCCTTTTTTTTTTTTTTTTTTTTAAATAACTCAAAGGCTACTGTCAAACCAGTGATAGCTGTATGTTCTGTATCTCCGGTATGTAGAAACTACTGCACATAAATACACTCACCCAAGTCTGTGTGACATGATACTTCACGTCGATACACCAGAGATGTACCCAAATGGATATACCCGGAAGCCTAGGGGAGGGCTGGTGGGAGGCCATGTAACCTGGCAGACCAAAGTCACAGGAGAGCTGGGGGTGGAGAGAAGAGGGGACAAGTGACCACAGCAAACCAGGAGTTTAGCATTTGCTTAATCCTTGATTTCTCCTGGCCTCAGAAACACGTTTCCTTTATTCTTCTGTTCTTTCTTTCTTCCTTCTCAGTTTTAGAGAGACCTGCTCTCTGAGCAAGAAGAAGAAGACCAAAAGGGAAGAGGTGTCAGAGAAAAGAATCCAAGAGGAATATGAAAAGCTGGGAGCCATTAGGTAAAAATCAGCCATTCACCCTCTCTCCTTCTCCAGGAGAGAAAACATAGCAGGTATAGTGAGCACACAAGCAGCCTTGTCCTCCACGGCCCCTGATGCTGGGGAATTTTCCACAACTATGAATCCAGGCACTTAGAGATGCTATTGAACGCCCACGTCCAGTGGGCCAGATTCCAGATGGCCGCCCTTCCCCTTTGCCATTTCCCAAGTTCAAGGTATAGCCGCGGTGTGGGGGCGGGATGGTGCACACAGGGTGGCTAGGGAAAGAAGTGTGAGACAGCACAGCCACCCTCTTGGGACAGGTCCGATTCCCCATACAGCCAGCACCCCACACTGCTCTGCATGGGCCATGACCAGGCCTGTGGCCACTCCAAATACTCCTGCATTTGACGCCATCAAATACAGGCCTGAAGACAGAGGGCCCGAGGATTCACCACCCCGTCAGCCATTATCAGCTTCCCCCAGTGACCCCCACAGCCTATTTGGTGCCATTTTTCTCCTTTTGGGGCAATAGGCAGCTACAGCTTTGGGCAAAAGGATCCCTGTATAAGCAGTACTTTTAAATGTTTTAATTTATAAAAGGAATACCCGTTCATTGTAGAGCATTTAGAAAATACAGGAAAACATAAAGAAAAAACTAAAAATGACTTCTCTTTATTCAGTGTTAACTGTTAACAACTGTTACCATAATGTACTCTTCCTTCCATGCTTTTTTTGTACAAAATTATATGTATTTTTGCTAAACTGCAGCCCAAACTGAGCACGGTTTTATGGCTTGTCTTTTTTCACTTAGCATTAGTCTGTCCTTATATTCCTAGGCCGTGAGCTCTGCAGTGCAGGCCTGATTGCTGGGCGCATCTCACCCGAACCTACAGTTACACCAAAATGTATCTGACACCACGGGATACACTGAATGCGTAGATTGCTTCCACTTTCAGTGTTTAATTTTTAAATAGATAATATACCATCGAATTCCCTCTGAAAGGTGGCAGCCGCTCCAGTCCCACCCGCCAAGCGCTGCGGGCCTTTTCCAGGGCCTTCCCCCGGAGGCCACACTCTGTGTTGTAGAAATGTGTGCTGCCAGGCCACCTCCTCCCTTCCCGCCTCTGCTGCTCTAGGAGACGTGGGTGACAAGGGTGACGTCACGTTTTCTGGCATCTTCTCAGCCTTCTTCCGCTCCAGCTACTTGGAGCAGCGGGGCAGCCACTGTTCTGTCTCCAGGACAGGGGCTCTGAACACAGGCGCGCCCCACGCAAAGTGAAAGAGCGAACAGAAACCTCCCAGGTCCTGGAGCGGCTTTCGCTGTTGTATCTTACAGCTACCCTGAAATGGTAACTGGATTTTTCTTCATCCTGATGACGGTGCTGTGGTTTACCCGGGAGCCTGGCTTTGTTCCTGGCTGGGATTCTTTCTTTGAAAAGTAAGTGCTACTGTCGCCTCCTTAAGAATCACCCTCTGACTGGACCCTTCAGGCGGCTCCCACCAGCGTCCCTCCTGCACTCGCAGGGGCAGCGGTGAGCCCAGGAAGCACCCCGTCCCCCTGAAAGCGCCCCTTCTCAGGGAAGCCAGCGTGGAGTCAGGAAGAAAACACAGTGTGCGGCGTCCGAGTCCGGGGTTGGCATCTGGTGCTGCCCGGACCAGCCATGTGACCGTGTCTTGTTACTTAAGCTCTGGAAACCTCAGTCGTCTCGCAGGTGGCTCTGAGGCTTAAAGACCAAATGCCCCTGGGAGAGACGGAGGATGAGGCCAAGGCCTTGGCCCCCGGGCCACCCCTGCAGGACCCTGGAAGGCCGGCCCACAGCTCTCTCCACTCGGCTTCTCAACTGAGCAGAGACACACACGGAGATGCAACCCTTGCAGGAAAGAGAACTCATCCTTTTCGAGTGTCCTTGACCGAAATAACTCCCGCTCTCTCCTTCGAACAGGCACATACAGCCACACCAAGATGTCTACCCTAGCCAGGCCCAGCCTCTAGACTCCAAGCCTTGTCCCCTAAATCCACCGCTGGCTAGCAGGGCAGCAGCTGCTGCAAGGCAGGCTGACCAGCCCCTAGACTGGGTTCTAAAAAGAGGCACTGTGTTCAGACAGTCCTGAGACACCGTGCTCCCCTCCCCCTCCTGACCCTCCGCCTCCAGCCCTGCTCGTCTCTTTGCTAGGAAGGGCTACCGCACCGATGCCACTGTCTCTGTTTTCCTCGGCTTCCTGCTCTTCCTGATCCCAGCAAAGAAGCCCTGCTTTGGAAAGAAGAGTGACGGTGAGAGAAGTTCGAGGGAAGAGGTCGGGGCTGGCTCTGGTCAATCATACCCAAGTCTGAATTCTCAGAAGAGCCTTACCAAGGCCATTCTGAGGCCCCCCCGCGAGTCATTGGTTCATCAGTTAGGCTCTGTCTCCACAAAGCCCACCCACAAGGATTCATCGGGCTCTTCCCCTGTCTACCTGTGGTCCAGGACAGAACGAAGAGCCCTCACTGGGGACAGAGCCCATCATCACCTGGAAGGACTTCCAGAAGACCATGCCCTGGGAGATCGTCATTCTGGTGGGAGGAGGCTACGCTCTGGCTTCTGGCAGCAAGGTAACTCTTGAATTCTGTTCTTGGACCAAAGATTTTTTAAGCCGTTTTACCTAATGAGTCATTTTGATTCCGGGAGGAAGATTCAGAGGCGCTGAGGGAGAGGTGAAGGTTCACCCCAGGGAATAGTAGAGCCAGATGTGGATCCCCCGTCCTGCCCTGAGCTTCTAAGCTCGTGCTGAGAACAGACGTACAGATCAGCTGTGCCAGGGAGTCCCTCCCGCCTCACTCACGGGCCCACAGGGCCACAGGCAAAAGATTTATCGGCTTGTATAGTCGTCTCCTGGGCATTTGACAGTGGTGGTGAAGATATGTGTCTCTAAGGGTCCAGGACACCCCACATGGACACACAGCAAACTGCCCCTCAGTCAGTCCATCTGCTTACGTTCAGCCCCGTTGGAGAATGTGCTAAAGCTAATGTACCTGCCGTGCACGTGCCTTGATTCCCTGATTGGGAGGAGCTGGGATGCGATCTTATAAAGGGGGCCGGTGGGAAATAGTTGGGTTTCCTCAAGTGTTAGCCCTTCCTGAAATAGGAAACGATCCTCCAAATCAATCAGGTTTACAGTTTCTCCCTCGGCTTTCGCTCTGTTCATTAATGTGGCTCACTCTTTGCCCAGTCATTGAGGGCCACGCCTATCTGCATCACTAATAGTAAGATCACAGAACCTTCCACTAGGAAGGAACCTTGGACACCGAGTCCGGTCTCCTACCTGGTGAAAGAGTTCCCTGCGTGACACCCCTGGGCTTGGACAGCACCAGTGACAGGGCACTCCCTGGGCAGGGAATGAAGAATTGTTCTTTTCTTTTAGCTCAGATCTTCTGTGTGCCTTCCACTGTTGGCTCTGGCTCTGTCCTCTGAAACCCCAGCCTAGGTAATAATTATCAAAGTCATAAAAAGTTACTAGATCCCCTTAGATCATCTTTTTTCCCCCCAAGAAACTAAAACTCCCTAGTTCCTTCAACCATTCTTCAAGAAGTAGTGACCATTTACCATGCTGGTCTCTCCTCATGACTCACTACACTTTGCCCTTGGCCTTATTTAAATGTGGTCCAGTCTACTGCAGAGTAAAGGAGTCATATTACCCAAGCGCCATCTCTCACCTCTGATGCAAGCACCAATCTGTATTTTTATGGAAGCTTTTATAAGGCATCACTGGCACTCAGATCAACATTTATATTGAACTTGCAGCCAACTAAAACTCTCATTCTTTTAATTGTTAGCCACTATTAAACGTCCCATCTTGCAGCCAATCCTGTATATGTGCTGCTGTTATTTCGAATTCCAAGTTCAAAATATCATACTTATCTTTACTGAATTTCAGTTGTTAGTTTTGGCCCAAGTCCAGCCTGGGAAAAAAATTTTTAACCAAAATTTTGTATGTATTACAGATAGCATACTTGGTATTTCTGTAAAATCTGACTCTACTCATTTTAGTAATATAATTCAAGTATGCTATAGGTGATTCCTACCAAGTTTGAAATAATTTCAGTCTTGATATGAGGAAAATCCCATGTAAAATGTTTTTGTATCAAGGTTTAAAAAAAATCAGACTTCCTTTGTTGTGCTTTTTTCTAACTTGGCAATCTAATTTATCAATTTATTTCAAATTACAGTATAAAATAGCTTCTGGAAAAAATTGCTATTAAATTTTTTCCACTTTACTTCTGAATACTATCTGGATAATGTGCTCAGTGGAACTCCATTTCTTTATAAGTGCTACTTCCACTCGGCTAACTGCTCTTCCTCCCCTTTGCCCCTGGGTAAGGTTTAATGTGCTCTAAGAGGTAACAGTCACAGAGTTTCTGTCGGCCTCAAGGCTCTGTACCAACCATGAATTGCTGTAGTCCTCACATGTGGGATTTGCAGCTCACGGGCAGTAGAACCAAAAGAGAAAAGTGCTCTAAGGGGGTGCCTGGGTGGCTCAGTCAGCTGGGCGTCTGCCCTCGGCTCAGGTCATGATCCCAGGGTCCTGGGAATGAGTCCCACATCATCAGGCTCTCTGCTCAGCAGGGAGTCAGCTTCTCCCTCTCCCTCCTGCTCCCTCTGTTTGTGCTCTAACAAATAAATAAATGCAGTCTTTAAAAAGAAGAAGAAAGAAAGTGCTCCCAGGTAAAATGGCCACAGCAGAGAGAATTCTGAAGGCTTCTGGTCACCAGGTGTCTACGGGCTTGCCTTCTGGTGGCCAGGGTGCTGTCAACATCAAATAGTCTTTGGTGAATTCGGAAAAGGGGAGAAAAAGTCTGCCGGCAATGTGGTGAGGCTGTCCTTAACAGTAAAATAGGAGTAGGACTTATGGCTTGAGGAAACATAAAATGTCTCACCTTGCTTTGGGCCCTACTCTCCATGTCTTTAGTGGATTTGCAGTCTCTAGGGTAAGCAGAAACAGAGCACATCACCCACAGAAGGGAGAGAAGGCAGGGAGGGCAGGAGAATGCACACGGCAACCTGTTTTTAGTACAAAAATCAGTGGTGTCCTTTATTTTCTAAGGGAGGGAAGGAATCTTCACCGTTGGCAAAGGAACAGCCTCCAACCAAAGAAGTTAGTCCAAGTGGGAAATAACTCATTTATTGCAGTAGATCTGTATAAATTTTGCTAATGGAAAAAGTTCAAGAGCGGCAACATGCCTTCTTATCTTGTGTTGTGAAAAAGCACTGGTGGACGGCAGATCCCGACGTCAGCCGTGATGAGACTGAACCTGACTCAGGACGGACCACCACGACTTAGCTTTGTAGGCCGGCCAGGTGGCACCTTCCCACTGAGAGTGGACAGACTGGGAATCCCTCTATGCAAAGCTTCTGGTGTTCAGCCCTGCCCACGGACTCCCCACAAACCACAGGAAAGGTTACTGTCCAAGGACATTGATAATTTCCCCCCTTTTACCGGTGATAAGAGAGCTAGATTTCAAAAGCAGAATTAAGGATTATACTGGGGAGTCTGTGTCAGAATCACCGTTGACTGATGCACAGAGTGAAATGGCAGAGGCTGGAGAGAGTAAGGAGAGTGAAGTTGAGAGGGCTGTGGCCCCAAAGATCTCCAGCCCCTGCCAAGCCATCGTGGCATAATCCTGACAAGAATCATAGCCATTAGGATGGGCAGCTCTCCATGCGCTGTGATGATTGTCCAGGAAACCCTGAGACTGAATGTTACACAATCATAAGGAATTTTCTAGGCTGTAAAAACCACCTCATCATCAAATCAGGAATGCCTCTGGATCCGGTCTGCCTGAAAGTAGGAAGGCAAATGAGATGACTCCTAGCGTTTCCTTCCAGCCCCCCAACATCCCTGACCTTCTGGAGTCTAAGAATTCCAGGGGCAATGTGCTCTTCCTCCTCTCTTCTTACTGTGTCACCCATCTCCCTGCAGAGCTCTGGCCTCTCCACGTGGATTGGGCACCAGATGTTGTCTCTGAGTGGCCTCCCACCATGGGCTGTCACCCTGTTGGCATGCATCCTTGTGTCCATTGTCACAGAGTTCGTGAGCAACCCAGCCACCATCACCATCTTCCTGCCCATCCTGTGCAGCCTGGTGAGTAGGGCAGGGCTCCCAGATGTCAGGACGGGCTTCCTCGGGCCCGGGGAACAGCTTCCCAGCTCTACTCTCTCCTCCGGTCATTGCCACAGACTTCACTGATGGGTGCTCCAGCCACAATTTGGAAATGAAGCATTTCAAATTAGATAGACAGACAGATAGATAGAAATTGTAGCAAGTGTCTAGAAAGCCTTTTCTGAAAGACTAGGATTAGTTTAGAGACAGTCTTGAATGGAAACCAGAATGCACAGAATATCCGTAAAACCCTAGGATTCCAGTTCCTCACAATCATCATTTCTTTCTCTCCTAAGACCTAAAAGTAGGGCCAGAGGGAGGAGTAACAACCGAAAATGGGGGCAAAATGCTCCCAGAAGTACACTCAGCTGTAAAGACCAAAACCACAGCTCCATCACCGCCTTCCCCATTTCTCTGTCCGGGAGGGTCTGAGAATTGAGGCAATGCCAGCCTTATCCCATGGTCTCAGAACAATTTGTTATTCATGAGTGAGGGGAGGGGCGCATCTCCCAGATCTCAGCCTGGCTAAGCAGACCCCAGAGTAATGCACCAGACCCAGGGCTGCCTCTGTCGCACTAGTGAGGTGGACCCAGCAAATGAAGGCTCCTCCCCACCCCCAACAAAATGAAACCCTTCTGCTCTCTTTAACCCCAAACTACCCCAGCCCCTGTCTTTACTGTCTGCTCGGATGTCTCCTTCCAACTGTGCCATCCTCTCATCTGTGTGAGCACGGGAGTGCACGCAGTGAAAACTCAGCGACATGGAGGGCGAGACCACGGGTTTCAAATCCCATCCAAAGCAAGCATCACCTAGAAAACACCTTAGTTCTACAGTCCAAGGATGAGGGACCCCCACCTCAACCAAAGCAGCTTATTTATGGGATTTGAGTTTGAAGAATGACTCTCTTGGCTAAAGGATAAAATTAGTCCAGCACCAAGAAATGAAACATCCCTTCTAGAAAGGAACTCAGAGCCCATGTTTCCACGGGAAGTGACTGAGCAGCAGAAGCCCACTTGGGTTGCCGAGCACTGTATGCCCTTGACGGTAGTGATTTCACAGCCCCCAGCACACGGTATCCAGCCAAGATTAGCCAACACCAAGTCAGCATTTAAAGCATGTTTGTGATGTTAAGCCCAAGAAATGCAAGCTGCATCTCAACGCTGATGTTTCTGTGAATTCTCTCTTCTCCTAGTCTGAAACGCTGCACATTAATCCACTCTACACTCTGATCCCAGTCACCATGTGCATCTCCTTTGCAGTGATGCTGCCGGTGGGCAATCCCCCCAATGCCATCGTCTTCAGCTATGGGCACTGCCAGATCAAAGATATGGTAAGTCGTGGGTACCCTCTTGCTGCAGTGAGGACAGGGACGAGCGAGTGGCTCCACAGCCTCCTGAAGCTTATCGTTTTGGAGCAGTGTCTGTGGTCTGTCAACACTCAGTCTAGTGTGGTCAGAAGAATGGTGCTGGCAAAAAGGCCTTCCGCCGGTCCACAAGCACCAAGGATAGCAGGAATGTGCTCTCCCACCCTTACCCGGGATATACAGAGACAGCTGGAACAGACACGAGATGCAGCCCGGGGGAGGCACAAGGCTCTGCCTCGGTTTCTTCACTGGGCCAGTGGGGACATGCATTGCAAAAGCTGCTGGTTTACTCACAGAAGCGAAGTAGGAGAAAACGTAGGAACCTAAGGTGAAAGGTCTGGGGGACAGGGCGTTCCCACTGAACTCTCCCCAAAGCCAGCCCCTGAAGCAACAATGGCAAAATGGGGCGCCCACACTTCATTTCCTAGTTCTCAGCTGGCCCCCCACAAGATGGCTCTGAGGAAACATCTGGTCAGTGTTGGGCCTGTTTACCCTCCACCCCTCAACCTCTACTCACTGCTGTGCTCCTGGATATCCAGGCCACTGGGAGATGGAGGAAAGGGGAAAACAACTCCTAGTTGCTGGGGCTGGGCTGTCTGAAATAGGGCTCAGTCCGCCTTGCTGAGGGTCTCACACATTCTTGTTCACTAAAGTCCACACTCGTTCCAGCAGCCCTGTAAAAAGCAATCGGAGGAAAGGGAGAGCTTCAGGCTAGTGGCAGATATTCACATCTTTCTACTCATCAAACCGCTCATGGAAGTCATCTGTGACACTTCAGGGAAGGGAGGTCACAGCCACACCCCTCCCCTCCCCCCATCTCTTAGTGCACAACAGTGTCTGCTCAGGAGAGTTGGGACCAAGCTCAGTCCCAACTCTCCCGTTCAGCCACTTCCTCTCCTGGGTACCCCACCATTCACTGCTGCCCCCCACCACCCCCCGCCATCTTTTCTGGAGTCAAGCCATCGGAGACAGCGCCTTTCGAAGGCACCAGATGACAAGAAGTAGGCCAGTCGCGGGTTCTGTTTCCAGCCCGGGCACTGACCTGAGGCCTCCATTTCCTCATATGCGAAAGATGGCAGTTATACGCTCTGCGGGGTTCCTTTCAGCTCTGAAGGACTTTAACTGAGCCCCTTTAGAACCTGCCTCCTCTGGCTACAGACCTGGGCAGTTCTCCACACCCAAAGCCCAGGGGGTAAAATGATTTGTAAGTCTGGGGCTCTGGCCAGAAAGTGGAGAAGCAATACATCTAGTCACCTGCTTGGAACAATTTCCTAGCATTCATTTTCCCTCACAGCTTTCCCAACTCTGTGCCAGCGAGCAGACCCGTGGTGGCTACAGCAGTGTGCTTGGGTCCTCCCTGACAGGCTCTGCCTACTGTCCATTATTCCATCTGGCCCTGGCTCTGCCATCCATCATCCCTCACACCTCCCTCAGCCTGTGTCAGTTCCATGGCAGAAATGGGAGGGTTCAGGGTCATGGAGGTGACATTCCCTCAGCAGAAAGCAGCAAAGCTAACATGTCTGTGTCACCCTCCCATGGAAGGGCTGAGCACAGGCAGCTGACCTGGTTCTCCAGGTGAAACCAAGATACACCACCTTCCATAGCTGTTCCTTTGGTAAGGGAAAACAGGTAACAGTAGCAGAGGCTTCGGAGAATCAGGCCTCTCCTACAGGTCCCCGTATGTGTCAGCACATTAAAGGCTCTAAGAAGTTCCTGCCTTAAGGCGGTTCCCGATCATGTAGCTACAGGATCCTTGCGTAGTGTAACTCGTAACATTCTAAGACCTGGTGTTCCCAGTACATGCCTTCCAGACTTCTACTTGGGAGTGAGAACCCAAGTGGATATGGTTCCGAGGGCCTCTCCCACCCTTCCACAGTCCCGAGCCGCTCTTGGAGGCAGCACTACAGATCCCTGGCAGTGACTGGGCACAGATCAGGGCCAAGGCTTGGGTGGAGGGCACTGCTATGTAGCACTGGGGGATCTGGGCTACTGCCTGCTCAGTGACTATGGTGGGCTGGTTTGTGTCCTACAGGTGAAAGCTGGCCTGGGGGTCAATGTCATTGGCCTGGTGATCGTCATGGTGGCCATCAACACATGGGGAGTTAGCCTCTTCCACCTGGACACTTTTCCTGCCTGGGCGAAGGTCAGTAACATCACTGATCAGGCCTAACACAGGTGGGCAAACGGTCCAACTGAAGGAGCTGCCAGCACCTACCAGAATCTGACCAAGAGGCCAAGAAAGCCACCAGGAGCACACAACCGACACCAGAAGATTCTGCCGTCTGCCACCTCAAGTGAAGTGCAGCAAGCCTCCGACAACCAAAACACATGCCTGGATGTTAGTGCCTTCTGCTCTGCACTCCTTCCTTAGCACCCTAGTTCAGGAAAACCTGTGGTCTTTCTCACTTCCTGTATCTTGAGCTCTCCAATTCTTTCTGAAGACCGGAAGAGAAGAAAACCTTAGTTACCCCTCAGAGGCTAAGCCTCACAAACTAGCCTCACTAGGTTTATTCTTAATATCTTAACCACTTTTTAGGAATCGAGGGGAAATCCAAATCATCCTCCCTACGCACAAATAATGAAACCCGTTACATCTCCTCTTTTGGAGGAAAATCTCCCCCCAGAATTTTCCCTTCAGTGTTTCTATCCTAAGCTCTCAACACAAAAATGCAATCTTGATTAAGTCCTCTTTGTGGCAATCAGTACTCTTTTATCATTACTTAAGCATCTCCCTTTGGTGGCTTCTCTCTACCTTTGGCACCAAATTCCCATAAAGAAATAGTGTCCTCCTTTAGAAAGGGGTGAGTAGGGTTCTCTTGGTCAAAGGGGAAGAAGGCACATTGAAATTAGTACAGGTATCCCCCACTTTTCAAAAGTTCCAGTTGTACCACTTCACTTTCACAAAAGACCTATATTAGTACCTGTTTTCGCTAACTGGAAGAAATCTGAAGAGGATTTTTAGGTTTATGAGAAAAGTCCAAGTGGCGTTCAGCACTGGTTTTGCAGCGAGCCCTCAGAGGAGCAGTGCACAACCTGAGCAGCTGGAGGGGGGCCACCATGCTCCCTCCTGGGAACCTACACCCAGCATCTCAGCATTCAGCTGCCAAAGCTGTGAATATCTGTGCTTTATTTTGTGCACCCATTAGAAAGTGTCCAA
This sequence comes from Lontra canadensis, assembly GCF_010015895.1. Lineage (NCBI taxonomy): Eukaryota > Metazoa > Chordata > Mammalia > Carnivora > Mustelidae > Lontra > Lontra canadensis. The sequence goes on from NW_022630996.1 coordinate 10,440,005, forward strand.
AGGTATTAGAGGAGTCTAAGGTTCTTTTTTGGGTCTGTGAATGCTCAAATATTTTTCTACATAAATGAATGGTAACTGCTTCTTTGATCAATGCCATTTCAGCTTACAAAAGGTTTCACAGGAATGCTCTACTTTTGGATAGCGGGGGATACTTGTCTCTCTCATCACTTACCACTGTCTCATCCTCAATACCACTGCATTGGGTCAGTTGGGAGGGAGAAAAAACTCATAGCTGTCTTACTAATGAGGCCAAAACTATCATTAAGACCACTGTATTATTAATGACTGACTAGCTTTCTTCTGGATATAAGGAGTTTGTTCCTGAGTAGACAAGTACAGAAAGTTCCAAACCCACCTGTCACTTTCTGCAAGTCAATGAGCCCCTTGAGGAGAGAGAAGATGTCTTATGTTCCTTAAAGTCTCCAGCAACTTATACAATATAGTGAACTAACTACTCAATAAATGTTGCCCATGAGAAAAATCACTCTGGAAATCAAGGCCTCCTGCTTCCTCCTAAAAACCATGCCATTTTCTCCATGACAGATGTCCTTGGATACAGCTCCCAATACTCCCTGGCTTGTAGGCAATACATATTTCCGATTTCTACCACCAGTTCCTTGCTAAATCAGTCTTTTTGGAAAAAAGGAATAATCCCACCGTTACTCCATTCTTTTAACTGATTTTAAGTTACTATTGATAGCAGTTTTCCCACACAGTAACTTATCAATAAAGTCACCTCCTTAGTTTATCAAGTTATCTGTGAATTCTAAAATTTTTGTGCCAGCACTCACACACTCTCACCACAGCACAACTGGCCAGATGGAACCACGAATATTACTGCTTCTGCCCTATCCATTGGATGAAGCCACATTATCTGACTCCTCAAAAAGACCTACTGAGCCCAAATAAAATACTGGTGTTATGTACACTATAGCTGCTTTGATCAAGTCAGCATCTCTACAACAGGCATTTTGCTATAAAATGTTCAGAGAGTTAGGGTGTTCTCGTATTGTTACGGCTGCCAAATTTTCAACTGTCTGACCCACTGGGGAACTTAGACACCAAGCCTCTAGTGACATTAAGACAAAGGTACAAATAATAAGATTCTGGGAGAATAAATTTAAAAAAAAAGAGAAAGAAGAGGTGACTTAGAACTCCTGGCCACTGTTCAGCATTTGAGAACCTCACTCAGTCCTAGAGTGAAAGGAGCATAACTCCCCTGGGCGGCTGTGGCCACATTCTCCAAGGAGCTAGTACCCTTGGTTTAGAAATGGCATTTATTTCAGTCGGCCCTACTGACTGTTCTCAAGAGCAACATTCGTTCTGCCCAAAGCCAGAGTGCAGGGTATCCAAGCCTGCTCATTCCCATGACAGGAAATGTCAGAGATGACTAACAACTCCTTGTCATCTAAAACCACTCCACTGGTGGACAAAAACTAAGCGTTCTCTTTAGTATTAGTAGACTTATGTCTCTTGCAAATATATTCTAATTTGATTTTTATCTTCTAATATCACAACACTATGAGTGGACAGCAGTAATGATCATCTTATACCAGCTCAATTTTATAGATGACTGAAAAACAAAGACATTAAGTATAGTTGCACCTTATTGTCAAGTCAATTATATATATCAAACTTGCTTAATTGCCTTTGAAAATTGCCTTCGAAATTCCTATAAAGTCACCCATGAAGTACACGGTACAATCTTTTATATTGGGATTTACATGGCAAAGACTCATGAACCATCTCTTAGTAAGTAAAAGCTAGCTAGTTTTCCCTCAGAAATGTCAGAATCAATCTGTTTTGTTTTTTGTTTTTTTTTTCAGTTGAATACCAAATAACATCACTGGCCTCACACTAAGGGACCATGTTTGAAAAAGTACATCTAGAGGTCTTGGGTGGCTCAGTCAGTTAAGCATCTACCTTTGGCTCACGTCATGATCCCAAGATCCTGGGATGGAGCCCCAGGTCAGACTCCCTGCAGCAAGGAGTCTGCCTCTTCCCTTTCCCTCTGCCCCTATCTCCTGCTCATGCTTACTCTGTCACGTTCTCTAAAAATCTTAAAAAAAAAAAAAAAAAAAAAAAAGTACATTTAAAAAGAGTAACTCTCTGTATAGCAAAATGTTCAAACCATTGGCACACAAAGGCCCGAGACAACCCAAGTACACAGATTACCCATCCTGCGGCTGCCATCACTAAATGAATTCAAAGCACAACTGCCCAGCTATTTCCATGGTGACTCTTTCTTGTCCCAATGCTGGTACAACCATACATGCAGGAATGACACGACCACACTGCCCCTTTCATAAGGCCTTGCCACGTGGGCAGTGATCCAAGCAGACACACGACTGAGGTTTTGCAATGCCCCACCCTGTTCAATTTCCATGAAGCCCTACTGTTGTGCCGTTGCCCAGTGCCTTGCAAAAAAAATGGACTTGACTAAATTATGATGCACGGAGATTTAGAAAAGGTATAGAGTAAACATGAAAATCTAAGTGTCACAAACTCCCCTATTAAGACTGTGACACTTATGTTCCCTTCACCACCCTGTTGCTGTCCACAAGGCCCTAACAGTCACTAGGGAAAAAAGGACTCATTCATGACTAAGGAATGGAAATGCTGTGTGCAAAGTCCAAGATGGGAAGTTAAGAAAAGCCTCATTTGCTCCAGTAAGGTCTGTGGTGTTCCTTCCGGGGGAGTAACAGAAGAAGTACTAAAAAGGCAAGTGGAAAAACAAATACCAGCAGAGCATCTAGGGAGTGAACTGCTTAGTGGAAATGAAAACATTATACACGTGTACATATGCTCTACGAACCTGTATGCAAGACAACTAGAAAAAATACACATCATAACTTTTACAGTCCTGCAAATGAAAATTGAGTAAATGGGTTAGAAAAAAAGGAATTGTTCCTCTAAATCAGGTCACTGCTTAATTGCATAAAACACCAAGTCAAAAGAAATGTCTAAAGGCATCAACTGGTAACTTCAAGTCCTAAAATATAGCCCCTTTTGATGATTTTAAATACAGTTGTTTGGGTTTTTCTCTCCCTTTCCTTGGGAGGATGGTGGTTTAAGGATAAACTTTTCAAGTTCACTGTGTTTATGAAGTTCCCAACATCAATCCTAAAGTCTTATTTTGTACATGTTGATAACCTTCCTTTTATGATCAGGTATGGTCAAAAGCTTTCTTAAATCACATCAGCAGGAGTTTTCAAATAATTTTAAAAGAAGAAGAAGAGTATATCTTGAGGTGATTCTTCCCATCCCTCCGATGATTTGTGAGCCAAAAGTCCCAACAAAACCCCCAGGGAACACAACTCTTGGTTACACAGTCACAATCACTGCAACCCCCACCCATGTTACAGAGTTTCAGCTACACCCTACAATGCATGATGGCTCTGAGCTCCTCCTCTATCTCAGTGAGGATAATCTCGCCTGAGAACTCTGAGCCCCTTTTCGCTGCTGCAACCTAAAACCAGAATTTTCCTGAAGGGCGACCACTAAGGCAGCCTGTATTCACTGTGTCACAGTTCACATGAAGGCGAGAGCAAGAACAAAGCTGCTGGATGGCTCCACTGGTGGAAATGAGCCTAGGAGCCAGGGAAAGAGACCATCACTCTTGAGGAAGCCTTACATCCAAATGAGATTAGATATAATATAGAGACACCTCATTTCCTAACATCTAAGTTACCTTCATCCCTAAAAATCCACTCTGGAGACACACAAGAGCAGTCATGCTACCATAACTGTGACAAGGAATCCATTTGGAAGCACCTTTCTAAACTTGCAGCATTTTCAATACACTCAAAGGTGGTAAAACTTTATCCTTCAAGGCTGTCGTTCATTCTGCTGAACTTCCTCACCCAAGATCAAATCTTGTGAGCCAGGAGGTCTGATCAAGGTAGACACTAGAGCTTTTCATCAGCAACCAAGAGAGTGACCACAGGATGACAAATTTTGCATGGTTCATAAACTGGTTCCAAAAGTGACTGCAGAAAAATAAAGTATTCTGACCAAAAGCAGCATGTTTGGACCAATATCTATTATTTATTGGGCAATTTGCAGAGCACTGTGCAACACATCACATACATTATCTCAACTTTTTCTGGCGTGAGCCATAGGAGGTAGATACTGTGTCCACATCTTAGAGAACACAACAGTGTCAGAAAAACAAGCGCCTTGCCCATGCTCTCACTTCTAGGGTGAAGCCAAACCATAACTTGCTGCTAATCTGTATCGCACACCAGGACAAGCTGCCAGAGATAAAACCTACACCCATGTACGAGAACCCTGTTTCCAAAGAGCAGCAAAACCCCTCTGTTTTAGAATCACACAGTACTAATGTCATCACTGTCTGAAATACGGTGTCTCTAAATTACTCTTCCAGTTTACTGATATCTGCTAAAATGTCTTCAGAAATGACATTATCAGTGAGCTGCCCGACAAGTCCCTAAAACAAAACACACAATCAAATGGGACTTTATCTACAGTTTGTGCAGATTACACTTTTAGGGTTTAGCTTACAGCTATACCCTGCACAGATATGTATAACTTTAGGTTCAAGGTTATCACTGTAACAGCAGAAGACAGGAAATCTAACATTCATCAGTAACAGATTAAATAAGTCATGGTATATCCATTCAATAGAATCTCATGTAGCCAAAAAAGGGAAAGAGGTTTCTTGGCCCTTACATACTGATATGGAATGATCTCCATTAAGGAGGAGAGGGAAAAGGGCAAGGGGTGAACTCAGTGCAATTTCTGATTTGTGTAAAAACCCCCTTACACACATGTATTTGTTTAGGCAAATAATCCTTCTCAAAGTATACAGTAAACTACTGACAGTGCTTGCCTCCAGGAAGAACTAGGAACTGAAGGTCAGGAGTATGACAGGCCCTTTGTTCTGAATCACTTTTGTATCCTGACCCATGGGAAAAGTGATGTATACAAACATTTAATTTTTTAAAATGGACTAATTATATATTTGACAGATTACAACGGTGATTTTCTTTCTTTCGTTCGTTCTTTTTAAAACAATAGAAGTTTACTGATTACACTGCAAGGGAGCAACGGGCAGGACAGCAAAGGAGACACTATCTACCAAGAGGTGGTGGTGAGGGGCTAGTCATAGGGCAAAGTAAGGGACTATGGAATTCTCCCTTTATGGCAATCTTAGGGACCGTGACTGGTTTTAAGTAGCCCATTGGTTGGTTAGGGCCTATGGCTTAATGAGGCTGTTTGCATCAGCTCAGTGGTCACTGTGGGCCCTTTTGCCTTGCTCAGGTTTCTATTGCTCAAGCCCGTGGCCTAAAAGTGGCCTCTGTGTTCCACCCTGACAGACTGACAATAACAAATCTTTGGCAATTGGGTGAAGGTCTCATTTTCAGTAGCTTCTTCCTGCTGAATGAGGGACTTAAGAGATGTCCCTACCTATGGGTCAACATACAATGGTGATTTCTGATCGCAGGAAACAAACAAAAAAAACTCTCAAAGTTTCTTACGAGAATCGCTATAAAGATATACTGTAAATACATTTTTAATGTGAAGAGGCATAAAATTTCCTTTACAACTTGTCATTTATCTGTCATGTAACGTCAAATGCACCTGTAAACCCCTAAGATAAGTAGGATTCTTTTGAGGGAAAAGAGCCAAATCAAAGACACAATTAAGGAAAACATGCATACTAGACTATGAATTCTACTGAGGATAAAGGCCACTATTTTACATATTTTTAAACTCCCTAGTTCCTGACAGAGTTCTCAGAGTATAGTTTCTTAGTTAATGAGTAATAAATTGATTTACTGATTAAATTAGCAATTATGGAGCTGCCTGACAACACCACAAAATAAGTGGAAAATTCAGGAGTGACTGGCTTCTGGGCTTTAATTTTAATGACTTTAAAACAACATAATTTAGTACCAAATGTTTAAACACCCATTATAATTGCTAAACTGTGAAATCAGCATTATTTATGTCTGGTCAGCTATACAAAACTCATCAATTTTTCTTTAGAAAAGAGTAGAAATTCCAAAGAATAAAGGAGAGACTAGTAATTAAAGGTCACATTTACTAATCTAGCACCATAATTCCAGTCTTATGCCGTCTCAAGTGGCTGGAAGGAGCAAGGGACAAAGTGAGGAAGCTGGAAAAGGGTGGTTCTTCACTTGTGGCCCCATCTGGGCTCTCAGGCAATGCAGGATCTGACAGGAAAATTGTTGAGGCTGGAATTTAAAACAAAAACTTTTGGTTCAGATGGTAAGGAGGCCCGCAAGAACAGCAGAATCGGTATATCCAGAAGGCAGTGCTGGAGTCCGCCTCATGAGCTAGGGGGTTTCTTCTTGGCATCCAAGTCCTTTTTTATTTCTTCCAGTTTTTTAGCCAGGTTTGGTATCTTTAAAAAGAGAAAAGGTTATTGTAATTTTGCATCTACCTAATCAATAGTCTTTTACTTTTCTTCGTCCAACAATAAAGGGTTGTTGTACAAGTCTTTATTTTCCTCTGAAAGTGACCGGCTAAATAGAATTTCTTGGCCTCCTAACTGCATAAGGAGGATCTCGGGAGTTGTTAAGTAATGTATGCTCCCTCCCTGGAAGCTATATTCTGACTTCTACTTTTCTACTTCTACTTCTACTTTATATACTCACTTAGCACCTCAATCCAGTGCCAAGTAGAAGCCGTACATATAAATAAAGGTGATATAAATTAATAAAGCTCCTTCCTAGAAAACCATATAACTCAAGTGAAGGTTGATAAAGAATTTCTTTTGTCACATGAAAAGCATCACAACAAAAAAATCTAAAGTTACTATCATGTTTCCCTTCCTTCCCTCTTCCCGCCTCTTCCTTCCTTTCCCTCTCTTTACAACAACCCTTCCAGAATCCCCATTCATGGGCAGTTTTCAACTTCTTGTCTATAAAATGAAGCTAATATAACTCCCCACTTCACAAAACTCTGACCTCCTTAACTGAGCTGCATTATAAAGATCTGCCACTAAAGTTCTCAGTCATTATTACCATTATTACCATGTAGCAGGAGCTAAAAAGATTATCCAATTAGTCTTTAAATTCCCATTTATCATATAATTCTCCATAGAACAGTAAGAAGACTCTAACTTAGTAATTAATTGCTCTGGGCTAACAAACACAGCTCAGGATCACAAGAACATCTTAAACTGATGGAATTTTGCCCTCTTGTGGTGATATGGAAGACAGATGCTTCTGTGAGGTGTATTTTTCTAACAACGGAAAATCTTTCTACAAAGCTCAGGACATTTTCCTCAGATCTATGGACTTCATTTACAATGGAGGGCATATCTGACTCTAACAAAGACAAGTCAATACAAATATGTGACATGGAATCAGGGAGGACATGGATACGGTCACTTACGTCATAGTTCTGAGCCAGATACATTCCAACCACGTTGCCAAGAGTAAATCCAAGCTGAAACAATAGAACAGGAAGAGTTATACTGGATCCCGAGTTCTGTGCCATCTGATACCAAACCAAACTATACAGACAGTAGTCTTGAAGTAATTCAGGACAGTTCAAGACCCCAGTTTCCAGGGGCACCTAATGGCTCAGTCGTTTAGCATCTGCCTTCAGCTCAACTCATGCTCGCAGGGTCTGAGGATCAGGGTCCAAGTATCAAGCTCCGCATCCCTGCTCAGCGGGAAGCCTGCTTCTCCCTCTCCCACTGCCCCTGCTTGTGTTCCCTCTCTCACTGCATCTCTCTGCCAATAAATGGATAAAATCTTAAAAAAAAAAAAAAAAAAAAAAGACCCCAGTTTCCAGTCTAGGGCTAGACAGTATGAGATTCAGTTTTTTGTAAAATAAATATAGGAATACTCTCCCTAAAGGTTAAAGAGCATACAAAAGTGAGAATAAATGGCAGCACCAAACAAATCTACCGTAGATTCTCCCTGTCCCCTCCATAAATACTTAACTGTCAGCTCCAGAAACTCAAGCCACACTGATGATTTTGTTGTTAAAAGTAATTTGTTTTCTCTTTCTTTTTTGGTTATAAGTATTGTTACTACATCAAATAAAAAATATCAGATTAAAAAAAAAATACTCAGCTAAGCTCTATTATCTTGGACAATGGAGACATTTTCAGTTACTCTCTTCATACCTGAGGCCCAGGGTAATGAAGTGACTTTTTCAGGGTCATTCATAACAAAGGAACACAGACCTAAATTAGATTCTCACTCAAAAATGAAAATGTATCATGACAGAAAGGCATGGGAAACTCTGACATACAACTGAGACAGCATATGGCTTAGCACTCTGCCATGGATGTAACCTGATGGGGCAGAACACTTAAGACGTGTGGGGGACAAAGATTCCCTAACCAGCTCTTACTCAGTGAGGAGAGAAAGGCATGATTTTTAGAGAACTATAAATGCTTATGCCATTGGGCGACTATTTTCCTGAACTTTTAAAAACTGTTTCATGAAAATTTAAAGCACTCAATTTACCACAAACAAACCAAAGCTCATTAAACTTTGAGTTCTAATATATATATGTTTATAAAAAATAAAATTATAAAAAAAAAAATAAAAAAAAACTTTGAGTTCTAATGATCCATAACTCCCTGGGGATTTTTCCTCCAATAATTAAGAATCTCCAACAGGACACCTAATTTCTAATTTCATAAATTCAAACTGGCATCTTTTTTTTTTAATCATTTTCTCTAATCAGCATTTCTCCTATTCAATAAATAGCAGAGCTTAACAGAAAAACGTGGCACTTAACACTGTCAGTTCTACCTAATGTGGTCGAACCTTCTCTTCAAGTCAGAGATACATAGAGGGAAACATATAGGGAAAGCCTTCCTGAGCTTTAAATACCAAAAGCACAATTTAAATTGGTTGTTAGTTGATGTTAGGAACATAAAAGAAACTATCCATTCTCTAATCAGAGTCCACTTTCTAATAATTTGATTAATTAGACACATTCTCTCAGATAATAGTTTTACCAAGGTGGCACCAAGAAGCAAAATGATTTTTTTTACTCCTGTGGGTTGAAACCAGGTAGACCATTTTCCAAATCCAAAAGAGTATTAAATTTACCTGTAAGAACTGTGGGGAGTGGGGGGGAGTGAGGGGGGATGATCAACTGAGAATTTTAGCTCTAACACCAAGCAGAAAAAACAGAAAGGTATAAATTCTCAAGAAAAACAGTTCTTCTGGTTCTACTACTCACTATCTAGCTGGGTAGCTGTAGCTGATTTGAGTTTCCTGTTCTATAAAACATTATACTAACAGTGTTTTTGGGGCGCCTGGGTGGCTCAGTGGGTTAAGCCTCTGCCTTCGGCTCAGGTCATGATCTCAGGGTCCTGGGATCAGGCCCCACATTGGGCTCTCTGCTATGCAGGGAGCCGCCCCCCCCCCCCACCGCCACCGCCTGCCTCTCTGCCTACTTGTGATCTCTTTGTCATAAATAAGTAAAATCTTTAAAAACAAACAAACAACAACAACAACAAAAACAATGTTCCTTCCAGCTCCAACATTCTAGGATTCCTGGTTTTTAACCACGTGTGTCTCAACATAAAAATATGGCGTATCTAATGTGGCTTCACTTTGGCAATTTCACCAGCACATGAAAAAAATAGAAGTTATTTTAAAAAACACAAACAAGGGACGCCTGGGTGGCTCAGTTGGTTAAGCGGCTGCCTTCGGCTCAGGTCATGATCCCAGCGTCCTGGGATCGAGTCCCACATCGGGCTCCTTGCTCGGCGGGGAGCCTGCTTCTCCCTCTGCCTCTGCCTGCCTCTCTGTCTGCCTGTGCTCGCTCACTCTCTCTCCCTCTGTCTCTGACAAATAAATAAATAAAATCTTTAAAAAAAATAAAATAAAACACAAACAAAACAAAAACTGAGGGCCTCTAGACAAGTGGTATCCAATTCCAGTTTCAGAACACTGCCAGATCTACCACTGGGATATTGTAAAATTAAATACACAACATAAGAGAAATGTCACATATTAAGTGAATGTTGAGGAAAATGCAGGAAGCCAGAAAACCATTTATATGTTATCCATGGGATGCTCACTAGGCAAGTTTACACAGAGAAAACATCTTAATCTAATAAAAAACATAAAACATAAATCTGAGGAATGGTGACTCATTAGTCTAACAAGTTAGACTGAAGCCAGATTATAGAAGGCCTTGAATGAGTCTGCAACCTCCCTGCAGGCCCAGATTGCTTAACTTCTTCCAGGCCAAGACCTGGACGCCTCATGAGGTGTCCATCCAGACAGCTGTAAGCCTCCACGGTGCCCCCTCCAACTCACTGACCCCCCTCCCCCAGTAGGCCCTGCAGGGAAGGCAGTGTAGAGAAAAGGGAATGACTTCCCCAGCAGTCACTGACTAAACAAATGACTATCGCACTCCTTCTGCAATCATTTGAGACTTTAGGAATATGTGGCTACTTCTCACACGCACACTGCGGACAATAAATGGTAAGACATCACAAATGTGGGGACAAAGGAGTGACCTGAGCAAAGTGGTTGAGAACAAATGGGTGGGGGGAAGGGGCTGCAGCTAAGAGACACAGGAGGCAAGCCTAGACTGGGTCAGGGCAGCGCACGTAAGAGACAGAATTTTCCATCTCTACGTTTACACCATACAGGTACCGTACAGGTAAAATCGGTGAGGCTCTTCAATCCATTATCCACACTTCTGAAAGGCAAAACTCTACTCAAATTGTTTCACTGTAATTCAACTGGCAACAAAATCACACCTGACCAGAACTGATATGATACTATTTATAGTCTATCACATTTCAGTGTGAATATTCACTTTTTGCTACAGAAAAAAGCAATCTTTAAACAAAGGATTCTGCCCTACATCCCACTGGAGAATATGTGTAACAGTAAGTATTTTAATGTATGTCATTAAAGAGTGCTATCCCAGAGTGCTACTTGTTAAATAATAAGTATATGCAGCTTAAACCTTTATAAAATCTTTTTAAAAAATCTCTCAAATACATCTGGCCCCCAAAGGTTTTGATTAGAAGATTGAAGACCCTTATATACTAAAAATAAATTCATATTCAGCCCTGTGAAAGGATTCTAAAACAGTCCCTACATATTTCAGTGTACAGGAGTGTGTAGGAAAAAAGCTATAGATACATAAAATAGTTATATGAGGCAGCAGCCAGTATAGGACCCTGAATGTAACAGATGCAGGAAGAACCAGAAATGGATCATGCATTAAGTGGTCACATGAATGAAACAGAAGTGATTCTTCTAAGAAACCATATCTGAAAGAGATCAATGTACCTAAATTTATTAAAGCCTCTAATTATGCTGAGTAAGTATAAAAATTTAAACTGAGAAGGGAACTGAACATGGAGAATCAAGGCATAAGGTATGAATGAGGAGATGATGACTAAAAGAAATAGGACTGATTAGGAGAGGACTTGAATTTAGAAATGGAGAGAAACAAGTATGGAGCCCTGGGTAGGGCTGGCTCAGGGACCTCAAAACAGGCAAAGTAGTTTAGTTCCAATGTAACCTTGATATCAAGCCAATGGCTACTCCTTACCAGCAACAACACGATGAAAGCACTGCTTTGGAAGTATTCACCTACCAACTGTACTCAAAAAAGGCTCAACAGTTATTAAGTACAGACTGGGAAGGCCCAGATTAGTGTGGTAGCATAGGGGACAGCGAGCAAACATCGCTAAATTGCTTTTCTTCTTAAGTCAATGATGATCCCCAAAACAGGCTCTTAACTATAGAGAACTGATGGTTACCAGAAAGCAGATGGGTGGGGAAATGGGTGAAATAGGTGAGCACTGAGTAATATACAGAATTGCTGAATCACTATATTGTACACCTGAAACTAATATAACACTGTGTGTTAACTATACTGGAATAAAAATAAAAATAAATTTAAAAAATAAAATAACAATTAAAATAAAAATCAATGATGACCAATGATATAGAATGGAGAGTCCAGGAACCAACCTTTACATTTATGGTCAAAGGACTTTTTTTTTTTTTTTTTAAAGATTTATTTATTTGAGAGAGAGAGTGTAAGGGAAGAAAAGGGAAGGGCAAAGGGAGAGAGGATCCCAAGCAGACTCCCCACCAAGCTCAGAGGTGGACAGAGGGCTCGATCTCATCACCCGGAGATCATGACCTGGGTGGGTCAACAGGCCAACTGAGCCACGCAGGTGCCCCTGGTCAAGTGATTTTTAACAAGGGTGCTGATACATTCAATGGAAAAAGAATAGTCTTTTCAAGAAATGATGCTAGGACAACTGGATATCCACAACCCAAAGAGTGAATATGGACCCCTATCTCACATCATAAACAAAAACTAACTCAAAATGGATCAAGACCTAAATGTAGAGGTACCTGGATGGCTCAGTGGGTAAAGCCTCTGCCTTTGGCTCAGGTCATGATCCCAGGGTCTGGGATCGAGCCCCGCATCGGGCTCTCCGCTCAGCAGGGAGCCTGCTTCTTCCTCTCTCTCTGCCTGCCTCTCTGCCTACTTGTGATCTCTGTCAAATAAAGAAATAAAATCTTAAAAAAAAAAAAAGACCTAAATGTAAAAGCTAGAACTATAAATCTCTTGTAAGAGCAAAGTAGTAAATCTCATGACTTTGCATTAGGCAACAGTTTCTTAAATATGGCATCAAAAGCACAAGTGACCAAAAAAAAGAGACACACTGGACTTCATCAAAATTAAAAATATTTATGTTTCAAAGAATACCATCCAGAAAATGAAAAAGCAACCCAATGGAATAAAATAAAATATTTGCAAATCACGTATTGATAAAGGACTTGTATCCAGAATATAAGAATCCTTATGACCTAACAATAAAAAGACAATCCAATTTAAAACTGAGCAGAGGATTTTTTTTTTTAAGATTTTATTTATTTATCTGAGAGAGCCAGAGAGATCACAGAGTGGGAGGAAGATGGGGAAGCAGATTCACCACTGAGCAGAGAGCCGGATGCAGGGCTTGATCCCAGGACCCTGAGATCATGACCCAAGCCAAAGGCAGACACTCAACTGACTAAACCACCCAGGCACCCCTGACCAAAGGATTTGATAGACATTTCTTTTTTTTTTTTTTTAAGATTTTATTTTTATTTATTTGATAGAGAGCCCAAACAAGGGAACCAGAGAGGGAGAAGCAGGCTCCTTGCTGATTAGGGAGCCCAAAGTGGGACTCAATCCTAGGACCCCAAGATCTCATGCTGAAGGCAGTTGCCCAACCAACTGAGCAACCCAGGTGCCCCAGACAGTTCTCCAAATAAGATATACATGGCCCATGAGCACATGAAAAGATGCTCAATATCACTAGTTATTAAGGAAATGCAAATCAAAACCACAATGAGGTGCCATATTATACCCACTAGGGATGACTTTAGTCAAAAACTGTTGAAAAGGAAGTGGAGAAAATGGAACCTTCATCCACTGCTGATGGGAATATAAAATCGTAGACACACTGGAAAATGGTCTGGCAATCTCTCAAAGTTAAGCGTACAGTTACCATATGATACAGCAATCTTACTGTAGGGTGTATACTCAAGAGAACCAAAACATACATCCACGCAAAAACCTGTACACAAATGTTCACAAGATTATCCATAATAGCCAAAAGGTGCAAACAACCCAAATGCCTATAACCTGGTGAATGGATTAATAAAATGTGGTATAATCCATATAATTTAATATTATTCAGCCATGAAAGTACTAATTCATGCTATAACATGGATGAACCTTGGTAACACTGTTCTAAGTGAAAAGCAGTCAGAAGAGACCACATGTTATATGACTCCACTTAAAGGAAATGTCCAGAATAGGTAAATCCATAAAGACACACAATAAATTAGTGGTTGTCCAAAACTGGGGAAGAGGAGAATGAAAAACGAATGCTAATGGATATGGGGTTTCTTTGGGGGACAATGAAATATTGGATATAAAATTATAGTGGTGATGGTTGCACAACTCTGTGAATATGTAAGAAACCAGGGAATTCTACACTACAAATGGGTGAGTTGTATGACGAATATTTTATCTTAAAAATATTCTGGGGCGCCTGTTTGGCTCAGTCAGTTAAGCGTCTGCCTTCAGCTTGGGTCCTGATTGCAGAGTCCTGGCATCAAGTCCTGCATCGGGCTCCCTGCTCCTCGAGGAGCCTGCTTCTCCCTCTGCCTCTCTCCAGGTCTCCCGTGAATAAATGAATAAAATCTTTAAAAAATATTTTTTAAAAAACCATTAATAGTTGGTAAAATATCAGCTATATGGGATAAAACTGGAAATCACAGACAACTTCTAGGTTTCCAGATTGGACAAATGTTTAAAAAGAATGGAAATGTTAGACTGAAAAAAAAAAATGAGGAGCACTGAGATAAACAGTTGGCTTTGTGTATGAAAACCACAAAAAATCAATTCTTTTTTATATAAGGACACATGAGCAAGTTAATCTCAACACTGTATCAACATAAAGAAGCACCAAGTCTTAAAAATAAGAAAGCTAACTCCAGAGCAATCTGACTCTTCTCATTATTTGGTGCTCAATCTCTTCCCCAATCAAAAAGTTACATCTGTCATTTAGTAAATAAAGCTACAATTTTACCCAGGGATGGATCCTGGCAATAACCCCAACTGAATACTACCTAACAATTCTGAAAGACTCATCAAATTACATTTTCAATGAGTACACACCCAAACCCAAGTTATGAGACAGAATCTGAACCATCTCATATTTACTGAGAAGGGCTTAAGAAATCTAAAAATAATCTCATTAAAAATAAAAAATAAAAGTAATCTCATTTTATTTAGCAAATATAGCTACAACTAGCATTCAAAAGGATACCTAAAAATGTTGTATCGTCTCAGGTGAGAAAAGCTACACACTGACAAGAAAACCAGAAGTATACATTATCTAACATTAATAAAAAAATAAACTGATAATTTTATTTCTCCATTTAAATCGAGAGACCTACAGAAACGATCTGAAGACTGCTCATTCCAAGGAGGCAAGAAAAAAATTCATCTTTAGTCTTTAAACGTTTCAGACTTGTTGCAAAGAAATTGTGTTTAACATCTGCTTCAAGTAATAATAAAACCATATTCTATACATTAAAACAAAAACCTGCTGAGGATATAACCTGTATCTCTTCTACTACCACCACAGAGATGTGCATTTTTAAAATGTAAGGCTGGTTTTATATTCAATAATTATCCTTAGATAGTGAAAGGAAGAGGCTGTTAATTCTTCAATGGAGCCAGTAAATTAAATAGGGACATTCATGAAAAAGATAGATCTAACACTTTGGAAAGAGGTCAATCAGGTAGAACCGGTCTGCCTGTTCTCAAAGAAGCTGATTCAAATACTCAAGTATCTTATGAATATCTAAGAGTAGTAATCAAGTAAAGAAGGAATATCTAATTAAATCAACACACAGTATTAGCTAAGTGCCATGTGCTTAGGAAATCTAAGCATAAGCCATGTTGCTTCTTCCCCTGGAATTTATGATCTATTCTAGAAAGCTAAGACTAAAACAAGTGGAGGTGCAGGGAACAAAACACAGCAGCACATCTCCAAATGATGGTCTGAATGGGCCGCATAGTTCAAGGGCATCATGTTAGAAATTGAACATAATCTGTATGAACATATTAAAGGAAAAAAATCATTTATCATCAGAGGGGGAAATAGCATGATAAAATTCAATAGTCAATCACAACAAAAACTCTTATACTAGAAACAGAAGAGAGGGGATGCCTGGGTAGCTCAGTATGTTAAACGATTGCCTTTGGCTCAGGTCATAATCCCAGGGTCCTAGGATCGAGTCCTACATTGATCGGGCTCCTTGCTTAGCAGAAGCCTGCCACTCCCCCTGCTTGTGCGCTCGATCTGTCTCTCTGTGAGACCAATAAATAAATAAAATCTTAAAAAAAAAAAAAAAGAAATAGAATTCCCTTAATGTTAGGAAATACCAGAAACACAAACATCATACAAAAACCTGAGAAGCATTTCCACTAAAAGCAGAAAAAACTAGGATATCCACTCTCCTACTGGAAGTCCTAACTCGAGAAAGACAAGAATTGGAAAAGAACACAAAACTGTCATTTTTGCCTTCACCAGACATATGACTGCCTTCACAGTATTGCATTCATTGATTTACTTCCTTTTTTAAAATTTTTTAAAAAGTCTTATTTAATCTAGGGGCGCCTGGATGGCTCAATCTTTAAGCAACTGCCTTCAGCGACTGCCTTTGGCTCATGATCTCTGGTCCTGGGATCGAGCCCTGCATCGGGCTCTCTGCTCAGCAGGGAGCCTGCATCCGCTGCGCCCCTCTCTCTGCTTGCTGCTCTACTTGTGATCTCTCTCTCTGTGTCAAATAAATAAATAAAATCTTTTTTAAAAAATAAAATAAAAGTCTTACTTATTTAATCTCTATACTCCATGTGGAACTCAAACTCATGACCCCCAAGATCAACAGCCACATACTCCTCTAACTGAGCCAGCCAGGTGCTCAACTTTTTTTTTTAATTAAAAAACTATTTTAACTAAGCTCTATGCCCAATGTAAGGCTCAAATTCACAACCCAGAGATCAAGAGTTGCATGTTCTACCCACTGAGCCAGCCAGGCACCCTGTCAGTCATTCACTTCCAAGTCAATCTACAAACTATGAGAGCTCAAAGATAGGTAAGACTGCTAGATCCAAAAATCAGTACACCAAACTTAGCATTTCTATACATCAGCAACAAATTTGAAAATGTAATTTTAAAAAGGATGCCACTCACAGGGCACCTGGGTGGCTCAGTGGGTTAAAGCCTTTGCCTTCAGCTCAGGTCATGATCCCAGGGTCCTGGGATAGAGCCCCACATCGGGCTCTCTGCTCAGCAGGGAGCCTGCTTCCTCCTTTCCTCTGCCTGCCTCTCTGACTACTTTTGATCTCTATCTGCCAAATAAATAAATAAAATGTTTAAAAAAAAAAAAAAGGATGCCACTCACAACAACTAAAAAGTACCTGGAAATACTAAAAAAAAAAAAAAAAAAAAGACTATTACTGAGAAGACAATAAAAACACGGATGAAAGACATTTAAGACGTAAATTAACAGGTAGGTGGATCATAAGTGATCCACGAGCTTTCTTTATGAAAAGAAAAGCTCCTGAGAAAACACGGGAGTTGAGAGTAGTTGGAGAGGCAAAAAAACAGAGGACAAAGGGAAAACCAGATGGGAAGGTCTGAAGGCAGGAAGATCCATTGGTGGTCCAGATTGGTAAGATAGCCTAGTCAGTCTAAAATAGAGGAGATATGTTGAAGGGCAGTAGTAAGGGAAAATGGAGTCAGATGAGCAAATCTTGGAAATCAAGTGCAAGTGGATACTACCTGATGTGCAGGGACATAAAGACCACTGACAGTTTCTGAGCATGTGAATTAGACAATTACTACTAGATGATTACTCTGGCAGCTGCAAGACTGAACAGAACACCAAAGGCATCAAGGGAAACACAGAACTAGAGAAGACAGCCTTACTTTTCTAAGGCTGATCAGACTGGAGCGGGAGGGCCATGTTTCAAAAAGAAAAGTGGGGGAGAACTGAAAAACTATAATATTTGGGGGAAAGAAGGCTAACTGGAATAAACCTGAAACCATAAAGAATGGATGGAAGAATCAGAGATGTTTCGTCTAAAGAACAGACTAATGGGGGTCAGGGGGGCTGAGAGAGGTACCAAGATGCTCTTCAAGTACGTACAGGGTTGTTATGTAGATTAGAAATGCTCTTTAATACCAAGAACTAGTTAGGGAGACACTGACCAAAAATGATAGAGACCATCTGAGGAACTAGAGCACCTATTTCAATGGGAGGTGATGAAACATAAACCGGATGCCCCCTTAGAAGTGGAAACTGACATGTCAGCATCTTAGCAGAACTACAGAACCTGAAACAACTCTTCCAACTCAAAACCCACATTCCTACCCCAGCGAGGCTGGTGTAGTTAGTGCAACAGTGGAGTAAAAGACACCTACTCTACAAACCTGGCAGCAGGAACATAAAGATGTAACTCTCATAAGGTGAGTACAGAAGACCCAATGGCTTAAAACAATAGCTAACATTTACTGAGAGCTGTGTGCAAGGTAGTATTCTCTTTTTCATGAATGAATTTCATAGCCTTATAAGCAGATACTATTATTGCCCAGTTTATGTTGGGGAAACTGAGGCAGAGAGCAGATAAGTAACTTGCTCAAGAATACACAGGGAAATATATGTGCTAGGCATAGCAGCTAAATGATATGGAGAATGAAGGAGAGAAATAAATCAAGGATTATGTCAGTATTTCAAATTTGAGAAAGCCAGGACTGGAGAACAGAGAAGTTAGGTGTGAGGCATGCATTGCAGGGTGGGGAACAGAGGAGGTAATGGGTCCAGAGGTGCTGGATCTGAGATAAAGGGGATGACGAGAGATGTTCAGCAGACAGTTAATGACAGCCAACTGGAACTCAGAGAAACGGGACGCAAGGTAGTTTTGGAAGCAGCAAAGAGGAGAAGGCGGCAGCATGACAAGAAACACACTCCCTGAGGGTGGGTTTGAAGAAAAGAGTGGAGAGTCAAGGACTGAGCCCTGAGGAACACCTAGTAACTCAAAGAAGGGAAAAGCAGCCAGCACAAATGGGCGAGATTAGATAGGGCCCCTTCCCAGCTGCTGCACCAAGATACTGATCCCCTCAGCCCTTGGACCGGCCAGACCCGAGCCAGTCACCTTCACGGGTTCCTCTGTGAAGATAAATCCATATGTGTGTAATGTTAAAGAATGTCAGAAAATATGGAGATGGAGGATCCAAAAGCCAAGGGAGGAGAGATTAAGGAGGTCGTGATAAAGGGCACCAAGAGCTGCCACCTCAGAAGGTGACCAGCAACAGCCAGTGACAGTCCGACAGGCAGCGGACACCGAGCTCTCAGCGGTGCCTGTCCTGTCAGGCTGCCCTCAAAAGCTTCCGAAGTTTCCTTACAAAACCTGTAGCGAAACCTTAAAGAAGCCACTGTAGTAAAAGCGAAGGGCAGCAGGACCACGGGAACAGGTTTCTGGGACAGGGATGATGGGCGAATATTTTAATCCACGGAGGAACGGACAAGGAAGGAGAAGATAAGCAGCCCATTCGGCTGCGGTAGTTTGCAACAGAGTTCCAGGAAGCGACAGATACAGGAAGCAACCTGGACAGTTCCAAAACGCGGGATGACTGTGGCTTAAGTTGTAATAATTTCATCCCTTTCAAAACTTGTCCCGTCGCCATTGCCTACTTTCCTGAGGGCAAAGGAACCCCCATTTTGAGAAGAAACCGTATCAGAGTTCAGCTGGTATCTTGTAAACGAGAAACTGAATTTTACCTGAGTCCTTACTAAGTTCTCTAAAGCACCTTCTTGTAGTAACTCATCTTTACTCCTCACCACAAAACCATGAGGTAGGTTCCCATTTTCATTTGTGGAAACTGAAGCACAGTGAATTCAAGGGACCTCCCCGAGTTCCCACAGCTGGCCAACGACGGAGCTGGGCTTGGAACCCAGACGTCTGACCTCGTAAGCACTAGGACAAGACAGCAGGCCGCAGGCTGAAAGCTCGAGGACAACTCAGGAATCACCTGCTTCAACTCGCTGTTTTATAAACCAAATGGCTAAAAGCAAGAGAAAGACTTGCCCAAGTTCACAGAATGAGTGAATCATCCGACAGAGGTGGAACCAAGGTGAGAAGTCGTACCATCCTGCTTCTCCCAAGAGATCCGATGAGGAGATGGGGGAACGAGAGGACGCGAGAGCATCCCTGTTCCAGAGACTTCTGAGCTAGGAATTTAATGAATGGCTGCAGCCTTTCGCCTTCAATGCTGAGGACTCTGAATTCTCAAATCAGGTACACGCATATTTACACACAGCAAAAGCTTATTCCAAAACCAAGTAAATTCACTCCGCAAAAGCACTTACAAAAAAAGTAATTATCAGGGGCGCCGGGGTGGCTCAGACGGCTGTGTCGGCCGTCGGCTCAGGTCATGATCAGAGGGTCCTGGGAACCAGCCCCTCAAAGGGCTTCCTGCTCACGGAGGAGTCTGCTTCTCCCTCTCCCCCCGCTTATGCTCTGTCCCTCTGCCACTCTCTATCGAATAAATAAAATCTTTAAAAAAGATTTACAAAACAAATAATAATCAATGCCCTCCAAGTCTGTCAACGCGCTGCAGCTATACTAGGCTCAACGCTATCATCTCACTCTCTGAGGCTGACACTGTCTTTAACCTGTTTCCTCCAACTAAAAGACAGTAATTATTTCTACTGACTCCTAAGCTAACACCTAGTTAGGACACTGGAAAAACTTCCAGAGGCAAAGGAACAGCCCCGTCTTACTTGGGCGATGTAAGTCAAGGTTACCTCTTTCCCTCTGAGGATTTAAAAAAGTCAATTACCACCTCAAAAAAGACAAGGGGGGGCACTTTAAAAAATTCTCTTCGATAAAGAACGTAACACTCGGGAAAGCGTCTCCTCCCCAGAGCACTCGATGTGGAAGATAACCTGGAAGGTAACTTGGAACGTTCGCGCATCGAGTTCGGAAGCCTCAAACGCGGGCAAGGCAGACTCTGGCCTGGCGATGCTCGGCCCGCCCTCCGGAAACCCGCTGTGCCAGAGAGCCAGCTTTTAACAGAAATAAATGGCCATGCCATAGAGTTTATTTACTCACAGTAACACTTTCCCCCCCAAAATGAGCCCCCTTGCAGGCGTTCCGTGCACACCAGGGTCTGACTCCCGCCAGCCGCCAGCCGCCAGCCGCCAGCCACCCTCAAAGTCTGGAAGCTAGAAAAGGCCCGGCGAGGGCTCCCCGAGCCTCCAGCTCTGACCTTGTGCTTCCGCCTCGTGAGGTGGCTTCCTAACTTAGAGCTCGCGGCCGGCCCTCCCACGTTTCCAGAAAACCTTCGGGCGGGGCTCCAAGGCCGGGATGGGGTGTGCGGGCGGGAGGGCAATGGGAGGGGCGCCTCCAAGTCATCTGCGTCCCTCACAGCTTTAGCTCAGTGCCCGCCGGGACGGCACAGCAGTGGCTGTGAAAATGCCCGCCGACACCTCCACGCCTGAGGGACTCGGACGAACCCACAAGGACTGGCAAAGCGGCTTGGGCTCCGCACACACAAAACCCCGCGGCCCCCCCGACAGGCGACGAGCGGGCACCGCACGGACCCGGACGCACGCCCAGACCCTCCGAAACCCGGACCCAGGCCGGCCGGGCCCCGAACCAACCCCCACCACTCCCCCCGACCTCGCCACTCCAGGGCAGCTGCACTGACCAGGAACTGCAGCATGGCGTCGGCGAGGAGAGGCGCGAAGGGCGGCTGCAGCTCGGTGGGCCGGTCCGAGCCTGCCTCTCCCCGAGCGAGGGGGCGGAACCCGCCGTGGGCTTCCGGGTCACGCCCGACCCCGCCCGCGCCTCCCGCCTCGGCTCGCCTCGCCTCACCCAAAGCCGCTCGCGGCGCCCGGGCGCCCCCTGGCGGAGAGCTCCGGAATTACCTCCTGGGGTGGCCGACTAGGAGAGAAGGCCCGCGGGGCGGGGAGAAACCTCAAGTCCCAGGCAGGCCTGGACGGACAGGTTTGATGGTTCAGATTCCAGGACGTGCCAGTCCCCAAGTCCCGCTACTGTAAACCTGGGTCGGTCCCGGGATCTAGATTACTCCCAGCACCCCAACGATTCTGATGCATAGCCAGGCTTAGGACTCGCTCACCTAGAAGGACTGCAGAGGTGGCGGATCCCATTCCATCCCATTCCCACGTGCAAAGCGGAATCCTCCGTGGCGCTTTTGCAACATAATCTACCCAGACCCCACGCAGAATCTGTGGGAGGGGAGAGCTGTGGGTTTCAAAAGTGCCACGGGTGTGTCATGTAACCTGCAGGGAGCACTTTCAATAGAGGTTAGGGGCTTAAGTGGTTAAGCTAGACGGCTTTGGAAACTGGCACGGCCGTGTCCAATTCATTCCTGGCTGCTTAACCTCTCTCAGGCTCGCTTTCCTTCTCTGCAAATTGGGCTGATTCCAGCTCCCCGATGACCTGCTGTGTGAATCAAATGAGACAACGTGAGGAATCAAAAAATGCTCGTCACATGTCTGGGGTGGACAGTGAGCTCTAGAAGACCCTTTCTCATCCTGTCTCCACACAGAGCTACCCTCTCATACTATGGGCCACCTCCCACTTCTGGTCTTCAAATCATTCAACGACCTCCGTTAACACACACACTTCCAAAGCAAGACCTCATTTTCTTTCTTCTCAGCTTTCTGAGTTCACCCTTATCTGTTATATTAAGTGGAACTCTGGTCCCAAACTGTAACAACCAAATCATATAGGTGTAAACTGTATGGGAGTATGTTATGGAGATACAGAGGACAACGATGGGAAATGGGAAAGGTATCCAGAACTAAGCAGCATTTTCTCTCCATCTCTGCTTTTCTCTGTATATCTGCTTCATTGTTCTCTCATTTTGCCTTTTGTCTTTTCTGCCTTCCAGAATATGACCATTGTCACTCACTAGAGTTTACTCATTAAATGATCCAATGATAGAAAAACTGGATCACCTTCCCTACCACATTCAATACCCGGGAAAGGAATGCTGATTGAGCAAGTTAGTGTCAAGCGCTCTCTCTTCAATTATAACCAGAGAAGAGGGCTCTCTTGGAACCAAAGTGACTGGCAAGGAGGAGATGCTGGGAGATGGCTATAACACACTTCACTTTCTGACATTCCTAGATTAAAATGAGACTCAGTCAAATCTTGACCAGTGCTTCTCAAACTTTAATGTGCATTCAAATCACCTGGGAATCTTGAGTGGGGGCCTGACATCACGCATTGCTACCTAGCTCCCAAGTGATGCTACTACTGGTGGCCTCTGAAACATTTTGAGTTGCAGGACACCGTACTGCGAGCTACACGAAGATGAGAATTTCATTCCATTCATGACTCTATCCTCAGTGCCAGCAAGTGCTTGGCGCAGCCTCTGAACACAGGATTTATTGAGGTTCCTTGCATAAAACCTTAGACCCTTCTCACAGATGAATCCTGAAAGGGAAGACATTTCCTCTAAGGTCTTTTCAAAGGTTCTTTCTCTTATACCCCCAAATAACCACAAGGAGAGGGAGGGAAAGGGAATTCTTTTTGCTACTTTGAGATTATTACTTAAATGTCCTCTGATGAAAACACTTCCAAGATAATGCCTTCCCTTTATCCCTTCACGATGAAGCATCTACTGACTTCCCAGGTGGTCCCCTCATTCACCAAAGGCTTTGGCATCTAACAGCCTTCTTTTCAGGCTTGCCAAGCTGAGTCACGGGTGACTTCCAAGGCCACGTATACTTGTATTCTCCAGAATCCTTACCTCCAGGGATCTTCAACCTCACACCACTTCAGCAATCCCACCACCATGTTCATAACCCACACTTGGTCATCTACTGGACCTGCTCCACATTTGAAGTATTATATTCTCAAATCTTATTTCCTATTTTATCATTTTTTAAAAGATTTATTTGACAGAGATCACAAGTAGGCAGAGGCAGGCAGAGAGAGAGTGGGAGAAGCAGGCTCCCTGCTGAGCAGAGAGCCCAACGCAGGGCTCGATCCGAGGACCCTGAGATCATGACCTGAGCTGAAGGCAGAGGCTTAACCCACTGAGCCACCCAGGCACCCCACCAATTTTTTGACCTTAGCCAAATCTCCAGTCTCCCAGCTGTTCCATATTCTTATAAGCTGTGAGCTCCCCTCTGGCTTCATTCCCTTTCTAGCTGGTCTAAATCGCAAGAGATCTGAACTTCAATCAATACAAACAACCAAGATGCCCTCCAGTAGGTAAACAGATTAAAAAACTGTGGTACAGGGGTGCCTACGTGGCTCAGTTGATTGGGCAACTGCTTTTGGCTCAGGTCAAGATTCCAGAGTCCTGGAATGGAGTCCCGCATCAGGGCCCCAGCTCCATGGGGAGTCTGCTTCTCCCTCTGAACTTCTCTCCTCTCGTGCTCTCAGTCTCTCAAATAAATAAATAAAATCTTAAAAAAAAAAAAAACCTGTAGTACATCCAGACAACAGACTACAAGTCAGTGCTTAATAAAAAAAAAAGAAAGAAAGAAAGAAAAAGAAAATGCTATCAAGCCATGAAAAGATTGGAGGAAGCTTAAATGCCTATTACTGAGTGAAAGATGTTAATCTGAAAAGCCCACGTACTGTATGATTCCAAGTCCATGAAATTCTGGAAAAGGCAAATCTATGGACACAATAAAAAGATAATTGGTTACAAGGGTAGTGGGTGAGCAGGAATGGAGAAATGAACAGGCGGCGTGCAGAAGGTAAGATTTTTAGGGCAGTGACAATACTCTGTATATCACAGTGATGGATATATGTCATAGATTTGTCCAAATCCAAAGAATACACACCAAGAGTGAACCCTTCACTCTATAATCGCTTCAGGCGATTATAAGATGTGTCAATGTAGGATCATCTCTGGTAAAAACACACCATTCTGGTGAGTGGTATTGATAATGGTGGGGGGGGGGCTACGGGTGTGTGGGAACAGGTATATGGGAAATCCCTGAATCTTCCTCTCAATTTTGTTGTAAACCTAAAACTGCTCTAAAAATATTAAGTCATTGGGGGAAATGACAGTTGGAACTGTTATTAATGGTATGAACAAACAGGTGCTCTCACCCCACGGATAGGAGTAAGTTGGAGGAATCACTGAGAAAAATATTGCAATGCCTGGTGAAACTTAAAACTCTTAATCTCCATCTCAGCGTTTCTACTTCTAGTTATGTAAGCCAGAGAGGCCTCCTTATAGGTCACACGTCTCATCCAACAAGACATGTGTGATAATCATTGCAGCACTGTTTGTAACAGCAAAATACTGGAAATTTAAATGTATGTCAGCCCACCAACAATAGAATGCATAAAATAGGGTATTTGTAAAATGCAGTAACTACCATTCAGTATTTATAATAAACGAGTATGAGGAATTGTTAAAAACACAATGTTAAATCAAAAAAAGCAAACTGCACATTGTTCCATAGAATGACAACATACCTATAAAGATTAACAACCTGTAAAACAAGGGATAGGTTAAATGAATGATGGGGATTAAGGAGTGCACATGGGAAGAGCGTCACATGACGTATGGAAGGGCTCAATCACTATATTGTACTATATTATACCCCTGAAACTAATATAACATGCTTTGTCAACAAGAATTAAAAACTTAAAAAACAAAAAACTTGTAAAACAACCCTTTTTAATGCCTATGAATACACATATGTAGTGGAGGCATAAAACATGAACGGCAGATTCAACAATGAATTCTTGACAAAGGCTATCTCTGGGAGGGAAGTAGGGGGAATGGGATCAGGGAGTTCCCAGCAGCCCCAACTGTACCTACCATGGCAGAGTTCCTTAAAAAAAAAAAAATTCTGGAGCAAAGATGGTTAATTTAAAGATTTGATCAAATCAAGTATATGAGATAAGGCATCTGCATGTTTATTATATTGATTATATGTATGATTGAAGCCATACACAATTTTAAAAAATTTGAATACATGACAAAAGCAATCACTGAAAAGATTTTTGGAAACATAAATTCACATTCTTGAAGCATCAACCCACAGATTATTCATTGAGATGGAGAGGTGTGTCAAGCACTACCTTAATTAAGTGAGCAAGCTTAAAATAATGGCACAAACTGATACACCTCCTGATAGGATATGCTGAAGGCACATCACCCATAGAATTGTAGTATTCTTGCCAAAACTGTTTAACCTGAATTAAAAAAGAAAACAAAACTGTGGGAACCTTTTCCAAAATAGCTTAAGTGTCAGGTTAAACACCTTCTCCCCTGAAAAGGGAGGGGAACCACTTCTGAATCAAGGGAAAATGAGAGAACTAAATGTAATGTGTGATTCTTGATTTAATTCTGGGTAAAAAAAAAAAAAATGTTCTAAAAGTACATTTTGGGGGGGCAACTGAAATTTGAATACAAACTCAGTATTAGAAAAATTTTTATTGCATTTTATGAGCAAATGTCTTAAGTGTGATAATGCTATTATGATTTGGAATGATATACTTGCTAAAGTATTATGGATAAAGTGTCACAATGTCAATAACCTACTTTCAAACAGTTAAGGGAAAAAAACAGTGTATATATATATACACATATAAAAAAGATAAAGCAAATGTGCAAATGTTAACAGTTGGTGAAGCTAGGTTAAAGCTGTATATAGGTTCACTGTACTTTTCTTTCAACTCTTGTGAAGAGTCAACATTTTCTCAAAATAACCTGGGAAAATAGACAAATATTTAGAAAAGACTCAATTGTGTATTAACAGCTTTTATAGTTCAAATAAAGTACGGACATATATTTATGCAACACTATTTTATGAAAACTATAATAATAAAGGTACTCACCTCTTTTGTCTAATCCCACCAAACAGATTAACTCAGTAAAAACAATGTTTTAAGAACTTAAGCTTATTTAGTAGTTTTTAGGACTAGACGAACCTTCCCTTTAAATGCTACACCTTTTTAAAATGAAAGTTCTGCAATGTTTTGATCGCCTTTGCTTTGCTGCAGAGCACAAGCCACACACCCAAAAGCCCCTCTCCACACCCCAGGTAACCATGCTGAGCCGGGCAGTGTGTCCTCTGCAGCCCGCTGTGTGAGCTTCTCCCTCTGGCTTTATTATACAAAGCTGTGATCCTTCCTGCCCTCCCTCCACATACATTTCCCAGTGTCCAATTTCTGATCCTGTCTGCTGGAGTTTTAGAAGAAATGATGGGAAAACAAGAAAACAAGGTTTAGTAAATCTAAAAATCATTTTCAATTCAGCTTCACACTCACAAGGTTTACAAAACGCTTTGATTCTGTGCCCCAGGCTCCCTTCTGATCCTTTCTGGGCTCCTGCCCGTGTTCAGATGGTACAGTCGCCAGAGGCCTGACTGGGGGGGAGGGGGGGGCAGCTACAGTCGCTACTCCATGGCGGACCCACTTACTCACACATTCACACTCCCCTAAGACTTCTATTTGTCAGCAGGATGTTTTCCAGCTAAACACTAATGTTTCTAAGTGGTGGGCAGTAAATTAACTTCAAAATATAACAATGACAAGGCCCTTTTAAAAAGATGCTATGGAAATGACAGAAAAATATTTTTTTTAAAGAGCAACACTATAACTAAGTATAACTTTTCTGCTACTACATGAGCCCGGACTCTCCCTTTCTGCAGTCTCTCCCGTATGTTAGGCTGAAATAATTGGTGGCTGGAAAGGGGAAATGGACTTTGAGATGATGCAGTCACTTGAACCTAAGTACGACTGGGCAAGAAGTAGAATGGTGATTGTATATGTTCTTTTGCTCTAATCGTAGCCATCATATTAATTACATGAGAAATATTGGCAGGTGATTAGTTTGTGAAATTTTGCAATCATTTCTAAGGAAGAAATGCAAATCTGTCATTTATATGACACTGTCATTTATATGCAGGAAAAAAAAAAAAACAATTTTAGGAAGGAGAGGGCTTCATTTCTTGGGACTTTTCCGTAACACATTCACAACACTGAGCACACTCTTCTGTCAAAGAGCATAGCTACAGTTTCTTGTCCACTCTACCTCATGGAGTAACCCTGAATATCACAAAGGTGTAATGTAGACAACAAAGGGATAAAACAGTAGAATTTTCAGACTGTGCCTTTAATATAACATTCAGAACTTTATCCCTAGAAGAAAATCACCACTGTGGGAATTTTACTTGTTGGATTCCTATTAATGTTGATCGTTTTCTAGGTAAAATTTCAAAAGACTAAACATACATTCGTTTTGTTTCCTTTTTTTAAAAAGTATTTATTTTTTCACCAGTGCAATTGGAAACAGGCAAAGAAATGTACAGAAAAGATGTTCATATATAAAGAAAGAAATAGCAAAATATTTTTTGGTCATAATTTAGAAACAAGCTAATCTATAAGAAGGGGACAGTTTTCCCCAATTCCTCTCTTCCCTAGAAGAGTATAAGCACAGGCTCTCAGATCCTGGATATCCTTAGCAGGCCTCGGATACGTCTGACAAGAGCTTGTATGAAACTATAGCGAGATCGAACTTTTGAGTATAATCCTTCAATGTCCAGAAGTTTCTTTTGTAGTGATTCTCCAAAAGCGTTGATAGCATCAGCCTGAAGCTAGAGGTAACACAGATGACATATCATTATTAAAATTACAGTCTCAAATATTTCTTTTATTCTATGTCTTCCAATTTACGGTATCTTTGAATTTTTGTAATGCGGTCCTTTCTCATGTAGCAAATTAACTAAACATTCACACTTCCATGCTAGAATTTACTGGTATAGAATTGTTTTTCCCTCTTTCCTATCTTGTAAAAATGTGTAAAATCTTAAATAGCAACAACTATGGGTGCTGCTGTTGATATAAGGGCATATACACTAAAACTTTTCCCCAAGGGTAATACAAGAAGCTGTTAGGAGTGGATGCCTTTGAGGAAAGAAACAAAGGATAAATTGGAAAGAAGCTTTTTACTTTTATTTGATTTTTCAATTAAGAAAAAAAAAATTTACATGTGTTTATTTTCAAAATATATAAATAGAAGAAAGGAACCTGGTATACACTTTAGAATTCATGTATTTTAGAAGGCATATATAGTTTTGGATGGATTCTATTGGTATTATACTGAAACACTAAAATTAAGTGTAAAATTAGATGACTCTATCTGCCTTAGATTTGCAGTAAAATCAAAGCACAGAGTGAGAAGATCATTTATTAATCCTGCATTTCTTCAAACTATAACAGAGCAGTCTAATGAAACAAATAGTCATTAATTCAACACGTATTTCTCAAACATCTTCTGGAAGAACTATGCTTTGGCTAACTCTGCCCAAGGCCTCACTGAACACTGGCTTCCCTAAACAAGCCAACCAAAACATGAATTACTATTACGCAGTCACTCAGAGGGCAGATGCAGTCGGGGCTAGGACGAGAGCATGCTACGTATGACATCTGGTTAAGTATGGTCGGGAGGATGCTCTTTCCTGGATAAAGCCCAGTCTTTGGCTTCAAGAAAGGCAGTGACCAAGAAGGATTAGAGAAGACTAGAGGCTTTATCAGACCAGAGCTAGGGACACTCAGATGCCTAGCAGCAAATCTAGTTGTAATTCAGTTTATCTAATATCACATACCCTGCTAACTGTTTTGTTCCCAAGACTCTTATTAGGTTCATGTGAGGTTTTTAAATTAGTTGTTTTCGGAATGCTCTTCATCCATTCCGATATTACAGGTCAAGAGATTACTAAGTACATAATACTATAATAATATAGTCTCCTGCAAAGGAATTTTTAAGGGCTGCTCATAATCTCTCCATTAAATTATTTTCTCAAAAATTAAGTGCTAAGTTATCCTTTGTGCCTAAGAAGTCCACAAAGTCAATCTAAAGAAATTGGGAGTTTTCTGATCACGACGCCTACTAATGACTGAATTCTCACTATGTTCCTTCCAGGCACTATTGCCCCAGAAGCCCCACATACGAAACTTCATTTTATCCTGACAAAACTCTCTGAGGCTGAACTATCATTCCCATTTCTTCGGTGAGGAAATGGAGGCTCAAAAGTAAGTTGTTCGAAGTCCCAAAGCTGTTAGGTGGCCAGGCCGGAATTAAAATCAGGTCTTTGAACACAATCCTGAAAATCATTACCTTACCAACATACCAGGCTTTTCCTTTCTCCTTTCAAAAACAGAAAAAGCCTATGGGGACAGAACCTCACCTGGTCTATGTCATGTTGGCTCACTCCCGTCAGCCCACTTCTAAAATCCAGGTTGGTTTCTGAAGTGAAGGAATCTGGCGATGAAAGACACAAACAAACCAGCTTTACAAGTATGTATCTACCATTTGGCGGAAGAACCTGGAGACCAGGGGACTCTGGAGCTGGCCAACCCTTCACTGCGAGAAGCTAAAGACCAGCGTCTAAGATGTTCTTATGCTCCGCACTAGCTCCCATGAACAGAAGTACAAAAAACAGCTGTGTCTAATAACGAAGTGGCTCTCGATGGCCCAATCCACTCTTAGAAACCCGGAAACATAAAACATAAATAAAAATGTCACTAGTTTTTCAAGGCACTGAAACCTATAGGTATGTATGGTTCACTAATCTTCAGAATAAAGTTTACCTTGTAGTCTTCTGCTTTTAAATAAGGTTCTGGAAGCAAACAAGGAATCTTGGGAGTCCGTGGGCGTGCAGTGTAACAAGTAGTACTCCAGATGGCGCCAAAGAATAAACAGGCAGGTCTCTATGATGACTACAGAGAGCTCAGACTAAAGGAAGATAATCTCATCAAACCAGTTTCTGAGGAGGAAAACAAAGAGACCTCACTACTTCTTGAGTGAAGACCCACTGCCTCGGTCTGAGAGAGGGGAAACATTCCACTGAAGGTGTCCCCCCCAGAAAGCAGCAAGGTGAGAGGAAGGAGGTGGGGACCAGGGGCTGCTGCACCAGCAGAGTCCCCAGTGTCCCTGCCTTCGGTCCAGAGTGACTGTATACATTATTAGGATTACTAGCTAACTCTAAAAGATAAGAAAAAAAATTTCAGTTTGGAAATAGATCAGGCATTTACTGGGAAAAAAAATTATGTCCCTTCTCAAACAGTTTTGATGCCCAAATAATTTGAGAATCAGCAAACAGTTCCTACATTTAAAGATTCTCTTGGGGCTCCTGGGTGGCTCAGTGGGTTGAGCCGCTGCCTTCGGCTCGGGTCATGATCTCAGGGTCCTGGGATCGAGCCCCGCATCGGGCTCTCTGCTCGGCAGGAAGCCTGCCTCCTCCTCCTCTCTCTCTCTCTCTGCCTGCCTCTCTGCCTACTTGTGATCTGTCTGTCAAATAAATTAATTAAAAAAAAAAAGATTCTCTTAAAGGTCACCATTCAAATTCCCACTGTGATTTCCATTAAGGATACAAGAACAAAGGGAAAGCAGTTTGGCTCGATTGTTGATCAACTTCACCAAGCGCCGTCTTGCTAGAACATATTTCTGGGCAGTGGAGATCTTCTCAACACCAACAGGCATCACAGACTGACACAACTGAGGACCAGAAGCAAAAGCAGCATTAGCGAGAACATAAACTGTAACAAAAACTTCATGAAACTCTATAGAGCGGGTCCCTATGACAGGCAAGGCGAACAACATTCAAAGAAGTTTAAACATCCTTGCAGACAAGGGTTATTATCTAGTTAGGAAGCTGGTAACTTTAAAAAAACTGAGAGCCAAAGTAGTGGAATCCACAAATGCAGATTCATCTGCTGCTTTCTGGAAAAGGTCTTATCTCTGAAACCAACATTTCCAATCTGCTGATGGGCCGACCCACCCTGAATTTCCTGTCACACTTAAACAAAACACAACAGTAGGTTTTTCAAGCTGCAGGTCTAACAGTGCCATGGAGAATTTCTGTAACAGCTGTCATGTGTCTTCTGAAGAAAATGTAAAGCAGATTTCTACAGCATAAACTAAAATAGGCTCATCAACCCAGAACCGCCCTTCATCACACCTCTGCTCAGCATAAGCACCGTGGGCCGCCTCAAAATTCAGCTGTGGCTTTGACAGAAGGCACCCTCAAGTGCGGCTGGGGGAGCACCACGTCCTTGACGGGAAGGCTGCAGTCCCTCTGGCAAGAACCAGCATCACCCACAAGCTGCACATGAGGGGGAAGGGCTGCCAGAGGTACACCACCCCATTTCAGGGATTATCTGAACATCATCACAGTTACTCCTGCCTCGGGACTCGCTAGCTGTGTGGCTCTGGGTAAGTCATTCAACCCTCCAGGACCATCATTTCCTCATCCGAGAAAACAGGCGTAGTGACAGTATCTGCCTCAGGGACTGAGAAAGAACTTGCAGCTCGGGGCCTGGCACATCGTCACCACCCACCACACGTGCCCTGTCATCCTGGAGGAGTGGCAAGAGGGAGGAGCTCTGACTGCTCTGTAAAGTGACATGGAGTTTTTCAGGACACTTGGTACAAACGAGGAATGACAACATGGTTCCACATCCAGGCCGCCAAAGGCCACCAGGAAGCTTCGGCACTCGCCAAGGGATACCTGGCGTGGTTCAGCTGTGCCAAACAGGAAAGACGGCAGCTGCTCAGGAAGCAGGCCTAGCAACTCAGCATCGTTAGCTACAGTAAATATCAGTGAGTGATTCTGGGTCACTGAGGGCAGGCAGTCAGGTCTGAGGTGCCATCTCATTTGTCTGAAAAATTCACCCGAAACCAAAGATGCTGAAGGCACAGAGACATCTTACTTAAGGGATCACTTCTACTGAATAAGCCTTTGCGACAGAAACCCAAGTTTCTCAGCACAGATTTTAAAAGCATAAATTACCAACGCTCTTCTTCACAAGCCAGCTGCTGTCCTACTGGAGGGCAGGTGGTGTTCCTGAACAGGTGTGACTTGCCTGTCTCCCATTTAAGTGTTCCCCTGCTTACCAGGCGTGGTACTCCTGTGAGGGACTCTTCTTCAGGCCACACAGAGCCATCATCTCAAACCCTTTCATCTCACTGCACACGTCATCTTTATGCACAAGTTGGACACCAGGACTGTGGCCCTTATCAGGAAAAGCAATGGCTTCTCAAAACTCTCCACAACTTGTTATAAGATTCATACCTCTTTGATCTCGTCTGGTGGAAGTTGCTCTACGTTCTGTAATTTGTTGACACTCCGTCGATGACTGTCGTAATAGCTGAAGAAATCATTAGCGCTCTGTTTCAGCAGGTAGACAATAATACCCAAACCAGGCAGGCGCCAGTACGGAATCACTGGAGCTTGAGTATCTAACAGAGTTGAAAAAAAAACCACAATGTTCCACCTATAAGACCTGTTTTAAATGAGGGATGGCCGGGAATTGAAGGTCATTTAAGCTATTATTAAAACCAACCCAAGACTACTGGTGGGTACTTCTGACAGTTCAGAGGAGTGGTGAGCTACCACGATCAGGAGCTCCTATGCACAAAGCTGGAGCCTAAAGAATAGGGCAATCTGGCTGGCGGACTCTGACAGAACTCTCCCTTTATGGGGGGAAGACCTCTTTGGGAAATCTGGCACACACCTTTGCATCCAGCTCCCCACCCACATCCCAAACACACACATATACGCGCACACATGTGCAAGCCGTACACACGAGTTGGAGTTTCCAGAGCCCAGGGGAAGAATTCCTGCCTCACCTACAGCCCTAGTTATATGGATTCATTTCTGGTCTGCACCTCTCTGGTTGCTGAATTTCCAGCTCACAGTCATTCTCCCAAGAGAAGGAGAACACTGAGATACTGAAAAAATACAATTAAATTTAAACTTTAACAACTCTCTTACCACCATGAGTCCATTTGGGTAGGAAACAAAATGTGCTACCTTTTACTCAACTAGCTTCTGATGAAGGTGCAAAGGAACCATGAGAAGTTGGAAAAGTAGTTCGTGAAGGGAAGAACTGGAAGGATTGGTGCAAACAGAGCAATTTCCTCTTACAACCAAGTGACTCCTTGGGAAATACCTTAGTAATTTCAAGTACAATTTGGAGATAATCTTTGTTTAATGGCTCTAACTGCCAAGAATACTGTAGGAGAGATGTGCATTTGCTTCCTTCCCCACTATCTCCCTTAACTTTGCTTCAAAGTCAGATTTCATAGGTCTTCATGAGGAGAGGACGAGAGAGAACAGTTTCTTGTCAGTGGATGTTGCCACCAACCAGGACACCCTAGACTCATCTAAGTTGCCGGGTTTCCCTTTCCCGTCTTCAGTGAAGATGTGACAGTCTCTACAATATACAGCCTTCTCCTAGGGACCCTGGTGCCCATTTAAATGATACCTACTCTGGTAGGAAAACATCCAAAAAGAGAATGATCTAATGCTGACAGGAGTACTTCAAAGCCTATCAGGAGTTCTCACATACTAACATGATCATAGCTAGAAAATATTAAGGTGTGCAGAAGCCAGCAGACTTAAACGGCAGATGAGGACGGCTCACGACAAAGCTAACTACAGAAACAGATTCTGCAGGAAAGAGCGTGAAGTCTAGGCAGCAGAAGTGCTACAGGAGAGCGCCCTGAACCACAAGTAATAGCACATATGCTAAATAGTAACAGTGACGACCCGCAGGAATGAAAATAATTCTACGTCACACTTAGGCAGTGCTAAGGGCCAGACACTGCTCTAAAGCACTTTACGTTTGAGTAACACGATAATCCTTCCAGTAATTCAATGGAGAAGAGCCTGTTGTTACTCCCATTTTACAGATGAGGAGGCTGAGGCACAAAGAGGCTAAGTAGCTTTTCTAAAGTCCTATCAACAGTCGCTCACAGAACAGGGACTCGAATCTAGGCAGCTCGTCATGAGTCTATGTTCTTCGCCGCTAGGTTAGACCGCCCTCTACAACTGAATGTTCTTGAACCTACCACACACCTATCCACTCCTGTGTCTACAACTGGAAAAGGTAAGTAGGCTTTTTAAATCTTTAAAAAGTCTGAGGAAAAATAAAGAACAGTATGTAAGGCTTCATAAAGTTCATCATCAAGTATTAAAGATCTGAGAATGACTTCGTATGTGAAAGACTGGCTCAAAGTGAGAAGAAATCGAATGAACTGTTAATAATTACTACTGATACATTATTAGCATATAATTAATGTTTTTGAAGAACAGATGACAAAACTACAATTTCATTTGAAAATGTTATGAGGTTAAATTTGTTTTAAAATGTTATAAGATTCAAGGGAGAAGAAAAGGACCTCCTTCGACACTTTATAATGGAGTCACACAAACAGTTTTCGGCACCATTTACACGAGACAGTGGTTATATGCTATTAAGCTAATATGTTTTTCATAATATCATTCTATTAAATATTTTATGTGATTAAGTAATTTTCAGAGAAAATAAGATCTTGAAGAAGATGAAAATGTGACAAAATGATGTGCAGAAACCTCACACAAAAAGCTTCTGGAAATGAGCAGCAGTGCATTACATTACCAAGAACCACTAAGATCCGAATGGGCTTTGTCTTCTGAGTCTCCCACGGCATAACAGCTTTAATCAGCCCATAGCCGTCACTTTCCAGATCTCGCCTATTATGTCCTTAGGAAGTCATAGACTGTCATCTACATTTACTTGGCATCTACTTAGCACCTACATTTTACTTTGCTGTGGTATAGAAATTTGGGGCTATACTACAGGACCCAATTTAGACACTGCATTCAGCTCAAAATGATTTCACACATAAACCGTCTGTTACATTTGTACATTTCTCACCCAGCTAGCTTACTCACCAATCTTAGAGCCTTTCTTTAGGATCTCAAATACTATTCAAAACCATACTCTCCCCCACAAAGCTTTTCTAAACTTATCCTCAGAAAATCTTGACTTTCTGTCCTCTCCGGCTCTCTAGCTTATGCATGGGACTGACAACACTACCGCCTTACTGAGCCTTCTTAAAGTCATTTACAAATTTTCCCACTAATTACATATAAAGAAAAAACCTGTGTCTCACTGGAGCCAACTAGATTTTGTCTTAGTTACAGAATACAGAAATACAGAAAAAATACAGAATACAGAAGAAAACTTAATCCTCAAATACATAAAGAAAGATACAGGCTCACCTTGCCGGGGTCCATCTCTGTTAATGGTTTCTGACAGGCTGGGGGTGAAGAGACACACAGCATGTTGAAATGTGGGGGAGATCTGTAGCATGAGTGACTGGCAATATTCCATGACATTGGCACAGATCTACGAAGGAAAAATAACAGTAACAAAAATATTAGTTCCCCAAATGCCCAAATATCATCGAACTCCAGACTTGGAGGAGAACAAAGTTACTGATCCTTTTGTAAAATTACAACAAAGTTCTAAATCAATTTGCAAAATTACTCCCATCTGCCCATCTGTTATTTTGCTTCTGAAAACACACAAATGTTCAATAACAGATACACGATGCCCACCCTTCTTTCTTACCTGCTGCATGGCCAGTTCGAGCTCATCTTTCTTGCTCACTCGATCTCCCTCCACATTATCATCTTGAAATTTAAACTGACGCAGTCTGTCAGAGCCCCCAAAGCGGCTTAGAAGTCCTAAACACTGGCGCTGAAAAAGAGAAAGCGATTTTATTCATATATAATGGGATATGTCTAAAATTAGTTACCTCTCTTTGAGGGATATAAAAAAGAAAAACTCATCAGGGAGTAAAAATCGCTTTAAGGAGTCTGATTTCTTACTTCCAACTGAGGCAACTGAAGTTAGCCCTATTAAAATTAGCCTTTTTGCTAGTGCCATTTGCTCGGCAGTCAACTTATTAACACCATTTTTTTTAGCAGTTAATCCCCATTACACCATAAGCATTAGCCAAAAAATATTCTGTTATCACACCAATAATTCCTTGGAAGATACCCATTAAATGAACACAAGTTGACAAACAATGAGAAGGAAAATGAGATGGCAAATAGACGACACTTTGTCACAAGCACGTCCATGACCATTTTGTCTAAGAAGGCTCAAGTTTAAAGGCTGCTTCTCCTAGGGCCACTTCTGGGGACTTCATTAGAGGGTGGGAATACACAGGGAGCCTTGGCAGATAAAATGAAAATGTCATCTGCTTGAAATGTTGGTACTTTTCATCTGACAACGTAATTTTTCCTAAGGTTCTTGGAAGGAAAGGATAAGCTTTTCACAATTGGTAACCAACAGGTTACTCAACCTCCACAAACCTCAATGCTCACATTCCCAGGGCGCAAACAGCGACTCCTACTCTAAGAGATTGTTGTCAGGATTATCTGAGACAATAAATGAATCATATTTACACTTGTATACAGTGCTCTGCACAGAGTAAGGGGACAAAAAAAACATGTTTTGTACTTTAAAAACTGGTATCTCGGGGCACCTGGGTGGCTCAGTGGGTTAAAGCCTCTGCCTTCAGCTCAGTGATCCTATGGTCCTGGGATCGAGCCCCAAGTCGGGCTCTCTGCTCAGCAGGGGCCTGCTTCCTCCTCTCTCTCTGCCTGCCTCTCTGCCTACTTGTGATCTGTCAAATAAATAAATAAAATCTTTAAAAAAAAAAAACTGGTATCTCACACACACACCCATGTACACAGACATACACAGATATATAATACAGCCTACATAAACTGATGTTAGTTTACATAGTAAGACTGGATAAGGCAAAACATACTAAAAAGACAATATAAATTTATTTTGCCAAAATATTTGCCAAAACAGATGCACTAACACATTTCTAGAGGTCACCTTATGAAATATCCTTTAAAAATATCTTTTTCTCCCTACCAACAAACAAAAATTAGAAGACAAAAAAAGAGAAGAGGAAAAAAAAGCAGAGTATTTGGGTTTTGCTGGTGAGAGTGCAACCCTTTTCAGAGTTTGATAATGGCTCAACATGTCCTGTATGTGCATCCTTGGACCCGGCAAGACCAGTTAGTTTTATCCAATCTATAGGTCAAAAATTTGTACACAAAAATGCTGACAGCAACTGTTTTCTTTTGGAAACCTGAAAAAACAGTTCACAAAAAGAGAACTGGTTAAGAAAATTACTGTATCAAAAACAATGAAATATAAATTCTAATATATAAATACAATTATTCTGAAGCCAATCAAAAGTGAAGCTATTCAGATCAAAGCAGGCCAGGAGGCTCCCACAAAGACAATACATACTTAGTTGACAATATGTTTGAATGTATTAAAGGGAGATTACATAACTGGAAGACAGTCTGTGAATAAATTAGAACTAACTATATAAAAACCAAGCAAATAGGGGCGCCGGAGAGGCTCAGTCAGTTAAGCGTCTGCCTTCAGCTCAGGTCATGATCCCAGGGTCCTGGGATCGAGCCCACATCATCAGGCTCCCTGCTTGGTGGGGAGTCTGCTTCTGCTGCTCCCCCTGCTTGTGCGTGCTTGCTCTCTCTTTCTCTCTCTGTCAAATAAGTAAATAAAATCTTAAAAAAAAAAAAAAAAAAAAAGCCAAGCAAATAAACAAACAAAAAAACCCAACTACTCACTCTAGGGAAAACATAATGTTGCACTTAAAAGTAAACATGGGTGATAACCCATTCTTTTTTTTTTTTTTTTTTTTAAGATTTATTTATTTATTTGTTTGACAGAGATCATAAGTAGGCAGAGAGGCAGGCAGAGAGAGAGGAGGAAGCAGGCTCCCTGCCAAGCAGAGAGCCTATGTGGGGCTCGATTCCAGGACCCTAGGATCATGACCTGAGCTAAAGGCAGAGGCTTTAACCCACTGAGCCACCCAGGAGCCCCCTATCACCTATTCTTAATCATAAATGACAAGTGCTGATCTAATTAAAATTATGATGTAATTATGTTGCATTTCAGTTGCGGGGGGCGAGACAGTGTTGTGAG
Source organism: Lontra canadensis (assembly GCF_010015895.1). NCBI lineage: Eukaryota > Metazoa > Chordata > Mammalia > Carnivora > Mustelidae > Lontra > Lontra canadensis. The sequence continues at coordinate 10,478,408 of NW_022630996.1, forward strand.
AAATGTCCATATTATACAGTGGAAGAAAAGGACAAAAGGGATCTAAGGTCTCATCCTCCTCAATGGAAAATCAACAGATGATTCCTAAAAGTGGAAAATAAACACATTATTTTGATACACCACAAAATCAATTAAACCCATCAAGAGGGTTTGCCCAAATCCAGGAAGCAGAACAGGGAGGATGACTGAGAGGACTGCTGTATTTTACTGTTAAATCTTTTAGGAACTACTCTTTAAAGAAGTCAGAATCAGTTACCTGGAATCTTCCAATATGTCCCTGTAGCTCCATTAGAGATCCTTCATTTACATCAACATCAAGTTCATTTAATATACCTATAAAATTTGGAATGCTTTTAAATACAGTTTTATAATCAACAAAATAAAAACATTAAAAGACCGGGAAGAGTGGTTCTAGCATTTTATATTCCCTATGTATAAGAACAGACAGAGACTTGCCATGAAGAAGCTCTGGGAAATACAACTTCACAAAGACTGGAAGTTCACCAATTGTTCATTTATATGCAACTTATATCTAGACTGAATTCATAATTTTAAAAGGTACTTTTTAAAGGTTTTAGCATAAATCTCACTTTTTATTTATAACCATAAAAGTTAAAATTTTCTAAACTCAGCAGTAAATTACTTTGTCATGAAAGAGTTTAGGATATAAAATGCTGATAACGAAATACATTTCCTTTTTCATTTAACTCTCCTAGGTACTGTATCATTTAATTTTTTTTCATTTCCCTTAAGCAAAGTACAGTTTGCATATACATAAAAAAGTTCCCATTCAGCTTCTGTTTAGACTTACTACAAAATTCTTAAAGTGATCAACCTCTCATAAGAAAAAAACTATGAGGAAACAAAAAAAGCTATCAGGAAAAAACCCTTTATTTCTATCAAGGCCTCCAAGCAAACCCACATTGGCTTCTTCTTTGTTCCATGGCTGTCGTCACACAGAGGATCACCTGCACCTGTCCCAGTTACCCTAACTTTCTGTTTGCACAATCCCTTTAACTCAGGCCTAACTTCCAAGCATCCACTCCAGAGCATGTAACCCAGAACCTTATCCTTTGCTACTCACAAAGACAAGACCTCCTCTTTCTGGATTTTTCAGCCCATGACTTCATAAAAACCTATAGAAAATACACACGCTGGTTCACTATACCTCACCTGTGCCTCATTCTCTATCCTTTCCCACCTCTACCTCCTCTGCGAGTCTGCTCCCAGAATCCCCTTCTTTTCCAGCTTACCAAAATCTATCCTGCCACAGAGGACTTTTCCTCACTATTTGAAAATATGTCTAGGTCTCCTTTGTACTCCAAAACAAAACAAAGACAAGCAAAAACCTGGTTAATATAAAATTCTTGAAATATTTTTTCCACATTTGCTGCTTACAACTTTAAGCCCTTCTCTTCCCATCCTACCCCTTGAAAGCTGGATTGTATATCTAACACTATCATGGAATGCAGGCTTTTTCCTCTCTGTCCTCAAACTTTCTGATCTCTGCAACATGTGTTGCTATTCCCCAGTTCTTTTTTTCCACCTGTTGCCTCTGTTTAAAAAGACTACTTAGGGCACCTGGCTGGCTCAGTCAGTGGAGCACACAACTCTTGATCTTGAGGTTGTGAGTTTAAGCCCCACACTGGGTATAGAGATTACTTAAAAGTCAAATCTTAGGGGCATCTGCCTGGGTGGCTCAGTGGGTTAAAGCCTCTGCCTTCAGCTCAGGTCATAATCTCAGGGTCCTGGGATCAAGCCCCGCATCAGGCTCTCTGCTCAGTGGGGAGCCTGCTTCCCTCTCACTCTCTGCCTACCTCTCTGCGTACTTGTCATCTCTGCTGTCAAATAAATAAATAAACTCTTTAAAAAAAAAAATCAAATCTTAGGGCACTTGGGTGGCTCAGTCGGTTAAATGTCTGCCTTCCACTCAGGTCATGACCCTGAGTCCCAGGATCAAGTCCCACATCATGCTCCCCACTTGGTGGGGAGCCTCCTTCTCCCTCTGACCCTCCCTGCTCTGGTGCTCTCTCTCTCTCTCTCTCTCACTCTCTCTCAAATAAATAAAATCTTTTTAAAAAATAAGTAAAAATAAAATAAAAAATCTTAAAAAAAAAAAAAAAGACTAGCAATTCTCAGTTTCTGTAAGACCCTTCTACTAAGTATCAGTTGAGTCCTCTATGTACCGTTTTTATCGGTCTCTACTCCAAAACACTTTCTAGAATATTTGTGGGTCCTAGAAAAAAATTAACCTGCTGACAAGTATTTGAGGAGGTAAGACACACCCAGGATAAGGCGAGGCAATACAGGGGACACAGTTATAAATGGGCTTATAATTTAATGGGAGCATTTAAGATAAAAAATATATATAGCAAAATTATGGGAGAATACAAAATAATACATCATCAAGGGTTAAACTGCAGTGTAGTGTTGATAAGAGTTAAAACTGTTAAAAGTTTGTTGAAAAAAATCTGGGAGGGTATTTGGCATTATTTTCAAAAAAGTTTTAAGTATATATATTTTCAGACCAAGCACTGTCAGAAATTTATCAAGCCGACCAGCTCAAATCTACAAAAACACATATGTGTACAAATAGACACACACAGTTATTAAATGCCACACTTCTGGAAATTTAAAAAAAGACTGGGAACAGTCAACATGTTACAGGGATATGGTTAAACAACAAAGATCTGGTTAGCTCTCATAACTGGAGAATTATGCAGCCAATTTTTAAAAATGAGGTAGGAACTCTATGTGATGATGAGAAAAGATCTGGAAAAAAGTTACAGAGCAGTGTGTATAGTATGATTTCATTTGTGTAGGGAGGTGACAGTTTTATACCATATGCATAGAAATGTCTAGAAAAATAAACTGAGAACTGATTCCTTTTAGAGAACAGGAACTGCCAGTCATGGTATTTTCACTCTGTTCTTTTATTTTGTTTGAATTTATCATCAGCGTGTTAAAAATAAAACCCTGCTTTTCTGAATACAATCTTAATACCCTAACAGGGTCAAATGATGCTATTAAGCAAAATACAAAAATTTTAGGCATTTAAAAAATTTAATGAGAGGAGACTTCATGAATAAAATGATCTTACCAGAGGATATGATAAATTCTCTTTTATCCTAACTCAGCACTTTTGGTGCTGAATGAAGTAGCATCATAGAATGTCCCTCTTGTTGGGGCACCTGGGTGGCTCAGTCAGTTAAGTGTCTGCCTTTGGCTCAGGTCATGATCCCAGGATCCTGGGATCAAGTCCCGCATCAGGCTGCCTGCTCAGCAAGGAATCTGCTTCTCCCTCTCTCCCTCTCCCTCCTGCTCTCTCTCCCTCTCTCTCAAATAAATAAAATGTAAAAAAAATAATGTCTCCCTGTCATCAACCTACAAAATGAATGAAATTCGCCAAAAGGGGGTGGCAGTGGGGGACTTATGCTGTAAACACTGAAAAATGGTGATGGCAAAGGAAAAAATAAGAGAAAATTCTGGTGAAGTAAGTAGCATTATTCAGCTTTGTGACCCTTATTCCACTCCTCAGATGCAGCGAAGGAAAGAAGATAAACCAAAAACTCTTGCAAATTCTCATGAAGACTCTTCAATTTTCAGAGAAATCTTTTAGAGTAATTAGACAAGGCCTAGAGAAATCAAGGGAAACCCGTTAGGAGGAGAACCATTACAAAGCACCGTGGGACCTTAGTAGAGGTAAGAAGGATGACCTGACTGGTTTCATCTGAAGACACTGGGATGAGCTGGGGAAATGAGCCTAACAAGCACACAGGGCTGAGATACAACGTGACTGCGAGGAGTGGAAGCTGCGCTCTCATCCGAATAAGCAGGGGCTCCCAGTGCTTCCCCAGGCACTGCACTCCGCCCTGCCAAACACTCTTCCTCTCCCAGTACAAAAGGGCCCAAGCACTGATACCCCATGGAGAGAAAAACATATTGGGGTTAGGGGGAGCAGAATCACGGGCTGGTCTCGGACTTGGCAACAGGTTAAAAATGGAGGTAATATAGCCTACAAGTTCACAGCACAGGCTCAGAAGCCATACTGGCTGGGAAACCACACCACCAGTATTATCCACGTGACTTTGGACAAGGCAACCTCTCTGTGCCTCTCTGTGCCAGGCACCCCAAAACTAAATAGCTTTCTTAAACTGCACGTAAGAGGTAATCTTGTTCTCGTTAGTTGTAAAATGTGGAAAATAATCTCGTCAGGCTGTTGTGAGGAATAATTAAATATACTAAATGTTTAAAATAAGTACTTGGCACATTATGCTTAGTAAATAAGAGCTACAAGTTCTGAGGTAAATAAAATCATAATCAGCCGGGCGCCTGGGTGGCTCAGTGGGTTAAGCCTCTGCCTTCAGCTCAGGTCATGATCTCAGGGTACTGGGATCGAGGCCCGCATCGGGCTCTCTGCTCAGCGGGGAGCCTGCTTTCTCCTCTCTCTCTCTATGCCTGCCTCTCTGCATACTTGTCATCTCTCTCTCTCTGTTTCAAATAAATAAATAAATAAAATCTTAAAAAAAAAAAATCATAATCAGCCATGCCATCATTCACGAATAAAGGCAACTTTAGACATTCATCAATATTAGAGTATTCAGGGAGCATAACATACTTTTTCTTGGGAGAAGGGACCTCAGTACAAATTAAAAATACCAATAGATAGGGACGCCTGTGTGGCTCAGCTGGTTAAGCTTAGTTCGACTCAGGGTCCTTAAATCTAGCCCAGGCAATGGGCTCCAGCACCAGCTCCGTGCTTAGTGCAATCTCCTTGCCCCTCCCCCTGCTCACAAGCACTCCCTTCCTCTCCCTCGCTCTAATTCTTTCTCCAATAAATAAAATCTTTAAAAAAAAAAAAATAGAGCTAATAGCTCTTATGCTCTCAGCGTGAAGAAACACTTGTCTGGAATTCAGCAATGTTTTCAGAGTCTCTTCAATTAATTCTTTAATCTGTTAAGTTCACATAAATTTAAATAGTTTCTTGGTTTTTAAAGATTTTATTTATTTATTTGACAGTGAGAGAGAGAGAAAGAGAGCCTGACCTGGGGCTCAATCCCAGGACCTCAGGACCACGACCTAAGCTGAAGGCAAATCCTTAACAACTGAGACACCCAGGCACCCCAGAACTAAATAGCTTTCTTAAACTGCACATAAGAGGTAATCTTGTTCTCATAAGTCACCTCAGGATGTCCCTGTCTCTCCTGTACGTGCAAAATCAAAAAGCAATGTCTGAGAAGTCACTCACCAAATGTTAACATGTGGTGATTCTGTGCTTGCTTCAGCAGCACAAGGATTGAAAAAAAAAACTTGCTAATTTCCAGGCAGTGAGGTTTTGAGTATTAATTATTTTCTTGAACTTTCTGAATTTTTTGGTATGATCATATATCATCTTATACATATAAACTTACTAATTAAAAAAAAAAAAAAAGGCTGGGCGCCTGGGTGGCTCAGTTGGTTGAGCAACTGCCTTCGGCTCAGATCATGATCCCGGACTTCCAGGATCGAGTCCCGCATCGGGCTCCCCACTCCTTGGGGAGTCTGCTTCTCCCTCTGACTTTCTCCTCTCTCATGCTCTCTCTCACTCATTCTCCCTCAAATAAATACTAAAATCTTTAAAAAAAAAAAAAAAAAAAAGGCAGTTAACTCTGTTAATACCAATTTCAGTAAGTCCTATGTACTGCAAAGCCATAAAAACTTCATTCTATGAAGTATACTTCAGTCTGTAGAGAATTATTCAAAGTCCGTTCAACACAATCAACTCACCAGGAAGGGCTGCTTTACTTATAATTCCTGTCAGCAGAGCCAGTTCCTGCAAGGAGCCAGCGCTCACGTCCTGACAGCGCAGGATCGCTTGGATGGTATCCGAATGGGAAATGAGAAACTGCAGCACCTGAGCAGGGCCAAGGGAGGAGAAACAGAAAAAAGGGAGGTCAAGACGAGCACATTTTTTCTACATCTGTAATTCATCTTTTTAATAAAGCTGAAGCACCAAATTTGATGTCATGAATCACAGTGAACGTAATATAAGTGACTGTCTTCTGCATTTATACAGTTTATTTCCTCAAGAAGCAAACATTTACCTAAAATGCAAAAGAAAACCAAAGATGATTTCAGCTTTTAGAAATTACTGTACTTAGAGGCTAGGGTAGAAAAGTATAATATAACTTACAACTACTATATGAAAACTATTATTTGACCCTTATTTTGTTTATTTTTATCTAAATGGAACTAGAACAGGAATTTAGAATGAGTGGGGATAAAAATGACTCCCTGAATTTAAGTTGCTCTATGAAAATCTGACTAGCCTGACATGGAAACAATCACATAAAAGTTTTTGTTAAATTCTCCTTTTGATATAACACAAATACGATAAAAATCCTGACCTCTAAACTCTGCCCTTCCACAGTGGCATTTTCAAGCGTACTTTCATGGAGGAATCCAATTATTTTTACATGTGATGTCTTCTCAACTACATCATAAATGCCTTGAAGGCTGAACTATGTCAAAACAAGCCAAACATCTGAATCACTCAGGAACTGTGCCCCCTTTTATTTTTTATTCAGATTCCTGGCCTTAGCCCGTAACTGTTGGACATAGAACTCTGCAATCTTTTTTTTTTTTTTTTTAAATGTGGGTTCCATGATGGGTCCCAATGTGGGGCTTGAACTCGCAACAGTGAGATCAAGACCAGAGCTGAGATCAAGAGTTGGATGCTTAGAGAAAGGGGAACCCTCCTACACTGTTGGTGGGAATGCAGGCTGGTGCAGCCACTCTGGAAAACAGTGTAGAGGTTCCTCAAAAAGTTGAAAATAGAGCTACCCTAGGACCCAGCAATCGCACTACTGGGTATTTGCCCTAAAGATACAAATGTAGTGATCCAAAGGGGCACGTGCACTGGAATGTTTATAGTAGCAATGTCCACAATAGCCAAACTATGGAAGGAACCTAGATGTCCATCAACAGATGAATGGATAAAGATGTGGTACATATATACAATGGCATACTATGCAGCCATCAAAAAACTGAAATCTTGCCATTTGCAACAACATGGATGGAACTAGAGGGTATTAATGCTAAGTGAAATAAGTCAATCAGAGAAAGACAATTATCATATGATCTCTCTGATATGAGGAATTTGAGAGGCAGGGCATGGGTAGGTAGGGAGGGAAATGAGGCATGGGGGGTAGGGAGAGAAAAAATAAAACAAAATGAGATCGGGAGAAAGACAAACCATTAAGAGACTCTTAATCTCATGAAACAAACTGAAGGTTGCTGGGGGGTGGTGGGATAGGGATAGGGTGGCTGGGTTATGGACACTGGGGAGGGTATATGCTATGGTGAGTGCTGTGAAATGTGTAAGCCTGATGATTCACAGACCTGTACCACTGAAGCAAATAATACATTATATGTTAATTTAAAAAAAAAAAAAAAGTTGGACACTTAACTGACTGGGCCACCCAGACACCTCTCAGTAATTTCTATTTTTAAAACAAGCTCCTCAAGGGATTCTGCCACAGCCAGTACAAGAGTGGTATTAGAGAATCTTGTATCATCAGAATGTCCCACTTCTTAATAAAAAAAAAAATCTTAATCTCAATAAAGGAGAAGACAAGGAAAGTCTTCTGAGTTTTAAAGAACTGACTCCAAGGCCACATATGGAAGTGGCAGGACGTACTAAAGCAGCATAAAACAAGGGGTCATGCTAGAAAGAGCAGCATTCTACCTCAGTGATGTAAGCCCAAAGACTGATGGCAGGGAGAGCACCTAAAATTACCATAAAGTATGACACAGTTCCTGGGGGGTGTCACAATAATAGAGCAGTATAATCAAAATCTGCTAGTCCTAATGGTAAGTCTCATCAGTGAATGGCTAAACTATACACATATTATTAGTTTAAAGAAACAAAGGGTTTTTTTTTAAAGGTTTCATTGAAAAGGGATGAAAATAAAACTGATTTCTGGTGCTCAATGAAAAAAATTTTTATTAGTTAGAAAATTCACTTATCTCAATTCGTTCTCTAAATATCACAACCCAATAGGCCATAATCATCTATCTTCCATATTTTCTGCAAGGCCTAAAATGGTGTACGGCCTCTCAATAAATCTCTGGTTAAATTACATCTTAGAAGCCAGTTTATTCCTATCACAATAACCACTTTCTTTTACAGAAGAACAAATTTAGAGATCTTGCTTTTCATCTCACTATTCTATTCTTCGCTGTAGGGTTTCATTCAAATAAGAGCGGGTCAATGAAGTTCACAGCAAAGTACAAGGGGTTTTCGACGCCCAGGGCTGCCACAGACAGTATGGTCAAGTCACGGACATGGTCTATGGCTCGGGTTTGTGCAATGGTAAAATGAGGACCGACACCGTCTACACCAAGGGCTCTTCTCACCTGCCCCGCTGCCTGTAAGTGCTGGGCCGTGCTGGACGTGAGGATGACCTGGCACAAGCGGAGCGCCGGGAGCAGAATCTGCCGGTAGCGGTCCACCGGGGCGGGGATGAACACTGGCGGGTCTCTCAGGCCGAACATGCTTCATTCATTTCCACCCAACAAGGAGAGAGCGACAGTCCAAGAGTTAAGGGATGCTAACAGTTCCTGCCCATCTCCATGGCAAGCAATCACAGGTGCCTGATTAAGGTGTGAGGCTACTAAGGAGAACTCTGCAGCCCGTATCAACAGTAAAAACGGAGTTATTTCAATTCTGAAAAATCGTGGTAAAGAAAATCTGTACAATTTGAAGACAATGCTTGGAACTCAACATATATATCCTACTCTAAATGCTCCTGTGGGCCACAGAAACTACAAACAAGAAACAGATAAAAACTTTATTTTCTCCACATTTCCTTCTCCTGTACGCAGAGCCAGAAATGAGTCCACATTGTCCATTACACTAATAAATCAAGATTTGAAAAAGTTAAAATGAGGGGCACTTTGGTGGCTTAGTTGGTTAAGCAACTGCCTTCGGCTCAGGTCACGATCCTGGAGTCCCGGGATCGAGTCCCACATCGGGTTCCCAGCACCACAGGGAGTCTGCTTCTCCCTCTGACCTCCTCCCCTCTCATGCTCTCTGTCTCACTCTCTCTCTCTCAAATAAATAAATGAAATCTTAAAAAAAAAAAAAACTTTAAAAAAAAGTTAAAATGAGGCTGTAAAATTTCACTTTTAAGATAAGGTATTAATAAGCTATCATTTATTATAAATGTTTATATTTAAATTTTTAAACAAAACAAAATGGTTGCCTGGTGAAGAAAAGGGAATGGAAGCAAAATACAGAAATAAGAAAAAGGCTTTGCACAGACAAGTGATTAGATGCCAATAGCTAAGGAATGTAATTAACTTAATCCTCTTTACATAAGGGGAAAATAGTAATTCTCATGTTTAAGATTTCAGAAAGCAATATAAAAAGAAAGAAAAAACATTTCTTTGCTGGAGGTAAAATAGTTCTACAGTTAATCCTGAAATACTCAAATATTCAATTTGGCAATGGATCTTTTGCCAAAAATTAGTAAAACTGACCTAAGTGTTATTTACTGCTAAGAGGGTATGCTAACAATATTGTACCCAGGTAGACAAAAATGAGGAAAAAAAAAAAAACAACCCATATTCAAACTGAACTGATATCTGTTAAAAAGCTTGAAACTTAAAAATAGCTTGACTAAAAGTTTTCAAATGTGCAGAGTTGGTAAAATGATACAAGAAAAATATAAAATACTATTCAAATCATCAGGAATAGGAAATCTACAACAAATTATAATTTCACTATAATACTTTAAAGAATCACTACAACTAAAAATAAATGTTCCTTTTTTTTTTTTTTTTTTTTTTGAAGACTTTGTTTATTTAGAGAAAGAGAGTGAGCATGAGTGGGAGGGGGTCAGGGGTAGACAGAGAGAGAAAATCTCAAGCAGATATCGAACTGACCTCTGGAGCCAATGTAGGGCTTGATCTCAGGACCCTGAGATCATGACCCAAGCCAAAATCAAGAGTCAGATACTCAGTCACCTGGGCTACCCAGGTACCCCTAAAAATATATGTTCTATTGAACGGAACACTAAAGTTGAGAAGAAAAACATTTACTAATAAAATCCTCTATTTTCCTCTTACATTACTGCTCTAAAATGGAAAGGATTAGGTCCCTCCTACTTTCACCCTCACTAGCAACTTCCATTTATTAGTAAATGGCAGGGACAGAGGACCCAAAAAGAGTCATCAAGATGAAAGAATACTGCTCAAACAGAATGAAAGACCAATGGCAAAATTATGTTTGGAATATCTTTTTTCCTCACTGATCCTTTACAGTGAAGAATTAGTAAGGAAACAGCACCAACGTGTAGGGACACTTACCTCTGTGGGTCCATCTCTGGGCGCATGTCATAAACCTGGCACTGCGCCAGTCGCACTATCACCCCAGACCTCAGCAGCTCTAAAGCACCCTGCTGTATCTTAGCCACTCTTGTAAGAAATGCCTAAGAAGTTACAAAGGGAAAAACATCAGTACAGAAATCATATCCAGGGGCCTCAGATAAAAATGAGACTCTCTCCCAGCACGTTTCTGATATTCGATCATACTGAAGAGAAACTCTGAGCTAGCTATGCAGGGGCACATTAGACTCCATTTCTCAGGATTCTGTGAGGACTGAAGGGCACCACACATCTCAAGTGCTGCCTCCAGTGCCTTGCATGAAAGTAAGTACTCGACTCCACCGGAGTTTCTCTCACCGTCATGTGCGCACAGGGAGGGCAGGGAAGACTGTTTTGCCCACAGTTCTATCTCTAGTACCTGGTGCCACACCTGGCATGTAATGGGTATTTAATAAATACTTACTGAATAAACAAAGGAAGGGAAAGAACTTAATAAGGAATCTAAGCCTTCAGTGCTCCTATTATTATGACATGGTAGTGTTTTCAACCAGGAGGGAACAGAGAAAACAAATTTGGAGGAAAGGAAATGATGGATTATATGCTGTCCTGAAAATCCTGTGTTAAACTAGAACTAGCACATCGATACTAGAATGTTCACCAGGCAGCTAATGGTCTGAATTTTATTGTGAAGAGGCGATTTTGCTCATTGCTCTCCTCAGAGGACTGAATGTCCTATCATTTGCCATCATCAGCAACCTGACTGAGTAGCGGTTCCATGACCCAACCAACCCTCTCAGGATCACTTCAACTCAACGTCAGCAGGCCTAGAAGACGCATTTCTAACACAGTTCCAAATTTCAAACTCCTTAAAATGATTACAGCTTACATGACAGAAATATTCAAAATGGTGGCCTCACTAATGTTCTTTAATCTATTTACAGCTCTAAGAGGCAGTGAGCTGTTCATCTAACTTCAAATGAACATAAAGCCTTACCATTTTGGATTCGTAAGTGTAAAGGGCTTTTAAAAGGGGAGGTTGTGGAGTTAGTAAGCTCTGCAAAGTATGGTCATCTTCTACCAAGCTGTCCACAAGCACCTTCAAATAGCCACTGTTAGAAAGATACAAAAGCCACTGCTGCTGCTTGTCTACGGAGACAATCCGATCAAGAAGAGCCAGTGCCAGCATCTGAGGGAAGAACGAATCACAGTCTGGAACATGAAGATGGCCACCAGAATCATCGACAGAAACTGCCTTCATTTGAAAATACTTAGCACTTTTCTTATAAGGGAAATAGTAGCTAACAATAATATTTTCTTATTTTGTGGCTTTTTTTGAGAAACTGAAAGCCATGCATACAGAATCTCAGTTTATTAATAAAAGGAGGAAAGGGACTTTTTAAAATAGCTTTTTTTTTTCCCTAACTGTGAAGTTTTAATTGCTCATTATAGGAAACGTAGAAAATATAGAAAAGCATATAGAAATATACGATCTGATAAACACTGTTAATCCATTTTTGGTCTCTCTCCTCCCAGTCTTTTTTCTTTTCTTTTCCTTTCCTTTTTGTTTTTTGTATTTTTGTGGGTTTTTTTTTTTTAAAGATTTTATTTATTTGAGATAGAGAGCGAACAAGCGAGAAAGAGAACATGAGCAGGGACGAGGAGAGAGAGAAGCAGGCTCCCCACTGAGCAAGTATCCCAATGCAGGGCTCGATCCCAGGACCCTGGCATCATGACGCAAGTGGAAGGCAGACGCCCAACCAACACAGTCACCCAGACACCCCAGTCTTTTTTCAATGCATAAGAACACTTAAACTTTTTCAACATAATTGAGAACTTACTATATAGTTTATATCTTATCCTATTTCTTAAAATCTCATTTCCCACAGTCTTCAAACACAGTTGACTTTTGAACAACACAAGGGTTAGGAGCACAGTGGAAAATCCACGTGTAACTTAAGAATCCCCACTGCCTTACTTACTAACAGCCTACTGTTGACCAGAAGCCTTGCTGGTAATATAAAGAGTAGATTAAAACAAAAAACAAAAAACAGTAGATTAACATATGTTTTCTATGTTCTATGTACCATATACTGTATTATTCCAATAAAGTAAAGCTAGACAAGAGAAAATGTTATTAAGGAAATCATAAGAAGGGGGCTCCTGGGTGGCTCAGTCAGTTAAGCGTCTGCCTTCAGCTCAGGTCATGATCCCAGAGTCCTGGGATCAAGCCCAGCATTAGGATCCCTGCTCAGCAGGGAGTCTGCATCTCCCTCTCCTTCTCCCTCTCCCTCCCTCTGCCTTCTCGTTCCTGCTCATGTGCTCTCTCTGTCTCTCACTCTCTCTGTAAGATAAATAAATAAAATATTTTTTAAAAATCATAAGAAGAGAAAATACATTTACAGTGCTGTACTCTATTTGTCAAAACAAATCTGTGTGTAAGGATGGCCAGGTGGCTCAGTTGGTTAAGCGACTGCCTTCAGCTCAGGTCATGATCCTGGAGTCCTAGGATGGAGTCCCATATCAGGCTCCCTGCTCAGTGGGGAGTCTGCTTCTCCCTCTGACCTTCCCTCTCGCAGGCTCTCTGTCTCTCTCAAATAAAATCTTTAAAACAAACAAACAAATCTGTGTATAAGTGGACCCATGCAGTTCAAACCCATGTTGTTCAAGGATCACTTGTATATGATTCAGAGGCTATGAAATTCTCCACTAGCAGGAAGTCATTTTCTCACTGCATTATCACCAGTATGACACAATATTTTAAAAGAAATATAAATGTAAGAAAGATATATTCAGTATAAAAGCTGTGCCTCCAGCATTCTCTTAACCAAAGATCTTCCTTAAGCAGCATTTCTAACAGTGTAGGGCCAATCTCACATCAGCAGAAAGATTATTCTGAGGGAAAATTCTGAACAAACTGAGATTCTGAACAGAATTAAAACATACGAATAAACAGAAATTCCAAATCATAGCAAGTAAGAAAATTCACTAAAATATATTAATAGAAAACAATTCTCAATATGCAACATGCATTTGAAAAGTTGATTCAGTTTATACCTTAGTAAGTCAAAACACTTATTCAATCATTCTACTAAACAGAGTTACTGTACCCTTCCAATCTCATGACCATCACAGGCATCTCGACAGACCACTTCCATGAGCGCAGCACCGTAGCTCTCAATGATGGCTATGTTTTCTCGCTGTAATTTACTAAATACATCTTCAGGGGCTGTCAGCCTTTCCCACATGGTTTTCTTGGCTAATAGGGTTATAAAAGAAAACATTGAAAATATTCCAATAAAAAAAAGTTTGGTAACTGAGTACACCTCATACACACAAGAAAAAAATCCCTCCATTACTGCATGTACCCATAGGCCCACCAACCAAAGGGTCCAGGCAGGCGAACTTCAAGGACCCAACGCACACATTCCATGTATGTACACTAAGATAACAATGGTATTAGGAAAAGGATAGACTAGTTATTCTTAAAGAAATCAAGATGAATTATAAGAGTACAAGAGAACCAATACCCTGTGTTTATTCTGCTAACCAATCTATTTTCATCCTTTATTGAGATCTATGAGAAATGTGGCTAAAAAAATCAGGTACAACGTAGACCAGTATCTGCTTCCCAAAAAATTAAGATAGTTTTATTCTTTTATATTTTGTAATTGAAATACTTATTAAAAGAAAGAGTATACCCTGTATCTTAAAGATATGATCATACATCATACATCTTACACGAGATTCATGTAACCTTCCAGAAAAGTTTCAAAAATATATTACATAAAGCCATGACCTGTATTTGAAACCAATCTTGTGATTTTTTTCCACCTACTACCTAGCAGCTGTTTTAAAATTAAAGAAAAGTTCTCCAGATTAACTGATCAGAATGGAGAGTAAAAATGAAGCAGGATTAATCACGAAAAATAAAAGTTAACCCACATTGGGCCTACATTCCATTATAAAGTTTGCAGCAGGCAAACTTTCAGTTTTAGTATTTTTTCCCTAAAATATTTTTAGCTCTACTATGAATTATATTTGTTATAGTTATTTTTAATTTCAAATAGTGTCAAAGGAGGGTATGGTTTTTACGTTTCTCAATGTCACTCCCTTAGGTCATATGGTCCCATCTACTTCTCAGCCTCACTTTCCACTCTTCGCCTCTCCCACTAGCTGCCACCACACAAGCCTTTATGTTTCTGAAATTTACCACTTTGGCCTTAGGATCTCGTACACTTTGATTTCTCATGGTTTTCCTCAGGTCTCAGCATGGCTGCCTCCTCTTCATCATTCCAGACTCTAATGTCACTTCTCAACTACATCCAACACTCCCTACACTACTACACACAAACACATCACAGTTCTATAGTATTTTCTGTCTAGTACTTACTTACCAGGACCTGAGGTGATATTACAGTGGGATTCTGTGTTGTCTACCACTAGTCTCCCAGTATTTAGCCCAGTGGCTAGCACAGTAGCACCAATATTACTGATGGACTAACAGCTTAAAGTTCAGAACCTTGCCCCAGGGATGCCACCAACTGCCCTCAGGATGGGTGTGGAAAAAACCCAGTACCTTTTCTATTTCACACAAACTTCTGTTTGAATAAAGGTTTTGAGTAAAAGTCTGAAAGCCACCACTTTTAAGTTTGTTTTAGCTACAAACTGCTATTTCAAACATGGCTGAAAGGAGGGCAGAGGGCCGCTGAAACATGACTCCGGAGACTCTTCCACATAACCTGAGACCCCTGTAAGAACCCCGAGGGCCTCACGGTGAAAACTGAAAGCAGTGTTTTACAGCCGACTAGGTATCAAAGTAATAACTTGATTTTTGTTTTCAAACTTGAATAAGGTCTCCAAGTTCCACATACTATTAATACTACCATCTAGAAATAAGATTAAAACTTTCTCTCAAATCTTCATTTTTGGAGAAATTCATTCATTAGAAACTATCAAGTTAGTTTCTTATATACCAAAATCATCCCTTCTTCCAACATACCTTATAAATTACTGCCATACAAACTTTTCTAAGTACCAACTTTGTATCACTTTTCTAAATAAATTTAAAATGGCTGGGGCACCTGGGTGGCTCAGTCGGTTAAGCGTGTGCCTTTGGCCCAGGTCATGATCTCAGGGTCCCAGGATTGAGTCCCCATCAGGCTCCCTGCTCAGTGGGAAGTCTGCTTCTCCCTCTGCCTCTGCCCCTGTTCATTGTCTCTCTCTCAAATAAATAAATAAAATCTTTTAAAAAACGAAAACCACTCTATAATTTTGGGGCGCCTGGGTGGCTCAGCTGTTAAGTGTCTACCTTCAGCTCAGGTCATGAACCCAGGGATCAAGCCCCACACGGAACTCCCTGCTCAGCAGGGAGTCTGCTTCTCCCTCACTCACTCCCCCTGCTTGTGTTCCCTCTCTGGCTGTCTCTCTCTCTGTCAAATAAATAAATAAAATCTTATAAATAAATAATAAAATAGCTAACGCTGCAATTTCATTTTCAAGGTCATTAATAATACGGTCCTACCCTCTCTACTTGACTTTATTTGCCATCAACCTTCTCCCCTACTTATACCCAGGCCACTCTCCTTAGTCTTTACTCCCTCCTAGTCTGGGCCTTGCCTGAAAAGCCCTCCTCCATTTATTCCTGTGTAAATACATCTTTACCTGCAAAGACCAGTGAAAGTCTTGATCTTTTTTTATCTCTTACCTCTTATAAATTCATACTTGGGGTTTGAAAACTAAGGGCTGCGGGCAAAATCTGACCTGTTTTTAAAAAGCTTAATGAAAATGCAACAAACTCACAGTGCTTCATTTGCAGTCTCTGGCTGCTACCATACTATAATGGCAGGGTTGAGTAGTTGCAACACACAGCATATGGCTTGCAAGCCTAAAATACTTACTATCTGGCCCTTTACAGAAAAAGTAAAAGCAAAAGCAGGGGGAGCAGGAGAGGGAGAAGCAGGCTTCCCGCCGAGCAGGGAGCCTGATGTGGGCCTTGATCCCAGGACCCTGGGATCATGACCTGAGCTGAAGGCAGCTGCTTAACAACTGAGCCACCCAGGCGCCCCCTCTCATGACAATTTCTAATTGATGCCATGATATGGCATCTGGACCATATCATCCAATTTAACACTTCCTCTTTTATAAGTACATATATTGTCATTTCTACTAGAATATAATCCTTATGAAAACAAGAACCCAATTAATATTTTCTGCTTCTTAGAATAAAAATAACCAACCACACCAAACGATTACTAATTTTTATTTGTATTACAAAAAACTGGAAATAATCCTAATGTCCAAAAATGAGTAGGCTAAATAAATTACAATATTTTCTAGGTGACAAAATGTACAGAGCTATTAAAAACATTACTTAAGAAAAAAGTTCATAAAATATTGAGTGGAGAGAAAAGGGAAATTATAAATAAGTATAAAATGATGGCGACTCTAACCAAATCTTGTGGTAGTTCTTAGCAGGGTAAAATGTGTGACCTCTTCTTCCTCTTATTTATTAGTATGTTCTAAACTTCCTACATTCAGTATATGTTTTGAAAAAAAAAAAAACCAAAACTAAAAGTTAAAAATAGTTTCTAAATGCCTGATTATTAACTTTTAGTCAGGGTCTCAGGTTGTTTTTTTTTTTTTTTTTTTTTTTTTTGAGAGACAGAGAGAGAATGCATGCACATGTGTGTGAATTATGGGGGCAGAAGAAGAGGGAGAGAATCTTAAGAAGGCTCCATGCCCAGCTTAGAGCACAAAACAGGGCTCCATCTCACAACCCTGAGATCATGACCTGAGTCAAAATCAAGAGTCAGTCACTTAACAAACTGAGCCACCCAGGCAGCCCAGGTTCTAAAAGAATAAATGAGAAATGGACATCTAAATTCACATCAAGCAAAAAGCCTACACTTAACTACAATACATACACATATAGCTACAGCTAGTGTTTTTAAGGCTCTTACTGGAATCAGACTCAAAAGAACAGAGTCAATAGCAGGCAAGATTCTCTATGAAATCCTTTTAGTCCCACTACTTTATGAATTATACGTATATTTATACTATAATACCATATCACACTAATGCCTAGATCATAAGAACTGAGAATCTCACCAAAGGAGTCTAAAAAATTTAGTAATGGCAATAGATTGTCTTTTCTAACCTCTTTTTTAAAAAAGATGAATTGATATTATGGTTTCACAAAGAATAATATTCTTGCTCAAAAGTTACAAGAGCCCCCAAAGAATTATGAGCAGAACAGAAAATTCCTTATTCTTATGACAATTTTTTTTAATGTCTTTTTTTTTTTTAAAGATTTTATTTATTTGACAGAGAGAGACACACAGAGAGGGAACAAAAGCAGGGGGAGCAGGAGAGGGAGAAGCAGGCTTCCCGCCGAGCAGGGAGCCTGATGTGGGCCTTGATCCCAGGACCCTGGGATCATGACCTGAGCTGAAGGCAGCTGCTTAACAACTGAGCCACCCAGGCGCCCCCTCTCATGACAATTTCTAATGCTTACTTATAAATAAATAAAGTATAAAACTGAGTATCATTAACTTGTCAAAATTAAGAGAAAAGAAAAGCCAATTTAAAACTATGAGAACATGGGGCACCTGGGGGGCTCAGTCAGTTGAGTGTCCAATTTTTGGTTTCGGCTCAGGTCATGATCTCATGGCTTATGAGATCAAGCCTTGTGTTGGGCTTGCACTCAGTGGGGAGTCTGCTTGAAGATTCTCTCCCTCTGCCAGCCCCCCCGCACTCATGAGCATGCACGCACGTGCTCTTTCTCAAATAAATAAATCTTTAAAAAATAAAGAAAGAACACATGAGAAAAGCTTACAATAAAAAGTGTTTAAGATTGCAACAATTTAAACTTCAAAATTAAGTAACTGAACCAACATCTTCCATATAGCTGTACCAATCAGCTTATCAAGTTGAATGAAAAGCTCCTAGAAAATGAAAAGTTATTAACCTGTTTTAAAAGCAATATAATCCATTTTACTGAGATTACAATAGAACATTCAAACAGGGCTAATCTCATGGAGAGAAAACTAAGGAAGATATACTACGCTCTCTCCTCCGAAGTGCTGCATAATTTTATAAATAAACTTCTACTGAAAATATTAAATATTTTTTTTTATAAAAAAAAAGTGCTAGAAATGTGTTATCTTTGTAATTTGTAATCTGTATTTAAATGGAGAGTGTTTTTATAATACTAGAGTTTAGGAAACAAACCAAAAAAGAAATTAGGAATATAACAATGGTGCTTCATATTAAACATTTAGGCTCTGGTCAAATTATCCATATTTTCTCCTACTGGTCACTGCTAAAAAAGAAAATAAAAGGTGAAAAGAATACAAAGAGAGATATTCACGATGTCAACTCTTGTCAACTAACCCCTAGGGATTACACATGCAAAAGCAATGTCAGATTTTCACTACCATGTTCTTAACTGGAAAAACATCTAAGAATCTTCCATATGAGAAGACATGTAAGAATTCACTCAGAGAACGTATGGTTTTGTTCCTCCCCAGATCTGCATTGACAGCTCGAGGCGATAAAATCTACCTGTAGGGATTTTCAGAAAGCTAACTATACACTTAAGAGCCATCTGAATTTCCTTTTCCCTAAACTATATGCTCATATCCCTTGTCCATTTTTCTACTGGGTTATTGATTTATAGGTGCTCTTTACACACTAGAAATTAGTCACTTAAAACGTGAGCTACAAATACATTGCTGGCAGATATTATCTATCAAATTAAAAGGAAAAAATTACAAAATGCAAAAAGACAACAACAACAAAAAAGATGAAGATGTGAGATGCTCTGGTCGGGAGAAGCAACATTCTATTACCGATTGAGAAAGCCAAATTCTAATCTCAGATCTATTACAGACAAGTAAGTCATTTAGTCTATGTAAGTAAGATTCCTTTTACACAAAACAGGGAAAATAACTGCCCAGTATCCAGTATATATAGTTATGTTAAAAATAAAGTAAGGGCACCTGAGTGCTCATTCGGTCAACTGTCCAACCCTTCTGTTTCAGCTCAGGTCATGATCGCCACGCTGGGCTAGGTGCTCAGTGTAGAGTGTTCTAGAGATTCTCTCTCTCACTCTCCCTGCACCCCTTCTTCTGCTTGCATGTGTGTCTCTCTCTAAAATAAATAAACTCTTTAAACAATCAATCAATAAATAAATAAAGTAAAAGTGGTATGGAAAAATAAGTATACAGACATAAAAACATCAGTTTCTGGGGGGTGCCTGGGTGGCTCCGTTGGTTAAGCATCTGCCTTTGACTCAGGTCATGATCCCAGGATCCTGGGATCGAGCCCCACATTGGGCTCCCTACTCAACAGGGAGCCTGCTTTTCCCTCTCCCTCTGCTGCTCCCCCTGCTTGTGTTCTCTCTCTCTCACAAATAAATAAATAAAATCTTTTTTTTTTAATCAGTTTTTGTTTTAAAACAAAATAGAAAATAGATACAGTGTCAAAATATACGTATACACACATGTCCTCAATATAGATTTATTGAATTTAATACTTCTTTTTCTTTTTTTAGTAGGCTCCATGCTCAGGATGGAGCCCAATGTGGGGCTTAAAATGAAGACCCTGAGATCAAGACCTCAGATAAATCAAGAGTTGGATGCTCAACCGACTGAGCTAATCAGGCACCCCTGAATTTAATATACCTAATTTGAAACTTAAAAACACTAGTATCTAGGGAATAAAATATTCTGCTTTTTAAAATAAGTCAAAATAGGGCTGCCTCGGTGGCTCAGTCATTAAGCATCTGCCTTCAGCTCAGGTCATGATCCCAGGGTCCTGGGATCAAGCCCCGCATTGGGCTCCCTGCTCACTGGCAAGCCTGCTTCTCCCTCTCCCACTCACTCTGCTTATATTCCCTCTCTCACTGTCTCTCTCTCTCTCTCTGTCAAATAAATAAATAAAATAAAATAAAAAAGAAATAAAATTAAAAAATAAAAATAAAATAAGTCAAAATTAGCAGCAATTAAGTGGTAAAAAAAACTAAGGGATGAAATTAAAAACAGAGGAGAACTTTCTTTTGTGGCCACACTACTTTTAACATCTTGATAATCGTGCCTTTTATAAAAAGCAAGTTGTGGCGTGCCACCTAGTGGTTATGTGGGGATTTTGCCATAGTTGTACTAAACAGAATATTAAAAAATTTTAGACAAGAGAAACATGGGGGTGACGTGTTGGGTGAGAGGAGCAGGGAGTGGAACCTCCATTATTACTATCTCTCTTTATAAAAGTTCCTATTTGCTTAAAAAACTTCTCTAAACTATTATTTAATGACTTTAAAAAAATTTTTGTGCATTTTTTAAGTGAGTAAGGCATTTCCATAAATACATCATTTGGCTATTATCTTTCTAAGAAAGATATGTAAAAATATATAGCCAGTAAAGAGTAATATGAGATAATCTGGGTCTTACACACAAAGTGGCTTTTAAAAATCTGTGTATAGGGGCGCCTGGGTGGCTCAGTGGGTTAAAGCCTCTGCCTTCAGCTCAGGTCATGATCTCAGAGTCCTGGGATAGAGCCCCGCATCAGGCTCTCTGCTCAAGCAGGGAGCCTGCTTCCTCCTCTCTCTCTCTGCCTGCCTTTCTGCCTACTTGTGATCTCTGTCTGTCAAATAAATAAATAAAAATCTTAAAAAAAAATTAAAAATAAATAAATTAATTAATTAAAAATTAAAAATCTGTGTACAAAATAGCAAATACTTATAACCGTTCTCAGCAGGGTACCAGGAGTCCATTATCAAAAGGTGCTTATGGCAAGTTCTTAAATAGCAGGATAACCCTGGTATAGAGTATTATATACTCATCTGCTGAATTGTTAAAAACATTTTTCATATCCGGAGACCAAAGAGTCCATGTTATTACTCTTAATTAAAAACGCTAATATTTTAGAAAGTGGAATTTATCAATATTTGAAACAGGCATTACATTTGACCAAGAAATTCTACTTCTTGGGGTTTATCAAAAAAAAAACCTCACATTAGTACAAAGACACATGTGCACTACTGATGAGACTTCATATAAGAAAAGGCCATTTGGGGGCGCCTGGGTGGCTCAGTGGGTTAAGCCGCTGCCTTCGGCTCAGGTCATGATCTCAGGGTCCTGGGATCGAGTCCCGCATCGGCTCTCTGCTCAGCAAGGAGCCTGCTTCCCTCTCTCTCTGCCTGCCTCTCTGTCTACTTGTGATCTCTCTCTGTCAAATCAATAAATAAAATCTTTTAAAAAAAAAAAAAAAAAGAAAAGGCCATTTGGTAGAATCTACTAAAATAAGTATGTGCACACTCTTTCACGTGGAAATTTTACCATGAAGGATTCTTCTAGAAAAATACACAGGCATATAAAAGAATATCTGATGTAGCACTTTTGTGACAGTAAAAAATCAGAAACAACGGAAGTGCCTATGAATAATCCAAATAGGGAAATAAATGTTTCCATATTACGGAACAACATAGTCATTTGAAAAGGTTTCAACTACGGGTGCCTGGGTGGCTCAGTCAGTTAAGCAGCTGCCCTTAGCTCAGGTCATGATCCCAGGATCCTGGGATCGAGCCCCGTGTCCTGTCAGGCTCCCTGCTCAGTGGGGAGTCTGCTTATCCCTCTGCCTGACACTCCCCCTGCTTGTGCACTTGCACACTCTCTCTGTCAAATAAATAATCTTTAAAAAAAGAAAGAAAAGATTCAACTAGATGTGCACTGTGATGTACTGCAAAAGGAAGAAAGACATGGATACACTAAGTATCACATATTGTTCAGTGGGACCAGAGACAATAGAGGGAGTTAAAAATATATATAAGCTAAAGTGGTATCTGAGAGTTTGTTTTTTTTTTATAAAGACTTTTTTAATTTATTTGACAGACAGAGATCACAAGTAGGCAGAGAGAGAGAGAGAGAGAGAGAGGAGGAAGCAGGCTTCCTGCTGAGCAGAGAGCACGATGCAGGGCTTGATCTCAGGACCCTGGGATCACGACCTGAGCCGAAAGCAGAGATTTTAACCCACTGAGCCACCCAGGCTATTATGAGAGAAGATAGTACTCATGTACTATCTTCTTAATTTTAGAAAATTAAACATTCTTCCTTGACTTTAGAGCAGACCTTTAATGATTCCATAAAGACTCATTTATTAAGATTTGCTTCGCCAAGGGATGGAAAAGGGATTTTTTTTTTAATTTAAAGTAACCAATCACTAAAACAGAAAAGATGAGAAATCTATCCAGTTCTACCTGCTTCTAATGTGTCTGGTTCGTCTGGTCTTTGGGCGATCTGTAAGTAATACAACAGAGAGCCATAGAGGTGTGTCCTCACTCGCTGGAATCCGCCACCTAAGGAGATATATAGTAAAAACCTTTCTTCAGATTAAAGTTAAAACAAATATAAAAGATATAATTTATAAGAACTTTAGACAAAAAAAACCTGTCTTCAAAATGAAGTCCAAGAGCTTCTTCAATATGATGTGAAGTGAAGAATCTCCAATAGAAGCAAAACCCACCACTGGGTTCTCTGCTGGAGGAGGGGAGGCGAAAGAACTATCAAGCATAAAAGCACAATGGGTCTCTCCGGGTCCCAAGACTAATGGTTGCTTCTGTTCCGTGCGAACAGCTTGGCTTAGGTGAGCAGTCAGGGTGAACACAGCACCTGCCACCACCGGCATTAACTCCTGGGCTGCTTCGTCATCCAGTATCTTAAAGCAGAAAGACAAATCAGAGTGAGGACTCTGCTTTCAGCTACAGTCGTTAGCAGGCTTTACATGCATTTAGCTTTTCAACTACTGTAAGAATGTAAGAATAGAATGGCACTGTTCAAAGAAACAAAAACTAATATATAGAAAGAAATTTAAACACAATGCTGGTAAACACGTGTTCCTAACCAGAAGGGATTCCTATCAACATTCCTTAGGTTTTTTTAATGTACATTCACGTAAATGGCCTCACAACAAGTGACCCATCCAGTATGTTTGAGATGGGATCTATCCCTGTGCATCTTTAAAAAGCTCCCTAGATAATTCGGATACACACTTGGGTTGAGAGCCACTACTGTACAGAAGCCTTTTTCAGGGCAGTGTGCAACTCTATTTATTCCTAATAGAAAAGCGGGGAGAAAAGGATGGTGGCAAACTGTGTTTAGATGGTATACAAATATTTGTTCAGCAATATAGGAAGTAATTATGAAGAAAGTAAGTTTAGGAAGCAATTTAGGAAGTATGTCACCTTGTCATGCACGTCTTGTAAAATATCACGAATAATCAGTTGTCGATCCTCTGCCTGAATGAGGTCCTGGGGACAAGCTGTCAGTATAATTTCCACCAGCTGCCTCCATGACTCTAAAACATGTCGTTTTGCATGAAGACACTGCAGCAATTTGTTTCTTCCTACCACATACTGAAGTATAGTGCTGATTTCCTAAAGCCACAGAAATTGAATCACAAGGTTACCGCATGGGCAAATGATATCTTTTATCAACCAGAGTCCTTTTTTTTTTTTTTTTTTTTAATTTAAGGGGCACCTGGGTGGCTTAGTTGGTTAAATGTCTAATTTCAGCTCAGGTCATGATCTTGGGGTCCTGGGATCAGGCCCCACGTCAAAGTCCTCGCTCAGAGGGGAGTCTGCTTCTCCTTCCTCCTCTCCTTCTGCCTCACCCCCACTCATGCTTGAGGGTGTTTCTCAAATAAATAAAGTCTTTTAAAAAAATAAAATTTATTTATCTTTTTAAAATTATTTTATTTTAAATATTTTTAAAATTTAAATTCAATTAATTCACATACAGTGTATTACTGGTTTCATAGGTACTGTGATTCATCAGCCTTATGTAATACCCAGGGCTCATTACAACACATATCCTCCTTAATGTCCATCACGCAGTTACCCCCACCCTCCTCCCCTCTACCCTCCAGCAACCCTCAGTTCATTTATCTTTTTTAGTAATCTCTATATCCAACGTGGGCCTCAAACTTCATGACCCTGAGACCAAGTTGCACACTCCTCCAGATGAGCTAGGCTGAGTCCCAGTGGAGTCCTATTTTTAACTCTGTCCATTCCTCTGAATACACTTATAGTATACTTTGGAAACCTTCCATGTGCATGTCAATAAGCTGAGGCAGTGTGGGTAGAAATTAGCTTTTTAACCCCATCTTCTCTTTGTATTATCTACTTAGACTTACTGTGGAGCACCAGAATTGCCTATAACTCAAGGTCAAGGGCATGTTTCCCTGACACATCTTTTATTTCTTTGCCTCTTGCTTTGGCCTAGCCAGCTGTGTGTCCATATACATGATTCTTCCCACCTGACCTCTTACCCATTCCTCCCCACCTGTGATGACAAATGACTCTCTCTTCCCTAACTGACAGAGAGCAAGGGAAGTCTAGTACGCAATATGGACAGGCTGCAAATCCTTAACTAGTATAGCAGAAAAAGATGTTATTCACTCTGGCATCCAGATGTTAACTTTGGTTTAGAGTATCAAAGTTTTAAAATCAAAATGAAAGATTCCATTAATGTTTAATTTTAAATAGTTCACTTATTAATCAACTACAAGTCAATTTACTGTTTTGTTTTCAAACTGGCAGTTAAGTCGTTAAAAAAGGTTAAAACTAACATATACTCAACAGGGCTTACCTCCATTAGCAGAGGTCGCTGTCCTATGGCTGCCATACCCTGAAGGGCATTTACTTCAGCTACAAGAACCCTATGGAGAAGCTATATAAGTGAGAAAAGAGAAAAATCAGACCACTGCAGACACTGACAGAACAATACCTCTAGCAATTACTATAAACTGCCCTAGAGGGAAAAGTTTTGGATACCTTTACATACCATCCTCAAGGGGCACTGTCTAGTTTCTAGTTACAAACTTTAGATATCCCTCACATTACTAAGTGGTACCAAACAGCCTCTGTAGCAGATCAGTTTGTGCAAATGCCCTTGGATATCTTCTTCCTACTAGTGAGGCCATTACCATTCACCTGGTAGAGAATTAAATAGCTAAAACCATTCCACAGCTGGGCAGCGTGACTGCTCTCAGGAAGGTGATAGGAAACCTTTTAAAGAGGTAAAGTTAGGGGGCACCTGGGTGGCTCAGTGGGTTAAGCCTCTGCCTTCGGCTCAGGTCATGATCTCAGGGTCCTGGGATCGAGCCCCGCATTGGGATCTCTGCTCAGCAGGGAGGCTGCTTCCCCCCTCCCTCTCTCTCTGCCTGCCTCTCTACCTACTTGTGATCTCTCTCTGTCAAATAAATAAATAAAATCTTAAAAAAAAAAAAAAAAAGAGGTAAAGTTAGGGTGGCTTATTCAGTTTCATTTCCCAGCTATTTGAAAAATGAAAACCAGAGCCCAATAAACCAATATCCTTATCAGAAAACAACTGTAGAGCTCTACTTTTGTCCGATGACTCAAAGTCAGAAGCACTTGATACTGCACACACTTCAGACTAATCCTCACCTTGACATTGCAGACTGTCTGTCCCCGTAAATTCTTGTGTTCACAGTTAGCAATAACTTGTTCGATCTGGGCCCGATCAAAGAAATCTAACTGCAAAGGCTCAGGAATCTCCTGACTGAAGTCAATCGAGTCAAGAATACTTAAAATTTTTCGACGTACTAGAAAAAAAATAAAAAGTAGTTCAGTTTTACTTGGGACCATCAGGAGAAGAGCAAACCATTGTACTCAACTCACGCCCAAAGGCAGTGCTATGTCCAAGCAAGTCCAGCAACAGAAGACTGGGTTGAAATCTAAATTTGACTTTATTTCTAATATACCCATTTACAAAAACATTTTTTCCATTCATTCATCCTAGTTTTAAAAAAATTATTTCTGAATGGCAAATAATCCTTTCCAAAGCTTTTCTATACCAGCTCAGAATCTGCAGATACAGGAATAATAATTACCTCCTGAAATTTTAAGCAATTTAATATATACCTATAAAGTCGTTACAGATTCAAAGGGCTTTACCTTTTGTAGCAGTGTCAAAGTGAAGGAACCCAGAGACAGACCTATTTTCATCTTCTATTCCTCCTTCACCATCTGTGAGAGCGTCAATTAACAGCAGATTAGGAAAAGAACAACACACTTGTAACATTTATTTGGAAATAACAAACATAAAGTATTTCTTTTGTAGGTCACTGCTGCTAGGTCAAAGAGCCCTCTGCAAAAGGATAACTGAAATGCAGAGATGATGAGAACTTACCAACAACATTCATCTAATTCTTTCCGTCCCTAGGAGATCCACTTCACAATTGTAAAGAGGATAATCAGAACTCCCAAAGAGGCAGGACCCAATCATGCCAGTGAGAGGATTAGAAAAGCTTATGCTTAATTTGCATGCATAAGACACATTAAAATATCATGGGTCATGCTGGCTCAGTGTGACACACTCCACTGAATATTTGTGGATATGAATATAGCAGAAAGTGGATGCTTCAAACAATAAATGACAATTATGGGATGACTTAAAAATTCTGTGTTTTAAGGAAGAAAATTGTAAAGACAGAAGAACTTATTTGGCCTACAATTACATGCTAAGCACAAGACCTTTGTGCTCGCATTCACACAGACCAGTCAGCAGCACAATAAAACAAATGCCAACACATACATGCTGACCTGAGTACGGTTTCACGGGCATGTCATCCAGTAAGAGGTGCAGGAGCCTCTGGGTATGTGACCGTTGACGATTCAGAGAAGTTACCCTTAGTTCTATGGAGGCAGTTTTCATTAACCATGACATCTGGTTCAGCATAGACATTTCATACTCTGCAAGTTACACAGAGATTTGGTTTCACAGAGTAGTAACACAGGATCGTAACAGACCTAAATTCTGTAACTCATCAGGTATTTTTCGACGTAACACAGTCAATAACTTCTGAAACCTGCCATCATAATAATTTATCACTCTAAGGAAATTAAAAAAGCAAAAACAGATGCTAAGAGAGAAAAAATAAACAAGTATATGTCTATAAAAGATAAGCCAAAGCAAATGAAGAATACAAGATAATCAAGCTTCCATTACCAGAATTTTACAGAGATCTACAGAATTATAAGTCTGTCCTATTTGAACATTAATATGGAATTTCATACTTGAAAAAAATTAATTCTCAAATATATAACTTGTAAAAAAAAAAAAAGCCCTAACATACAGTTTGACTTTTATTTTCTAAAACAAATAGATAATGCATATTTTTACATCTCTTAAGATAATCAAGGCCACCTGATTTAACACAGAATTAGTGTTCGTCTTTACACCATAGCAGTGACTCAAGAGTTACAGCCATGACCCTGAGCCACCCTATGGCTGTGAGCCTCAATAGGGGCCACAAGGTGACCAAGAACATGAGAAAGCTGAGGCCCAGCCAGGACAGGCACCTCATCAAGAACACCAAGTTCATATAGACATGATCCAAGACATGCTGTGGAGCCACTCAAGGTCTCCAAGGGCAAGGGGCTCTCAAGTTCAGCAAGAAAAAGGGGGGGACCTTTTTCTTGACACCAACACCAAGAAGATGAGACGAATTTCGCAATGTCCTGGCAGCCACAAGGAAAGCTGCTATCAAGAAGGACCGAGCCCCTCCCTACTCTGGGATTACTAAAACCTTTCCAGAAACAAGAACAAAAATGAAACTATATAATTAGGATTGGGAATCACTTAAAGCTTTTGAATCCAATATTCTTAATATGCCTGATCTAAAGTCTTAATTTCTAAAAGTATAAATATAAAATACACCAGGGGCACCTGGGTGGCTCAGTGGGTTAAGCCTCTGCCTTCAGCTCAGGTCATGATCTAAGGTCCTGGGATCGAGCCTCGCATCGCGCTCTCTGCTTGGCAGGGAACCTGCTTCCCCCTCTCTCTGCCTGCCTCTCTACCTACTTGTGATCTCTCTCTCTCTCCCTCAAATAAATAAATAAAATCTTTAAAATACACCAAATACCACTACTGCCACCAGCTCTACTGCCAACAGGCAAAACTAGATTCACTTTTAAAAAGACAGATACAGTAATAGATAAGACATTAACTTTTCTTCCTAATTAGATAGAAAAGAGGGCTTCTTAAAAAGCTTGTTACATAAACAAAATCTTAGGACTAAAAATAAGACATGCTTAATAGGAAAATGAAGTGAAAAATATTTTGCTATTAGATAATTCCCCAGGGCCTCTCAAACCATCACTCTAAAAAGTAGATTAGTAGCTGATAATTCCTAGTAATAAGAAGTTATTATGCAATCTGTGAGCTTACATTTCCCAAAACATAAAGATGACACTAAATAATCTTTAAAAAACTCCACAGACTACAACTATCTAGATATAATATGAATTCAGAAAATTGTTACAAAATGATCAAAAAGAAAATTATATAAAGTAGAATCCTATAAAATACAGGTAGCCTGGGATTGTGTTGGCCCCATCAATAAACTCCCCTATGGTTTTCCACCGTACTGAGTTTTCCATTTCTCATGTCAAGACCTGAATTGGTTTCAATATATACACAAGAAACAAAAGTAAAACAATAGATTGTAATTAAACACCTTCACTCAGAAAAATCTGAATTTCCAGAATCATCTTATATAAACACTTTATCTCTTCAACAAAATTAAAAATTTTTATTTGGTAGTATAAGGATAAATTCTATCCCTGGCAAGCTATTTTTAAATAATTTTATGCCAGCAGCTAGAACATGAGGCTTCTCGAGAACAATTACAGAAGCAATCCAAAGTAACAAAGAAGCAAAGTAACAAAATGAAAGCAGAATTCCACAAATACTGTAACTGCTACCCCCACCACCAATACTGTACAAATAAAACCAGGCAACACAGACTTGACAAATTAGTTATTAATGGTATGGGAAAATAATGTCCTACCTTTGTTAGAGAAAGGTAAATGTTGCAACTGAGAAAATAAAAAGTCCTGGCTGGTTCTCAAGTACCTCATGGTGGGACCGGAAGTGTCCGAGCAGGCACACAACTGATAGATCACCTGAAGGGTTAGAGATGCGCAAAGCCCCAGGTCACTTTCTGTGCGTTCAAAATTTTAAGGTAAAGGTGAACCAGAAACTAACACCCATCAGTAACTCAAGCAAAATAGATAAATACACATAAAACACATGCTCAGGTACAACCAGTTGTAGGGAACCCAACGCAAGACAACGTACTGGAATATAACTGAGATGCTGATGACATCACTACAGAGCTAATCTTGGAGACCGCCTAAGTATGTTTGTTAATACACACAGTTAAGTTTAGTATTTTAACTATTATTTTTAAAAGATTTCTTTTTATTTATTTGACAGAGAGAGAGAGAGATCACAAGTAGGCAGAGCAGCAGGCAGAGAGGGGGGGGGGAAGCAGGCTCCCCGCCGAGCAGAGGACCCGATGTGGGGCTCGATCCCAGGACCCTGAGACCCCGACCTGAGCCAAAGGCAGAGGCTTAAACCACTGAGCCACCCAGGCGCCCCTTCAATTATTATTAATAGCAAAATACTCGAAGTAACTTCTAAAAACTGTACTTAATTTATCTGACTCTCAGGAAGATAAAAAATTTACCAGAATTGAAGCAATTAAAAAAAAAAATAGAAAGAAGATGCAGATTAAATTAAATAACACCTTGCACCGTCTCAGCTGAGGCTGAAGAAGGCAATGCTCTGTCCTGATTTCAGCTTTAATGTTGTAACAGCTGTCCTTTCTATATATTGTATGTGATCTGTTTTTCCTATTTTGTGCCTTTTGTTTTTCATATTTTGTGATTTCGCTATTTAAAATAGCCCCCAAGCACAGGGCTGAAGTAAGTGTTCCTAAGTACAAGAAGGCTAGGACGTGCCTTACAGAGAAAATACAGGTGTTAGGTAAGCTTCATTCAGGCATGAGCTGTAGTGCTACTAGCCTTGAGTTCAATGCTAACGAATCAACGATATGTATTAAGTAAAGTGTCTTTTAAAGTGTCTTTAAACACATATAACCAGGTTATTGAATTATTGGTTGAGGAAAATGCCAGGATCCGAGGTATACAGGGTTCTAACACTATGTTTTCCCTAGAAGCAATGACTCAATATTCGCCAATTCGGTGTTCATTGTGAATTTATAAAACCAGTAATGACGATCAACTATAAATCCATGTCTGACCTTATATTCTTAAGAAAAATACAGAACAACAGGGACACCTGCATAGCTCAGTCAAGCATCTACCTTCAGCTCAGGTCCTGATCCCAGGGTCCTAGGATCGAGCCCCACATTGGGCTCCCTGGACAGCAGGATGCCTGCATCTTCCTCTCCCACTCCCCCTGCTTGTGTTCTCTCTCTCACTCTCTCTCTCTGTCAAATACTAAATAAAATCTTAAAAAAAAAAAAAAAGAAAAAGAAATACAGAACAAAAAAAGTACTGAAGGTGTTGGCTAGAGCAGAGTAAAGAACTTGGCAACAATCTACAGGTCATTTACACTGCAGCAGCACAGGAAGCCGTCAGCAGAAAGAACTACACAAACCATGTCTACACAAGGAAAAAAACTAAAAAGAACACAAGGTAAAACTTGAATTGTGAGGTTGCAGATGTACGCTGGTCTTTCAAATAGCTGTGATGTTATTTTTGGTACTCTATAAACAAATAAGCATTTGAGAAGCTAATACTGAACTTCTCCAAACAAAACAAAATCAGTTATCCATATTACGTGGCCACTTGAGAAGATGATCTCAGGGTTCTGGGATTGAGCCCCTGCATCAGGCTCTCTGCTCAGCAGGGAAGATACAAGATCTTCTCTATTGAGAAGATACAAGAACAGATGCTCAAAGATGTGGGAGAGGTCACACTGTCGGAGGAAGGACACGGCAAGTGAGTTCCCAAAACACTACAAGCCATTCTACAAGTGTGTGCCCAATAACCTCCCCAGTTCCCAAGACGAGGCAGGAAAAATCTCCATCCTCAGAGGGAGAGCAAAGGTACAGACTCAGTCTCAACTTCTTCATCCAGAAGGCCTAGTACTGCTAGATGACGAAGATATCAGGAAGGTCCAAATTCTGCCCTTTGCTACAAGGGAAGCAGGATAAAGTATAAACCTATGGGGGAAGGAAGCATCTTCCATTAAAAATGGAGCAGTGCTCCTTGGTTCAATGCAGATTCTGACTCAGCAGTCTGGAGCGGGGCCTGAGCTTCGGCGCTAACAAGCTCCTGAGGGGGGCCGGCTGATGAGGCCGGACCCCAGTTTGAGTAGTGAAGTCACAGAGCAGCTGTAAGAAGCTGGCAGACCACTGGGATAGACACGTTTTCATTGGTCAGTACGGTGGATACAAACCAGAGCATCTGGGTGAACCAGGGCCCGTACTCTGATGTGAAAATCAGCGGAGCTGAGTAGCAGCGCATCTGCTTTCCAGTCTGTCAGACTTTCCCCCACTGCCCTCTCCCCACTTCTGTCTTAAATCTGGCTCTGTTCACTTACTTCACCTGCCTAACTCCTCTAGCCTCCTTTAGTCTTTAGCCTAACTCCTTTAGATTAAGCTTATCAACTACTTCTACCTAAATATGTCGAATTCTAGAGCACTGCTAAAATGTACATCAAGTTTGTTCCCCCATTTTGATCCTGAGGGAGACCTAGCTTACAGGTCTTCCTCATAGGACTCACAGTGAAGGACTGTTTGGACAGCCAGAGGACAAAAGAAAATTGTAAAGAACTACAAAAAGAAAAATGGGAGCATAATGAAGAAAAATCTCCAGGTCACTAGAAGCCGACAATGCCTTTCTTACTCTGAAAACGTGAATCAAGGGTGCTACTGAAATTAAGAAATGAGTCGCACTATAAAGAGCCTAGTTTTTCAAACACAAAATGAGTAAGATGAGAAATAATCGTATGTGAACACAGGCAAAACAGGAGCTCTCAGGACAGTTTCAACTTGGCACTAATTTGACTTTCTACCACCTTACATTTGGCTCCAGTGCTGGAGTCACGTGGTTCTTAAACCCAGCGCTTTCACCTACAGTTCTACACTCTCAGCTAAGTCTCACAACAGCCCACCGCACACACTAGACACAGACAAGTTCCATGCCACCCCCAAGCTGATGTAGCTCGTTAAGGGACAGAGATGAGAATCAGAGGTCTTCTGACCCAAATCCACTACTGTCTTCACCAAAAAGAAACAACTTGAAACAGCTGGACACTGGACACTTTCTACACTACCGGGTCAAAATCCATCTCGAAAATCTAATTTCCCTCATTTTTCAAGGGAGCAACACGTAAGATCTATACATCTATAGGTTCTTGGGGTTTGTGCTCCATGGACTTTATCTATAAATGAAAGACAAGCCAAACTCACTTCAACTCAAGTCTTACTGTTATACTTCCAGATCTGTGATATATTCAAGCATTTCTTAAATCTCTCCTACTAAGTGCTATTAAATACAGCCTTCTGTATACCTGGTAACACAGTTCGGCGAGTTGAGGAGATTCTCTCACTGCCACTGGGCCTGTTCTCCCTTCAGTTCCCTTCTCCAAGATGTTTAAAATGGCGTGAAGGCACGTCCGAGGGCAACCCAACACTCCTACGAGAAACCAAAAAGAAATTCAGCTTTTCAAATTTCTGCATTAAAAACCTAAAAATCCTTTTATAAATATTAAACTCCATAAATATATGCTCCACTGTAAACACACTTTCAAATACTGACATAGAAAATTAATAAATTCTCCAAGGCTTAATTTGTTGACTTAGATCTAAGTTCTAAAGACTTATCTACCATATGACCTCTCACTGCCAGAGAATTATCCCACAGGCCCAGAATTCAACGAATGACCACTTAGCTACATAAAGATGAAAAGAAATCAATGTCTACTTGTCCTCTGGCTATACCTGGATCCTGCAGGTTTGTAGTACTGACAGGTTTCTTCAGTTCAAAGCCCAGGAGGTAGAGAGCAAGGTTGGGGGGGTTGCGTTCCAGAGAGGTGATGAGAAGATTCAAGATGTGGATTCTTGTTTCAAGACGGATTCCAGCTAATTTCTTTTCAAGTTCTGATCCTTAATGTGGAAATTCATGACACAAAATTACAAAACAATAAAAAGGCCAAGATAAGTTTAAATACATAAAGCTTGTATTCCAAACCTGCATATTCTCTTTAAGTTCACTTCATCAGCCATTAGAATGCAGATTTGTTTAAAGCCTTACATGTTTGTGCTAGCAAATTCTCAAACTTCTCTTTTATCACCAACAGACAGTTAACAGTTTTCTTTATATTACTTATACAGAGTAAAAAAATAATACATGTTAGTAGAAGACATACCCTCTTCTAGACGTACAAATTCTTCTGTGTCTTCACTATCCAAACACTCCACAAATCCAGCCATCAGCTTCTGACTTACACTCTGGGGTCATATAAAGATTTTTTAAAAGACAAATTATAAACTTCTTAAATATCAGAGAAACTATGATACACATTCTATGTATTATAAACATTTGTCTATAAAGAAAAAAGGCAAATCTCTAAAGTATTTAGGTTTCAATTTCACTTTTAATAGGAAACGCAGTTCCTTAAATTGCCATAAGTTAGCTCTCTATAGAAACAAAGAAACAAATATTTTTTATTGGTTTCAAAACTCGCTTCCCTAATTTTCTTCCCCAAAATAGCAAACCAGTTTAAAAAAATAACATTAAATAGCCATCTGATGACCACCTCATTGTATACCCAATGCTATGCAATCTTAACTAAAATATAAAATAAAATTCTCAACTTCTCTCTTTAGAATTTGTTTCTGGGCTGGGCTGAGAGATTAGACATTACCCAATCTCCTCGAGGACTCTAGCAGGATATTAAAATTGGTAATAATAATTCATACTCAAATGTATATGACTGAGATAAGAACACTCACTTTCCACATCTCCTCTCATATAGTTTTTGTGGGGTTTGTTACAATTGATTAATGGAACTTTACTTCAGTATGTGGGTGATACACTGATTATTAGCCCAACAAAGGAGGACTCTGATGACAATACAATCCTCCCTATCATACAGTTTTCAAGAACCTTATCCAAAAGCTAGATCAGACAGTGGTTCTCAACCTGGGTGGCACTGCCACTCCAGACAGCACTTTGAAATATGTGGGTGCATTCTGAGTTGTCACAACTAGAGTTTATTACTGACAGACAGTGACAGGGGACCAGGGATGCTAAAAGTCTTGCAATATGAGGAAGAGTGATACAAAATGAATATCTGTCCCATCCAAAATGCCAGAAGAGTCTCTGTTTTGTTTTTTAACAATTTTATTTATTTGAGAGAAAAATAGAGAGTGCATGAGCAGGGGAGGGACAGAGGGAGGAGAAAGAGAATCTCCCCACTGAGCACAGCCTGACATGGGGCTTGATCTCAGGACTGTGAAATCATGACCTGAGCCAAAACGAACACTCAGACACCCAACCAACTGAGCCACTCTGTCACCCCAAGAGTCCCTCTTTTAAAACACTGTACATAACAAAATTCGGCTACCAAGGAGTACACAACAAAATTCAATTAGCTAAAGTAGTGCTTTCTAACGTGAAGATACAAGGGGACAAATGCTTATAAGGAGGAGAAAAAAGCAGCAAATTCCCCAAAAGTAGCTATTCAGCATAGAAATGAGTTATCCAGAACAGAAAGAGATTATAAATCAGATTAACCAAATAGCATCTGAAAACTGTCTAAAGTGCAATATCAAATAAAGTGACACAAATGGAAGTCACCAGAAAGCCACAACAGTAGACAACTCAATAGTGAGACACATTCACAACTGCACAGGCTCAGACTACAGTCAGCGTGACCGACAGAGTGAAACAAAGGATGCAAACACAAGCAGAAGCTACACTTAGAAACCTTATCGCCTTAATGTACTCAGAGGAGCAAGAGTTTCACTCTGCCTGCCAGGCACACACCACAGTGTCTGCAGCATCACTGTGGGTGGTACACTCTTAAAACACGAATCACAGCCCAGGTCATGGATAGGTTTTCACCATCATATACACATACACTTACTCTCACAGAATTTTTTCATAAACACGAGTAAGAGTCCTCCACAGACACTGTGACTTCCATATGCACTCAGAATGTACCCAAAGAAATAACAACAACAAAATCAGTTACCTGGTCATGTGTGAAATCTCCAACCAATTTTATCTGAATATTGGAGTTGCAAGAGATACAGCAGAGGATCTTGGCACTTTCAAAAGCCAATTCCGGATTAGTATTGCCATGATACAGGTATCTTTAAAGCAAAAAAACATTTGAGGAACAACGTGACGAAACTTGGCTTTTCACACCTCTCAACAAGGAACATTTAGAACCAGGGCATACAGCACTCCTGGGTAAATGAGACAAAGGTTTCCGTTCTAACTAGATGCAGTCTGTTGTGGGTTGAACTGCATTCCTCCAAAATTCAATCACTGATATCCAAACCCACAGTGACCTTATTTGGAAACAGTGTCTTTACAGACATAGTCAATCAAATTAAGGTGAAGTCATTGCAGACTACAGGCACAGCCCTAGTCCAATGACTACTCATTAAAATTAGGGGAGATTCAAAACAGACGCACACACAGGGAGAACACCAGGTGAAGCTGAAGACAGCAATCAGGGCGATGCGTCTACAAGTCACAGAACAGCAAACACTGCCAAGCAAACCACTGGAAGCTAGGATATATATAGTGAGAAGTTTTCTTCCTAGCTCCTAACCGCCAAACTTCCAGCTTCCCTAAAGGAAACAAACTATATATATATATATATATATATATATATATATATATACACACATATAGATATAGATATAGATATAGATATACAGTATATATAATATTATATTGTTTCCTGGAGTTGAGCATCTCTCGTGGTTTGCCTCCCTCTTAATTTTCATCTTATTTTATTTTTCTTTCCCTTCCCCTACACTTACCTGTTTTGTTTCAGCCCTTCTACTGTTCGGCTATTGTGGACACTGCTATTATAAAGATTGGGGTGCATGTGCCCCTTCTGAGTCACTGTATTTGTATCCTTTGGATAAATACCTACTAGTTCAATTGCTGGGTCATAGGGTAGCTCTATTTTTTAACTTTTTGAGGAACCTCCATACTGTTTTCCAGAGTGGCTGCAACAGTTTGTATTCCCACCAACAGTGTAAGAGGGTTCCCCTCAAGGAGACAAACAATATTAAGATAATGTCATTTGATACTCAGAAATGTTTAGGATGTGGAACCCACTAGAAAGAAAAAAAAGAAACTATAAAGGTCAGAATAATTAAAATAAGAAGGACTAAAGAAAGCAAGAACAAAATGAGCCCCCACCCACCAAGTAATGGATGAGGGAGCTTACCAGATTTGGAAATCAAAGATAGAATGCCCACGTGATTTATTTCATCATTTTTCTACCTACAATTGTAACTTACCTGGCAATATTCACCACATTATCGGCCTTCTTAGTTCTGGGATTGATTCCCTGTAACAGTTGTTCTAAAGGAGAGACGATTAGAGCCAGCTGACTCTCTCTTAGAAGATCCATGAAGAGATTTTCCTTTTGCAGAGTCAGATTGAGAAGTGCAAGGCAATGCTGTACTGCCTTCTCCAAGTGTTTCTTCCCTACAAAAAAACACAAACTTAAGTTAGAAAGTTCTACATGAACCTTAGAAATGCACAGTTCTTAGGAAAACAAGCTAAGGGACAAGTTCTGGACTTAAAAAGCCCTCAAATGTTCACTTGCAGCAGCAACTTCATAAAACTACTCACCCATGCCAATTCACGGTAATTACAGTTAAGAATCCCCGTATGCAGTGGCTTCTTAGTCACTTTCCCTTAGCTCTTCCTTAATTATTTGGAGAAATGGTTCGCAGAATGGGGGGTGATTTAGGCCCAGGGGCACACTTGGCAAGATCGAGAGATACTTTTCGTTGTCACAACTGGTAAAGCACTACAGGCATCTAGTGGTTAGAGGCCTACAGTGCACAGGACAGTCCCCACAACAAAGAATTACATGGTCCAAGATGTCAATGGCACCAAGACTGAGAAACTGATTTAGAGTAATACATACTCACTGCAGAAAATTTGCAAATAAAGAAACTGAGAATTTGAACAGGATCATCTGCAATCCCACCATTCAAATTTAAAATACATGGACTCTGGAGCCAAACTGCCTAGGTTCAAATCAGAGCCACAACTTACTGTGGAAAGATAAGAAACCACTTTGTTGCATCAATTTCCTTATTTGCAAACTGGAAATAACAGTATCTAATAATAATAGGGCTTTTGTACAGATTAAATGTGTTAAATGTGCTTTTAAAAGCACCAAATGAATATTAAGCACTCAATAAATCATGATAATTAGCAGCAGTAATGATATTGAATAAAACTTACTGAACACTATGAACCACCAATTAAGTACCTTTAGAAAAACTATATGGACAAGAAAACAAAAAGTACATTAGATTTATATTTAGGCATGTTACAGATATTAAAGTGAAAGAAACATGATTATAACTACTGATTAAAAAAACCATGCAATGAGACACAGGGATAGTGAGAGTCTCTGTACTGTACTTTCACTTTTAATATGCTTTCATTGCATGACTCACTGGAAACACCTATGGAGAATTCACAGTGAAAAAGAACTTCAGAAATCATCTCTTTCAAACCCTCCACTTACAAAAAAAATGAAAATATGAGAACTGTTTTCATCACATTAAGACATTCAGGCACATACCAGGGAAAGGGGCGTAGGTATCCAGCTGCTTAACACCTTCTTCCAGTAAACTAAGGGCAAGCTCCAACATTGGTGACTCATTCAGAAGATGATACATGAGACTAAATCCTGGTGGCTTGTAGGCTATGATTTCTTCTCCTAAATAGAACACAACACAATCCAAAAGACGAACAG
The DNA here is from genome assembly GCF_010015895.1 of Lontra canadensis. Classification (NCBI taxonomy): domain Eukaryota; kingdom Metazoa; phylum Chordata; class Mammalia; order Carnivora; family Mustelidae; genus Lontra; species Lontra canadensis. The sequence goes on from NW_022630996.1 coordinate 10,516,639, forward strand.
TTAGTATTTTTGTCAGACCTTGATTTATATGAAATGTATGAAACTTATAAATTAAATGGCATCTAAACGGGCAAGGTTCAATTTAGAGACAAGGACACAAACTGTATACAGCTATAATTCCCAAAAGGGCTGTTCTGCTCAGAACAGTTAGTTACCTATAACATGTTAACTGTCCAAGAACCTGTAAGGCAGTGTTGTCTTCCATTGCAAAATTTTACTTTATATTCTCTTGCTCAGAACAATGAAAATAACTAAAATAATGTAACAAAAAAGATTACATTCTAACTTAATTCACAAACTTAGAAATAATTTGTATCTTATAATTTATAAATTACAAATAGCTTTACAAATAGCTGACAGCTTATTTGAAAGTGACAGAATTAAATTACCTTGTAATTCCACAAACTGGTCTACAAAATCTTCCAGTTGAGGCTCATAATCTCTGAGCAATTTATAAAACACCTCCAAAACAACCTCAGCAACTTCCCACTACAGAAAGAAATAAATGTGACAGTAACAATAAAACAGTCCAAGGTGATAACCTTGCTAGGCTTTCCATTCCTCCCACTTTTCTCCAGAACATGAAGAAGCCCCTTCTCTGAAGTGTCAAATACTTCCTATTTTCTCTAAAAATCCCAGCTGTAAAGGTTCTGAGACATCATCTAATCCCCCTTATCTAACAGAGGAAACAAATGAACCTCAGAGCATAAGTAACTTCCCCAAAACCATAAAACTTGGTAGCAAAGGTACTGGAAATCAAGGCCTGGACTTCTATTCCCAGACCAGTATTCTACCTTATGGCCCTAGCCAAAAAAATGAAGAGGACTCAGTCACTGCAGGGCTTGTCCCCTAATGACCCCATTAACATCTTTCTGTTAAAAAATGTTTTTCAAAGCTGTGTAACAAGGAAAAATATTTATGCCAAAGGAAAAATATACACAACAGTATAGACAGTAAAATTAAAACTTTATTTTAAAAAAATCCATTATATAGAATTTATGAAGGCTGAGTTTGCTAAATATAGACAGGGTGTTTTTTTTTTTAATTATTATTTTAAAACCATTTCCACTGCACATAATTTTATCAAGACGGAGTTTGGGATTGGGACTATACAGTGATTTTTTAATTATTATTTTAAAGTTATCCATTTAGCTGTATTTTCCAAAAATTTCAAGATCATTTATTTAAATAAAAAAGGCTTATCACCACATAATAATGGATTTTAGGATTGATAAATACACAAACACTGTCTCTAATAATCTATGTTATTTAGATTGAGATCTAAAGCTATTTTTGTGAGAAGCTAGTGTTCTAAAACGTAGTAACAAAAGTTCAACCTGAAGAAGACTTTCAAGGGCAAAAAATTCATGAAGTTGAGGAACAAAAGTCTGAGGGTTAAGTATGCTGGGCTGGAAACACAATCAATGGTAGCTAGGGAAAGTGGCAGCACTGGAAATGTGCATACGTGTGAATGAAAAACAATAACCTGGAAAGAATGTGGATGACTGAAGCTTTAAACACTTAGGGTCATAATGACCTTTTTAAGAAAAGGCAAATAAGCTACCTAAGACAAGTGCAAAAATGTATCAGAACATCTTGTCGAAGAGATAGCCATTCTTAGCATCCATTATTTGGTCGCCAAGGTAATTTGAGGACTTAAATGTACACCCCTCTCAGTGTTTATTTTTACTATGTGAGAAGGAAAAATTATAAAGCAACTGACAAAAAATGAATTTCAGTTACTTGAGACTAAATATTAGAAACAAACTGTCCAATGAAAGGGGAAAGAATACATGAACCATGCTAAAAACAAGTAAGGCTCATGCAGTCACTAGACTATTTTCAAAGAATCTCTGACAGCATGAAGAAGTGCTCATGATACCATATTTAGTGGCCAAAAAGAGATGCAAACTAAACCAATTATTTCAATTAAAATATATATGTATAGGAACAAGATTAAGTTATCTTCCTTTGGCAACAGGATTATGGATAATATCATTACTTCTTATATTATTCTCTATTTTCCTAATTTTCCCAAATTAGCATAAAAATTTTTATAATCCTAATACAATAACAAATAAACCCAACAGGTTAAAAAACAGAAAATTATACAAATAAAGCAGAAATGTCCCTACAAGATATATCCAAGTGTATTCTGTGAGGCAATAAACAGTATTATAGACTAAGTGAATTACATAAGAACCTGGAAGGGTCTCTTACATAGCTTAGAGGTTATAAGCTTGAATCTGGAATCAGAGTCCTAGGTTCAAATCCTGGTCCTGGACCTTACGCAAGTTCCTTAACCTTGCTAAGACTCCATCTGTAAAATGGGAATATTAATAGTACCTGCCTCAGGGTAATATTGGAATTACATAAGATGATATATATGATAAGTTCAGTTCTGAGTGTGTTGCAACCAGAGCAAATATGTATGTAAACGTCAATGCTCCCTGAGCCTCCATCCAACACAAACATACCTGACAGATCATAATACACCTTCCCACTAAGCCAAGACTTCACAACCCAAAAGCACTACTAAATCTATAGAAATTGGTGTGCAAGTTAGGGTTAACTTATTTTAATTCCTAAACAAAATCATCCCCAAAAAGGACAATGTGTTTCCAACTGACAACAGTATGACATTTTTGGTTCAATTTTGGTCCAGATTTGTTCAGTGAAGGATCTGAATGACTACGAATTCGTATCAACTAAACTACTGATCACTAAAAAGTCAGTGCTTTGGTTTTAATGCAAAGATTTGTTTTTTTTTTTTTAATGCATATAAACTAATCAGATCACGGACGACACAGTATTAAGACTATGAATTTGGGGCCCCTGGGTGGCTCAGTGGGTTAAAGCCTCTGCTTTCGGCTCAGGTCATGATCCCAGGGTCCTGGGATCGAGCCCCGCATCGGGCTCTCTGTTCAGCAAGGAGCCTGCTTTCCTTCCTCTCTCTCTCTGCCTGCCTCTCTGCCTACCTGTGATCTCTGTCAAATAAATTAAAAAAAAAAATTTTTTTTTAAAAAAAGACTATGAATTTTACTGACTGGCAAAAGCTAATATGAATTTATAGCACCTTATACCTTTCATAAAAGAAAAAGGAGCAATAAATGAGTAAGGACAAAAAACATTTTCTCTGAACATTACCTTTTCCGCTGCTCTCCGGTAAGCTCTTGTGCGGAATCGGAGAAACACAGAATCTCTAAGAAACTGCAAATAAGGGTCAAAACCAGGGGGCCGCAGGCCAGCACCCAAATTAGAAGGAAATGAGCTCTCCACCAGGGTACTAATAAGCTGGCAAAAAGCCCGAGTCAACGGGTATTCTTCACATCGGGATTCTATTTCATTTAGTTCAACCTACCAATGAAAAATAAAGACATTTAGTAATATAAAACAATCAGCTATAAAGTACAAGACATTTGCAGACAGTGATTCATTAATATTGAGCTTATCATCATCACAGCAAAAGAAACCTAATGTATATCACCGTTTTTCACTTAGAGGAAAAGACACAAAAGTAGTATATAAATCTAGATCAATCAGATGGAAGAATTTTAAATTCCCACATACTGTTCCCAACTGCAAATTAAAAATAGAAATCTTACATGTTTCTTTATGAGAAAGAGAGGGCAAGTGTAGACAGAGAGAAGACAAAAAACTAAAACAAGTAAATTCTCACTTCAGGTTGACTCAAGTAACCTAATTAAACTGAATTTAAAGCAAACTTTCAGCTTGGATGGCTGCCATGTAACATCCTTCCCCAACTCTGAAATCTGAAGTATTTTGGTTCCTCTCACGAAAAATTTCATCTCCATTTCAACATGGACCAGACAACATTTCAAATGAAAATATATTAAATTTGAAAATGATAGGAACCTAACAGGGTAGGAATAATTTTGTTAATTTTCATCATGTGACTGTATGAATAGAGAACATTTAAACAAAAAGGAAAACTTTACCTCAATACCAATAGCTTGCCTCTGGCTTGGAACCCTCACGGTCTGCAGAATCTTAAAATAGTAAGAAATAGATGTTAGGAACATTCCCCCCACTCCTCAATGAAAAGTAGTGGCTCTGCAAAATAATAGTCCTATTCCTCCCACACCACATGCGTATATATTATGCTGATCAGAAAGCACAATTGAAAAATCTCTGATGGCACTTTCATTAGCAATCGTGTGGGATTCAAGTAGAACCTCTGATTATCTGGGCTTCAGAAAACTGGTAGTTGCTAAGAGCACACAAGAAGTATGACAGAAAATTTCCTCTGAGATATTCTAGGAATCATCTTAAGAGGATTTATGGGACAAAATCTCACCAATGCTCAATACCAGCCCTACAATTAGAACCAGAAAACTAACAATTAAATTTGTTAAGAACAGGTTTGAAAAGGTTTCTTGTGTGGGCAAAAGTTCTGAGTTAAGATGTTCTGACCTGACCTTGCTAGGGACCTAAGCAATAAATGGTATAATTAATTTCACTTAATGTTATGTTACTCACCGCTCTTACAAGCTGAAAATATACTATCAGGTAGGATCCTTTAAAAACAAGTCTTGCTCTAAGGGTATCCAAACTGCCTAAACCTAATCATATTTAATTTTCGGTATAAAGCAGCACCAAGCACTTAGAACACTAACTATGATATATTCACAAATGAAAAAAAATGAAGTATTAATACTAAATCCAAAGTGATTCAGCCTCTCAGCACACACCAGCTCCCTTCATTTTGCTCTTATAAAGTAACATTACATCTTCAGGACACACGTTAGAAAATAACTAGAATATTTTAATCCTTCAAAATGGTGTTAGAATCACAGACTCCTATATGTTTTGTTTTTTAGACAAACACATATTCCACCTAGCTATTTTCACAGAGGTATTTCTGTAAAGCACATCCTTATTCTCCTTTTTAATCTTAGTGTGTGTGTGTGTATGTGTGTGTGTGTGTGTGTGTGTGTATATATATATATATATACATATATATATATAGAATAACTATACCTTCGCAAAACAATTCCAATAGGCCTTATATCTAAAGAAATAAGTGTTAACAGAGATACTTCGTTCTTCTGGTATGGGACAGGAGGACAGGGAAGGAAGCAACAGAAAAGAAAAACATTCCCCACATTTAATGAGTACAAATAATATCTGAAGGCTTTTATCAGCCTGGTCTTAAAGACAGAGTTGAAGAATTCTGTCCATTTATTAATATCTCACAGACTGAAAAACAAAGTCTTAAGAGAAGAACCCATCTCCAGTAACCTGGTGAAGCTGTCAGCTGATCTAAGAGAAAAACCTAAGCCTGTTAATTTCTGATGCTATGCTTGGTACTCAAACCATAACTGTCTAACTGGGAAGCTGCAAATTGGATGTCCCTGCTTCTACCACATTATCAAGCCTCACTTTCCAAACTATCAAATCAGAGAGCTGGTAATACTACCTGAGTGTATTCCAACGACTGCCAGAGGGAAGCAGCAATTTCAGGGGATTTTCCAAAAGCTGCAAGGGTCTTTAGCAGCTCTGCTTTGAGAACAGGGGGAATACTGCATTGCAGGAGCCCCAGAATCACCACAACCGGGGTCCACTGAGGATGTTCACAGAGTGCCAGACGAGCATTTTCACTCTGGGGATCAAACACAAAAGATAAGAGAGACTATCCCATCTTCAAAACCTAAGAAAAATGACCAGGAATCATCTAAATTGCTAGCACTTAGTATGCTGAGTATTCACAGGCTTAATACATACTAAAACAAAGATAAGCCTATGGCTGATGCTTGAGGGATCAAATCAGATTACAGCTCAGTCAGTGTAAAGAAGGGAGGAGAAACAACCTTTTAGAATTACTTTCAGAGCTCTAAGTATGGAAAATAATCCATATGAGGGTCACATAAATCTTACCTAAGCACTTTCAATCTTTTCTTAAACAATGTAGACTGTTTTTTACTATAATATATGAATGAATAACTTTTAGTTTTTTGAGGAAAAAAAATGAAGATATATATGGTAAAATATATCACTTTCCTTTTTGAGTAGGCTCTACACACAGCATAGAGCCCAGTGCAGGGTCTGAACTTACAACCCTGAGATAAAAGTTGGATGCTTAGCTGACTAAGCCACCCAGGCATGCCAATACCATTCCATTTTAATTCAACAAGTAATAACTACTAACTTCATGGGGTTTTTTTGTTTTGTTTTAATATTTTATTTATCTGACAGAGAGAGATGGACCGTGCATAAGTAGAGGGAGCAGCAAAGGGAGAAACAGGCTCCCTGCTGACCAGGAACCCCTATGTGGGGCTCAATCCCAAGACCACGGGATCATGACCTGTGCAGAAGGCAGACGTTTAACCGACTAAGTCACCTAAGCACCCCCTAACTTTATGTTTTAATGTTTAATAACAAGCATTACTAGAAAAGCCAAAAAGTTAGAAGACACTATTCCTGTCCTCAAGACAGAATGTCTCACTAAGCAATTTTGTTCTAGGAAATAACAGAACAAGTAGAAGAGGTTTCTGAGTAGAAAGATTATGTAATGAAGCTTGTGTTTTCTTATAAAGACGAATTTGATAGTGGTGGGTAAGATGGTTTGGTGTAAGGAGAGACTAAAAGAGTAATTCAGTAAATAACTTCTCAGGTTTCTTTCTTTCTTCCTTTCTTTCTTTCTTTCTTTCTTTCTTTCTTTCTTTCTCTTTCTTCCTTAGTAAAAAATGTTTCTTTTTAGCTAAAAATATTCTTGGGGTTCCTGGATGTCTCAGTCGGTTAAGAATCCAATTCTTGATTTCGGCTCAGTTCATGATCTGAGTCAAGAGACTGAGCCCCGCTTTGGGCTCCGCACTTGGCGTGGAGCCTGCTTGAGTCTCTCCCTTTGTCCCTCTCACGTCCCCTGCACATGCTCTATAATAAAAAAATAAATTTTAAAATAAATTTAAAAAATAACAAATAAAAAATATATTCTTTATGTATATATAACACCAACATACACACATCCAAACCTATGCTAGGAACTTTCTAAAAGGATGTGCATCTACAACTGATTCTTATTTGCCCTTCTATTTTCTTCTAGGCATATACTATTATTCCCCCACTAGCTGACAGCAATAAGCTGGGCTACCATTACTATACCCTCTGAAGGTAAAGAAACAGAGCTTAAAAACAGAATTCCATATATGCAGAATTCTATATATGCAAAATTTATCACTCATAAACTTCAAGAATTTCATGAAAATTTGGAAGTTCCTTAAAATGCCCCGTGCTAGAAAAAAATAAAATTACACCCTCACATGCCGTGGATAATAATTACCCAAGTAATGATGGTGGAGGTGAGCTGTAAAAAAGCAATCAATCCATCCTGCTCCTTCTGGGTGATGCCGCGTGACGGGAGGTGACGGTACTGGACACTATCTGCGCTCGGAAGATCCTTCCGGAGGTGCTCATGGTAAAGCATTAAGGAGTGAAAGAAATGTTCCCAGGAAACAGGACTGCCACCTGTTCCCTGAATATTTTCAACTGTAAAGAAAGACAGCACAGAATTTCGTTTCAAAAATGTCTAAGCATCTGCTTGGAAATGGAGGGAGAAAATAAATTTAAAGCAATAAACTTTGTCTTTGTCCTAGTTAAGTAGAGTGTGTTGTCTTGTCCAGATTAAGCAGTGTGTTGAAAAAGGGTTAGAATTCCTCTATAAACTAAAACTCTGGATTAATTTTTCCTCAGCTAAGAATGGGTGGTGCCCATCTAAGTGCAAAGGTAAATTACTTTTGATTTCAGTTATCTACTTTATACCCATAAGAGTTCTCTGTGTTGTGCTATAATTAGGTAAGGCTACTATATACTCTGTTATATACCAAGCACTGGGCAAGGCAAGCAGGCCTTGGCAGAGAAGCCAGAACAATGGCCTTGGAGCTGGGCAGATCTCAGTTCCAATCCTGCTCCTCCTCGTGACCTTGGGTAAGTTACTTCTCTAAACCTGTTTCTTCCCATGTAAAAATGAAAGTAGTAATATCTACCTAACTAAACAGATGCTTAATAACTATTTCTTTCTCTTCTCTTTTGCAGTGTTGCAATTTAACCAGACTCAAGTCTGAAAATTAAATGCGGAAATTGGGAGGATTGACGGAGAAACTGTAAGTATAGAAATTTAGAAAACAAGTACTTACAAACATGAATTGAGAAAATCAAACTCATGTGGCAAGGGAATATATTTTGTTTTGAGTACCAGATGTGTTCTTCAAAGTTTTTATGTATCAATTCTGATTTCTTAAACTGAATTTTATTTTACATATATATATATGTGTATATATATATATATACACATATATATATTTTTTTTTTTTTTTAAGATTTTATTTATTGGGGCACCTGGGTGTCTCAGTGGGTTAAAGCCTCTGCCTTCAGCTTGGGTCATGATCCCAGGGTCCTGGGATCAAGCCTCACATCGGGCTCTCTGCTCAGCAGGGAGCCTGCTTCCCCCTCTCTCTCTGCCTGCCTCTCTGCCCACTTGTGGTCTCTGTCTGTCCAATAAATAAATAAAATCTTAAAAAAAAAAAGATTTTATTTATTTATGACAGAAAGAGATAGCGAGAGAGGAAACACAAGCATGGAGGAGCTGGAAAGGGAGAAGCAGGCTCCCCGCTGAGCGGGGAGCCCAATATGGGACTTGATCCCAGGATGCTGGGATCATGACCCGAGCTGAGGGCAGCCACCTAACGACTGAGCCACCCAGGAGCCCCTGAATTATATTTTATAAAGCAAACAGTAGAGCTGCCCAATCTGGGGGACCATCACTAATGCATGAAGCTACCAACGTACTTCTTTCCCATCATTATAAAAATAATTTATACACTTGGTAGAACCAAGAATATAACCAATATTCTTTAATAGGCAGGGGGATAATGAACTCAAGAATGTCACAACAAACTTAGACAATATCCAGATTTTTCTCACCATGACTACTACCATTGACTTTAAGCAGGCTGAAACAGTAGTGGGCACATTGGGGCCCATTGGCCAATCCCTGGAGCATTTTCAAATAAGGAATGTAAATCGTTGGAGGCAATAGGTCACCCATTTGCCTAACAAACTTTGACAACACAACCTGAAATAGGGAAAAATCAATAGTTTACATAAAGCTTATCTTAATTTTAAGGTAGCATGGACTAGTTAATAAAAACTACATATAAACTAAAACTAAGTATTCTGATTTAATAATCTGGTATTCTACTTATGAAACATTATTTTTTCAAGATCATCATTAGCAATTTAATGCAATTATATAATACTTTTGTGAACATAAAGTACAATGTTTTTAAAACATCTCAGTGTCACAGAATATAAGACTACTTACACTTTTCTCTTTTTTTAAATCAATGTATAGTGTATTATTTGCCCCAGGGGTACAGGTCTGTGATGCATCAGTCTTATACAATTCACAACACTCACTAGCACCCACCCTCCCCAATGTCCATCACCCAGACACCCCATTCATCCCAGCCCCCGCCCCTCCAGCAACCCTGAGTTTGTTTCCTGAGGTTACAAGTCTCTTATGGTTTGCCCCCCTCTCTGGTTTCGTCTTGTTTCATTTTTCCCTCCCTTCCCCTATGATCTTGTCTTGTTTCTCAAATTCCTCCCATCAGTGAGAATATGGTAATTGTCTTTCTGATAGACTTTTTCGCTTAGCCTAATAACCTCTAGTTCCATCCACATTGTTGCAAATGGCAAGATTTCTTTTTCTGATGGCTGCATAATATTCCATTGTGTGTATATATACCACATCTGCTTTATACATTCATCTGTTGATGGACATTTAGGTTCTTTCCATAGTTTGGTTACTGTGGACAAGACTACTTACATTTTAAACAGTAAAGCAATGGAAGAAATTGACTCCTCTAAAATTAACCAGCAAAGTCAGACAGCAAAGTCAGATATACTTGGAAACCAAGGTTCCTGAATCCCAGTCAAATTTAGTATGAAGACCTAGGAACCTGAAAGAATTTTGGATGCTAACCTAAACATACTGTTTTGTGTTCAGCCAATGCCACATTCCTACATTCCTGTTCTGTAAATCCACTTCTTAGTTTTTTTCTTTTATCTTGCTTATTCCTTAAATCTAATAACAAACAAAAATACTGTTCAGACATTGAGGCTCATTGGTAAGAATTCAGAACTGAAAATGTTACAGATCTCTGGAAATCATTGTAAAATCTATTAGGTATAAGTCATTTTCTAATTAGTTAGAAAAATACCCTTATTTTTAAGAGATACCTATTTACCCAGGAAAATGGGAAATGCCATGCTGTCTATAACTTTAATGTACTCCAGCAAAATCAAAGTAGTAAAAATAGCAGTAGTAAATGAAGCAAACAGGGCAAATGTTAACAGCTATTAAAATGCTGGGTGTTCATTATAATTATTCTCTCTTCCTTATGTTTGAAATATTTCATAATTTTTTTTAATCTTCAACAAATTTTAATAAGCCCTTCTCTAAAACATTTTTATAAATGGGGAGAAAAACAATGTAAGATATGCAGTAAAGAGAAAAGGTACCTGATCCCAGACTCTAGAATAACTGAAAATTATTCAACATGAAAGCTTCTAGAAGAGCAAATCCCAAAAAGATGAAGACAGATACTACAATCCATCTTATTTGCTACTGCCTATCATACTTAACATAGAATAGAAAATGGACTTTTTCCATATCATCTATTGATATGGATGGATCAATATGATATTGATCATAGGCATTTTGTCATCAATTCTAACTTCTAAACCTTTCCTTCTATTACTTATATCTCTCCTATCTTCCCTAACTTGTTAATAATGGTGTATTGAGGGCACCCGGCTGACTCAGTCTGTGGAGCATGAGACTCTTGATCTCAGGGCTGTCAGTTCGAGCCCCACACTGAGTGTAGAGTTTACTTAAAAATAAAATCTTAAAAAATAAAAATAAAAAAAGGAATGATGTATACTGGTTATTGTCATGCCTGTTGAGGAAAGACTAATATTAATACCACGAGAAGTCAAATAAGTGACACATAGAAAGACTATAGACACCTGTCTACAATTGGACACATACCTAGTATGTTACAAAAGGCTAACTACATAAATGATCAGAACTTAGAGTTTCAAATTTCCTTAAGAAAACAGTATACATTTTTAAGTTACACAAGTGGTCATTGTGTTAACGGCAATAACATCAGGAAATAACATTTGTTCACGGTTCAAGACTCCCAATTATCATACCAAGGCAGAAAAGTAAGAAAACTAAGAGCTCACCTGGCGTTGAGGGGGTCGCTGATGAGCTACCCCAAGGTAAGAACCCATGATCGTGGAAGTCTGAAGAGGCTCTGAGGGACACCAATATTCGAGAGCAAGCTCCAAATTAAAAGGGTTCTTTTTATATAGCTCACCAATCTGCAAAATGTAAGCAAAACTGAGTGAAAATGCCTTTAACTCAACAATTACTTTTAAATGAAAATTTACATTTTTATGGAATTCACTTGTATATTTAAGACATTAAAACTGAAACTTTTACTTTTTGTATATTTAAGACATTAAAACTGAAACTTCCCACAGTTACGGAGTAAATAACAGAAGGAGGGAGAGATGACCGTTCATCCAGTGTAATGGCTTACCAAGAGCATTAAGTGTTCCAGATCTCTTCTAAGTGAAAGGGGAGGTTCATTACCCATCTGCATACTCATATGAATTATTCGAGCATCTTCATCTGCCCGATTCCTCAACTGTTTCACCTATTAAATACATTACAGACAGCTTAGTATGGAAATTTAGTATATAGGTCAATACTGAAATCCAGCAACTAAGAGTGGTTACATAATAGAAAAACTGTTTAAACATCTATTCCATTTTAATGACATGAAGAAATATACCAGGAATTGTATGATACCACTATCCATAATTTATAATTATCTTAAAATGTCAAATCATTTTCCATTACAGAGAAGTCGAGTTTTAAAACTACAGTGTTGCTTGAAAGGAACATTACTGACATTTTGGGCAAGACATTTCCTCATTGGTTTGGATCATCCTGAATACTGCAGGACAGTTTAGCATCTCTGGACTACCTACTAGCTACCAATAACCCCACCAAAGATATTATAACAAGGAAAAGTGGTGCCACTAATTTTCCAAACACTCTCTGGTGGACATTACTGCACTGGCTAAGAACCATTACCGTGTAACATTTGTGTGAACTAAATGTCAACTGATATAAGAAAATACTCCCTTTTATTTATTTATTTTTTAAGATTTTATTTATTTATTTGAGAGAGAGACAGTGAGAGAGAGCAAGAGAGGGAAGAAGGGGGGCTCCTGGGTGACTCAGTGGGTCTCTGCCTTCAGCTCAGGTCGTGATCTCAGGGTCCTGGGATCGAGCACCGCATCAGGCTCTCTGCTCAGCAGGGAGCTTGCTTCCCCCTCTCTTTCTCCGCCTGCCTCTCTGCCAACTTGTGATCTCTGTATGTCAAATAAATAAATAAATAAACCTTAAAAAAAAAAAAAAGAGAGAGGGGAGAAGGTCAGAGGGAGAAGCAAACTCCCCATGGAACTGGGAGCCGGATGCGGGACTCAATCCCTGGACTCCGGGATCATGACCTGAGCTGAAGGCAGTTGCTTAACCAACTGAGCCACCGAGGCACCCAATACTCCCTTTTAAAAACAAAACAAAAAGAGCTAGACAACCCACAATTAAAGATTTCAATACTCCTCTCTCAATACTTAATCGAACAAGTATACAAAATCTGTAAGGACGTGGAAGACTTAACACTGTCAACCAAATTTACCTACTGGCATTTACAGAATACTCCACAGAACAGCAGCAGAATACAGATTCCTTTCATGTGTGCACAGAACACTTTCCAAGATATGTCATATTCTAAATCATAAAACCTCCCTCAACCAATTTAAAATAAACTGAAATCCTATAAAGTATGTTCTCTGACCATAACAAAAATAAACTAGAAATCAGTTATACTGAGATACCTGGAAGCCCCCAAATATTTAGAAATTAAATACTTCTAAATAACCCACTGATGAAAGAAGTCTCAAGGAAAATTACAAGACATTAAATTGAACGAAAAAGAAAACACGTTATCAAAATCTATGTGACACAGCTAAAGCAATAAAGTGTGTAACATTAAATATTTGTATTAGAAAAAAAGTTTCAAATCAATAATCTAAGCTTCTACCTTAATAAACTGAAATGAGAAATACAAATGAAGCCCAAAGCAAAAGAAAGAAAATAATGTAGTGCAGAAATCTAACAGTGAAACAAAGTATAAGAACATCAATGAGGCCAAAGTCTGGTTGTTTAGAAAGTTCAATAAAATTGATAAACTTCTAGCCAGGTTAATTAAGAAACAAAAAGAGAAGATGCAAAAAAAAAAAAAAAAAAAAGAGAGAGAGAGAGAGAAAGAGCAAGAAGATACAAATTACCAAAATTAAGAATGAAAAAGGAAACATCATTACAGATCCTACAGGCACAAAAAATATAATAAAGGAATATTAGCAATAACTTTATGTTAATCAATCTGAATAAAAAGGACAAATACACTGACAGACACAAACCAAAGCTCATTCAAGAAGAGACAGATAACCTAAATAAATAAAATTTTAAAAATGAAAATAAATATTGTTTAAAATCTTATAATTTTAAAATTAAAATATAAATATTAAATGTTTAATTTTAATTTTATTAAATTTTTATTTGGTTTATATATAGATATATTTTTTATATTTATATAATTATATATTTATATTAGGTATATTATATATTTATATATTTGTTTTATTCTATTTTTATATATTTATTATATAATCAATATATAGTATATATGTTATATAATTAACATAATATAACAAATTATATAATTAAATTTTATTAAGTTTAATTAAAATTTTAATTTTAAAAAAATATATATTGGGGCGCTTGGGTGGCTCAGTGGGTTAAAGCCTCTGTCTTCAGCTTGGGTCGTGATCCCAGGGTCCTGGGATCGAGGCCCACATCGGGCTCTCTGCTCAGAAGGAAGCCTGCTTCCTCCTCTCTCTGCCTGCCTCTGCCTACTTTCTCTCTGTCAAATAAATAAAATCTTTTTTAAAAATTTAAAAAAAAATATATATATATATATTAAAAATGAAAATTTTTAATTTTTTTAAAAATAAAAATATTGGGGCGCCTGGCTGGCTCAGTGGGTTAAAGCCTCTGCTTTCAGCTCAGGTCATGATCCCAGGGTCCTGGGATCGAGTCCCACGTCGGGCTCTGCTTCAGCAGGGAGCCTGCTTCCCCCTCTCTCTCTCTCTCTGCCTGCCGCTCTGCCTACTTGTGATCTCTGTCTGTCAAATAAATAAATAAAATCTTAAAAATAAAAATATTTAAAATATTTAAAAATAAATAAATAAATTAAAAAAAAAGAGACTGATAACCTAAATGCTCCTATATCTATCAAAGAAATTCCAGTATCCCCAATTGTGTGAATTCACTCTTTATACTATTCAAGCCATTTATGATTATCTTTCCATAATCAAAGTCCCATCTGGACTACTGATTAAGAAACACTTAAGTCTTAACCTTTCTACAGCCTTGTTTCTGCAAATGTAAAATGAAAGGATTAACATACTTCTTCCTATTCCAAAATTCTGTGATGTTAATCTACCAAGTCCTTCAGGTTACTGAGGGTTCAAGTTATCTGTTAAAGTATTCCTTGACTATTCTAATCCTGAGGGAACTATTCTTAGACTATATAAATCCATAAGTTTACTGTCTATGCTTCTCATTTACTTACTGTTACTACCTAATCTCTCTAACTAGATTATAAATTCTTTACTGGTAAGGAATGAGTCTCCTACTTGTCTTCTTCACAATTCCTAGTATAGTACCTGGCACACGGGAGAAACTCAACAAACATTTAATTTATTAAAAAATGAATAAGCACTTCACACTTTGATTGTTTGTTGCCACTTGAGGTAATCTTTCCACTTACCTTATGTGCTTCAGGGGAGGGGGTATATGAGCTGAACTGTACAACAGCATTATTATAAGCATAGGTTCTTTAGGGGGGCTTTTTTAAAAATATACATACATAAAAAGTGAATTCATAGGGCTTTTCTCCCTCATTTATTTCCTGACCCCATTTTCACGGCTTCCTTGGCACAAAGCTGCACAAAAAGCTTGTTTGTTCTTAAGAAACTGTCTGAAATGACTCTAAGAATTCTTTTTTCGATCGAAGTTACAGCTCAAACTCTTAATTCGAATGTAGTCTTTGCATTTGTTTCTTAAATCCATTACATTACCTGTATCCAATGCAGAAGTCCACTTATACACTGTAATTAAGAGTCTATACAATTATCTATAAAACAGATTTTCCACTATGCCTCTTCCAAATCATGTATAAATATATAAGACAATCTAAGCATTGATTTTGGGTTATCATGGCATTAATAATTCTCTACCCACAGAAATTTAACTATTACTCTCTCCTTATAAGCTATTCTCAGTATCAAATATTTTGTTCTTTTAGCTTAGTCTCAATTAACAGGTCTTATTTTCATTTTCATGAATAACTAATTCAAAAGCTGTAACACAATTACTGTCAAATCATAGTCTGCAATAAAAAATTTTATTAGTTTCCAAAACAAAGTTAATTTATCAGTTTTATTATTTCATAAAAGTTTTCTACTACTTTTTACTTATCTTACATTATTATACCTACCTTCATTGGCATAAGCGCAAGGAAATCTGTGATGAGATTATGGATTCTACGGATATAAAATTCCTCCTGATAGAAGTTTTCTGATACCACTACCGATTCAGTGAGGAACAAGAAAACATTGTCAGCAATTGCGAGCTCTGCCATTGCTTCATCTGCTTCTGTGAATTCAGCCAAGGCTGGAAATATATTAGGAAAACAGCATGGAGGAAAAGTTATTAAACTAAATTATACTATCTCAGAATACTCTGTTGATGTTTCAAAACTCAGGTATCTTCTCAACCTTCAAGCATGTGCTATGCACAAAATAAGACGTATTACTGTAACTGACTCAAAAACTCAAAAGAGCTACTGAAAAAGTACATTAGAAAACCACATGCTCAGGGCACCTGGGAGGCTCAGTCAGTTAAGCATCTGCCTTCAGCTCAGGTCACAATCCCAAGGTCCTGGTAGCAAGTCCCGCATCAGGCTCTCTGCTCAGCAGGGAGTCTGCTTCTCCTTCTCCCTCTGTTCCCTCACCACCCCCCACAGCTTGTGTACATGCACATTTTCTCTCTGTCTCAAATAAATAAGATCTTTAAAAAAAGAAAAAAAAAAAAGTGCTCTTCACAGTAACATCGTGAGCAATAAAAAATTACTTCAGAGATAATACTATGTAACACTGATATAGTCAGGGAGTTATTATCAAAACATCAACATATGAAAATGATGTTAAGGCTCTAATCTCAAAGAGATGAACTAGATCACTCAGAAAAACTCGTCACAGCTCATAAGTGAGACCAAGACCTGAACACGACCACATTAAGTAACTCATCTAATTTGATAACAATGTAATAAAAATTGAAAAACTAAACCTTAACCTAAAGACAAACTGGTCTACTTGTAACTTCTTTTAGCTTTTAGTTTAAAAAAATTCAAACAGGTATCTGAAAATAGACCAATATAATGAACCACCACAAACCCCATTAGCTAACTTCGACGTTATGCATTTATGATCATAATTCATCTAGATCTCCACGCATTCCCAAATGAGATTTAAGCAAATGCCAGATAATTTAACACTTCATTTGTAAGTATTTCAGTATACAACTCAAAAGAATACTTTAAAAACAAAAGAAAAATTGGGTGCCTGGGTGGCTCAGTGGGGTAATCATCTGCCTTCAGCTCAGGTCATGATCCCAGGGTCCTGGGATCGAGCACCACATCAGGGTCCCTGCTCAGCAGGAAGCCTGCTTCTCCCTCTCCCTCTGCCACTCCCCCTGCTTGTGCTCTCTCTAATAAATAAATAAAATCTTTAAAAAAATAAAGAAAAAGAAAAAGAAACCATTACATACAAATAACATTATACCTTAATACCATTATATCTTAAAAAAACAATTTCTCAGTATCAAATATCCACACAGGAATCAAATTTACAACTATCCCATAAATGTTATAAAAGATTTCAGTTTGGCTTTTTTGCTTTTTGCCTTTTTGAGCAATTTGTTTGCTTGAATCAGGATTCAAATAAGATCTACAGATTATGTTTGAGTGATAAACCTATAGACTCCTCCTTTATCTTTTTGTCACCTGCCCTTTATTCACTATAGACACTGGACTTTTATCCTATAGTTTCCACAATGTGGTTTGATACCCATCCCAGTGGTATAGTTAACATACTCCTCTGTCTGGTTACACTAAAAAATTGGTAGTTTGATTTAAAGACTTGATCTGACTTACATTCAATTTTATTGGTAAAAGTAAGTCACAGGTGCTACTGTGTCCTTCCATCAAGAAATACATTGTTGCTTGCTTCTTTTAAAACATAAAACTGCTAGTTACTTTGAGGTAATCTGGCTTCGGAAAAGAATTACTATGTAGTTCTTTCTACTTGAGCATCATTAAGACCAAATACAGAGAAAAAAAAAAAAAAAGACCAAATACAGAGTGTGCTACTCAAAGTACACTTTCATTGCCTTGAAAAGGGTCAGGAAAAGATACAAGCCAAGAGTTTCAACCAGAGGAAAATAGATGGGTTTTTATGTTTTATTTTGCATTTTGAAATAAAGGCTGCTTATCTACGGATACCATACCTACCCCTTGAGAATGAAATAGTTTAATTCTTTATGACTAATACTTATTATTAAAATTACTAATTAAAGACTAATAACAATGACTCATTACAAACCTTCCCTTGAACTCAGAAATACTGGAATTGAAATCACATGATGATCAATTCAAGAACTATTACTTGAAGACTATTTATTTAGGTAATAAAGCAGCATTAATATATTAATGTAAATTGAGTGTTAATGCCTAAAAAGTTTTTTGAAATTTTGAAGTTTAATAAAGTTTCAAACACTATAAATTAGTGAACATGTTTGCTAAATTCTTCAGAAGTCTATGAAGACAGTAGTAACTAATTCTTCAAAATTCCTATTTTATTAAAAATTTGTCTGGTGGTGCCTGGGTGGCTCTGTGGGTTAAGCATCTGCCTTCAGCTTAGTTCATGATCCCAGGAACATGGGATGGACCCCTCACAGGTCCTGCTCCTTGTTCAGCGGAAAGCCTGCCTCTCCCTCTCCCCCTCCCCTTACTTGTGTTCCCTCTTTCTTTTTCTGTGTCAAATAAATAAATAAAATCTTCAAAATTATTTTTTTGAGATACCACTATTTCAAACTTTACACTCAAGGAAAAAAAAGAAGCGAAAAGAATCACTGGCTCTAAGGGATATATTTCATAAAAGTTCTTCCGTGGGACAGTGAAAAACTGTGTATTTCACCGCATTCCAAAGCTTCATTTAACGCAACTCTAGATACCTTCCTGTGCTCATGCTTATATATATCAAAGATAATACCTCTTTCAAAATACCATTAACGTTGATAAGTTCTTTCTCGTAACTAAATTACCCACAATCAATTTACCCGTCACATCAGGTAGCTGAGATATTCCTCTCAATGCCAGTGCCCAGGCAAGTCTAACGGTGGCTTGCAGACCAGGCAGTTTCCAAAGCTGTGAGTCTTGAAGGCGGGAGTGAATTGTTGCGATGTACTGTCTTTCTGTCAGCAAAGGAAGTTGATGAATCATATCTGAAAACACAAAAATCGACCACTATATTGAAAAGTGGAGAAATTCTCACTTTTGATAGACGGGAATAATGTCTGAAAATCAGAAAATCGAAGTACTCTTATCAAATAACTGTGACTAATTAACATTAATGTTTGACAAACCAAAAAAAAATATTCCACCGCAAAAATCATATGCAAACTCAAAGTGGTAATTGACAATAATTCTAAATTTTAGTTCTATTTTTTCCATTTTTTTAATAAGTGTACTACAAAACTTTTAAAAAACAGTTAAAGAGCCACTCATTTCTTCTGTATTTAAATTCTAAAACATATTGGGGCAACTGGCTGGCTCAGTCTCTTGATCTTGGGCTTCTAAGTTCGAGCTCCACATTTGGTGTAGAGATTACTTAAAAATAAAGACTTTAGGGATGCCTGTGTGGCTATGACGGTTAAGCCTCTGCCTTTGGCTCAGGTCATGATCTCAGGGTCCAGGGATCAAGCCCTGCATCGGGCTCTCTGCTCAGCAGGGAGCTTGCTTTCCCAGCTCTCTCTGCCTGCCTCTCTGCCTACTTATGATCTCTGTCAAATAAATAAATATTTTTAAAAATAAATAAAGACTTTAGCTCTCGCTCTCTCTCTCTCTCTCTGCCATGTGAGGACACAGCGTGGCCACCTGCAAGCCAGGAAGACAGCCTTCATCAGGACCTGACCGTCCATGTTGGCATCTTAATCTTTGACCCTCCATGTTGGCATCTTGATCTTTGACTCTTCAGCCTCCAGAACCACCTGGGTGGCTCAGTGTGTTAAGCGCCCAGCTCTTCATTTTGGCTCAGGCCACAATCTCAGAGTCATGAGATCGAGCCGCTCTGTGCTGAGCATGGCGCCTGCTTAAGAGTCCCTTCTCTTGGGGCACCTGGGTGGCTCAGTCATTAAGTGTCTGCCTTCAGCTCAGGTCATGATCCCAGGGTCCTGGAATCAAGCCCCACATCAGGCTCCCTCCTTAGTGGAAGCCTGCTTCTTCCTCTCCCACCCATCCTGCTTGTGTTTCCTCTCTCGCTGTGTCTCTCTCTATCAAATAAATAAATAAAATCTTAAAAAAAAAAAGAGTCCCTTCTCTTCCTCTCCCTCTGTCCCCACCACGGCTTATGCATTCTCTCTAAAAAAATAAAACATAAAATATTTAAATCAATAAATAATAAAATACAAATCAATGTCATTTGAAGATTAAGAAATATAATTTGGGGCACCTGGCTGGCTCAGTTGGTGGAGTGTATGACTCTTGATCTCAGGTTTGTGAGCCTGAGCCCCATGTTCGGTATAGGGATTACTTAAAAATAAAATCTTAAAAAAAAAAAAAAAATCTTAAAAAGAATTTTACTAGATAAATAAATGCCTCAATTTAAAATATCAAGCAAAAACTGGCCAAAACAAAGATCCAAATTGCAAACAAGTATCTATTCTGATTATAACAAATGAAATTGCTAAATAATAATAATTTTCAATTTACAGTTCAATTATACTAGAGTACTTCAAACAAGCACAGGATTCTGAATAAATACTAGAATGGGAAACAACACTAACACCTACGAATTCATTTATTTTACTTCATTATTTTCTTGTATTTCCTTCTGTTGTCAGTGGTTCCCAACCTTTAACCAAGAACACATTCATTATTTAATTTCCTATATTTTAAGTCTTCATCTACAACTATACATGTACTAATAATTCACTTCTCCCATTAATCAAACATGTACACAAAAAAACAGCAATAAATTACAATTAAAATGAGTTAATATTAGCATTCTAAATTGATTAAAATTGCAACCTAATACAAAACCTTCCATTTTAGCCTATGAAACCTTCTAGGCATTTCATTTGGTTTTGAAAGTCCACTTACCAGCTTCCATTAACACAGTCTACCCCTACTTAATTCTGTGCTTCATTTCATTCAAGACAGGATATCTGACAAATGCAACAACTGGCAGCATTCCTAGATGAGCACAGGTACCACTAGTCTGTGACAGGCAAAGCATTGTGTGACAATGTGACTGGAGGAAAGGGGTACTTATGTTTTCCATAAGCCTTTCCCAATGCCTAAGGATGGTCACAAAACATGAGTGGAAAATGTCTATTCTCCTTATATACCTACTGAGAGAACATGCTGATGATACAATCAAAAGTGGACAGGGGATAACTGTTCAAATAAGTACGAGTATCTATGATGTTAAAAGGCAATAATCTTCCAATAACCTTGGGGAATCATTTTTAAGATCCTCATTTCTAAGCAGTAACTATAATGTTACCAAGTGACAATATAAATTAAAGAGGATATATTACTAAAAATGATAATTATCCTCCCTTAGAATGTTTTCATGAAAGATTTGAAATGTGAATAATATAGAAAGGAACAAGCAATTAATTAGGAATGCAGAACTCATGACATATATTACCTAACTTTCCACTCCCCTATTCCAAAACTGAAAAGGACAATAAAGATATCTAACAGCGCGCATATTTATAAAATGTGATCTTATATCTAAATATTCAAATACCGATGAATTACACACACAGGAATACAGGAATAAAATACATAATTTTTTATTTTAGTAGTTAAAATAAGGCCCTACTTAAACGTTACCTCCACAATTTAATCTGATTTTTTAAAAACAAAAACATTAGAAGTACAGAATTCAATACCGTCTCGTTCCTCTGTGCTTTGTTCTATAAAACTGATATCAAAGCAGTACAGAAGCGCCATAAGAAGAGCCAGATTCACTGCATCCAATGAGCCATTAGCCTCAACTGTCACTTTTTCCAAATGTCCAATAAGAAGTAGAGTGTCATCTTTGCCTAAAGGTGACTGACAAGCCCAGGCAAAAAGGCTTTCTGCCAGAGACTGCCTGCATTCCTTGATGAGATCAGAAACCTAGAGATAAAAATGTACAATTATCAGTATACATAAATCAAAGTGAAGCCTGGTCTTATTTCAAAAAGTAAACTACCTTTTACAAAGCTAACTAACTAAATAAAAATCTATCTGAATCCACAAGTAACTCTAAAAGCTCACATCTAGAATTCTAAACAAACCCTATTATTAATTCCTTATTTTACATTGCAACCTCCTTTATGCAATGACCAATTCCGTCAAGAGTTCATTCCAGAAAGAGCTACAATAGCACATAAGAGACTAGAAAGAAGTGGAAACAGTTGTAAGTCAATTTTGGATACAGATACCCACACATTTCAATGGGCATTAGCAATTTCCCTATGCCTGTGTTAGAATGTTCTAAATGCTATGACATTTCTGCCTGAGATCCGACACAGATGGCCATGAACTGATGACATTGAACCCTTGCCTCTTTTCGGTGTTTTTCACTGCCCAAACCTCTCTCTCGCTGTAGTTTCTCAAACTCATTGTTCACATCAATCTGTGACACCAGAGTAAGGACTTTGTAAGTCAATCCTTGCTCCATCAGCTCCTCTGTAAAGCGTGTTGTCATGGAAACCAGCTCTGGACTGTAATGAAAAGAAATCAATGGAGAAAGTTACAAGGAATAGTCACGTCTATGCTTCATCATACAGATACAGCAGTTGTTCTTGACAATAATGTTTCATTACTGGAAAAGAAACAGAATGAATTATAACTCAGTTCTTTCCATCCTTGCTATATAATTAGGTGTCAATAAACTTCTAACCATAAATTATTTTTTATTTGTAAACAAAATAAAGCAGCTTTAATCTGTCACTCTTTATGGAATACTCAGTTATATTACTGATTTTATTTAAATTATACACACTAAAAGGAGAAATTTTTGTTATTTCTAATAATTAAAATAATCATCTGTCAAGTAATTTCCAAAAAAGCTCTGAAATCCTAAGAAGCGAAAAGACCTGAGTTCGAGGGTCCATGTTTTGCCTCGTCTAGACTGTACCAAGGCTTTCAGGGAGTTTGCAATGCACCGTTTTCCATCCCAGTATAAAAGAACAGCTACTAATCCTCTGGTGAGACCAGGAAAATGTGGCTGTTGGTGCTCTCCTAGAAAAGGGAGTTAAATAATTTGGTAAGTATGTGTTTAGGAGGAGAGAAAAATTACCATACCAATGTTCAGTTCAGAGAAATCACAGAATTTCAGGGTTCTAGAGGACCGTAGGACTCCTCTACTTCCAGCACTGTTTTCCTCCTCCCACATCTTCAAGAAGCCACCCAATCTGTGCTGGAACACCAGCTCTGACATGGAACTCACCGTCTCTCAAACTCTCAGTTTCACCTTCATCTACGATTTCCACATGCTGGTCTCACTTGCTCCACCGAATCTAATGATATTTAACGCCCATTTCCCCTCTTTCACACGAGATCTTTCAAATGTTTGGAAGGTTTTTCCCCTGAGTTTTCTCTGAAAAGTAAATAATCTATTCCTATGTTTCTAGTTCACTCGCCCTTTTAACTGTTCGCCTTTGAATAAGTTCGACTTTTGTCTTTTTTAGTTTTGGTTTCATTTCCTGAGCCTGGTTGTCTTCTTCCCAAAACCCAATCACTCCACTCTCTCCTGTCCGCAAATTCATCTCATGGCCACATCTCTGTACAGGCCATTTTGTGCCTGGAAGCCTTTCGTCCTCCTGAGCGCATATGTATTCCATGTGACACGTGCCTACTCAGATTTCAACACCTAGTTCAGTCCTCATGAACTTTGTGAAGACTTCTCTGTATACCCTGAGGTCAATTTAATCCCTCTGCCTCTGGACCATACTAAATCTTGCATAAACTGGCATCAAGGCACTTTAATGTATAATTACTTGTCTCCATGTTTTTCTCAATTACTAGACTATGAGCTCCTTTACACTAGTTGAAGTTTCATTTGTGTTTCTATCCCTGGAGTCTTAACGCAGTGCCTAGCCCATGATAAACATAAAATAAATGTTTGCTAAAGGAAGTTCTGAGTTAAACTCAAAACTCAAGCCTATCCAGTTAAAATTTCTATAATAGGGCAGGAAAATTACCTTCCTCCTTCTCAATAACATACTTCTTTTAATGCAGCCTTAGGTCAAAAAGGATTTTGGAAGCCACGTGATAACTTTAAACATATTAGACTTTCTTGGGGCACCTGAGTGGCTCAGTTGGTTAAGTGCCCAACTCAGCTTTCAGCTCAGGTCGTGATCTCATGGGTTGTGCGATCGAGCCTCTTGTGGGGCTCCATGCTCAGTGCAGAATCTGCCTGAGATTCTCTCCCTCTGCCCCTCCTCCCACTGACATGCACACACACTCCCTCTTTACATGCATCTATTCTGCTTAAAGTCCCTGTCACCAACTTCCCACTGCAATTAGAATAAAATCCAAGTAATTTTCCTTGCCTACAAGACTGAATATAATCAGATTCCTGTTCTCTTCCTTAACTTCCTTCGCCCTCCCGTCTTTATGAGGCTCCTGCATCTTTTTACCCACGGTCTCTTTATTCTTTAGTGTGCCTTTGGTGTAACATCAAGCACCTGCTGTTTGCTCTGCCTGGGTCACCCTTCCCCAACAACTCCGGTACCTTGTCATCATTCAGGTCTCAGGTCAAGTGTCCCAAAGAAGCCTTCTCTAAATATCCTATTTAGAGTTGCCCCCAAGAAGCTCCCATATGTCTATATCACGCCACCTTTTTTAATTTTCTGCCTAGCTCACAGTATTACTAAAATTATCTTATTTCTAACCTATTCATTATCTGAATCACCTTCTCAAAAAGAACTCCAAAAAAGCAGTGAACTTACTTTCTTACTCATTACATGACAATAAATTCTTTGTGCCATAAAATTTGTGAGATGCAGCCAACGATTCTTTGTTAATAAAGATAATAATAATAAAAAAATAATAATAAAACCGTGGAAAAGCCTATTTTAAAACAGTTAAATTACCTTTAACAATTCCAATCATTAAAGCCCTCCCATTAGTCAAAGATAAACAGAAGGAGACATTTTGAATATGGTTTTTCAACTGAACTACTCTGGAATCTAAATGATACAACACTTGAAACCCTGAGTAGATGACTTCATAATTGTGTACGGCCTTACGACAGATTCAGTGAAATGTCGACCTACCGGCAAGGAGAAGCTCCACAGCTGCCAGTTCTCCGATATCAAAAAGGTCACTAAGGATAAAGGCCTCTTTAATGAGCTGTTCAGGAAGAAGTCGGGTTCCCTGTTGACCCTGGATGGCGACTCCCTCTGTACTGGCCTTCTGAACCTTTTCGTGCTGTTGGACATTTTTTGGCTACAATGGTAAAAATAAATAAAATTGTGGAATGAAAATCGTATACTGGAGACAAGGTCTTAAATTATTACCTAAAGAAGGTAATTCGTGGCAGGTAACATGATGGGAGAAGTACCGCTTATCAGACAATCTACCATTAGGCCTTTAAGACATGACACTTCCTATTACCTTCAACACTTATGCTGTTACTATCTTCTTAATAACTGCTTCTGCTAAACTCTGAAATACAAAATGTTGAGAAAGCAAACCAAGTAATACACTATTTTTCAAATTTGTAAAGAACATTTCCAATTATATATTTAATAAATAAAAACAATATGGTCTTCAAGCGAGAAATAACAAATAGATACATGAATTGTTGACTCAATTAGGAAGGCTAAGGATAGTTTATATTATGTAAAATGTAGTCTTAGTCCCAAAGGTCTTGCTAGGTTCAAATATTTAACAAATGACATATGGTATAGAATTACTTGATGGATAAAATTTTAGAAATGTACATCTTATAAAAGGCCACATCAGTCTATTTAATCCAACTCCTCTACTAACAGATGGAAAAGCGGGCACCTGGGTGATGCAGTCGGTTAAGCGTCCAACTCTTTAGTTTTGGCTCAGGTCGCAATCCCAGGATCATGAGATCAAGCCCTGCACTGTGCTCCAGCCTCCGTGCACCCTCAGTGCGGAGTCTACCTCAGATTCTCTCTCCCCTTCCTTCTGCCCCTCCTGCTCGTGCTCACTCGCGCACTCTCTCTCTCTCTCACTCTCCTTCTCTCAAAAAATGAAATAAATCTTTGAAAGAAAAAAATAAATAAAAAACAAACGGATGGAAAAGCTGATGCCAAGATAAGTCAGGTGACATCTGGTGCACATACAGCTCTAGTGGTAGAGCCAAGACCAGAACTCAGCTCACATGGCCCCCAGGCTAGGGCTCTTTCTACTAAAGACATCAAGAAAGGGAAAAAAAAAAAGCTAAAAAGCAAAAGGCCATTTCTGGTAACACAAACTGTTCTTAGATAGTCTTGTTAGTCTATAAAAGAAAATTATCAAACAGTAAGGAAAAGAATTTCCAAATATAAATTCCCTCCACTGAAGTACTCCATTCCTGGTTGAAAAGGATTTCAAGATGCGGTGATTAATGACACGTGAGAATTAATTAGTTTAGCTAATACAACTTACATAACATTATGAAGAGTTAAAATGTTGAAAGTGTACCTGGAAACAAACAAAATAATCAATCTTACTGAGCTTAGGTATATTAACTATAGGTCAGAAATTCCAAGGAGGCTCATATTTCTGGAATATACTAAACATTCTAAATTACATTCAAATATTGCTAAGCTATCTCCCGGCTAGAGATAAGTACAGTATAACATCTGTGGAGAACAAAAAGAAGAGAACAGCTGCTTCTAGGAAAAATTACATTCATAGAGAAAACTTGAGCCAAGGACTATACAAGTTATGTATTTCATTCACATGCATTAAGAATTTACTTGCTTGTCAACATTTTTAAAAAAAACATATCCAAGAAGTAAAAAAGAAAATTTCCTACTGGGTTTCTGAACAGTGAGATGAAGTCAGGTTTGTGTTTCTTCAAAATCATGTCAAGAAGGTGGACGGCTTCAGGTTGTCTTCTCCAAAGAGCACTTCCCACTGTTTGCCAAATGTCTTTGTAAGGACCCCAGAGACTGGCAGCTTCAGGAAAAAATAAATGAAACAAGCATCACATAAAACATACATGTGGAAAATAGCAAAGTTACTGTCCATACATTTCAATTTGGTCACCATACCTACTTTAAAATATACAGAGTTATACATACAAATCAAACAGTAATATAAAAGCATACATATCAGCCTTCTCAAGCAACAATAAAAACATCATTCTACTTAATATAACATAAAGTAAATCTTGACTTTAAACTGGAGTATCTGCTATGGTTTTGCCACTTTATCAGCTGTGTGACAGGGAGCAAGGAAACAAGCTCTTTGAACTTCAGTTTCTGTACATAAATAATACAGCTATCACCTACATCATAGGGTTGAACAGATTAAATGATATAAACTAGATGAAATACACAACACAGTACCTGGCATACTGTAGGCACTCAATAAATATAAGTGTTTTCTAGCCTCCCTATCATCCAAATAAAAGCAGGAGTAGAGGCAAAAAAGATTAGATTTTGTAAAACTTAGCAGCTGAAAAAAAGCACTTTATTTTGGCGGGGATACTAGCTATTAAAAATCAACATAGAAATATGGAACATTTCTAAAAATTTATATTAAAAGGATCACATTTTGATTTGTAAAGGTAATAATAGGAAGCAATACTGAGCTTCTGCTAGGTGCTACTGAGCATGGTTCTAAGCTTGTCAACACATAATATTTTATTTCAGAACACTGTGAGGACAGCACTACGTTTTCCTCCATTTTATAGATACAGAAATTGAGGCAGAGAGGTCAAGAAACTCACCCAAGGCCACAATGGATAGGTGGGTCATGAACCCAGGCAGTTTATCATCAAAATGTGCCTTAACTGCTGAACTATACTGTCTCTATACATAACACTTGGAAAACGAAAAGATTTGGGATGATACAGGTATTTCTGACACATCCAGTAAGCGAAGAAATTAAGATCACAACATCTAGACATACCTAGGTGAATTCAACTAAACTCAGCCAAATTCACTTATCTAAAAATGTTTCAAGCCCTTAAATAATAAAATATTACAGAGGAAAAGAGAAACAATTTGATCTTTAAAAACTCACAATTAAGTTTTACAGACAAAACATACTTAAGTGAAAAATTTCAATAACAATACAAAAAAGTGAATATGGTTGTTGCCACAAAAGATCAAAATGATAGTCAAAAATTTTTAAGGGATGGCTACACTTGTGCAGCAATTTGGGGAAAATCTGGGTGACAGAGTAGCCAAGGGAAAGTAGGAGCTAAGGCTCAAAGACAGATGTGAAAGTGTAAAAGAGAATTCACAGAGCCATAGTGACATTACAGACTGGTGACTTTCAAACTATTTCCACTATAACCCATGGTAAGAAATATTCTATATCTCAGTCCAGTACACACTTATGTGCAAAAAGAAAAGTTGTATATAAAATACTAATATTCATTCACTGTATCAGTGCATTCCAAATTTTTTATCCTGTTCACTATTTTATTCACTATATAAAATCACTATATTTGGGGCACCTGGGTGGCTCAGTGGGTTAAAGCCTCTGCCTTCAGCTCAGGTCATGATCCCGGGGTCCTGGGATGGAGACCCACATCAGGCTCTCTGCTTGGCAGGGAGCCTGCTTCCCTTCCTCTCTCTCTACTTGCCTCTCTGCCTACTTTTGATCTCTGTTTGTCAAATAAATAAATTTTTTAAAAAATCTAAAATCACTGGGGCGCCTGGGTGGCTCAGTGGGTTAAGCCGCTGCCTTCGGCTCAGGTCATGATCTCAAGGTCCTGGGATCGAGTCCCACATCGGGCTCTCTGCTCAGCGGGGAGCCTGCTTCCCTCTCTCTCTCTCTCTCTCTCTCTGCCTGCCTCTCTGTCTACTTGTGATCTCTCTCTGTCAAATCAATAAATAAAATATTTTAAAAAAAAAAATCTAAAATCACTATATTTATTTTAGACCCAGTGTTTGAATAACACTCCCTGAAGACCCAAGTTTCTGTTTGCAAACAATCAAATATGGTACCTATATGTGTTTATAAAGACTCTGAAAGGGAAACTAGTCAAAACCAATCAGTCACTCCAAAAACATGGAACTTATCTATAGCCTAGACTATTAAGGGTCGTCTGTAAACATGCTTAACTGCTGTCTGAGAAAAACACAAATCCAAATAAACCTACCAGGGCAGGCAGGGCAGACTCTGCTGAGCACAGAGTCTACTTGAGATTCTCTCTCTCCCTCTCCCTGGCCCTCCCCCACTGCCCCCACCTCACATGCACACACACTCTCTCTCTAAAAAAAAAAAAAGAAAGAAAGAAAGAAAGAAAGAAAGAAAGAAAAAGAAAAGAATAAATTTAAAAACCTACCAGGGCAGTAAGATGGCATAATAATGTAACCTAATTAAATATGTTAAATGTTCATTGTCCTATGAACAGTGTTATCAGAAAAAGGCAAGGCATTGGGGAAAAAATTTTTTTCAGGGGGAATGTGCTGGGAGAGGACAGACTAGTCAAACCAGATCATTCATTCACTCAACAAGTATTTACTGAGGGCTTTCCATGTGCCAGGGACTATCAACCAAGCAAGACAAACAGGATCCCAGTCCTCATGGAACTTTGAGATTGACACAGAGAAAGACGTTAAACATAGAATTCAGAAAACAATTACCAGTATAGTAAAAGATGATGAAGTAGAGTGCTAGGAGAACGTATAAAAGGGAGAACCTAGCCTAACCTAATCTGAAGATCAGGGCAGGAAGCCATAGGTCATTGGTGCGGGGACCTGGGGGATGGGAATCAGCAGGTCCAGACTTCATATCAACAGCAATCTACTCCCTGCTTTGCTTCCATTCTTGCCAATCTTCTGATTAAAAAATATAACTTGTCATATAAATTTCTAGAGTAAAAAATGTGCTAACGAACCAACAAGAGTACCAGTGCAGATATACTTCCCATTAAAGATCAATAAACTGAAATACTACTTTACATATCTGTCTTTTCCGAATCTGATTAAAGAAAATCAATTGCTAGGATCCAGTCAACTCTGGATACACTAAGAGTTCAGGCCTGCCAAAATGAGAACCTAACCGCTGGATTCTACTGATAGCCAGTGATGTACTAACTAGTTGGATGGTAACCAGTTAACTTCCCTAGAGATCACTTTCTTGGCTCTAACGACAAAAATAGAGTAGGTTTGAGTCCAAGACGCAATTTTTCCTATTAGTAAATAGGAAAGTTCCAAGTAGTAGATGACAAAATGAAATGGGTACTATAGGGCAATGGTGTGGTTGCTGGACTAAACAGAACCACAGAAATGTCAGGAACCAAGGATGAGAGGTAAGTAAGCTGCTAAAAAGGTGACAGAACCTAAAGTAGGATGAGGGCAATAAAAGCACAAGAAAAAGCCTGTTAGTAGAAAAGAGCCAGAACTAGCAACTGATTGGCACAGGGTACAAAACAAAGTATCAAGGGGAGTCTGGATGGCTTAGCTGGTAAAGCATGTAACTCCTGATCTCAGGGTTGTCAGTTCGAGCCAGATACTGGGTGTAGAGATTATTTAAAAATAAAATCTTAAAAAAAAAAAAAAAAGAGGGGCGCCTGGGTGGCTCAGTGGGTTAAAGCCTCTGCCTTCGGCCTAGGTCGTGATCCCAGGGTCCTGGGATCAAGCCCCACATCGGGCTCTCTGCCCAGCAGGGAGCCTGCTTCCTTTCCTCTCTCTCTGCCTGCCTCTCTGACTACTTGTGATCTCTGTCTGTCAAGTAAATAAATAAAATCTTTAAAAAAAAAAAAAAAGAAAGAAAGAAAAAAAAGAAAGAAAGGCATCAAAAACAACTTCCAGGCAAATTTGAAACTTGTCTTACCACAGGTATTTAAAAATTCTGAGCTAATAAAAGTAAATTCTCTTCTTTAACAGTAACAATATATTGAGATACCTGGGTGGCTCGGTTGGTTATTCATTTGTCTGACTCTTGATTTCAGCTCAGGTCATGATCTCAGAGTGGAGGGACTGAGCCCAGAGTGCAGCTCCACACTCACCCGGGAGTCCACTTGGGACTGCCTTTCTCTCTTTCTCTCTCTGCCCCTTCCCACCCACCTCCTACCAACCAGGGCATGCACAGGGCACACGCACACACTCTTTCTCTCGCTCTCAAATAAAATTAAATAAATATTTAAAAATAAGTAAATAAATCGTTAAAATAATAAAGTAACAATATACAACAGAACCTCTGAAGAACCAATAAATTTCTTTGTATTAAACATACTTAGCATTATAAGCTGAGTTACAGAGAAAAATTCTAACCCCCCCCCTTTTACGAAACCGAGAGGCATCCAGTCAAAAACCACCAAAACCCCCCTGTATCCTGGCATCCTTAGTCTATCATTAACATCAACACATCACAGAAGGTAATTGCAACAGAGAGTTTTCATTGGCTTGTCTTTGGCTGGCTAATTTTCATAAACACCTTTCTGTGATTACAAATGTAAAGAGGCTACAAATTACTAAATATGTACTGATGTATTTTTAACATAAGTGATTAGTTCATTTGAGAAATAAATCTTTAATGTTTAGGAATACCTCCAACAAATCACATTCATTCACTCATTTACCATATACTAGTTACTGGTAAGCTGTAATCATACAGCCAAACGTGAGGGTAATATCTAGTTTGACAAGTGCTATGAAGGAGAGATACTCAGGGCAAGAGATCACAGAATCAGGGAATATGATCAGCTCAAGGAGGTCAGAAAAGGGAAGGATTCCTTGAGGAAGTGCTCATTAGTTGAAATCTGAATGATCAAGAATAGAGTTAAATGAAGGGAGGAAGAAAGAACATACATCTAGGAAGAGAGGACAGCATACAGGTTCCCATGGTAGGAAGGAACACTGCCCATTTCTCCCTTCCCTCAGGCAACGAACATTCTTTGTTTCTATGAGTTTGACTACTTTAGGTATCAGATATAAGTGGAATGGGGGCCTGGATGGCTCAGTGGGTTAAGGCTCTGCCTTCAGTTCAGGTCATGATCTCAGAGTCCTGGGTTGGAGCCCCACATCTGACTCTCTGCTCAGCAGGGAGCCTGCTTCCCCCCCTCTCTCTGCCTATTTGTGATCTCTCTCTGTGTGTCAAATAAATAAATAAAATCTTTTTAAAATTTTTTAAAAAATAAGTGGAATCATTCAGTATTTATCTTTTTGTGACTGGCTTACTTCACTTAACACAATGTCCTCAAGATTTATCTAAGTTGTAGCATATGACAGGATTTCCCTTTTAAGGCCAAATAATATCCCACTGTATGTATATACTACATTTTGCTTAGCCACTCATCCATCTATGCACATTCAGGCTGCTACCCTAGGATGTTTAATTAAATACAAATATATTCTGACTCAGCTGCAAAAAATGTTTCCTTTCTATGTTATCAATTAAACACTCCTGTCACAAGGCCTTATTATACAATGTATACTCCTTGCAGTTGTTGGTAACTCCCTTTTCTCAGTCCTTAGGTGATTTATGTTTAATGATTGTACCTTGGAATGTGTACTAAAGAACAGTATATAATGACACATATAAGATTGAAGTCTTGTGTTTAAGATTACATCTGGGTATGAGACAGGACAGAAATATTTAGAACCTAACTTCATGACCAGCATTCATATATATGAAAACTCGATGTAATAAAATGAATTAAGTTGCGCTTAAGTAGTTCAAGCACCTAAGACTGGTTTACAGTCATTAGGTGTATAACCCTGGGGACATTACTTAACTACCTTAAGCTTTTACTTCCCAACCTGTAGACTGGGGTACTTAACAACAGCTACTCCATCCGTGTACAAAGGGGATTAAATGAGATGATGCAAGTACGACACTTAGTCCAATGCCTGGGACATACCAGATGCTCAATAACATAATCCTTCATTGTTATAAAATAATTTATTACAGTGTTTCTGAAATGGCTTGATTTGTAAAATTCAGATTTAGACAACTTTACAAGAATATCGGTCCTGTGGAAAGTAGAACCAGCACTTTCACCCCTCCAAAAAAAAGACCACATGGGGCGGGGGAGGGTGGAGCGCCCAGTAAATATTACTCTTGAGTGAGATTCTCTACCAGCATTTACCACACAGACATGCTCTTATAATTGAATCTAAGAAGCTAACTGCACCTCATTCTGAGCAGGAAATTCTCCGTTTTCAAGACCATTCTACCCTGTGCAAGACTTTTGGCATCCTTGCCCCGCCCATTAGGCGCCAGGAATTGTGACAATCAAAATACACCCACTCTTTCAAAAGCCTCTGGGAACGGTACCACCCAAGGATGAAAATCAGCAAAAGAGAACCCACCCCAAATCCTCCAGTGTCCTTCTACTACCTTCTTGGTTCTAGCTTGCTACCTCTCCAAAGGCAAAGAGGGACGCGCCACAAAGGCAGAGCTCGGGAGTCCTCTGCTAAGGCAGTGGCACCCCCTCCCCAGCCACCTTCCAGGTTGCAAGCTTCATAATCAAAGACCCTCGCTTCCTACAAGACCGCCCAACATCCATTTATAAGGGGCTGTGCTGGCTACTCTGAAGTGGGAGCTTTCGGCCCGCGCTCGTGGCTAAAAATTATCTCGGGTCCTCTGGCCTCACTGCCAGAGACTTCTGTATCTTGGCGAAATCCGGGCCAAAGACACATAATGGGGTGGGGAGTTGAAGGGACCAAGCTCAGCCCCGGGCTGCAAGAGACTGCATGCGGGGTTCCAGTGGACCAAGCCTCGGTGCCTGCACACTAAACCCCAACTCGAGGACTGGAGCTGCAGCGCGGACGCGCGCCATTCAAACTGGGGAGGGGTGGGACTCTAGGCCCAGAGCTAGGGAAAAGCAAGCACAATACTCAAGTGAAGGCCTGGATTGTGAGGAACCTCACAGTCCGGGTCTTTCCCTAAAGAACCAACCGTCGCCCCGCCCGACTGATTCCTTTCTGCCCCGGCCGCCCTTACCCGAATTTACCGCCAACAGCGTCGCCATCTTGGAGGCGCACTAACGGAGCCCTCCTGCCGCACGAAAGCCCCCAAAAAGGGTGAGGCTGCCCGAAATCATGCCTGAACAGGAAGGTATCACCCTGTCTCGGAATGGCAGTCTCGACGGACTCGGGCGGACAACGACTTGGAAATCTGCTGTAGGTCGCAGACGTAAATTTTGGCCGCGATATTCTTAATCAAATTAGGCGAGGGCAACCAGCTCGGAAATACGAGGTCCTCGATATGACGTTAGTCGTGCGGTGCATTCTGGCCCTTGTAGTTTATTTTTAATGATGATTGAAGTTTAAGTGTTAACAATAAGACAACGAGACTAATTATTGAAATTAAGACTATTTATGGTATTATAAAAGCCGTAAACTCAAGTCATTATCTCCATGTCAAATTAAAACTTCCTTGCATTTCTTTCTGAGGAGTGGAGTGTAAGGTGTGTAAATCTCAAAAACCATTTATTTATCAGTTATAAACCAAGTTTTTGTTACATTCCAATATACCAAGTGTATTGTGTCAACATAGTTGCACAGACTGAAACAAATCACAGTGAAACAAATCATAACTTTTTACTGTGACATTTTCAAATATATGCAAAAGTAAAATAATGAATGCTCAGCTTCAATCACATGGCCTCCACCCCTAACAGGGGAGATTTTTTTGAAATTTCCAGACATATCCTCTCATAAATACCAAATATTTTTCCTACCTAAACACCCCCAAATAGCTGGATTTTTTTTTTTTTTTTTTTTTAAGATTTTTCATTTATTGGGCGCCTGGTTGGCTCAGAGGGTTGGGCCTCTGCCTTTGGCTCAGGTCATGATCTCAGAGTCCTGGGATCCAGCCCCACCCACATCGGGCTCTCTGCTCGGCAGGGAGCTTGCTTCCCCCTCTCTCTCTGCCTCCCTCTCTGCCTACTTGTGATCTCTGTAAAATAAATAAATAAAATCTTTAAAAAAAAAAGATTTTTCACTGAAAGAGAGAGAGAAAGCAGGAGCAGGGGAGAGGAGCAGAGGGAGAAAGGGAAGCGGACTCTGGCTGAGCAGCGAACTGACATGGGGCTTGATCCCAAGACCTGGAGATCATGAGCAGAGCTAAAGGCTCATGCTGAACTGACTGAGCTATCCAGGGCCCCCAGATAGCTGGGTCTTTTCTTTTAGTTACTAAATTTTAGTTTACTAATTTTCAAACTAAAATATAAAGAGTCATTACCATTTACTATCTATGCCAGACGTTGATTACAAATTTGACATTATCGGACGATGTAATAAGTATTATTATGTTATCTCATTTAATCCCTGAAACAACTCTATTAGCAAAATGATGTTAATTAGGGGCACCTGGGTGGCTCAGTGGGTTAAAGCCTCTGCCTTCGGCTCAGGTCATGATCCTAGGGTCCTGGAATCGAGCCCCACATTGGGCTCTCTGCTCCATGGGGAGCCTGCTTCGTCCTCTCTCTCTGCCTTGCCTCTCTGCCTACTTGTGATCTCTCTCTGTCAAATAAATAAATAAAATCTTTTTTAAAAATGATGTTAATTATAATTATTTATCTCAGAGACGTTACCTGTGCCTTACAATCTCAATTTATCAATTCCAACATTCCACTGAGGCTGGGAGGAGATAAGAGTTTATATTTCTACTTCATTGTTGGAAATCAGAATTATATAATTTAGACACAATCAGAGCAGGCATGTTCATTCTTTTGAACAAATAGTAGTGAGTGACACGATGTACATTCAGTGGAACACAAAAGTCACCGGCGATTTTTTTTTTTTTGAAAGTCATTGCTATACAGACACAAATGCCAGACTACCGTGAAAGTGGTTTTAAGGAGTGAAGGAAAAGAGAAAATGAAAAGGCAAAGCGGTATTTCCTGAAGTTTAGCATGAAAGGGAGAAAAATATTCAGCAGAAACTTGGCAGAGAGGGACATTTAAAGATTTTCTTTCTCAGGACAATTCTTACAAGCCCTCCTTCCCTCCACCCCCGCAGGCCCACACACTTCCCTCTCAACAGATCACTTTGCTTTCTGTGAAGGAACACTTCAACTTCCTGCCACTCCCCCTCACCCACCATCACATTTACAAGGATTCTTTCACACGTTCCTCAATCCATAGCAATTGAGATATTGCCATCATAACTCCCCTAAAACTTTCACTATGGTCACTAATGACAAATGGTCAACCCCATTGGCACTTTTCTGAATTTCTTTTATTTTTTAAGATTTTTATTTATTTATTTGACAGAGAGAGACAGCAAAAGAGGCAACAGAAGCAGGGGGAGTGGGAGAGGGAGAAGGAAGCTTTCTACTGAGCAGGGAGCATGATGCGGGGCTCGATCCCAGGACCCCAGGATCATGACCTGAGCCGAAGGCAGATGCTTAATGATTGAGCTACCCAGGCACCCCACTTTTCTGAATTTCTTAGAAATTATTTCCCCCTTGGCATGTGACACACCACCCCTGTTAGTTTTCTAGTTCTGAAGTTTCCTGTATGGACTTCTCTTCCTCCTCTCACCCATTAAATGTAGGTCTTTCCTTTGGGTCTCTATTTCCTCATTCTACATGCTTTCTCTAGGAAATCTTACTGCTTCATACTACTTCCCTGTTTGCTGATGAATTCTGTATTTAAATCTCTAGTCCAGTCTTCCTCCTGGGCTTCAGATTTGCATATCCACATATCTATTGTTTGTCACACATTGTCATCTCAGAATCACTTAACCAATTAAACCCAAACTTAAATTAGCATTTTCCTCCTAAAATTCTGTGACCTATATCCACTCAATTGCCAAAGTCAGAAATCTGGGAGTCATTCTACATGCTTCCTTCAATGGCCAACTCTTACTCATTCTATCTCATAGATGTTTCTGGAACCCTTTTTCTTTGTTCTGTGCCCTATGCCCTTGTTTTCTTCAGGTCAAACTTCTTTTAACTTGTATTTTGCCATAACCTCTCACAGGTCTTCCTGATTTCCATTTCATCCTCCTCTCACGGACTCCAAAGTGATTTTCTTTTCTTTTTTCTTTCTTTTTTTTTTTTTTTTAAGATTCATATATTTATTTGAGAGAGAGCAGGAGAGCACGGGTGTCGGGGGAGAAGCAGAGGGAGAGACTCTCAAGCAGACTCCCCATGCAGGGTTCCATCCCATGAAATCATGAACGGAGCCAAAATCACAAAAGTAGGAGGCTTAACAGACTTGAGTCACCTAGGCACTCCCCTATCCCCACCAAAGTGATTTTTAAATACACAAATCAGATCCTATACTTGCCCTGATCAAAATTCATCAATGAACTCTTACCCAAAATAATATTTGAAAACTTCTTAGCAAGGAACTCATGCCACTTCCTGATCTGGTTCAGCCTCCTTCTTCAACCTCCTCACCCTTGCTCTTCTCAAGTTTTTTTTTTTGGTGATCCTTCTCAACTAGTTTCTATTCCCCAACTACAACACGCTTTCTTGTACCATGTATGAATGAATGTCTTTGCACCTGCTGTTCTATATGCCTGGAATGTCCTTCCATCCCTTCTCTATCCTGTTGACCCCCCACTAAATTAACCACCCAAATATAACCCATCGTCCAAGTCTGAGGGCCTGTGTTAATGCTGCCTCCCTGATGATTACTCCAACTTGGGAGACAAATTCAAGGGTTACTTTCCCCGCATCCCTATTGTACTATTAGCCACTCCATTACGTCCCTATGTGCTATGATGACTATCTCTCCACTGAAACTGTTAGCCTCCTGTGGTAGACTGTTATTAAAAGGCTCCCAATGAATCACACACCCCTAAATTCAAGCTACTGTGTCATCATCTGCCACGCCGAATCTGGGCTGGCCTTATGACTTGCTTGGCCCAAAAAAATGCAGTGTAAGTGATGATGGGCAAATTCCAAGGACTGAAGAGACATTGCTGCTGCCACTTTTCCTCTTTTGGTGCCCTGAACATCATATGAGGACACCTGAGCTTGCCTACTTGAAGATGAAGCACTATGTGGAGAGAAGCCTAGCCAGCCTCTAGCTGTTCCTACTCCCCTCGATGAGATGTCAGATATGAACAAGGCCATCTTGGATCCTCCAGTCCTCGCTGAGCCACGGGTTGACAGCAGTGGGGTATGTGAGCCCAGCCCAGATTCCAAGATTGTGATCAAGTGAACAGCTATTGTTTTAAGCTACAGTTTTGTGGTCTGTTATGTTCAATAAACAACTGCTTTGGGGCACCGGGGTGGCTCAGTCAGTTAAGCGTCTGACTCTTGATTGCGGCTCAGGTCATGATCTCAAGGTTGTGAGATCAAAACCCACGTTGGGCTCCGCACTGGGCATGGAGCCTGTTTCCTGCTCCTGCCACATCCCTGGCTTGCAGGTACAATTCAGAAAAAAACATTTGCAAAGCTTGGTGCTTGATACCTGAAAGAAAGAGAGATGGAACATGTCATTACAGCTGACAGTTCAGACCCAGAGCCCAGCTTCCTGGGCTCAAATTCTTTTCGCTATGAAACATTCCTTGGTGAATCAATTTCCACATCTCTAAATAGGGATGATAATATTAGTACCCTCATGGAAGAATTTTTAAGAAGCTTTTGTAAAGTGTTTAGAATGTGCTATATGAGTGTTCGTTAAATCAAAATCAATTATTTCTAAGGCAAAATAAGTGTTAAGTGGAAGAATAGTAAATTACTTAAAACCGGTTTAGCCAAAAGTGCACCGCAGGGGCACCTGGCTGGCTTGGTTGGGAGAACATGCAACTCTTGATCTCGGGGTTGTGAGTTTGACCCCCATGCTGGGTGTAGAGATTACTTAAAAAAAATAAAATCTTAAAAAAAAGAAAAGTGTACTGCAGGGGCACCTGGATGGCTCAGTTGCTTAAGCATCTGCCTTCAGCTCAGGTCATGATCCCCAGGTCCTGGGATTGAGCCCTATTTCAGGCTCCCTGCTCAGCAGGGAGTCTGTTCCTCCCAAGTTCCTCA
The DNA here is from genome assembly GCF_010015895.1 of Lontra canadensis. Classification (NCBI taxonomy): domain Eukaryota; kingdom Metazoa; phylum Chordata; class Mammalia; order Carnivora; family Mustelidae; genus Lontra; species Lontra canadensis. The sequence continues at coordinate 10,555,278 of NW_022630996.1, forward strand.
AATAAATAAATAAATAAATAAAATCTTTTTTTAGAAAGTGTACTGCAAATGTGGAAGCATGCAGCAATTAAATAATGTGTGGTTTCTCTGGGGTTGGGGTAGGATTCTGCCCCAATCAAACTGATCCATTATTTGTAATTTCCCTCTCTGCCCCTATTAGGTGAGTTTTAAATGTATACACAAAATGCTTTGAGATCTTAAAATAATGGTGGTCATTTCTTATCTGGAGTCTGGGAAGTGAAAATTAGGTAAAGGTACACAATGGAGGTAGCACTTGGATCGTCAGATGGTGGGATTTTACAGGGTCCTGAAAGTGTATGGGAACAGGAAATGGGAGAATAGACCAGTGAAAAAGAAGTGATGAAAAGTCCAAGGTTTAGTATTTAGAGAGCTGCAACACCTTCTCTGGACAAGGCTTAGAAATTCAGGTAAGGGCACCTGGGTGGCTCAGTAGGTTGAGTGTCTGCCTTTGGCTTGGGTCAGAATTCCAGGGTCCTGGGATTGAGCCCCACATTGGGCTCCCTGCTCGGTGGGGAGTCTGCTTCTCCCTCTACCTCTGCCTGCCATTCCCCCTGCTTGTGCTCTCTCTCTTTCTGTCAAATAAATAAGTAAAATCTTAAAAAAGAAAAGAAAAGATAGGAAAGGGAAGGAAAGGAAAGGGAAAGAAAGAAAGAAAGAAGGAAAGAAAGAAAGAAAGAAAGAAAGAGGAAATGAAATTCAGGTGTGGTGTTTCCAGTTCTATGATTTTCCATATCCCACCCAATGGAGGACCCCAGGCATGACAGATTCGTCGCTACCTGTATGTGTTGACCCCAGCCAGTGGCCAGTTAAGTTTGTAGTTGCAGAACCACTGGCCTTGGATTACAAGTGGTCTTTGGTGGAACAGGAAACTAATTGGCCCTAAATTTTTCCCTAGAGATCCACAACCACAATGTATCGAATGGGTTCTGTAGAACAGCTTCCCCTTCACAGGCTGCCTCATCCCAATAGCCTCTTAACTGGTCTTCCTGCTTCTGGTCTCTTCTTTCCAACTCCCACTCCACACCATAACCAGAGGGATCTTTGTCCTCTCCACAATACCTTTTAGCTTTGTCACCGGCCGGAGGCGAAATGCAGTTCTTAGAATGGCCTACAAGGCTGTTCAGGATCTGGCTCCTCTAGGCCTCTTCAGTTGAATCTCACATCTGCTCACTTGGGCTTCGGTGACTGCTGCAGCTACTAAGACACACATTCTCAGCCCCTCCAGCTCCCCAAGACCCTTCATCGGTGCAGGCCCTTTCTTCACAGGATATTCCCTCCAGCTACTGGACCACATCTTCCTTCCCCCCAATCTTTGCTGGCACTCTCTTCTTTAGCCCCTTCATCTGGTTGGTTCTCTCAGAAAATCACCTTTCCCCACAGCACCCTTACGTGAGGCTAGATTAAATACCCTCCTGCAGGAGCACCTGGGGGGCTCCGTCGGTTAAGCTGACGCATATGACTTCTGCTCAAGTCATGATCTTGGGGTCCTGGGATCAAGACCAGCAGCAGGGAGTCCGTTTGTCTCTCTTCTTCTCCCTCCGCCCCTCCCTCTATTTGTGTGCACTCACTCTCTCTCTTTCTGTCTGCCCCTCCGCTAAAAGTTTCACACAGAGGAGTAGAGGTATCAATAGGTACACAATAAATGTTTGCTGAATGACTAAGGGTGAAGAAAGGTCACGCCACTGTCTTCTACTCACTGCCAGACTGTATTGTGGACTCCTTGAAGATGGATTCATAAACCACCACCTCTCTCACAACCCCCTGAATACTCCTGGATAAGAAAGCCAGGATCATCTTCCTCTGATGTCTGGACTACCAGCATGGACCTGAGGGGATGGGGTACTCCACATTTCTTCTTGTGAGGAACACCAGGGCTCCAGCTAAGAAACTAATTAGCTCCAGCTAATCCCCTTAAGTGGTTTGCATACCGGTATGTGTGGGAAGTTGGTCCTGACAGAAGGTGCCTGACACAGAACAGGAAAACGAGGAGTAGTGGATAAACACTGGTGGCGAAGTTTTGTTTTTTGTTTGTCTGTCTGTTTTGTTTTTGTTTTTGTTTTTAACCTGATCGGGAGTCTGGGTTGTACTCTGAGAATTTGTAGGGCACGAGTGTGCGAAGGATCGTGGGAGTTACTGAGGAAAGCAGAATTCAGTCTGAGACTAATGACAGAACACAGCCTTTATCCCATCAGAAGTACGCTCCAAGAGAAACTGTACATGGAACAAGAAACTATTAATTGAAATAAATTACTGCTCTGTTCAAGACATGATGTAAACTCAGAAACAAAGGATAATAGGAAACATTCCCTAGCGCAGACAAATGCAAACTAGATAAATGAGAGAAAAGAGACTTGAAGAAAAATTCCAGATGAACATGAAGCTGTTGTGTGGGGTCATTTGGGGTCATTGCTCTGCTTGCATTTGGCTTAGGGACTTTCTTCCCACTTCCAGGAACCCTTGAGATGCATGAAGGGACTGACACACTATGTAAGTACAGTGTGTTGGCGGAGTGGAGGAGAGACTTTTTTAAGACAGCTTGCCTGGAATCTGGATTTCTCTCTGCCTGTGACTTCCTGCGGGAGAATATTCAACCCCTTCAGTCTGAGATTCCTCATCTAATAAAATAGAAATACTTTCCCTAGAATGCTGTGAAGAAGGGCACCTGGGTGGCTCAGTCATTGGGCGTCTGCCTTCGGCTCAGGTCCCGGTTCCAGGGTCCTGGGATCAAGCCCCACCTCGGGCTCCCTGCTTGGTGGAGAGCCTACTTCTCCTTCCGCCTCTGCCTGCCGCTCTGACTGCTTGTGTTCTCTCTCGCTCTGTCAAAGAAATAAATAAAATCTTTAAAAATAAAAAAAAAAAAGAATGCTGTGAAGATTCAGTGAAGTAACGTGGAAATTTAACATAAAAAACACTTAAAAGACATTCTGCTGGAATAAGGACGATCAGACTAAAAAGTAATGAGGGTAAGGTATGGGGATTAAAGAAAAGAAAAAGGAACCATGGAATAAGAGTGTCTGATAAAGATGTATGAATGTCGTACTAATAATAGTTAAGCATCAATGAATTCTATTAATGAGGCTCCCACAGTAGTATTCACTCAACCATGTTACACAATTCTATACATATTAAATCGCACATTTAATAAGCACATAAGTAGTAATAAGACTAAATGCTTTCAAAATTAGATAGAAAATGGATGTGGCTGCAGGAAATCAGAGTTGAATTTACTGTAATTCTAAGATTTCAATCCCCAGCCACAAGTGTGACAACTGCAAAGCAAGGTAATCATTTTTTAATGTAATTTATGAAAAAAAAAAAGTTACTGTCCAGCATTGAAATATTTTTGCATCTTGGTTTCTGTAAAGTTACATCTTTATAGTACCTGGAACAAGGCTGGGTACTCATTTTTTTTTTTTTAAGATTTTTATTTGTTTGCTAGAGAGAAAGAGAGCAGCAGGCAGAGGGAGAAGCAGACTCCCAAGGAGCCTGATGCAGGACTTGATCCCAGGACCCCAGAATCACAACGGGAGCCAAAGACAGACACCTAACCGACTGAGCCACCCAGGCGTCCCTCATTATTTTTTATTGTGATAAAATATACGTAACTTAAAATTAACCCTTTTAAGTAGACAGTTCTACATCATTAAGTACCTAGAACCATATGTAATACCCCATGGCAGGTGATCAACAAATATTTGTTTAATGACTCATTGTATAGGAGAAAAAAGTCAGCATACAAGGCAGAGTTAGACTGAGAGAGAAAGAATATCGAGAAGTAGCTAGGAAAAAAAAATCACAAGCAATATAAAAAGTATGTCAAATTGAATAAAAATTTTGTCTCTTGGAAAAGCAAAGCTAATTAAACATATGGGGAAGGAGAAAACAATAAACAAGTGAAAATCAATCAAATAGAAAAAGAAAGAGAAAGCCAATGAAATCAACCATTTGTACTTTGGAGAAAAAAAATAAAATTGATAAATCTTTAGCTTGTTTGATCAAGAAAAAAGGGAGAAAAACACAAATCAAACACAGTATCAAGAAGGAGGAAGTGTCACTTCAGATGCCACATGCATTTAAAAGATAGCAATGTCGGGGTGCCTGGGTGGCTCAGTCGGTTAAACATTCAATTCTTGATTTTGTTTAGGTCATGATCTCAGGGTTCTGAGACCAAGCCCCAGGCTGGACTCTGCACTGGGCATGGAGCCTGTTTACGATTCTCTCTTTCCATATGGTTTCACTTGTGGAGCATAAGGAATAACACAGAAGACACTGGGAGTTGGAGAGGAGAAGTGAATTGGGAGAAATCGGAGGGGGAGATGAACCATGAGAGTCTGTGGACTCTGAGAAACAAACTGAGGGCTCCGGAAGGGAGGGAGTTGGGGGGTTGGATGAGCCTGATGGTGAGTATTAGGAGGGCCCGTATTGCATGGAGCACTGGGTGTGGTGCATAAACAATGAATCTTGGAACACTGAAAAAAAATTAAAATAAAATTACAAAAAAAAAAAAAGATTCTCTCCCACTCCCTCTGTCCCTTCCCCCTTACTTGTGCGCTCATGCATACACTCACACACTCTGAAAAAATAAATTAATTATATAAATTTTAAAAACAAAAGATAGTGACAATGAGGAAATGCTATGAATTACTTCATGCCAATACATTTGACAGTATAAATGAATGGTCAGTTTTCCCTAACAGACAAATTTCCAAAATAGAAAACCCACATAGCTTTATATCTGTTAATGAAATTGATAAGCTAGCCCAGGTGCTCTCTCCACAGGACACTGACAGTCACAAATCTAAGTCTTTTGCTCTTCTTTTCCCAAGAAGATAGACCACTCTGTTTCTGTTAACAAATTTTTGCTTTATTTAATTTATTTAATTTGTTTTATTGTTCATTTTTTTTCCCCAGAATTAATTCAAGCAGCAACATCTTGATGAGATTGGGACACACTCTTGTCTCTGGATTGGACTCGGGTCTTCCAATTTCTAGAACACATTTGTACTCTGTGTCTTAGGATTTCCTGTGGTCTTAATGTTTGTTTTCCCTCAAATTCATGTATTTAAGTCCTAATTCCCAATGTGATGTATTAGGAGGTGAACAGTATTAATAGCCTTATAAAAGAGGCTCCAGAGAGCTAGCTCACCCTTTTTGGGAGATGAGGATGCAATGAAAAATGTGCAACTTGGAAGAGGACCCTCACCTGACCAGGCTGGACACTGACCTTGAACTTCGAGCCTCCAGAACTGAGAAACAAATTTTGGCCGTTTGTGCGTCACTCAATCTATCGTATTTCGCTGTAACAACCTGAACGGACTGAGACAGGATTTCTTGCAAATGACCATTCCATGCAATCACTATTTTAGTTTTATAATCATGATTAATTTTGCTCTCAGATTAATTATTTGGCAAATTAACTGTTTAATGAAACTCGCTAAAGAGTAAGAGAGAGGAGACCAACTTCCTCTCCAGCTAACTTTCAGCAACTAGCTGAACCACCTGGTTCAAAGGACAGCTGAATGAATGAATTGTGAATTTGCAAGGAAAACTTTTTTTATAAGCTGTTTCACATTAAATATCTGTTACATTGCTCAAGGGTTCAAATAAGCTCCAAAGAAAGTCTGATACCAGTGACAATCCACATAAGACAGACTCATCCACCAGACTGAGTCCCCAAAAGAAAGAGATGGTAAAACATCCTGACATGCACATTTCTTTCACTTACAAAGTTCTATTTAGCATCGCAAATGCACACAGAATCCAAAATGTCCAGTGCGAACTAAATAGATTTTTGATCAAATATTAAAAAACAATTGCCAGACACTTCACCCTCTGCGAAAGCTTATTTAGGGAGACAAACTGCTTTAGGAAGATAAGTGTCTTTGAATATATTTGACTATCAAGGCACGGCATCTTCCTATATAAAATATTACTTTCACACTGCTCCAATGAAATCCAGTCAATCCTTTACTTATTGGGCTCGATGAATCCTCAATGATAGAGACGCCCGGGAGTGCCAACACCACAAGCTCGACTGTTAAACCTGTTCTTGAACCTTTCTAAGCCACTTTACAGAACAGTTGTACTTGGGAAATCCCAGCAGAGCCTGAGGTCAAAGAGCGCAAAAAAACTGGCCAGAGCCAAGGCTTCCACGCGGTATCTGTCTTCTTCCAAGCAAACTGGAAAATGCTGGGGCGTGGCTTCAGGCCACAGGTTCTTCGATGGCACCTGGCTCCCCTGCCAAGTCCTCGATGCCCATCATTCGGGGGAAAAGCCAGCTCGGGAGGGCTCTCTCTATAGCAAGACTTGGTGGTGGAGAACACCCTATAGTGTCCTCGTCCTACATGCTCCAGGATGAGTTCCTGCATTGGACCAGACACAATTCAAAGTGATCTTGGATGCCATGCAGAGGTTCTAGAATGTCGTGGCTCACCGGGCACAGGGAACGCTCTGGGAGAACACGCAGCCCTTGAAGCTGGGCAGCTTTGCACCGGGGATGTTGACATGTCCTGTCCCAAAGGTAGCCTGGTTGGTCTGAGGTACCAATTGCTGAGGTACGGGCATGGGTGGCCAGGCCCACTCCTTTCCACTGAAGCTGTACTTTCCTGGAACCTGGAGGAGATGCCAATCCTCAATGCCCTTTCCTCCGGCTTGACTCAGAAGGGCAAAGAGAAGACAAGGTTAAGAATGGAGGCGGTTCACGCAGATACTGCTCATTACCCGGGAGCTAGACAGAGACCTGGAATCGACTTTGGCTGACAAGGGGGCTAAGATAGAGGACAACAGGGAATGGAACCTTGGGAGATGGCCTAAGGCTGTGAGACATGAAAGCCAGGTTGATGTGGAGGGCAGCCTACAGGCTCACGCTGAGTCTAGGGGTACTACTGTTAAGGCACCATCCCAACCTAGATGATCACAGTGCGATGCCAGCTAGCATTAAGATGAATCGACTCGGGGCGCCTGGGTGGCTCAGCGGGTTAAAGCCGCTGCCTTGGGCTCAGGTCATGATCCCAGTGTCCTTGGGATAGAGCCCCGCATGGGGCTTGCTGCTCCGCAGGGAGCCTGCCTCCCACTCTCTCTCTGCCTGCCTCTCTGCCTACTTGTGATCTCTGTCAAATAAATAAATAAAATCTTAAAAAAAAAAAAAAGATGAACCGACTCAGGAGCTCCTGGGTGGCTCAGTCGGTTAAGCATCCGCTTTCAGCTCAGGTCATGATCTCAGGGTCCTGGGACGGAGCCCCAAGTGGGTTCCCTGCTCGGTGGGGAGCCTGTTTCTCCCTCTCCCTCTGTCCTTCCCCACACTTGTGTTTTCTCTCTCTCTGTAATAAATAAATAAGATCTTAAAAAAAAAAAAAAGAGTGATTTTGAACTTGCAACTTAGTAGATCCTAAAATAAATGTATTGGGCCTACACCTCAACTTTTTTAACTTAAAAAAATATATATAACAGAACATATCAGTGTCTTACAAGTAAAAAGGGTATGTTCTGATTTGTAAAAATTTTGTTTCAGCTCTATTTTGTGTAGTGTAAACTAGGTCTTCAGGCAAAATGTATTTCCAACTAGAGGTCATGTAAACAAAGTTCATTACCAGTGGCTCTGATTCCGCTTGCTCTGATTCCTTGCATTCTTATCAAACAATCCACTGATTTGAATTTAGTTCCTCACATAAAGGAGATGGCATTAATCAATGATTATAAGTATTCAGTTGTTTGATAGTTTTATTTCTCACCATGGATTAATAAATTAACATTCTGATTTTACTATTATCAATCTCTTATGAATTCTTTTTTTTAAGTTTTATTTATTTATTTATTAGAGACAGAGGGGAAGCATATAAGCAGGGGGAGGGGCAGAGGGAGAGAATCTCAAGCTGACTCCAGACCAAGTGCAGAGCCCGCTGTGGGGCTTGATCTCACAACCCTGAGATCGTGACCCGAGCTGAAACCAAGAGTCCCATGCTGACTGAGCCACCCAGGTGCCCCTTAATGTTCTTTTTAAGCATGAGTCAATTCCCTACTGCCCACACTCTAATGGGTAATTAACAAAATGTATTTCCAAGCCAGCCATCTGAAGACTGAGTATCAGAACAGGATTGTTTCACAACAATGACATCTTTACCAACCTTTTCCTTACTGGTCTCACCTGCCTCCCAGCTACCCTCCACACAGCAGCCGAGGTGGTCTTTTTATAGCATAAATCATCTTGGTACTCCCCTGCTAAAACCTTTTAACAGTGTGTCACTGTATTAAGTTGAACCAAGTGAAATTATTGGTCAAAATTAAAATCAATGATTTTACATTGATCAACCTAATACTTAAAACAGGAGCTCCTTGTGTATTAGGATGTGTATGAAAGGGACCTAATCTCTTCCCCCTCTTTTACCCATGTTATCTTCATCATGCAATGGCTTCCAATTTTTTTTTTAATGGCAATCCATAATAAAAAATACAAGAAATATATTTTAGGGGAGGCTGAATGGTTAAGCATCCAACTCTTGATTTCAGCTCAGGTCTTGATCTCAGGATCATGAGTTCAAGCCCTGTGTTGGGCTCCACATTGGGTGTGGTATTCACTTAAAAAAAAAAAAAAGAAAAAATACATTTTACACTGTGATCCAGGGTCTACATAAACATAAGCAAACATAACATGCTTCAGGTCTTGACTGATGTATAACTTCCTAAGAGAAGCTTTCTTCAACCAACCTGTGTGGATGGATCCCATCCCAACCTTGATTCTCTACCATTGCATCCTATTCATTTTTTAATGGTGCTCAGCATAATCTGAAGTTCTACATTTATTTATTTATTTATTCGTGAGAAAGAGAAAAGCAGTCCCCTGATACCCAGGAACTGACCTGATGTTATCACTTAGGACTTGGTGTTGCTACGAGCTGGCCCGGCCCTTGCAGCCAGGTCTTGATATATTCCCAATGAGCATAAACGATAGCACAATAATACACAGCATCAACATGAGATAAGGGCACTTTGTGACTGTGATGAATCAAGATCAAAACCAAACCACTCATAATCATATCTGAACAGAGAAAATATTAACAGTCTCCAAGGTACAAAATACCAAATATTTTCCCTTCAGCTAATATAAGTGACTGTTACTTCTTTCCTAATTACAGCTGTAACCTCCCTATAAATAAGATATACTGATATGTCCAATCATAGAATCACCTCTACTTCCTGTAAGCACCAATACAGACTAAATCTCTGTTTCCTGAGACCTTTCCCAAAATTACCTAACCTAACCCCAAGTCCTCTAATACCCTCTTGCTGAAATGCCCCATGGCTCCCCATGGTGTTCTCCTGCACAGCAATGAATTAATAAATCCAAATTGTTCAGCCTCAAGTGTGGTTCTCGGTATACTATTCACCAGTATATCCCTTGGGACTTGCACAGTGCCCGCCACTTGAGAAGTGCTTAATATCTTGGATAAACAAATAGATGAATGAGAATAAGAATAATTAATTACTAGATAAACCATAAGAGACTCTTAATCTCAGGAAACAAACTGAGGGTTGCTGGAGGGGAGGGGGCAGGAGGCATGGGGTGGCTGGGTTATGGATATTGGAGAGGGTATGTGCTATGGTGAGTGCTGTGAATTGTGTAAGACTGATGCAGACCTGTACCCCTGAAGCAAATAATACATATGTTAATTTAAAAAAAGAATAATTAATTACTTAATTTCTGCCTTCCTGCACAGAGGTATAGGACTTGTCTGGGTGCCTGGCCAATCTTTGTAGAAGATGGTGTTCTGCCTCTCTGTGCGACTTCAGAGCTAATAGCTGTTTTTAACACTCTCCTTCGATATTCAGTGATCTCTTCTATGACCATGTCTCCTGCTAGTCAGCCAAGTTCCCAATTCTTTTAAACATGCTCATACCTGATTCTTCCATGAGTTTGGTTTATAGCACTTAAATATTTTCTAGATTACAACTGGCAAAGGTGAACTCTGATCCCTGGATCCTCTGAGATGCTCTTTCCAAGCAAGAATTTCTTAGACAAACTTCTTACTCTGTCACTCACCCCATCTAACAATGTGTAATATTTCATCCCTATGCTGAGGTTCACTGAGGCTCCATAATTTTCAATGATCTTTTTCTGATGATAACAATAACCCATGCTCATAAAAGAGCATTTAGAAAACACAGAATGGTGCAAAGAATAAAAACTGAGATTTGTCACAATCCTACAGCCAACACCTTGATTTAATTTTATTTGGATAAATTTTATTTGGACAAATTTATTTGGACAAATTTTATTTGGACACATAGATATTAATATAGATTTAAGAAATACAAAATATATTATTTATATATTAAAATCTATTTTCATATAATATATACTATAATAAAAATATATTATTCATATTATTTATATGTAAAATATATATATTTAAATATATAAAACAAATAAATATATATATTTAAATATATAACATATATATTTAAATATATAAAACAAAATATGTATATAAATATATTTAAATATATAAGTATATTTAAATATACAAATACATATTTAATATATAAAATGTATATAAAAATATAAGAAATATATATTGTTGCGGGGCTCGATCCCAGGACCCTGGGATCATGACCTGAGCTGAAGGCAGATGCTTAACCGACTGAGCCACCCAGGCAACCCTGCATGAATTTTTTAAATACTCTCAATAGATAGAGTAAAATTGTTTTAAAGAGTTTACATTTCTGCCACAGAATGTACCTGACTCTCCAACCCAACTATTACTATTTTAAAACATATATTATTAGGAAGATTTTCTTTTTAAATGGTATCACATTTTTACTTACTTTTTTTTATTGCTGGTGAAGTTCAGGAAATGGTTCAAAAAAATTTCTTTAAGAATCCAAATAGTCTCCCTATCCAATTTTATTTTTTTTTTTTAAGATTTTTATTTATTTATTTGAGAGAGAGACAGTGAGAGAGAGCACGAGTGAAGAGAAGGTCAGAGAGAGAAGCAGACTCCCTGTGGAGCTGGGAGCCCAATGCGGGACTCGATTCCAGGACTCCAGGATCGTGACCTGAGCCGAAGGCAGTCGTCCAACCAACTGAGCCACCCAGGCGTCCCTCCCTATCCAATTTTAAAAACAAAATTAAACAAAGCATAATGCCTTTAAAATAATGTTATATAGTAGTTTTCTCACACGGACAAACAATTTTTAGAGGACCTCCGTGAATATGAACCAAAATGACTCAAGTCTGATAGTGAGAGGCAATATTTTAAAGCAAAACTGCGGTAGCAAAGCCAAGACGTGCCACTTACGTATTGATACACCATGTTAATTTCAGAATTATTGGTGGGGGAAGAAACTGCTAGGTCATAATTTCAAGACAAACAGGGCTTAGAAAAAGATTTCTATAAATTTTGATTATTTATTATGTGCTCTTGGGTTAAGCCATGACTAACATTAGAGAGATGAGGGACTGGAAGGACACGTATTCCAGACAGAAATTCATCTTTGGCAAAGGTTCAAAAATACCCAGACATTTCCCTAGCGGTGTTTTGCAATTCTTCGTATTTGCATTTTTCTCATAACAAAGACCCTAGCCTGCAGCCAGAGCTGTTTTACCCCCTCCAACAGTCTCTGAACAAAACTGCCTGGATCCAGCTTTCTATTTTTAACCCCCTTGAAACTCTTTTTGAATTAATCACTTGATCTATGTGTGTGAAATATGTTCTGAGCCCTGAATAGCTTCGATTGTGTTACATTCCATTCAGGTAAATTCAATCCAACAAACATTTATCGAGAACCCACCATGAAAAACAAATACTTTTTTAAAAAGAGGTCTGTGGGAGTAACGGGGAGATCAACACATAACCGTTATGCTCTGTGACTCTCCATGTGATACAGATGGATATAAAGGACCCTAAAAATACAGAGAAGGGACAGGAAGAAAAATTCCTCTTACCTCCACTCCTTTTGTTGAATGGGTAGATCAAGGATTTTTCAGGATATAGAGGAGAAAAAAGAAGAAAGCAAGTTTAGTTTCTTTCCCATACCTACAAACCTACCCCTCTTGCAATTTAAGCCCTAGGTGGGCTCCTAGATTGATCTGGAATTGAGGTAAGTAGCCCAAGTTTTGGGGCAGATGTCTGCAGATTTATTGGGCAACAGGAATGGGCCATGAGAGTGGCCAGATGTGTTGAAAACTAGATCAGGGGGCACCAGGGTAGCTCAGTGGTTAAGCCTCTGCTTTCTGCTCTGGTCATGATCCCCAGGGTCCTAGGATTAAGCCCTGCATTGGGTCCTTGGCTCAGTGGCGAGCCTGTTTCTCCCTCTCCCCACTGCTTGCTCTCTCTTTCCCTATTTCTCTCTCAAATAAGTAGATAAATAATCTTAAAAACAACAACAACAACAACAACAAACTAGATCAGATATTATAAGAAGCAAATGCATGTGCTGCGTTTCTAATTTTTTTTTTTACCACTTTATTGAGGTATGACTCACATGCAAAAAGCTGTGCATGTTTAGTGTCTACGACTTGAGGTTGGGGATAGGTATGTATCTGTGAAACCATCAAGGCCATAAATATATTCATCTCCTCCCAAAGTTTCCTCCTTCCTCCATTATCATTATTATATTGTTACTTGTGTGTTAAGAACACTTAAGAACTACCCTCTTAGCAAATCGTTAGCTAGAGGCACTATACTGTAGAGCAGGTCTTCAGAACTTATTTATCTTGCATAATTAAAACTTTGTACACCTCAATCCCTCAGCAACCACTTCTACTCTCTGCTTCTATGAGTTTGACTGTTTGACATTTCACATATGAGATTAACCACGTATCTAATTGCACAGACCTTTGCAAGTTATAAAGTCCTCTTTCTTCATACATTATCTCATGTGTCTTTATACCACCTAGGTAAATGAGGAATTATTATTCTCCAATTTTAACAGATGAGAAAACTGAAGCTCAGACAAGTTAAGTGACTTGCCCAAGAGCATCCAGAGAGTGACACAGCTCGGCATAAAACCCAAGTCTTCTGACTACAAGTTCAGTGCTCTTTCCAGAAGAGGAATGCCCAAATTACATTATAAGGCATGCGGGTATTATCTGTACATGCAATAGCTTCAGATTCTAGTGTTTTAAGTAAACTCTACCTCCAACGTGGGGCTTGAACTCATGACCCCAAGGTCAAGAATCACATGCTCTACTGACCGAGTCAGCCAAGCACCTCCCCAGCTTCTAGAATTTTAAATGTCGCTTTTCAACCTGTACTAAAAGCCAGACCTAAAAGGAGAGGAAGCACAGAGGAAGCTTTTAGTTATACAATTGATTTAGGCAAAAGACGCAGGTAAAACATAATGCTCTAAAATCTTTACATGTCTCATAAAAAGGGAGGTAAAACTAAAGAAGAGAGCTAGACAAGATGAACTATAAGAATATCATATTATTATCCTATTTGCATGATGTGATAATAATTATTAAGTAATAATACGTAATACTCAAGTACTATTTATTATTAATACACTTTTTTTTAAAAAGATTTCATTTATTTATTTGACAGACAGAGATCACAAGTAGGCAGGCGGGGGGAAGCAGGCTCCCTGCTGAGCAGAGAGCCCGATGCGGGGCTCCATCCCAGGACCCTTAGATCATGACCTGAGCTGAAGGCAGAGGCTTAACCCACTGAGCCACCCAGGTGTCCCTATTAATACACTTCTATAAGCACTTAGAGTGCTCACCATATTCTAGGTGTTTAAGTATTTTAAATAAAACTCATTTAATCCTGCCTCTAAGAGGCAGGTACAGTTATGATTTCCATTTTATAGGTGAGAAATCCGAGGTACAGAGAGGTTAAGTAAGTTGTTCAAAGTCATACAAGCAGGAAGTGCTGGAACCATGATACAAAGCAGAGAGCTGGGCTTCCCAGAGCCACTTAACCCCCATACTGTACTGCCTCTTCCAGCCGGACTTTGCTTTGACCTAAGCTAAAGATGTAAAGTGTAACACTTTATACATTCCTTGTCCAAACACTCCTCACATTTTCTCTAATCACATGTTTAGTTGTTTTTCTCCATAGCCTCAAAGGTATGGAGGCAGAGGCTGTGACTCTCTCATTTACCACTGTAAATGGGCCTGGACCATAGTAGTTGCTCAATGCAGGCTTGTTCAAATAATTATTAATCTCACAAGATCTTCTATAATGTTGACCTTGTGCCAGGTACTGTGCAAACAGCCGATATTTAAAAGTCCTAGGAGGTATGCATGATTTTACACATAAGGAGACTGAGACACAGAGAAGTTGAGTAATTTGAACAAGGTCACATTAGCAATAAGTAACAAAGTCAAGATTATAACTGAGGCTGTCTGACTTTGGAGCCCATGTTCTTGAATGTATGAATGAATGCATAAACTATCTATCCGTATGTACTATGGAATCTGGGATTGCTGTTCCTTAGACTTTTGTGGTCAAGTAGTTTTCCTAGTGGTTTCTTCATGGCATTCTTTACGGCTTGGATTTGTTAGTTTTCATTGGCCTTTGCATTACAATTGCAACACGGGTGTGTGAAGTACCAGATATTTCTGTCACAGATGCTCTGCTTTTTATTTAATCTCTACAAATGTCTCAAGGTGGAAATAGCTGTCTAAATCTTTGGAAAAGAATTAGAGAACTGAATTCTCACAGCATTGCAAGATGTCAGTAGATGCCAGGTGGGGGGAAAAAAGGTTAAAAGATTTATTTCATTTCCAATCATGCAGCATTATTTTGCTGATCTCTTCAGATTCCAAGCAAATTGTGAAAACGATTGAAATACAATTAAACATACGTATTTAAATATTTAAATGGAAACTTCTACTATGACATTTTTATAGATTATATACTTGGTTTGTTCTATAAAAGCTTATGCCATGAAAATAGGATCCTCATTTTTTTTTAAAGATTTATTTATTTATTTGACAGACAGAGAACACAAGTAGGCAGAAAGATAGGCAGCGGGGGGAGCAGGCTCCCTGCTGAGCAGAGAGCCCGATGCGGGGCTTGATCCAAATCATGGATCATGACTTGAGCCAAAGGCAGAGGTTTAACCCACTAAGCCACCCAAGCGCCCCAGGATCCTCATTTATTAAATACTGTTTGCTACTTACTGGGATACCAGGAGAAAAAAAAATAATGCACAGTTGGGAAGCAAATGTGCCTGAACATATAAGGATTTTTCTTTTTACTCTTATGTCTCTTTATTGGTATTTCAAGGACTTGGAATGAGAAAAATCACCCAGAACTGTACCCTGAACAATGGAACGAGAATTAATCATGATCAATCAAGTGTTTATTTTCTCCCACTTTATTCTCATCAAGGTATGAAGCATACAGGCCACTTGAATGTGTGCCACTGGGCCTCACGGGCCTGCTGGTGCTCAGTAAATACTTGTTGAAGAGAGAGTAACAGAGAAGGGAAGATGCAGTTCCAATATCCATCCCCTCTGTTCTAGAATGGCTCTTCAAAAATGCAGATCAGCCTCCTCCAGAGAAATAAAGTGAAACCAAAAATCCTGTTTTCCCAAAGTTTTTGTGGCAATCAAACCCAGAGGAGAAATCAGAAAATATTTAAACCACAAACCAAAAGTCTTTAAATGGAGTAGTTTTTCAAAGTCTTCCAGATGAATTATAAATTATTATAGTCTTTGTCTCTGTGTCTGGATTTTCTCCCAGTAGAAGGAATTTATTTTATTTTGGTACCACATTGAGTGTACTGTGCAAAGAATCTCTCCCTCTCATCTTACCTCCTGAGCCAACAGATTCTTTCTCCAGAGGGAATCACTATTACTAGTTTCTTGTATATCCATCTGGAGATATTCTTTGCATACATATTTTTTTCCCAAATGATAACATACCATACATAAACTTCTGTTCCCTGATTTTTTTTTCATACCAGGACATGATGGGCAGGGCTCCATACCATTATATATACATATCTGAATCATTCATGTGACTCTGTAGACTTCCAGTATTAATATGTCGTAATACCTTTAGCCTGTCCACTATCTTTGGATGGTTAGAACTTATATTTTGCCGTTACAAACAATACTGAAAAGAATATACTTAAACATATAAACCACAAGTGTTTCTTTTTACAGGGAAAATAACATCAGGTAAACACTGAAAATGAAGGTTCTTTTTTTTTTTTTAAATAAAGCTGCTCTTATTTTTTTTTTTTTAAGATCTTATTTATTTGAGAGAGACAGAGACAGAGACAGCATAAGCAGGGGGAGTGAGAGAGGGAGAAGCAGGCTTCCCACCGAGCAGGGAACCTTGTGCGGGTCTCGATCCCAGGACCCTGAGATCATGATCTGAGCTGAAGGGAAATGCTTAACTGACTGAGCCACCCAGGTACCCCAAGAAAATTCTTTGAAACCTTTTTTAGAGTAGTTATTTCCAAAGTTTTTTAAAAAGGGGAAAAAAATAAATTTCTAGTAGTTGAGGAGAATAATGAACTATAACAGAAATTAGAGGTTTGTAATATGTAAAGGAAAACTGAATTTTTTGGAATGAGTTACTCTATCAGTAGAATGGTTTACACATTAAGTGAAGTGTTTAGATAGCAGAACAGGATGGTTGAAAAGAGATAACCTGAGCTCCAAGTGCACAGATTTTTCCAGTGTACAAAGGCCTTAAAGATGGAAAAAGTACAGAATACAAGACTACAAATTTGAAATTATGAAGGCTACAGGAAGGGTCTTAGTCATGAAGACAGAAGAATAAATAGGTTCAAATAAGGTTGCAGAGAAATGGGGCAAAATGAGAGGTGGGAACGAGGGCAAGGGAGTCACATGGAACTAAAAACAATTATTGAATTAAAAAGAAATAACAATATCTGACGGATGGCTATACAATGATGGGCTCAAACAGGGTCAGCACGAAACCCATGGAAGCCTCTTGCCAAATATGATTTTACATCTTGACCTATGACCAATCCTTCTCCTCCCACTTGGGGGAGAATCAGCCAGGGGAAGCTGAGGGCAACCAATGAATATGCCATCTGTTTTGCCTGAGTTTCTGGACTGCTAAAGCTCAGGCATGTGACCTAGGCCCTGTGAGGAGATGCTCTTTCTGGGACTCAATGGATGATGCAAGGAGGAGGAGTTAGTCAGATTCTACCTGCGGCAGTATGCAACAGATACAACGGTACCATTGGAGCCATGCAGAACAATGGTGATGATATGATGCCTGCCATGTTTGTCCTTTAAACCAGACTACTCCAGCTGCCTGCCCCCTGGTTCCTGTCTGTTTTCTAAGTCTGGTTCTCCATTTCCCAGCCAGTTCTGAGTCATCCAATATCCTTCTAATAAATTTATTTCCCACTTATGTTAGCCAGGGTCCAGGGGTGTTCTTGGCATTCAGGAACCCTATACAGTGAAAATGACAAAAACAACCTGAGTTGGAGCCAGCCTCTCACAGAAACAAGAACAGGGCCAGAGAGCCCCATAACCGGGGTCCTACATGGGATAACCTCTAACACTGAACTACAGCCTTGGTCTCTTCCTGTAAGTTCAGAAAAGACAGAAGCAGAGCAAAGGTACTTAGGGTTACACAGGTCTCTCTGGGGATTCTCTCTCTCTCTCCCATCCCTTTTGATGAAGTTATCTGGACTGTAGGAGGATAAATGTCTGAACACCCCTCTCTCAGAGAAGGGGAGCAGGAGACGGGAAGGGTAGAGACTCAAGAAGAAACCGATGGAACTATCCAGGTCAGAGCTGCATATTCCAAATTCAGTTGTTCAAAGGGAGAGCTTGGTGGCAGGTGGCAAGGAGTCTGTAACTTGGAAATAGTAAGACACCACGAGCAGGCTGAATGAGTCTCGGTGCTCCCAGCGCAGAATGATTTACTTGAGCCTTGGCACTTCTCTCCATTAGTGGTTTGCTTTGCTCATGGCCACATCCTCATGGATGCCTGACACATGGCAGATCCTCAATATGAATTTCTTGAGGGAATAAAAGAATTGTTAAAGCTCAGACATCTACCAATAGTTGGCATATCAGGGCACCCCATGTTGGTAGGATAGAATGACACCGCGGTGTCAGCACGGACCAGTCTCTGAAGTCCAAATGCTTTTTTTTTTTTTTTTTTTTTAAATCAAGTAGGCTCTACGCTCAGCGAGGTGCCCAATGAGGGACCTGAGCTGAGATAAAGAATTAGACACTTAACCAACTGAGCCACCCACGTGCCCAGAAGTCCAAATTCTGAATCATTGGGCTATCTGGTCTACTTCCGAGACACCACCTCCACCCCCCAGTGGCAGTAAGAGCTGAGGATTCGGCTTCCTGCCAAACCACGTGCATGTGCCCATCACGCTGCTGGTGCTCGCCAAGCTGTCATTTGCCCTTGTTGCCACCTCCTTCCTCAATAAAGATCACCGTGGCAGGGTGGCTGGATTTGTCAAGGTGCCAAAGGTCCTCTGAATTCTGGGCAAGTGTGCTTTGGATATCCCACTTTATGAATGAGTAGTAAACATGATGCTTGTATACCAATGTCACACAGAGATTTTAGAGAAATTGCTCTTTCGTATTTGACTCATAGCTCACATTTCCTCTTCTTCCCAGCACACACACCTGCACTTGGATTCCCGTATTACTCAGATGCGAGTTTATAGAGAGGGCCGAACTGGGACACAGATCTGAGTAACAAACATGACTGACTCAGTAATATCCTCTGGCCCTCCAATGACTAAGGTTTTGTTATAACCTTATATGCCAGGTTCTTCCCCAAAGACTCACTTCTCAGGAAATTTCTTGAGATCTTCTATAGATAGACTTCTGGTGGCTGTCCCTGTCTCCCGGAGGTGTCAGACTTCTGTGAATCCCAGAGGTAGACACAAATGGGAGTCTCTCTAGGATACTTCTTGGATGAAGTCAACAGTTTCAAGCAGATAAAATAAATTTCCTTTAACTTCCATGCAATAAAATCAACAAGATGGAAAAAAGTCTATTAAATTTTCCGTTTTACATGAAAATATGTAAAAAGCAAAATGGTAGTAATAAAAGCAGGTCAGTGGTGGCATGAGGTTGAGGGTAGGGAGCGAGAATTGACTGCAAAGAGGCACAAAGAAACTTATTAGGGTGAGGGCAGTTTTATATGTTGATTGTGGTGGGGGTAATGTGATTGTATAATTGTACTAGGGTTTTTTTTTTTAAGATTTTATTTATTTATTTGAGAGAGAGAGATAAACAGTGAGAGAGAGAAAGAGAAAGCAAGAAGAGTGGGGAGAGGGAGAAGCAGGCTCCCCATTAAACAGGGAGCCCGACGTAGCGTTGGACCCCAGGATCACAGGATGAAGACCCAAGCTAAAGGCAGACGCTTAACCGACAGAGCCACCTAGGTGCCCCAATATTTTTTGTTTGTTTGTTTTTTAAGGTTTACTTATTTTATGGAGAGAATGAGAGAATGTGCATGCAAAATGGGGGAGAAGAGGGAGAGAGAGAATCTTAAGCCTGATGCAGGGCTCTATCTCATGATCCTGAGCTCATGACCTGAGCCAAAATCAAGAGTTAGACACTTAACCTACTGAGCCACCCAGGGGCCCCTCTCTTGTACTAGTTTGCAATCCTTCAGAAGCCGACTTGGGTGAAAGTAGTTACATGGAGATTCAAAGAAGTAATAGGATGTGGGGGAGCATGGGTAGTGAGACCCATAGGTAGAAGAGAGAAAAAAAGGGCTCATTAATGATCAGCTCATTGTGGTGAGCACCTGGGTTTCAATCCTGCATAATCTTTTTTTTTTTTTTTAAGATGTTATTTATTTATTTGACAGACGGGGATCACAAGCCGGCAGAGAAGCAGGCAGAGAGAGAGGAGGAAGCAGGCTCCTCCTGAGCAGAGAGCCTGATGCGGAGCTCAATCCCAGGACCCTGGGATCATGACCTGAGCCGAAGGCAGAGGCTTTAACCCACTGAGCCACACAGGCACCCCTCAATCCTGCATTATCTTGACCTGAAATGTATTCCATAATTTCTTATTGTTTCTTAGACATTTTATTTTATATTATTTGTTATTTATTTATTTATTTATTTGTAATTCAAGTAGGCTCCACCCCCAACCTGAGACTCGAATTCACAACTCAAGAGTCACATGCTCCATCAACTGGGCCAGCTAGGTGCCCCTCTTTGACATTTTATTTTAAACATTACTTTTAAGAATATTTTAAAAGCTACAATAATGTAGGGTTTCTCCAGAGAACTTTTGTTTCCTTCTACCAAGAACTTGATGGGACTAGCAGCCAAGGGCAGGATCAAGTGACCTCCATGACCTGCCGGAGAGTATCTGCCCACCTTCTGAAGTATGACATTCCAGGTTCCCAGTCAAGTGCAGAAGGTTAAATTCTAACCCCTATTCCTTTAGCTCCAGGTTCCATGAAGCCGCCCCACTTTTCAGCTGTTCCCCTTAAGTAAACTAATGGCCCTAGGGTAAAAGCAATATTCCTTCAGCATATTTAACAAGAAGGGGATTTTTATCTTTGGCACCCAAAAGACTTACCTTTGACCATTGACCAAGGGCAGGCTTGTCTCTTAAATTCTTTTTCGGGGCGCCTGGGTGGCTCAGTGGGTTAAAGCCTCTGCCTTCAGCTCAGGTCATGATCCCAGGGTCCTGGGATCGAGCCCCACATCGGGCTCTCTGCCTAGCAGGGAGCCTGCTTCCTTTCCTCTCTTTCTGCTTGCCTCTCGGCCTACTTGTGATCTCTGTCTGTCAAATAAATAAATAAAATCTTTAAAAAAATAAATTAAATTCTTTTTCTTTTGCATAAGCAAAGGCCCCTTGGACAGAAATGGTCTCAACTCAAAGGAGTTTAAGCTCCAACTCCTTCCCAGGTCAAAACCCACTATATTATCATGACTTCAGTGCTTTTTAGAAAACACTCCAGCAGTTATCCAAATTCTTTTTTTGTCTTTTTAAGATTTTTATTTAGGGATGCTTGGGTGGCTCAGTTGGTTAAACATCTGCCTTCCACTCAGGTCATGATCCTGGAGTCCAGGGATCAAAGCCAGCATCAGGCTCCTTGATCGATAGGGAGCCTGCTTCTCCCTCTGCCTGTCACTCCTGTTTGCTCTGTCTCTGACAAATAAATAAAAAAATCTTTAAAAAAATAATGAAGATTTTATTTATTTATTTATTTGAGAGAGAGAAATTGCGAGAGAGAGCATGAGTTCAGTGTGGGGCTTGTTCGTGACATGATATACCCAGGGATCATGACCTGAGCTGAAGGCAGACGCTTAGCCAAGCGAGCCACCCAGGTGCCCCTATGCAGATTCTTTTTCATGGTCTTTAGTGAGAGGAAAAAAATGATTTCTATTAAAGAGCCCCCAAGAACCAGAAAGTAGAGTGTAGAGTGAAGACAGAGAGTTCTAGATGGTCCCTCTTTCAGTATCACGGTAAATTGGATGATGGTTCAGCAAATATTCACTCCACTCAACCTCCATGAGAGGAGTTACCTCTTGGTTCTTTTGATTGGAACTTGGTCATGTGATTTGCTTTGACTACTGAGATGTTGACAAAGTGGTACAAGGAGGGCCTTTCCATGTGCTTGCGTATTTGGGCCGGCCCTCAGGCATCTCTGCAGTATCCTAAGAAGAACTTTGCTTGGGAAGCTGCCGCCCTTCTGCCTGGGCCCCAGAATGATCACGAATGAAAGCAATCCTGAGCTGAACCCGCAGAGGAGACAACCCCAGCTGGATCTGCATCTTGAAGCAGAGCCACTCAGATAAGCCCAGTTTAGATATGCTGAACTTCAGCTGACCTGCAGCTGCCTGAGAGAAAACAAATGATAATTCTTTTAAGACACTGCATTTCTGGGGTCATTTGTTACACAGCACTTCTGTGGCCATAGCTGATCATGCAAGTAGCCTAGCAAGAAGCTGGCTCACCAGATCGGTGTTATCGCAACACAAAAAAAGGGCCATTATCAGAACCTGAGCTCCAGAAGCTTTTCTTTGCTGACAGTCATTTCCCAACCAGGAGGTTCTTGTTATACATAATTGCCTAGATGTCTCCTGATCCAATTCTCTGTATATACTTACCACATCACAGGAGTGTGGTCCTGGGGCCACCCCTTCCCCCCTCCCTTTTTTGTAAGGGTATACCAGTCTATGCCAGGCTTAAATTCAGCTTATGTCTATGTGGGATAATGAGGAATGATGCTTTGTTGCATCTCTAGAATGTTCTCCCCACCCAATTTATTTTGCATGTATACTATCCAACACTAAGTGGTATGTGTGCAAGGAAAGGCTGGTCAGAATCATCTTTCATGCTATTACGGAAAGCCAGAAATCCCACAGGGTTAAAAACCCATTCCCCAGACTTAACAAATTTTACTATTTTTTGTCATGTGCATTTTTAAATTGTTTCTGATTGTAATTGCTGATATGTATATAAATGCTATTGATTTTTGTAGGGTGATGATGAAACCAACAACCTTGCTGAAATCTCTTTAGTTTTCATTGTTTGTTCATATATTCTCTGGAATTTCTCCATTGACAATCATACTATCTATATATAATGAGAGTTTTTTTCTCTTTCTTCCTAGCTGTTGTTCTTGTTTCCTTTTTATGTCTTTTTACATCGGCTACACACTCCATTACTATGGTAATAGTGAACGTTCTTGTCATGTTTTAAAGAAAATGCTTTTGAAATTCCCCCATTAAGTGTAATTTTTGCTCTAGGTTTCTAGTGGATTAAGGAAGTTCCCTTTTATTCCTAGTTTGCAAAAATGTAAATTTTAATCATTGAGCATTGACTTTTACTGAAAGCTTTTTCTGCATCTATTAGAATGATCATATGTACTTTCTATTTTAATCCATGGATTTGGTAAATTATACTGTATTTATCTCCATAAGTTTAAAAGTTGAGTAAGGAAAGTTGAATAAGAGAGATATTATCTATATCTTGAACGATTGCAAAATATTCATGTCTACAAAATATTAGTGTCTTTTAGGACAGGAAACCTGACTACTAATTCAATTCTTTGATAAGTATGTCCTTGAATAATATAATTGTTTTCATTGTGAAACATATCACACAAAGAAGTACAAAATGTATTTGCATCTCTTAAAAATAATACTTAACATGAACACCAGTGTGCCTACAGGATCCATCAAGAAACACACCACACCAAGTTCTCTGCATAACCTTCCCAGATCATGGTCCTTTTTGTCCCCATAGAGATAACCGAGTGCTGAATTTTGTGTAAAATGTTTCCTTGTTTTTCTTTGTAATTTTAACTCTATGTATCTCTGGGCAATATTATTTAGTTCTGCCTATTTTTGAACTCTGTATAAAATGTATCACACTGTTAACTGTCATATGTATTCCTATGTGACTTTCTTCCTTTGCCCTATATTTTCTTTTGAAAATCATTCTTTGAGGGGCACCTGGTTGGCTCAGTCAGGAAAGTATGTGACTGTTAATCTCAGGGTTATGAGTTCAAGCCCCACAGTGGGCATGGAGCCCATTTAAAAAGAAAATCAGGGGTGCCTGGTGGTTCAGTTGTTTGGGCATCTGCCTTCCAGGGTCCTGGAATAGAGCCCTGAATCAGACTCCCTGCTCACTGGGAAGCCTGCTTCTCCTTCTCCTTCTGCTGCTTCCCCCTGCTTGTGCTCTCTCTCTCACTCTCTGTCAAATAAATCAATAAAATCTCAAAAAAAAAGAGAGAGAGAGAGAGAGAGAGATAGGGGGACTGTGGTTCAGTGGGTTAAAGCCTTTGGCTCAGGTCATGATCCCAGGGTCCTGAGATTGAGCCCCGCATCAGGCTGTCTGCTCAGCAGGGTGCCTGCTTCCCTCCCCCACATCTTTCTCTGCCTTCCTCTCTTCCTACTTATCTGTCTGTCCAATAAATAAATAAAATCTTTTTAAAAAAAAGAGGAAAATTAGTCTCTGAAATTGAAATATGTAGTTATAGTTCTTATTTTTCTTTTTCTTTTCCTTTCTTTCTTTTCTTTTTTTTTTTTCTGTATAGAATTACACCATATTAAACTACTCTTATGCATTCCACTTTGATCGACGTTTGGGTTGTTTCCAGGGTTTTTGCTACTGCAACTAATGCTGCCTTTGAGTCTCCTGGCATACAGGTGTCAGATTTATACATATAAATATAAATATATATATATATATATACACACACACACACACACACACGTATTTATATACATTATACATATACCGCTCCTGCCCAGGAGTGGAACTGTTTGGTTGTAGGGTAATATATCAATGAGCCATTTGTATTTCCTCTTAAATGAATGATTTAAAAAAAAAATTAAGCCAGCAAACGATAGCCTGTGGGCCAGCCACCTATTTTGGTAAATAAAATTTCATTGGAACCAAGGTCAGGGTTAGGGGGAAGGGGAAAGAAGTAAGGCAACATTTTCTAAATTTAGGGTTGGATCTTCTATTTTTGATTTTAACATTTTGCTCGTTGTGGAGATTTTTGCATTAATTTTGATTTTTAAAAATGTTATCTCAAAATATTATTTACCTTGGTTCCTACATCTTTTGGTGCTTGCTTGAATGTTGTGCCCAAGGTGAAGACTTCCCTCGCCTGACCGTAGCCCCAGCCCTGCCCTAGTCTAAGCCATTTATCATCTCCAGGCTGTACTTCTGTATTAACATCCTAACTGGTCTCTCCACTTACACATTTGCAACTTATCTTCGATCCATTCTCTACAGGGTAGCCACTCTGATCTTTTGAAAAGATAAATTGATTTACATTAATCTTCTGCTCCAAACTGTTCAAATGTCTCTTACTCTACTTAGAATGGAGTCCAAATTCCATGTAGAACCCCAGATAATCTGGATTTTTGCTTTCTTCCCTAACCTCATCTTCTACCACTTTGTCTTTGGATGCTGTAGCCTCACAGGCTAACTTTCCGTTTCTGGAATATGCTAACTCATTCCTACCTCCTGGCCTGGCATGGGCCATTTTTTAAATGAGTGATCCTTTCTAAACGTTTTAATTTTAGATTAAGTTCTCTCTTTAGAGAGGCTTTCCAATCTAAAGTAAATCTCCTCCTGATAGTTCCATTACTCTGCTCTTTGTCTTTCCTAATACTTTGCCAACAAAGAAGTAGAGTTTTGTTTTGTTTTTTTGCTATTAACTTTGTTTATTGTTTTCTGTCTTCCCTTTTTAAGCCCAACATCTTGGAGGTGTTTAGTGCTTTCCTCCCTACCAACACTCAATATTTAGCACTCCACTATTCACTAAATAATTAAAATGAAGGAGGAAAGATAAAACTCAGAGTAAATGGGTTTTTGGAAAAAAAGGCCCCCCAAACAAAGTGGTATTGATATCCATTAATATTAAAGCAACCTGGCCATGACAAGGGTCATAAAACTGATCATTTCCTTTGGCCCAGTAGGTTTACATTTGAGACTATACCCCAAGAGTAACTTGGAAATTTTATTTATTTAAAATATCCATATATTAATGATTTATGAAGGTTGACAAAATTGGAAACAACCCATAGTGCTGGTTGCCCATTAACCCTTCCCTGTTTGCATTCTCTTCAGCCTAGATAAGCCCATCTATCCACGGCTGCTGTGGTAAAACCCAAGTACATAACTTTTGTTAGAGAAAAATCACTAAGTTGAACAAAATACAATTGCCATCATTTTCAAGTTCTCTAATTTCATACATGCAATCCTTACTTTCCTGCAATCCTGTAGTTCCTCTAATTAAGTTGTTTTCATTCTCTCCAGATGCTGTTTGAATGTTCACCATTCTTATCAAAGGAGTCACCATCTGCAAGGCCATTTAGGTCAGAAAATCCAAGAGCCATTTATAAGCACATTTCCCTTACCCAGTTCATCACCAAGGCCAAAGATATCTCCCCCGCTCCAAAGATGCATTTATTTATTTATGAAAGAGAGAGAGAGAGCGCGAGCTCACGCACACGTGCGCACAAGCAGGGGGAAGGGGAAGAGGAAGAAGGAGAGAGAAACCCAAGCGGACTCTCAGCTGAGTGAGAGCACAGAGCGCAGTGGGGCTCAATCACACAACCCCAAGATCAGACCTGAGTTGAAACCAAGAGTCAAACTGCACCACCCAAGTGCCCACAAAGAATGTCTTGAATTTATTACCTCTTTGCTAATTTCATTGCCACCTCAACCAGAACCACCACCTTTTTTTTTTTTTTAAGATTTTATTCATTTATTTGACAGACAGAGATCACAAGTAGGCAGAGAGGCAGGCAGAGAGAGAGGAGGAAGCAGGCTCCCCGCTGAGAAGAGAGCCCGATGTGGGACTTGATCCCAGGACCCCGGGATCATGACCTGAGCCGAAGGCAGAGGCTTTAACCCACTGAGCCACCCAGGCGCCCCCAGAACCACCACCTTGATAACGAAAATGTTCTTTAAATTACTTGCTCTATTTTCATTCCTGCTTTTCTCCTATCCATTCTCCACACAGTGGAGTGTTCTTCTATTTTTAAAAAAACGCTTAAAAGTAATTCATATATATATATATGTAACAATCAAGGAATATAGCAATTTATAAAGAAAGCGTTGTATTCTACCCCCCACCTCTTTCCAGTTGCAATTCCTCAAGGTAACCAACCACACAGCAAATATTTGATGGGTACATATCTTCCCATTCTTTTTCTGTGCTGGATGAAAATGTATTCACATATTTTTGGATACTTTTTTATTTCTAAAAAATGAATTACATTATATAACATTATATATACATTATATACATTATATAAATTGTAATTTACTTATTTTTTTAAAGATTTTAGAGAGAGAGAGAGAGCCAGAGTGCATGCATGCACACGAGGTGTGGCGGGGGAGGGGGATAGAGGGAAAGGGAAAGAGAGAATCCTAGGCAGTCTCCAGGCCCAGCCCAGAGCCCTGAACACAGGGCTTTGATTCCATGACCCTGAGATCATGACCTGAGCTGAGATCGAGTCAGAGGCTTAACTGACTGAGCCACCCAGGTGTCCCAGCTTACTTATTCTTTACCAAACAATCATGGACATTCTTTCAGGCCAATATAGAGTTCTTTCCTTTTCTCTTTTTTATTTTATTTTTTGAAAGATTTTATTTATTTATTTGAGAGAGAAGGAAAGTGAGAGAGCATGAGTGGATGGGGAAGGGCAGAGGGAGAGGGAGAAGCAGGCTCCCTACTGAGCAGGGAGCCCGATGTGGGGCTCCATCCCAGGACCCTGGGATCATCACCCAAGATAAAGGCAGACACTCAACTGACTGAACCACTCAGGAACACTGAAAGTCAGGTAATAGAATTTAATGTAAATTAACTTTTAAAATGGTATGAGAATTACATGTTATATAGATAAATCTAAGTGAAATGATATGCATGTATACATACATATATATGAAAACTTGGTAATACAAAGCAGTAAAAGGAGCACTGGCATGAGAGGGCACTCATTAGTTAGTGACCTAGGAAATGGCATTTCTTCCCTGTTAGGTCTCCAGGAGTGAACGACCCTCAGCAGTGTGGTATTGCCCCCTAGTGTTGGATACTCTAGCAGGTATTATTGGCCTTTAGAGAGCAGAGCCTGGGAACAGAGACACTTGCAAAACGTTCCTCAATGAAAAATTATTTTGTGTCCCTCATAACTTTGAAAGGACCCAGTGTAGATGAAAATCCTGTGTATAACTATCTGTACCTAAAATCTGACCTATTTTTACATATGAACACAGAGCTGTTTTTTATTTTTACATAATTCTAAAAGTGAACATTTTAGAAATTTATCTACAGTGGACACTGAGGATAGATTAGTATTGTCCACCAGAGGTGGTTGAAACACCATATCTGTGTCGGTTGTAGCTTTCACATTCATAGGGATTTTACACATAAGTGTAGCCACTTGATTTATGACTCGATTATATTTTCTAGAATGGTTATGCTTGAGCATTTATATTGGAACAGAAATCACTGCATTATAAATCACTTTCTTTGTACTTTTTATATTTTATATTTGATTTAAACCAAAACCATGCATATATGCAGGTTATATTATCTATGAATTTCATTTTAGGCTAATAAACGAGACATTATGAAAGTATTTGTCATTTTAAAAAGGTGTGTTGGGTTAAAACAAGGTTTTGAAACATCGGATTAAATAGATGAGGACTAAGATCCCTTTTAGTTTTTAATGCAATGGGTTCTCATCTTTAATAATGGAAAGGATTCCTTTTATTTTGTTCTTTTCATTACTTCGCTTATGTCCCACTATAAAACTAGTAATATAAAAAATAAACACACACTTAAAAAGGTCTCCTACACTGAATGTTTTTATTTATTTATTTTTTGAAGCTTTTATTTATTTATCAGAGAGGGGGTGAGCGCGCGCGCGCGCATGCGCGCGCGCACAAACAAGGGGAGTGGTAGGCAGAGGGAGAAGTAGGCTCCCGGCAGAGCAAGAAGCCCAATGTGGGACTTGATCCCAGGACCCTGTGATCATGACCTGAGTCGGAAGTCAGATACTTTTTATTTTTTTAAAGATTTTATTTATTTATTTGACAGAGAGAAAGACAGTGAGAGAGGGAACACAAACAGCGGGGGTGGGAGAGGGAGAAGCAGGATTCCGCAGAGCAGAGAGCCCAGTGTGGTTCTGGATCCCAGGACCCTGGGATCATGACCTGAGCCAAACGCAGACGCTTAAAGACTGAGCCACGCAGGCGCCCCTGGAAGTCAGACACTTAACCAACTGAGTCATCCAGGCGTCCCTACACTGAATGCTTTTAGAGGGTTACATAAAGGTGAGTCCAAATGATTTCTCACGTTTCCCTGCTAGATAATAATTTCGTGATTCTAAAATTTCAAATTTATACTGTGAGTTTATCATACGTTTTAAATTTTCACCAAGCAAGTGTTGCCTCTAGGCTTGATAGTGAAGAAACTGAAACACAAAGAACCAATGTATTAAAAAAAAAAAACACACAACAACAAAAAAATGAAACAAAGGCTTCTCACTATGAGATTAGGTTCACAGATTTTAAAATTGCAACTTCTCCTCTTATTCCCATTCTCTGTTTTAAACTTTCATCTGTTATGATATACTACGCATTTTAATCATATATTTTAAACATTGATTGCCTCCTAACCCTTTTCCTTCACCCTAAGACAGGTAGAATAGATAAAGGCATTCTTAGAATACAAACAGGGAATTTTGTGTTTTACTCACCATCCTCTTCCCGTGTATAGAACATGCCAGGCACACAGGAGGAGCTCAGTGAATATTTACTGTATGAATGGGTGCAGAATACACGCAATAATCAAAACAGAGTTCTAGGAAACAAGCGGGAGTCACCAGGAACTTGATTTTTGTGATTGAGAATGCCTCGGCGCTCGTACAGATTGCGAGTACCTTCTTACATTCTTTAGGATGTACTGATGTGTGGTGGTTTGTGAACTGCATGCATAGAGCTGTACAGGTACAACACCGAACTAATTTGCAGCGAAGTCCACGTAATCTCAAATTTGTACCGTCAGAAACCGGTTTTTGTAAGTGCACGGGTCTTTCGTTCTCTTGTGCCTCTGTACAGGATAATGCGGGATACTTCTTCACTGGAGATTAACGATGAGGAAGGGCTCCAGGGTGGTGACTCCGAATTGTGCAAGCACGAGAAACGACTTAAGGCTTACTTGTCCCAGACGCCAATTCAGAATCAAATTCTCACCCTAGATCAAATCC
Organism: Lontra canadensis; assembly: GCF_010015895.1. Taxonomy (NCBI): domain Eukaryota; kingdom Metazoa; phylum Chordata; class Mammalia; order Carnivora; family Mustelidae; genus Lontra; species Lontra canadensis. The sequence goes on from NW_022630996.1 coordinate 10,584,975, forward strand.
CGCGCTCCTCCTACCCGCAACCTGCCTCTACCCCGCCCCTTTTGCTACCTATGGTGGGCGGAGCACAAAGGAGCCATTCCCAGCTCCCCCCAAATTGGTTAAGCTCGCCCGAGTTCTGGGAACCCATTCCCGAGCAAACACCGAGGAAACGGAGCAGCCAACGGAGACCGCCGACGAAATGACAGCGGAGCTTCACACGCGGCCATAGAACGAAGCAAAACACGAAGAAAGGCAGTAATCTAGCTGCCACGTGAGGCGGGCGACCCAATCCGCCCTCCGAGCAAGAACTTCAACTCCCGGCTTGCAGCTGGGCGGTTATCCTCCGCGGACTATAACTCCCAGGGTGCTGCGGGAGCGACCGCCCGCCTCTCCTCCCGCCCCTCCCCCGCCCCTCCCAGCCGGATCGGCGTGCGCCTGCGCACCGGAGGCCGGAGGAGTCTTACCCTAATGTAAGATGGTGGCCCGTCTGGCTGTGGAACCCACCGAAAGCTGAGAGTCTGTCTCTCAGCCGTAAAGGTCGGACTCGCTGAAGCAATCAGGCCCGGTTCTGAAGAGTTTTTCCCCGACACTCGTTCAGTGGTCTCTTGTGAGGACGCGGCAGCGCGTGGAGTCGGCTAAGGGAAAAGCGAGGCAAGGCAGGCGGGTGAGTCTATGCGGGGCTGGGCTTAGGGGAAACCCGGGGCTGACCGGCTACGAGAGAGCGGAGGCTTCGCTGGGACTGTGCAGGCCGCACCCCCCTTTCTCCCCACCCCCCGCCTCATCTTCACCCTCCTCCTCCTTGGTCTTCCTCCTCCTTCTCCTCTTCCTCCCTCTCCCCTCTACGCCACAGCAGTTACCACCAGGAAAAGGGAGCGGGGCAGAAGGCGGCGCGGCGGCGAGCACCGACTCCTTCGAAAATTTCCTCAATTGGGGAGCCGAAGCGGATTCTCGTCTCCAGCTCTCTCCCCTACGATTCTGTAGGGGCAGAAATCTTGGGTCTCAGTACTCCCTTGTTTTCCGAGCTCTCTCTCCCCTCCCTGACGTCCTTGTCCCAGCAGCCCCCGTCTCCCAGGACCAAAGCCATCACTTCCACTCTGACCCGAGTTGCTGCTGCTCATCAGTCCCACTACTCATTGCCCACTCGTCCTGCTGTTTGTTTTTTGCTCCCCTGCTAACCACTCTGGAGTTAGCCTTTGCCCCCCTCTTGTGCTTGCAATCAGCCCCTACTCTATCTGCCACACTAGCGCTTCCGATTTGCAGCCGTTCCTTTTACCACATCTGTCATTTTAAAGCTGCCCCTTAAGTACCTAGATCATGCTGCTGCTCGTTCTTACCCACCTGTTTCACAGCTTTCTTGGGAATATTCCGTTCATTCCCTCTTCTCCATACAGATTCTTTCAACATACACTTCCAGAAAAAAAAGGGATGCCCCGTGGTGGCCCCTGAAAAGTCAAGTTGGGAAGTGAATTGAGTGAGGTAGGATACTGTTAAACGTCACGAGTGAAGATCATTTATTCGGGCTACTCGGGAGAGGAACGTTTTCTTTTGGCTTTCAGTTGATCTATTTGTGGATTATTCGCTCTGTTGGGACGTGGGTTGTGTGTGTGTGTGTGTGTGTGTGTTTCCCTTCCATTCTATTTTTGACCCGCTTCTCCCTGCTACTAAGCATTCCACTGAATTACCTTTCCCCGGGACACTTAATGTGAACTCTGATTATACCAACAAATATTAGCCTAGGCATTTCAAAATAACATAAATCTGGCATACAACCAAATTAATCTGTGAACTCCACAAGAAAATAAAGAGGTTTTGATTATCTGCTGGTTATATGTGGGCTTCAGATCTTTTCCGTATTGAAAATTGATTATTGAGGGTTGGCTTAATTGATGAAATAATTCATGGTTTGGGTGGAAATTTCCTTTCCAGCCAATATCAGACTTAGTATTTTTGGATTTGGGAAGTTCTCTTTTAACATTTCTAGAATGGTAGGTATCTGAGTAAATTGTTTTTCTCGAAAACTCGTTAGGTGTGTATGCAAAAGAAAAATGAATTTTTTTTTCCCCAAAAGTAAATCCCCTTTTTTTTTTCCACAGAAAAGAAGGGGGCTGGGAAAAGAAATGACAAAGCTGTGCTCTTATATGCATTTGTTGGCACTTACTGTCATTATTATCTACATTAAAAAGCAGAAAACTAGGAGCAAAGGGTGGCTGATGATGTCCATTTTTTGATGAAAGCAAAATTGAAATGCCCTAATGGTATAATGAGCCTGTAATCACACCACTGTGAAATAAAGAATTATCAGAAAAACAAACAGGATTATGTAGATCAGATACATACATTTCAACATTTTAAGTTTAAACATAAATAAGACACTGTTAGATGTAAAAATGTTAAAAGTCACAGTAGCAATCTCCTGCATCAGTATAATTCTTATTTGCAAAAGTAAAACCTCAAATGTAAATACAAATGCATGCAATTACCCTTTTAATCACTTTTGCACATTGCTGTATTGAGATTTTTATAAATTTTACTTACAATACTTGAGGAATCCTCATTTGACATTCTGTTTACTTGATTGTGATAAATGGTCTGCTTTATCAAATATAAACCAAGGTTAGAAAAGCTGTTTATAAAACTTCCTTCTTCTTTTAGCCACTTACACCCCAATTTGGGGAAACTAAATAAATTCCTACTCAGAATTGTAAGCAATTTATATAGCAAGCCTTGCCCTGTGTTATAACTTGAGGTTTTTCTTTAAAAAATTACTTATATTTAGTTTATTAGTAGGAACGTGTTTAAAACAATTGATCTTCAACTCTAAGTGACAGTATATATCATTTTCTTTTTTCATCACTATTGGAGAAGCTTTCCACTTTGTGCCTGTAAATAATACCAACACACAGGTTTAAGAAATCCTTGGCGGTCATACTTGGCTGATTTGTAAGCAGTGTGTTCTAGGAGAGGACTGTTTGTCTGGCAGAAGAGTGTAAATGATTTTAATACATCTTTTGTTTTGCAAAGATACTTTAGCTAGCTAAATATATTCTCAAGTGATTTTCTTCACACCATACTTTCCTCCTGCAGTCATCAGATTCTTAGTTTCTGCACTTGGAAGTCAAAATGAATTCATTTGGGATCTTTAGTACATTTGAAGGAGGTATTTAAAATTTTTTGATGTTTTGATAGGAAATCGAAAGCTGTAATTTCAGAATATTTTTGTATGGTTTAAGTTTTTAGATGTAGCTTCAGGAACATTGCAACTTCATACTTCTGTGGATTTTGTTTCTTTCTTTTTTTGATAGTTTGGAATACTTTCTGTCAGGTTCAGTGGTTGAATTCTTTAGATGAATACATGAATTCTGTTGCAAGGTTTTTGAACATGAATTACTTGAACTTATTATATAAAATTGGTTTCCATAAAATTACATAGGCAAGTCTTTAATTTTATTAGGATGAGACAATTATAATCAAATGACAGAATGCAGGAAAAGATTAAATTTTGTACTGTCAACTTTACTAGCAGTAACTTTCAACTCATTGCTTTGTAAAGGAGAGTGTTGCTTAAGGGTTAACTTCTTTCATTAGGGGAATTTTATTTTAAAAATGATTTTAAATGGCTTAGGTGAATGAAGAAAACATTTTCTCAGTGTAAGCAGTATGATTTTAGTAGGCTTCCCTTTCCTTCCCTACTCCTGGTTTTAAGGTGAAGCTATGCTCTTCATATTATGGTGTGTGTGCACGTGTGTCTTGTACCTGCAAATAATACTCAGTTGAATCTATTTCAGCTCATGTTATTATTTTTATAGACCATTCGAGTGAAATAGAAAGTTTTAATTTGTGAAAACTTCAGCCCCTGATGAAAATTTCGCTTTCTGACATTAAGTATAATACTGTCTTGACTTTTTGTGAAGGAAGATACATTTAGCCCATTTGGTTCCAAAGAATAACAGTAGGGAAATAGGTTATAGAGATTTTTCATGTTCTAGAAATAGTATAACTAGAATGTACCACATAATTTTCTCAAAGGATTTCTTAATCTAAGTGGAACTTGTAAATGGTTTTTATCCCACTGGAATAGCATGTATTGGATAAAACTTAATACATTCTGAGATTTAAAAAATTTTATGTACTTCAGAGATACTAGGAAAAATCTGCAAATGTCCATCCTTATATATAAAATGTGTCAATATGTCAGTATCCCTGGTATTCTAAAGATAGTTATAAATATTTTTTTTTCTTGGAAGTTGAGATTAGACAAATTATAAAGATGGCATAATTTACTTAATCATGTAGTGCTGCAAGGAAAGAAGATAAGTGGGACTTTTTAATCATATTTAGTGGTTTTCTGAAAGAACTTTTTTCCAAATTGCTTTTAATCTTGTTATTATGTGGTCTTTATTAGAAAAGAGTGTGTGGTAAATGTTAACTTTTTAAAGCATAGTAATATAATTCAGTGGATTTTGTCACATTTCTTTTTCATGGTATTATTTTTTTACTTTTTAGTCAGAAATTAGTTTATGGAAGAGAAAATTTCAACACAATTTTGGCCTTTGGATTAGCGTTTTAGCAGGTTTTTTTTCCCCCGTGAGAAGGGAAAACTTAGATGCTACCAAAAAAATGATAATTACTTTAACTTGCTAGAAAAAGTTAATTTTCAAGATAGTATGAGTACAAGGGAGTTTGAGGATGAGTTTTTCTCTTAAGAACTGTATTTGTGAGGAAGGTTTCATTCTTACTAAACTCTGTTTATACAAGTGTTGTCCTGTTTTAAACTTTTAATTGCATTGGGTGATGAGATGATATATTGCTATGAAGATAAACCTTGCTATTTGTATATGTGTCTGTGAGATACCATTTCAAAAACAAATAGTTTTCTTGATTATGGCAGCTAATTACCTCTTGAGTGTTTAGAGACAGTGTAGGGCGGGAAAACCAAAATAATCATATTGTTTTATTCCTAAAACCAGTCTGGAAAAACAATAAGTCAAGGCAAAATGAGCAGTGTAATTAGAATAAAATGCCAACATTTAAAGGTAGCTGGTGTTGCATTTCTGCTTTTGGAAGAAGTTAATGAATGATGTTGTAGGGAAAATACTGATTGAAATTTGAAAAGTAGCTATAGACTGAAATATCAGGCGTGGAGCATTCCTTAGCAGCAACAAACAGATACATTGTCATTAAGCCAAATATCTGAAATTTCTTAAGCATGTTTTTCAGTCTTTGGAATAAAGAGGAAGTGCTAATTTTTCTGATTATTTAGGAACCTACTAATTCATTCCCTGTTGAGGGCAGTAGGTATCTTCAGATTGTGAATTTCCTGAAATAATACTGGCTGATTTGTGTTATTGAACATTGTAGCAACTTTTCCCCCCCTACCTTTTGTATGCTTATGATTTTTTCTTGATTTTTTTTCTGAGGTTTGGATGGACCTTTTTATGAATGTTGTAACAGAATGAAAATTTGAAGTATAAACAGTATCGCTTTTGGTAGTAAGATTATTCTTTTGATAGAGACTCTCCCATTTTAATAACATTATTTTCCTTAAACCAATTTTATTAATTCTTAGAATTAGGATGCTGCAAGATCCCTGTTCAATTAGATCTTTTTAGAAGAAAAAAAAATTTTTTTAATGGTTTTATTTATTTTTTTGACAGAGAGATAGAGTGAGAGAGGGAACACAAGCAGAGGAACCGGGAGAGGGAGAACAGGCTTCTCGCAGAACAGGGAGCCCGATGTGGGGTTGGATCCCAGGACCCTGGGATCATGACCTGAGCCGAAGGCAGGTCATGACTGAGCCACCCAGACCAGTTAGATCTTCCCAGAAATTTTTTTCTTAGTTTGAATTGGGACTTAGGTATTTGTTGAGTAAAGAAAATGTTATAATGTATCTTGGTTTTGTCATTTAAAATGAAGTAAAGACATTATTGGTACTTTTAAAATAATAAGCATATTGTGAAAAATTTTAAATAAGTATAAAGGTAGACATCAACTTCTTTGTAGTTGTCACTCAGCTTCAAAGATTATCACCTCATAACCAGTCTGGTTTCACCTACACCCCTAGTTACTTTACCTCTCATCCTTCTGCTCTTTGACCTAGATTATTTTGAAGCAAATCCTAGTCATCCCATTATTGCATTTGTATTGGAACTCTTTTGACATAATAAAATAAAATATCTTGGTATTTTATCAAGAATATTTAATCTGCTTGTCAAATAGTCTTTGAGTACTTATAGATCCACTTTCTGTGCTATGACCCAGACTTTTAAGAGTTTATTATCTTGTTGGGTAAAGGTTCATAATAATTTAACTAGCACTGTCCAAAGCGGTATCCAAATAACGTGCGGTATACATAGTCTGGGTCCAGTATGTCAGTGTAGGGATATCTTCAGACCGAAGTTCTAGGAGTGAGGCTTCTTAGAGAAAGTGGGACTTAAATAAAAAATACATACCATCTGCATAGGGAGAGCTTCTCCAGAAGGAGAATGTTCCATACATGAGCAAACACTGGCTGTGACCATCATGATGCGAGAGGGAAGTAAGTAGTCCGACCTCAGTGGAATGTGGAATGAAGCCTTAATTTTTGGGAATGGTGTCAGATAAGTTAGTATACTAGGATAGAGCTGGGTTTTGAAAGATAGGTTCAGTGGCAGGTTGAATTTGATCGGTGAAATTGTAAGGAACCATTAGAGTTGGTCAGGAGGCAGGAGATAACATATTAAAGGTGCTTTTTTTTTTTTTTTTAAAGAAAAATTGCTTTTCAGTAAGGTGCATCATATTTTGGGGTTGAAGTTAAGTTGAATTTGAAAATTTAATGACTAGGCCACTGAGGTAAGGAGCCATAGAGAGAAGTTAGTGTTGAAGTTCTAGAGGATTCTAGATTGATTTCAGCTAATTGATTTCATCTTCTCTTCAGTCTTCACATTCAGAAATAACACCAAGGTTTCAGAGAATCAAAACTGAAGAAATGTGGTCAATTTATCTTTGATAGTAAACTTCAATTTATTATCCAGGCCTAGCTTTTGGAAGGGAAGTGATGCATGATACTCGATATATAACAACCTTACAAAATTCCTGTAGAAAAAAGCTACCAGTGTTTTAAAATAATTTTAGATATTCTTTCACTGGGGAATGAGAGTTTGGAAAATAAAAGACCAGTCTTAATTACATGACTGTAATGGGGCGCCTGGGTCGCTTGGTAGGTTAAGCATCCAATCTTAGCTCAGGTCATGATCTCAGAGTCCTGGGATTGAGCCCCGTGTTGGGCTCCAGACTCAGTGCAGAGTCTGCTTGAGACTCTTTACTCCCTCTGCACCCTCCCCCTGTGTTTGAGGGCGCTCTCTCTCAAAAAAAAGAAAGAAAGAAAGAAAGAAAGAAAAAAAAAATCACATGATAGTAAGAGATGGAACATATTTCACTTGTATAAGAGAAATTTATGCCTCATCTGTTTCTTGTGTGAACGAGTTCAGAAGGAGTATTAGGAAACTTATCTGAACAGCTTATAACCAGTATATATTATTAAATATCTGTAAAGTTTAATAATGACCTGATGAGAGCTGAAGAAATGGCAGAAAGTTCTGATGAAGTAGGGCACTAACTATTGTCAGTTCCAGGCTCCCTTAAGGATGGTTAAGTTTAGGTCAGCAGGCTAGAGAAGAATGTTGGGACAATATTAAATAGAAACGTGTTCCTTGATTTAATTTGTTATACTCTGCTTTGCAAAGGTATTAATAAAAACAGATCTGGTTAAACAGCCATATTCTTATTTGGAATTTTTCTTGAGTTATGAGACCCTGGAAGTTCTTTTCTAGTTTTGTCGGCTCTTCATTAGACCAGCTTTCTAAATCTGTTCTGTGTCGCCATGTATTCTCTTATTGCTTCCTTCAATATCACATGTAGTCCTTCTCAACAGTATATGTGATTGTAGAGCTTAAGGATTCTCACAGTCTGAAAACAACTCAAGCTGAGGGTGCTTGCAACAACTTCAAAATTAAATTTATCTTTATTCACCAACCTTTTTTGGTCCTGTTATTCTAAAAGGCATAACCGACCATAATGCCGTGGACCCTTTAGGTACTTAGGAAATATTGATAAGGATACAGATGATGATGCAACATAGTACATTATTGGGACATGTATGTTTTTCTCTAACATTCCCTCCGTCCTATGATCTCCTTACTCCTGGTAGCATGACAGAGCTATTTTTGACATTGTTTACTTCTTTATTTAGCCGATCTGTTGTGCTTTCTAATATGGTCAATAGAATGGAAAGCTGTTGCTTTCTTGGGAGTTTAACAGGGGCTTTAATATGTTAATTTTGGATTTAATTGAGTTGAGATCCCTTCATGCAGGACAATCTTGAGAAGGATTGTAGATCTTAATTGCCACCAGTGTATGTGGGAGGGAAGTAAGTATCAAGTACACAGTATGGGAGAGCCTTAGTATTTGAGAATATCTTCAGTGGCAGCTGCCAATCCATTCTTTTCCCAAGAAATTTTAATTTAGTCCCTTGGAGTGTGGAGCCATTTATAAAGGTCACATTGGGTAGTAGTGGCGAGAAAAGGGTTCTCTACTCCAAAAAAATCTCTCTCAATTTTAATAACTTAAATAAATCTCAAATTATTAATAGTTTGCTTTTTTTAATTCATGCAGTTCTTGGGAAAGAGCTGACTTTGTGTGAGTGGCTTTGGGGTTGCCTTGGGTGGCCAGCAGGATAGGTGTGTTGTAAACTCAGGAAAGGGGAGGGGAGGCAGAAAATAAAATGAGAAGACTTCAGATTCTAGCAATGGCGACTCTGCATTTTTGACTGAAGCATTGTTCAGCTCCTTTGCTGTCTTTGGTTACATACTTCAGGTTTTTTGTTTTTGTTTTTGTTTTGTTTTGTTTTAAGGTTTATTTACTTTAGAGAAATAGAATGAGTATGGTGGTAAGGGGCAAAGGGAGAGAGAGAATCCCAAGCAGGCTCCACAGCCAGCACAGAGCCTGACATTGTGACCTTGAGATTATGACCTGAGCTGAAACCAAGAGTTGGGACACTTAACCGACTGTGCCCCCAAAGTGCTTCAGCATCTTTTTTTCTAAGTTAGACTGTTAGTACGAATTGGGGAGGCTATAGACTTTAGCCTTTTCCAAATCAAGCTAGTGTCCTTGTGCAGCTTTGTGCATTTTAACCTCTGTAGCTCAAAACGTGACAAATTGTGTCTTTTCTCTGCTAGAACGAAAGGGGAAACTGCTAGAAGGAAAGAGAAGAATAACACTGGTATGATACTCATCTGCTTATATGTTAGTGGTGTACTAAGACTATTTTATGGAAAATCCTCTGCCTTTTATTTTTAATTTTATGTATTCAGTTATAAAATAGCTTCATGAATTTGCCAAATGAGTCCTTAGGAACCTTTAAAAAGGTCCATACCATGGAGTTAATGATAGATTGAAGATCACCTATGTAAGTTGATGCTTGGTGGTACTTTTTTGAGATTTCTTACTTCTACTAAAATATTTTCTGTCATACTGGACACATCCTAGATTTGAATTTTTCTTCCAAAAAGTAAAGCTAGGAATCTCTTTTTAAGGTAGCTACCTTCCCTGCTTTGTATTCAAATCTGTTTTGATCCTGATGAAAGGAAGTATGACAGTAAAATACTTTGAGTAAAGTCATGCTAACAAAAGATCATTTGTTAGTCATGTGTCACCGTATATTCTTTTGTCATGTCTAGCTAATATTTTGTGCAGCTTTGGTGAACTCTGAATAATACATGATGTGTTTGTGTTTACAGATTGTGTTTTTTTTTATTTTATGTACAACTAAATTCACAATTTTTAAAACTTAGCATGATATTAAAGGGTATAATTTTTTCCGTATTTGGAACAAAGGACTAACTTAAATGATTTTTCATAGTTGAACATAGTTTTTAATAGCTTCTCGTTTTCTGTGCAAGCCCTTCGAATTCTCCCCTAATTTTATTTATTGTTTACTATTGGGAGCATGCAGTGTAGTATGGAGCCAGACTGCCTTAATGTAAATCTTGGTTCTACCATTTATTACTTGTCAGACCTAAGGCAAGTTACTTTACCCTGTGTGGCCCTCAACTGCCTCATTTGTAGCATCAAGATGTGAGGATTATCTGTGGAGTAAATGAGTTAATATAGGTAAAGTGCTTGGAATAGTATTTGGCACGTAGTAAACCCTGTATATAAGTGTTTGCTATTATTATACATTATTATACATTTGAAAAAATCAGAAAACATTCATTTTTTGAAAACTTATTTTTTAATTCAATACAGTTTTTAATGTTTAGTTACTAGACATATGTTTTCAGTAATTATTTGACAAGCTGGAAACACAAGTAAGGTGTTTGAAGTGATAATCGAAAGACTGGCTTGTCTGGAGTTCTTTTGAATCAGGGGGTATTAGAAAATGAAACTGGATAGGTATGATAGAAAATGACTATGGAGTGTTTTGGTTTTTTTTTAAAGATTTTATTCATTTATTTGACAGAGAGAGATCACAAGCAGGCAGAGAGGCAGGCAGAGAGAGAGGAGGAAGCAGGCTCCCTGCTGAGCAGAGAGAGAGCCCGATGTGGGGCTCGATCCCAGGATCCTGAGATCATGACCTGAGCCGAAGGCAGCGGCTTAACCCACTGAGCCACCCAGGCGCCCCATAAAATGACTATGGAGTGTTTTGAACTGAGACAGAAATTTAGATGTGGTTGTTAAGTGGGCAATCATTGCAATCATGGTAAGGTTTTTTTTTTTTTTTAAGTCGGGAGAGTGATGTGTTTAAAATAGTATTTAGGGGAAGGTGGTTTTGAGTGTTTTTGGTAGCATAGAATTATTTGATTTTATGTGGACGGAGGGTTTTTAATTTTTTTTGGTCTGTTTTGTTCAGGGACCTACCTTAAATGGCTCAGACAGCGCCTCATAGATAGTAAGAGCTCAGTAAATACTTACCTGACGAATGAATCTTAAGGGAGACCGTGAGTTAACAGAGAGAGAGAAACTTTTGGAAACTCTGCCTTTAAGAAGTCTAAGTGAAAAAAGTGTTACTAAAGGAATAATTGGAGAGGTGGAAAGAAGACGGAAGAAAGAAAATGGAAAAGTTTAATAAAGTTTAAGTTTCAGAAAACAAAGAGATTTTCCAGTAGAGAGAAGTCACAACGATGAGGAATAGGAAAATCCAATATAGCATCACTTCTATTTTAAGAGGAAAAGAAAGTAGTGACGCAGTCTGATTCGACATTCAAGGCGTTGAGAATAGTGAAAGCCCTTTGGCTTGTGGTGTGATGATCAAGAGCCATCTGAAAGCAATTTTACTTGCATGGGAATGTAAATCAGATTGGGGGAAAGCTTGAGGAAGGTTTAAGTGCAGAGTCTAGGTAAAAACCATTCAGTTGAGAAAATAACTGTAAAAATGGCAGGAAGACAAATTATAATAGCAGCTTTCATAGTTCTTGAATATGTACTATGAGGGATTCTATATATTAAGAGAAAACTTGAGGCAGTTTGTGCTGAATGTTCTTGTTTTGTAATAGAGAAGACTTACTCCACACCCTGCTTCAGGACTCTGCCACTTCCTAACTCTCTAACTCTCCCTAGCCATGATAGCATGTATTTCATAGATCTGTGATAAGGATTAAGTTATTGACTCTTTTTAAAGCACTTAGAAAAATGCTTGGTATCTGGTAAATGTTTGATAAATGTTAGTTAGCTGTTATCATCATCCACTGTTGAGGTAGAGAGTAGGATTGGAGGTTCGCATTGAAAAAGAAAAAAAGTAAGGAAATGACTGCGAAGTAATGTCCAGAACTAAATGGAGAGGCCTTAGAACCTTTGCTCTGGCTATTCTCTCTGCCTGAAGAACACTTTTCCAAATATCCACATAGCTTCCTCAACTCCTTCAGACCTTTGCTCAAATGATCTCCTTTTCAATAAGGCCTACCCTATTTCTTTACGGTTAGAACCCAGGCCCCTCTCCCTTAATATTTGCATTTTTAAATTTTTTGTATAATATTTATCTTCATACATATCACATAATCCATTTATTCTTTGTATATACTATTTGTTGCTGATTTCCATCTGTTAGGGTAGGGGCGTTTGTTCCCTGATGTACCCCAGGTTCTGGGAATAGTAGTTGGTATATTAGTAGTAGGTGCTCAATATATGCTTGCCGAATTAATAAATTACTCTGCCAATGAAGAGGGTTTTCTGAGATTGGTGAACACTATGTAGAAGTTGACCTCAAAGATTTCCTCTCCTTTCTGAAATAAGTCCATTTTGGTAGTGGTTTTCCTGGCATTCATTTGAGAAATCCATTTAGCTGAGGGAAGGAAAATGTAAGATGAATTTCTTTTTTGCTACAATAACTATATTTTACATTTGATTAGGTAATGAAAGCTTACCTTTGAGTGCTTGTTAGATACTAGGTAATGTTGTAACCTCTTTATTAGTTTTTAAAAATTCTACAACCTTACAAGTACATCATAGTTTTCTTGCAAGCCATTATTAGGGATGAAGGGGAAGCCATTTGCCCTGAGACTAAGCATGCTTCCCAAGACTGTTGTCTTCTTTTGACAGGGAGCTTCTTAGATGTCATTCCTCCCTCCGGCATTCACAGCCTTGACACTATTACTTGCCTGAAGTGTATCTGGACTAATCTCATTATGTCCTTTATCCCTTTTTATGTCAGTCACCACTAGTCTCCTACTTTAATCCCCACAGGATTCTGAACATTTCTAGGCTTTTCATTCCTCTCCATCATCAGCAAAATTTCTTCTATCCTTGTTTTTTTCCTGAACATTTTCCTCTGCTCTCCACTTTTCTGAAAACACTGCTTCCCCTGTAGTCCTCTAACATGTTGGTTATTAAATTTTTCATTTTTTTCTTGTATGCCATCATCAAAGGTCAGTGGGGAGTCCCATGCACTATGATTGAAAACTATATTTCCCATTCTTACTTCCTCCATATAGCAGTTGAAGAGGGAGCCTTGTTCCACTGAGTCTGAAAAATGGGGCGGATACATTCCATTTACCTTTCCTCTGTGAAATTTGTCTGTTAACAGGGTATGTTGTCCATAAACCCTTGTTTGCTGTCATCTACTGCGCTCTGGGTTACATCTTCTCTTTTCTTGACCATTACAGCTCCTTGCTCACTGTTCTTCTTGGTGATACTCTGACTCTTACTTCTTCATAATTTCAGCTTGTACCATCTCTGATGCTACTGCGGCCTTCTCTGAATTCGTCCCTAAAGATTTTGCTTACCATCTCATTTCAGTCACTCACTTGTGGTTGTATCGTACACCTTCTTATTACCTATAACTTGAACCCTTCCATGATTTTCAATTTATGCAGCCCCTTCTGCCATTTATCTTTTCATCTCATTTTACCTAATACCGTAACACAACAAACTTTTACTGTCATTAGGATCTCCAGTCTACAGACTATCCTTTGCCCCTTTGCTTTTCTTTCTTCTTACCTATTAAACATTTATTACCTAGTGATTGATCATTATATTCATTCCCTTTCATATGCCCTCTACTCTTTTGCCCCTTTTTTACTTCTTTATACTTACTTGGCAAACCATCAACTCTAGCTAAGTCAGATTCTCTTGAGGACTTCACATCTGTACCTGCGTGGCTACAAGTGACTGAAGAACACAACCATGATGAGCACTCTCAACTTTAAATTCATGTAAGAAACCACAGGTGGCCCTTACTATTGTGTGGCAGTCATTATCTATTTCCTTAGTCCATTCATTTTTCCCTCTCCCAGATGACTTAGTTATACCCTTGCCTTTCTTCTCAGACTTCTAACCTTCTTCCTCATACTCACTCTCAGTTGATGGACCTACTTTCCCTTCCACCAAGAGAACATTTACAGACTCCACCACCTCATCTCTGTACCTGATGGTCTGACTCACAGACCTTTGCCTTCCTTCTGTTACTATAGATGAACTGTCTTTGCTTCTGTCTAATCCAGTTCCTTGGATCAATGCATTCAATCCCATCCCCTTTCATTTACTCTGAACATTGCTCTAAGTAATTCTCCTCCCTCTTTACAGATCATTAATTTTTCCTTTTCTGGGTCATTCCCATTAATGTGCAAACATGCTGTAATTTTATAATTTTTATCCTCATAAAATATATTCTTTTGCTCTTCTCTATTTCCATTGCAGCAGAATCCCCTAAAGCATTGTCTAAATGTACTTGTTCTGGTTATTGTCTCATGTGTTCTCTGGAGCCTGTTTTAGTTAGGCTTTGGCTCCTACCACTCACTGTACTAAGATTGTTTTAGTACTAACCATGACAGTGGTAAATCTAGGAGTCATTTCTTTGTATTATGTGATCAGTCTAACTTTGACAAGTTATTTTTTTCTTCCTTTTTGATATACTTGTTTCATTTACCTTTTAGGATACCACATCCTCTTGGTTTTCCTTAAAACTTACTGGCTGCTCTTCCTTAGTCTTTCTTGGTAGATCCTCCTCTTTGCCTACTTCTAAACAGTGGAATATCCCAGGGCTCACTTTCTACCTTCACTCACTTGGTGATCTCTGCTAGTTTTGCGGCTTTGAATATCTTCTTTTTTGGGGCGGATTGGGGGTAGGCTTTGAGTATCTTCTAAATGTTGATGGGTCTCAAATTTATTTCTCCAGCCTCAACTACTCTCCTCAACTCCATATTTGTATATCTAGTTGCCTACTTAATGTTTTCACTGGAATGGCTGTTAATGGTTTCAAACTCAACATGTCCAAAATAGAATTCATGCTCTTTCCTCCCAAATTTGCCCTCCCCTAACTGCTTCACCCACATAGCCTTCCTCATCTCAAGGCTGGCAGCTTTCACTTGCTCAGGCCAGAAATCTTGGCCTTATTCTTGACTCTCTTGCTCTCACACATTTATTTCATTTATTTCACATTTATTCCATCAGGAAATTTTGGCTCTACCTTTGAAACATGTACGAAATTCAACTAGTTTTCACCATCTCCACAGCTACCATCATTTCTTGCTGGGTAATTGCAGCAGGCTTCTAAGGGATTTCTCTACTTCTACCCTTTTCTCTATAGTTTGTTAATAATATAGCTGTTAGAATGATCTTTTGAAAACATCAGTTAGATGGCAAGAGATCTTGCACCACATCTGAGAAATTTCATTTGAGTTGATAAGATTAAAGATTGTTCTGCTGGTTTTATTTTATCTCATTGGTTCAGATGGCGTATTTAATGTAGGCTTTGATTATAACCATTTTTATAGGTAGACAAAGAGCTGTCAGGGATGGTTCGTGGTCTTCCTCATTTCTCCTCACTAACCGTCCTTTTTTTTTTTTTTTTTAAAGATTTTATTTACTTATTTGATAGAGAGTACCCCTGCACCATTTGAGGGGATAGGCAGAGGGAGAGGGAGAGGGAGAGAGATAAGTAGACTCTATGCTCAGAGCCAGGCTTGATCCCAGAACCTCAAGATCACGACCTGAGCATAAGTCGGATGCTTAACCAACAGAGCCACCCAGGTGCCCCACTAACCATCATCTTTTCAGCCCTACACACAGAAAGACTATATCCCTGAAGAAATTGGAAAGAGAAGGTCTGAGTTGGTTACTGTTTCAGAAAGTTGCTTTGAAAGGAAGAGTGGACCACCCTTTCTTAATAGAGGTCTGCTGTTACCGCTGCTAATGTCCTTTAGCAACATTGGCTTTCCCTTATCCCCTGCCAAATTTAATGTCTTCTCTACCCCTGCCCGTTTTGTTTTTTCCTACTCCCAGATGGAAGTATTATATTTCTTAACTTTTGGCTCTATTTGAATTAGTGTTTTATACTCTAAACTCTCTTTTTACATATCCTGAAACCCATTCTTAGGGCTGGGAGATGTGTTGGTTGTATTTCTGTGAATAGTTTCCAATAGAATGATAATGAACATGATAGTAAAAGGGGAATTGATAGAAATAGGTGGAAAGGAAATGACATGTACAACTGTGGGGAAAATGAATGAATTTGTCATAATGCTGATAATTTCTGGAGGAGTTATACTGTACTACATGTAAAGAAGCTTAGAGATTAGTGGGCAAGAAAGAACTTAATTGCTTTTTTTATTTCTTTGCGTTCTTTTCTGTGAAGGCACATGTTCTCTAATCAGTTTTCTTCTGATTCCCTTTCTGAAAGTTTTCTTGTATGGGATCAACAGTCATCAAAATTATGATGTTGTGTATATATTGCTATTGATTTCATATCCTTTCAGATTATTGTACTTAATCTCTTGGTCTGAAAGTAGACATATGCCTGTTTTCTCAAACCATTTCTTAGACCTGTTTTGTCCCTTATGGTACCCATGAGCTGCGGTGGCTATTGAGCACTTGAAATCTGACTAGTCTGGGGCACCTGGGAGTCTCAGTCAACTGGTTAAGCACGTGACTCTTGATTTCTTTTTTTTTTTTTTTAATATATCATTTATTTATTTGACAGATCACAAGTAGGCAGAGAGGCAGGCAGAGAGAGAGAGGGGGAAGCAGGCTCCCCGCTGAGCAGAGAGCCCAATGAGGGGCCCGATCCCAGGACCCTGGGATCATGACCTGAGCCGAAGGCAGAGGCTTTAGCCCACTGAGCCACCCAGGCACCCCGTGACTCTTGATTTCATCTCAAGTCATGATCTCAGGCTCATGAGATCAAGCCCCAGATGGGGCTCCATGCTGCGGATGGAGTCTGCTTAAGATTCTCTCTCCCTTTCCCTCTGCCCCTTCCCCTGCTTGTGCTGTCTCTAGGTAAATGAATTAAATACATAAATAAAGTCTTAAAAAAAAAAAAAAAAGAAAAATGTGGCTAGTCTGAATTGAGATGTGTGCTGAGTGAAAAATACTGGAGTTTGAATGCCTAGTACAAAAAGGTTATAAAATATCTCATTAGTAATTTAAAAAATGATGATTACATGTATTTTGGATGCATTGGGTTAAATAAAATTAATTACCTTTTGTTACTTTTTCTTAATGTGGCTAGTAGAAAATTTAAAATCATAGTAGTCATTTGCATTATATTTCTCTTAGACACTGATTACTTTTTTTTTTGTAAGATTTTTATTATTATTTTTTTAAATTTTTTTATTTATTTGTTTGACAGACAGATTACAAGTAGGCAGAGAGGCAGGCAGAGAGAGAGAGAGAGGAGGAAGCAGGCTCCCTGCCGAGCAGGGAGCCCGATGCGGGGCTCGATCCTAGGACTCTGGGACCATGACCTGAGCCGAAGGTAGAGGCTTTAATCCACTGAGCCACCCAGGTGCCCCGGTAAGATTTTATTTTTAAGTAATCTCTACACCCAGTGTGAGGCTCAGGCTCACAACCCTGAGAACAAGAGTTGCAAGCTCTTCTGACTGAGCCAGCTGGTGCCCCTAAACTTACCTTTTTCTTTTCTCTAATACTTTGAGTTGTTTTTAACTCAGTTAATGATCTGTTCTATATTCAACTAAAAATGAATTTGGTATGATGTATTTTAAAAGCATTTTTTCCGAAGTTAAATACTTTTATATTGTTGTGTTTTTGCTTTTTTTTTTTTGCCTGTTTTTTTTTTTTTTTTTTTTTTAAAGCTAGCAAGGGTTTAATAGTGGTCAACGTGAAAGTACTTTCTGAAGGTGGGAGAGAGGGCAGGCCCAGAGGTGGCAACTGCCTGTATTGTTATCCTTCTTCTTTTTCTTCTTTTTTTAAACATTTTATTTCTTGATTTGACAGAGAAGAGAGAGGGAGTGAGAGAGAAAACAATAGCAGGGGGAGCTGCAAGCCCAGGAAGAAGCGGGCTCCATCCCAGGACCCCAGGATCATGACCTGAGCCTAGGGCAGATGCTTAACCAGCTGAGCCACCCAGGCACTCCTGTTGTTACCCTTCTTAGTATTAATGTTCTCAAGCTAAGTTTTCTTTTAAGCCTCTGACTTTTGCTATACCCTGCTCATAGCACTACATAAACTTAAGTTATTCTTTATCTCCATTGCCTGGAAGAATTTTGAAGGAGGAACTTAAAAAGTATCAGAGTTTATCTTTTTATTTACTCTTTTTTTTTTTTTAAAGATTTATTTATTTATTTGACAGATAGAGATCACAAGTAGGCAGAGAGGCAGCCAGAGAGAGAGAGAGGAGGAAACAGGCTCCCTGCTGAGGAGAGAGCCAGATGTGGGGCTCGATCCCAGGACCCTGGGATCATGAAGGCAAAGGGTTTAACCCACTGAGCTACCCAGGTGCCCTGTTTACTCTTCTTCTTAATATTAGACTATTTAATAGTACATGTTACAATCCTTCCATTATTAACGTATAACTTTAAAGGCAATTTGTATCTGGTTTAAAAAAAGGATTGGAAATTCTAAGTATGAGAGAAGAGATTTCGTCTGCTTACACACAAAACCCAGCAGATGAATAAACACCCCTAACCCCTGCTGACTCTAGTCAGCATTACTGCTCTTCTCCCCCCACCCCCATGTTATAATACTTTATAAAGATTTAAGTTCATGGTTTTATTTATATTATACATCTGTTGAAAAAAAAAAGATTTATCTTGGGTTCAGTGAATCTTTTTTACAGAGGTTAAGCTTTGAACTGTCTTTAAGTCCAAGACGCTTATAGCTTAGATCTGGGAAGTTTTTTAAGTGAGCAGCTGATAATTGGGTAGTTATGGATATGTTGACTTCTGATTTCCAAATATATTTCACTGTAATCCACAATATGTTGTTACCATGAACATATTAACAAAAATGGCTCTTAAACATTTGAAAATTTACAGAACTATTATTTTTATTCTCATCCAGAGAGTCCACAGTACCTCCTTAGGTATTGAAAATTATATAAAAGGTGCAAGAAGTAAAGTTGGGCCAACAAGCTTGAATCCTTTTTTAAAAGTTTATCTATTTTTAGTAATCTCTGCACCCAATGTGGAGCTTGAACTCATGAGCCCTAGATCAAGAGTCTCATGCTCTTCTTACTGAGCCAGCCAGGCGGCCCCCTTGAATCTTTTTTAAAAAAAGAAGAATTGATTAAAAAAAAATTTTTTTTTATAAACAAGGACAGTTGGGGAAAAGATGTATGGCGAGAAAAGAACAGAGATAATATAGATAATAGGAATTGTGGAAAGGAAGAAGGAAAGTGAGCTCATTAAAGTTCACATTCTTAGATGTGCATTGGAAGGATAACTTTGATGGGCTGAAAAAATTTTGCTACTTGTCAGTTTTCTGGGTCTTAGAATACCCTGTTTACATTTTTGTTTCCTCTAAGCTTTGAGCAGAGGCCCAATTTCTTTTGGCTATGCAGACTTCGATTTAGATTGATCCATAAGAATAATTTGAGGGACACCTAGGTGTCTCAGGACGTTAAGTGTCTGCCTTGTGCCCTAGTCCTGGGATTGAGTCCCCTTTCAGGCTCCCTCCTAAGTGGGGGCATCTGTTCTCCCTCTGCCCTTCCCCCTACTTGCATGTGCTCTCCCTCCTTCCCTCCCTCAAATAAATAAATAAAATCTTAAAAAAAATTTCTGAATCCATCTGTGTTGTGCATATCAACTGTTCTTTTTAATTGCTGAGTAGTATTTCACAGTGTGGATACACTGTAGTTTGTTTAACCATGCATCTGTTGATGGGTGTATTGGTTTTTAGTTTTTTGGCAGTTGCTAATAGAGCTGTTAATATTAGCATGAACTTAAGTTTTCATTTCTCTGGGATAAGTGCCCAGGAGCACAAATGTTGGGTGTTAGGTAAGTTCGTATTAGTTTTAAAAGAAACTCCAAGACTATTTTCTGGAATTGCTTTATGATTTTGCATTCCCACAAGCATTATGTGACTGATTCGGTTTTTTTTCTAAATTCTAATGAGATTGGGTATTATCCCTTTTCTTGGTCTGTAGTTCATTCTGTTATCTCATAGTTTTGTTTTGTTTTTTAAGATTTTATTTATTTATTTGACAGACAGAGATCACAAGTAGGCAGAGCAACAGGCAGAGAGAGAGGGGGAAGCAGGCTCCCTGCTGAGCAGGAGAGCCCGATGTGGGGCTCGATCCCAGGACCCTGGGATCATGACCTGAGCCAAAGGCAGAGGCTTAACCCACTGAGCCACCCAGGCGCCCCTGTTATCTCATAGTTTTAATTTGCATTCCCTGATGGCTAAAGATGTAGAATGTTTTTTCATTTGCTTATTGGCCATTCATATGTCATCTTCAGTGAAATGTCTGTCTTTTGCCCATTTTCTGACTGGATTTTTTTTGCTCTTGAGTTTGAGAGTTCTTTATATATTCTGGATACAAATTCTTTGCCCAAAATGTGGTTTGCAAATATCTTGTGTTTTCATCCTCTTCATAGAGCCCCTCACAGGGCAAAAGTTTTTAATTTTGATGAGGACAGTATGTCAGTTCTTTCTTTTATGTATTATGCTTTTTGTGTCAAGTCTAAGAATTCTTTGCCTCATCCTAAGTCTCTAAGGTTTTCTGTAAAAGTTTTAGTAATTTTACATTTTAGTGTATGATGCATTTCGAACTAATTTTTGTATAAGACATGAGGTTAGGTTGAGGTTCTTTTCTCCTTTTTCTTTTAAGTACAGTTGCTCCTGTACCATCTGTTGGAAAGACTACCTTTATTCCAGTGAATTCCTTGCACATGTGTCAAAAATCAGTTGGGCATATTTGTAAGGATCTGTTTCTGGGTTTTCTGTTCTCTTCCATCCATCTGTAGGTCTTTCTCCATGAATACCACACTGTTTTGATTACTGTAGCTATATAGTAAGCTTTAACATCAGGAAGAGTGATTCCTTCCCCTTGACTATTTTTTCAGAATTGCTCTAGGTCTTGTAGGACTTTCCCCTTTTCATGTAATTTTTAGATTCAGCTCATCTATTTCTCAAAATCTTTCTGAGGTTTTGATGGGAATTCCATTATACCTGTAGATCAATTTGGGGAGTGTTGAAATCTTTACTATGTTGTGACTTCCAGTCAGTAGTCAGTCTCTCCAGTTATTTATTTTTTAAAAATTTATTTATTTATTTATTTATTTATTTATTTATTTGACAGAGACAGTGAGAGAGAGAGAGAGCGCGCATGTGCACGAGCAGGGGGAGCAGCAGAGAGGGAAAGGGGGATTCAGGCTCTCCACTGAGCGGGGAGCCCAATGTGGGGCCCCATCTGAGGACCCTGGGATCATGACCTGAGCCCAAGGTAGATACTTAACGACTGATCCACCCAGACACCCCTCTCTCCAGTTATTTAAGTCTTTCTTTATTTCCTTCATCAGCGTTTTGTAATTTTCAACATATAGATCCTGCAAGTTTTATTAGATTTATACCTAAGTATTTCAGGGATTTTTTGGTACGATTCCAAATGGCATTGTATTTGTAATTTAGATTTTCACATGTTTATTGTTAGTGTATAGAAATGTGATTGATCTGTATGGGTTAATCTTGTATCCTGTGATCTTGTAGAACTCAATCTTAGTTTTAGGGGATTTTTTTGTACATTCCTTGGGATTTTCTAGTTAAAATATGTTTTCATCTGCAAATAGGAATAGATTTTTTTTCCTTTGTTTTAGTCTATTTGCTTTTTGTATCCTTTTCTTACTTTATTGGTTGGCTGGAGCATCCATAATTGTATGGAGTAAGATTGCCATTCTTGCCTTACTTGAGCTTAGAGGGAAAGCATATGGTTTGCACCATTTAAATGTGATATTAGTTGTGGGCTTTTTGTAGATGTTCTTTACCAAGTTGAGGAAGTTCCCCTCTATTCCTAGTTTACTGAGAATTTTTATTATGACTATGATGGAATGCTTTTTCTGTCAGTCGGTATGACATGTTTTTTTTTTTCCTTTAGCCTTTTGATATGGTGGATTACATTGATATTCAAATGTTAAACCAGCTTCGCATACCTACAATAAATCCCAATAATCTTTTTATACATTGCTGTACTTTCTTTGCTAATATCTTGTGCAGGGTTTTTAACATCTGAGTTCATGAGAAATATTGGTTTGAAGTCTGGTTTTTGGGAGTAGGTCTTATTTTGGTCTCAGAGTAATACTGGCTTCATAAAATACTGGCTTCTTAAAACTTCATAAAGTTGGGAAATATTTCTTCCTCTTTAAAGGAAAAATAGTGTAAAATTAGAATTAGTTCCTTAATTTTTTGGTAAAATTCTCCAGTGAAGCCAACTTAGAGGATTTCTTTTTCCTGGGCTTTTAAACTATGAGTTCGATTTCTTTAATGTTCATAGATCTTTTCAGATTATCTGTTTTATCTTGCTTGAGTTTTAATAATGTGCAGTTTCTGAAGAATTGGTTTATTTTTTCTAAGTTGTTGAATTTATGGGCATTGAGTTGTTCTTAGTATAACCGTATTATAGCTGTTGGATCTCAGTAGTAATCTGCTATTTCATTCTAATATTTATGATTCTTGTTTTTTCTCTTTTTATATTTATCAATCTTGCTAGAATTTTGTCAGTTTCCTTCTCCCCCTAACCCCCAAAGAACCAGTTTTCGTTTCATTAATTTTTATCTCTTGTTTTTGTTTGCAATTATTTTGATCTCTGCCCTTTATTATTTCCTTTCTGTTTACTTTGAGTTTACTTTCCCCTTCATTTTGTACTTTCTTGAGGTAGGAGCTCACATCATTGATTTGAGACCTTTCTTGACCTTTTTTTCTAGTGTAAGCAGTTCTGTAAAATTTCCTCTGGTTACTGCCTTAGCTGCAGTTCTTAATTTTGATATGCTTCATTTTCATTTTCACTCTGCTCTATTTATATTTTTCTCAACTTATTTATTTATTTATTTAATTGAGGTAGAGTTGACACCTGATAGCTCTATTATTTCCTTTGAGATTTCCTCTTTGGCTCATGGATTATTTAGTAGTATGTTGGTATATTTTCAAGTGTGGGAGATTTATTAATTTCTAGTTGGATTTCATTATGATCAGAGAACATACTATGTGTGATTTTGAAATTGGTTATGTTTTATGGCCCAGGGTGGTGGTTGGCTGAATGTTCCATGGGCACTTGAAAAGAACGTATGTTCTCCTACATATTTTTGACTCTACCTAGTTTTCCTGGAGTATCACCTACCTCTCTCCCTATGCAACTCTCTTCTTACTCTCTGCCTGATCCATTCTGTTTGGTTCATGTCCTTTATTACTGGTTTGTATAGCATCATTGACAATAACTTTGTTTTTATTCTTATTTCCTCCCCCTTAGTAAAAATTCTTTATTTCCCATAAATCCTTTATGTCCCATGTCTCATTTAACATTCTCTGTAGTTTTTAACAATATGTAATACTCTTTGTTCTGAATTGTCACTAGTTCTTATGTTGGCAGTGTAATTTACATTTATTCTAGAGGCAAGTTAGCCTTAAAATTATTTTTCCAAGGTGAAATATTGCAGTATGTTTTTGTTATTTTTTTCAAAAGCCACCCACAAAGTATGATTCTCTGGATAAATTTAGACTGAATTAGGAATTATATGCTAAGTATATTGCTAGGCATTAAATGAGAGGAAAATTTGTGTCCTCATGATACTTTGTGGAACATAAGACAAATGCCTCTACAGGGGTTCTAATATATAAGACATTAGACACCAGATGCTTAATGAAGAAATTCAGAAAAGGAATAATTAAAGATTGTGGGACAGGATTAATTTGTGTGGTCTTTTGAAAAGGTAATACTTGACCGAATGGTAGGTGGAGTGGGAAAGGAAGTTGAAATGAACATTATCTATCTGAGGGGACTGCTTACCCAAAATGAGCATGACCTGTGGGAAGGAGCGTAAGGAGGACATTCTTTGAGGCAGTAGAGTTATGCAGTAGTAGGAGGGTAGAGAGGATTCCTGAGCACAAGGAGAGAATTTAAATTTGAACAGGAATCTGTAAGCCAAATTAGAAGTTATTAATCTGAAGAGTGACTTGAAGAATGCTGTACATGTAAAGCATTAGCATAACCTGGGAGGTTATTAGAAATGCAGAATTTAATACTCCACCTCAGACCTATAGAATCAAAATCTGCATTTTCAACAAGGTACCCAACTGATTCGTATGTATTATGAAGTTTCATAAGCACTGGTCTAAAGGGAAGTTAATCAGACAGAACTGTATACAAATTGGATTCTAGAGGAGGGGGATTTAGAAAATGGAGGAAGGTGCTAAATTGAAGATTATGATCCAGTTTTGGCACCAGGCAGTTGAAAACTGGGTGGGCCATTGACAGGAAATAAAAAAAACCCTGAGTGGCATAAAAAGCTGTGCTTATTCTTTACTTCTAAGCCACTAGAACTTTTTGTTAACAGAAAATCAGCATAATAATAACACTGGAGAAAATTTGGAAAAGGAATGAAAAAAACGTATAATTCCAGAATCCGAAAATAAACAGCATTTTCATTTTTTTTTGCACGTTACCATGATTTCTTATTAATATGAGAACTTGTTTCTACATTCTTATGTTTAGTGTAGAGCCATTTTGTGTGCCTTAAAAATTTATTATGTAAATATTTTTCATGCTTTTTCATAATTTAATTGCTTTGAAAGGAGTTTTTTCCATTATAAAGTATATACACTCACTTACATTTTTAAAAATGCAAATTAAAAATAACAGTGATTGCCGTATTTACATTTTAGATTGGTAAGGATTAAAATGTTTGGTTCTAATAGGTTTTAGTGAGAATGCAGATTTGTGCAACTTTTTAACAGGCAATTTGGCAATGTTTGTAAAAACGGAAAATTGTATATACCTTGCTTGATCCAGCAATTTCATTTCCAGGAATTTTTTCTACAGATATACTGGCTCTAGGTCACTTAATCTACAGGTCAATTTTGTCATAGTTACTGATTTCTTGTATCAGTGTTTTCAGGAAAATATTTTCCTAGTGAATGTAGACAAAATTAGATTATTTCGTGGGAGGATTTTTCATTTATACTCTGATTTCTTTCCAGTCCTTTGAAAAGTTATTTTAGTTTTTTTCTCAGCATTTTCTGCTTTCTAAAGTCTTCTAAAAAGTTATTTTACTTATTTATTTTAGCATTTTGGTATTTTTAGATTTCTTTTGTTAAATTTAAAGTGCATATACCAACCTTGCTTTTTTGTTTTTGATAAAATTTACAGCTATTTATATTGGATGGAATGATTTAAACAGCTCTTGAAGTTTTTTTTTTCCTTAAGATTTTATTTATTTATTTGACAGAGACACAGTGGGACAGGGAGAAGTAGGCTTCCTGCTGAGCAGGGAGCCCGATGTGGGACTCGATCCCAGGATGCTGGGATCATGACCTGAGCCAAAGGCAGATGCTTGACTACCGAGCCACCCAGGCGCCCAGCTTTTGAAGATTTTTGATGAGATTTGGTTGACAGTTTTTGTCCTCATAACATTATTTAAGGAATGTTTAACTTGTAAACTAAGGGTCATAGCTTTGTTGATTTTTGTGAGTGTATTTTATTTCCCAAAAGACATTTCACAGTCAGTTATCTTCATTTCACTATAAACCTAACATGTGTTTACTGTAAATATGTACTGAAAAATATCTGGAGCGACCATACCAGTAAGAAATGCTAATATTTTGGTTAATTGCTACAAAACTTAAGAATGATACTAAGGCATTGAGAATAATGAAATTAACTAAAGACTGGAATAATGAAATATTTCATTCAAGCAAGAATTGAGCAAATGAAAAAAAGGGACCTAAATCTCATCACAAAAGATAAATTAAAAATTTTAATGACTAGAGACACAAAATTAACAGATCTATTTATTAACATAATAATAAATATAAAATATTTGTAGAAATAATATTTACAGGGGTTCCTGGGTGGCACAGTTAGTTAAGCATCCAACTCTTGGTTTCCACTCAGGTTGTTATCTCAGGGTCCTAAGATTGAGCCTGCACCGGGCTCCATGCTCAGCACAGAGTCTGCTTGAGATTCCCTTGCCTTCTCCCTCAGTCACTCCCCCTGCTCTCTCTCTCTCTCTTTCTGAAATAAATCAATCTTTAAAAAAGAATATTTATAAATATAACATATCTACATTTATTTCCATGTTAACAAATATGTAAATATATAAACATCAATACATGTTGTTATTAAATATAAATATATATATACTATGTTATAAATGCATATAATGATGTGTTAATGTGTCAGTGTAATATGTATTAGTAATACAAAATATAATAGAGTTTGTATGTCTCATTTGTTCAGATCCTTAAGACGAATTTATAAATTTGGTAATTTCGGTGAGTTTGTTGTTCAGCATACTGAAGTTTGGAGAATTGGTTTGTTTCTGAAACACTAATGCACAGGAACATATGTTTAAGGGTGTGCATTGCATTATTGTAATACCAAAAGACTGAGAACTGTTGAAATTAATGTTAGTAGGATTTGTTAAATTATGTGTGCATTTCTTTGATGGAATATGTTATAGCCATGAAAAAGTGTGGAGTATGTATTAAGATAGAAACATTCTTAGTGTATATTGAATGATAAAGGGAAGGCTCAAAATAGTGTACCTTGATAGTTCAGAACAGTGTACCTTTTCATTTTCGGTTAAAAAAGATATGTTTAGGTGGGGGGCGGAATGGGGTAACTGGGTGAGGGCATTAAGAAGGGCACATGATGTAATGAGCACTGGCTGTTACATGCAACTGAGAATAACTGAACTCTTCCTCTGAAACTAATGGTACATTATATGTTAATTAATTGAATTTAAATAAAATTTAAAAAGAAGATATTTATATGTTTATATATATCTGAAGAATGCACAGGAAGTATTTATAGTGGTTGCCATTGGAGTTCTAAAAGATGGAAATAAGATTTAATATAGGTACACTTGTTGTAATTTGATTTTTATCATTTTTACTAACTAGTAAAAGTAAAATATTTTTAGTATATATTCATTGCAGAACCCTGGAAAATGACATGCAGAACAAAAGTCTCCCAAAGTTAAACTATTTTTTGCAAGTTTTTCTGTGTTTCCTTTCAATCTTATTTTATGTTTTACTTTCTTGTGTTCATTTTACTTACCATGATATTACTGTTTTACTGTTGTCATATATTCTTACCATTCTTTCTGAAATAAGATGGGGACATAAAATAAACTCACAATTATCATTTTTACCACTTCTATTTTTCTTAAAGATTTTATTTATTTATTTATTTGTCAGAGAGAGAGAGAGAGAGAGAGAGAGAGAGATTGAGCAAGCACAAGCAGGGGCAACAACAGGCAGAGGGAGAAGCAGGCTCCCCCTGAGCAGTGAGCTCAGTGTGGGACTTGATCCCAGGACCCTGGGACTACAACCTGAGCCAAAGGCAGACTCTTAAACAGCTGAGCCACCCAAGCATCCCTGTCAGTTGCTTATTATACCATTAGAATTCTGATATGAATATTACTCCACTGACTGCGTGGTTGGTGACTGATCTTGTGTTTGGGTGGATGGCCTCCTCCTTCCTCATGACTGCATATATGTGAATTTAATCAGATTATCTTCTGTGAAAATTGTGTTGGATCATTTAGATTTATTGGTCAGATTTCTATGTAGTGACATTATACTTGTCATTTCAGACTTTTTTTTTAAAAGATTTTATTTATTTATTTGACAGAGAGAGACACAGCAAGAGAGGGAACACAAGCAGGGGCAGTGGGAGAGGGAAGAAGCAGGCTTCCCGCTGAGAAGGGAGCCCAATTCGGGGCTCGAACCCAGGACCCTGGGATCATGACCTGACCTGAAGGCAGAAGCTGAGCCACCCAGGTGCCCCTCAGACTTTTTTTTGTTAACTGAAATTATTTTTACTGGGGTCAGTCCTCTGCCTCTTACATTTCTTTTTTTTAATATTTTATTTATTTATTTGAGAGAGAGAGAGAGAGACAGTGAGAGAGAGCATGAGCGAGGAGAAGGTCAGAGGGAGAAGCAGACTCCCCTGATGCGGGACTCGATCTGGGAGTTGGGAGCTGGGAGCTGGGAGCCTGATGTGGGACTCGATCCCGGGACTCCAGGATCATGACCTGAGCTGAAGGCAGTCGCTTAACCAACTGAGCCACCCAGGTGCCCTGCCTCTTATATTTCACAACAAACAATTTATCGATTAGATTTTTGTCCTTACATAATTTTGCAGATTATAGTTGATGTTTGCTAGTTTCCTTTCCATCTTGCTTCTACCAAATTGGGTTTTCTTTCTTTTCTTTTCTTTTTTTTTTTTTTTTTAAAGATTTTATTTATTTATCAGAGAGAGAGAGAGCATGAGAGGGGAGAAGGTTAGAGGAGAAGCAGACTCCCTGCAGATCTGGGAGCCTGATGTGGGTCTTGATCCTGGGACTCCAGGATCATGACCTGAGCCGAAAGCGGTGGCTTAACCAACTGAGCCACCCAGGTGTCGCCCAAATTGGGTTTTCTTATATTGTACATCGAAATTTTGTCAAGAAGAGTTAACCTACCAGGTTTTAGGCAGAAACCTATTTAGCACGTACAGTTTTAGTCTGTCTGCTTAATTTTGTTGATTAACTCTGCTATTAGTATTTTTTACCAATTGGGTAAAAGATTGATGCTTTATTTTTTAGCTAATCCTTGAGAAAATCGTAAGCACTTTCTCTTTGATGTTGTAGGACTCCTAACTCTATTGTCACATTCAGTGAGTTCCCCAGTTCTTCTAATTCTTTTGTATTTCAGTTGCCCTTCACCTTAAAGGTACCAGTCATGATGTCGGTCTCTTATTTTGGAGGCTTCCTTTTCCAGTGATGAGATTTTAAAATGCAGCATTCTGTTTTTATGTGACTGACTTATCCATATCTTTGGTAAAGTTTTCTCGTGTAGTTGCCATTGGTTCTGTTACATAGGCAACACCTGTGGAATACAGCAAAGGCAGTTTGGGTGCTAGAAATACAGATCTTTATAACAGACTTAAACCAGACTGTGTAGCTCCTTTAAATTGACTGCAAGGTGTAATAACTTCACTCTCAAGTGTTAGGCAAGGTTGAAACAGCTTACATGTCTTTTAGTTAAATTATTCACTGGAATATTGCTGGAGCAGAGGATAGTGTCATCATTATAGATTTTGCATTGTATTGATTTTCATAAGGATTGAACCAATTGTAATGCTATATATGTATGTAAGCACCTCAGTTTCAACATACTTAGAATCGGTATCACTGTTTTAAAACGTTAACTTAACTAGGAGTATAATGGTCTTGTGGAGTTGCTTTTATTTACATTTTCATTTGCTTTGTGTAGAAATTTAACAGGAACAACGAATCAGAAGCAGGTCGAAAAAAATGTTAACTCTTAACCAGAACATTTGGTTATGTAGCCTTCTAGCACTATGTTAATGTTTTGAATCAAAACCAGTTTAAAAATTGATTGGTTATTAACATAATAAAATAGTGTGTCCCTGGAAGGAAAGTCATAAAGAGTACTATTGTACTCTTGAAACAGAGGAGTTCTTCTTTTGTCTGATGTCCCTCTAGTTTCTGAATAGAATAATACACTACTTTTATCCTGTAGTTTGTCAGTAAATACTGTGCTTAATTTGTCTCTCTGTGTCTGCTCAGTTCAGTCCATTAAAAAAAAAAATTATTTTTAATTCTTTGCCAAGTTAGCAATGCCATAATATATTTTTCGGGGATGTGAATATAAAAACTACTTTTGTCATGTTTTAATAGTTTTTCTTGTTTATTCTTTTCATTTAGCCAAAAAATATTAATGTAGCCCCATTTCTTCCTTATTATTTTTGAATGTAGTTTTTAATATACAAATTACATAATATTTAATATAAACTATAAATTAACTGAAGTTTAGAAATAATCTTTTAAAATTAACAATATCATAGCTCATTTGTCCGAAAACAAGGAATGCTTAAATAGGTTGAGTGAATGAATATTTTTATTTACTTTTCTATTTGTGACACTTTTTAGAACTCTTATTTGTTTAGAATTTTTTTATAATTTGTGAGGTGCATAATTAAGGTTTTTTCTTCTTTAATTTCTTTTGAAGCCAATCATTTTAGGGCTACTTTGAGAACACTGCTTAAGTGATGTGAGATGCTTTCTACCATTACCTACTAGTAGAGGAACAATTAATATAATATATAGCAATATCTCATTTGGCTAGTAAATGTGCTGTATAACTCTCTGCTAGGTTAGGAACACTGCCTTCAGGGCACTAGCATAAGTCTAGTTGAGTGACAAGATTATCTCATGTAACATAAGATAATTATGAGTAATGCAAGTCATTGTGTACTCAGGAGCTGAGTATATGGAGTTCACAGAAGGAAAAGAACAATCAATAAGTTACTTTCAAGGCTGTTTTCTACTTGTATCTCTTGATGATTTGTTTCCCAAAACAATCTTACCAGATTCCTTTAAAATTAGTCTTTTCATTTAATTTTTTAAAATTTTATTTATTTATTTACAAGAGCAAGAGAGAGCTCAAGAGAGCATGAGCAGGGAGGAGAGGGGGAGTGGGAGGGGAGAAGCAAACTCCCTGCTGAGCAGGGAGCCAGCTGGATTCAGGACTTGATCCCAGGACCCTCAGATTATGACCTGAACCAAAGGCAGATGCTTAACTGACTGAGCCACCCAGGTACCCAAAATTTGTCTTTAATTTGTTTTTTTATAGGTACTTAATTTACAATTTTAGTACCATTTTTGAAGGTGGTGCTTGTGTCACAATTCTCATACTAATTAATAATTGCAAAATGTTCTGTAGTTTAAGTCATTGTTTTTGTTTTTGTTTTTAGGAATCTCATGTTTTATAAGATACCAATTTTCAGTAGTTTGAGTGGTATGTTATTGGATCTGCATGCATATTGACTTTTTTTTTTTTAATATTTTATTTATTTATTTGACTGACAGAGATCACAAGTAGGCAGAGGGGCAGGCAGAGAGAGAGGAGGAAGCAGGTTCCTGCCGAGCAGAGCCTGATGCGGGGCTCAATCCCAGGACCCTGGGGTCATGACCTGAGCCGAAGGCAGAGGCTTAACCCACTGAGCCACCCAGGTGCCCCTGCATAGTGACTTTTATCAACTAGGATCCCCTCTTTCTATTCCCAGTTCACTCACTGAAGGTTTGTTGGTCATTTAGGATAATTATTTTGAGTATTTCAGATTTTATACCTCTAGGACATGTACTGGGAGACTTCCCCCCACTTTCCTCTCCTAATCTTCCTACTATGTGCTTTGCTTCCTTCCAAGTCTTTCCTACCAGCTGAATAGTAGAACCAAATTGGAATAGATTAGGTTTGCCTGTAAGGCACAGAGAGCAGATAAGTAAAGATTTTGTTGATTTTTTTTTTTAAAGATACTTAAACAATTTGAGGTATCAGTTACATATAGTGAAATATGTGAATGATGTATAAGTGAATAATAAGCGATAAGTAATGAATATATAGTAAGTGATGAAATAATGTGAGTAATAAGAGATATATTGAGTGTTCAGTTAAGCTGTGATAGATGCTTGCAGCTGTGTAATTCACCTCTCCATTGAGATCTGTAACATTCCAGTCACCCCAGAAAATTCCCTCCTACCCCTTTCTACTCCACAGTCAGTTTTTGTTCTGTTATCAGAGCTTAGTTTTGGCTGTTAATGGAATTTTATATAAGTAGGATAATTTTCTGACTGACTTCTTGTAGTTAGCGTAATGCTTCTGAGATTTGTCTGTGTTACATATACGTCAGCAGTTATTTTTTATTGTGAGTACTATTTACTGTTCCACTGAATGACTATACTTCAGTTTGTTTATCCGTTCACATATTGGTGAACGGATTTGTTGGTGAACGGTCTGTTCTCATCTTGGCTGTTATGACTAAAGCTTCGTAAATTAACCCTTCATTCATTTATTTTTGAGAGAGAGAGAGAGAAGTGTGCGCTCGCGCACATGTGAGCAGGGAGGATTTGGGGGAGGGACAGAAGGAAAGAGAGACTCTTAAGCAGGCGCTGCACCCAACGTGAAATCCAACATAGGGCTCGAACTCATGTTCCTGAGATCATGACCTAAGCCAAAATAAAGAGTCAGATGCTTAACCAACTGAGCCATCCAGGTGCCCCTCACCATGCATTTATAAGCCCTTTTGTGGACATATGTTTTCATTTCTCTTGGGTAAGTATCTAGAAGTGGAATTGCTAGGTTTTATGATAAGTATATATTTCAGCTATTTTCCCCAAAGGGACTGAGGGGTGGAAGTAGCAAAAAAAAAACCCACCCACACACAAAAAACACAATTTTCTCAAGGCAGGTGTTTGAAGCATAGTATAGAGGGGAATGGAAGTGAGATGACTCTAAGGCTATATCATGAATAACTTTATAGTTCATATACTTTTATTTTAAGTACAGTATAAAGCCATGGAAGAGTTGAAGAGAGTAACATCATCAAATGTGTAATTTTATTCTGACTTCTTTTTGAAGAGTAGATTAAAGGTAAGAGTAAAGAAGGAATATCCAGAGAAGACACTCTCTTGTCCCAAAGGACATAAAACTTGACCCAAACTGGCTTAAACAAAAGAAGAACTTTTTGGATACATAAATCAAAGTCCAGGCATATCATTCAGTTTCAAAGCTTTATTAAATATCTGAGTTAAAAATTTATATTTCATCAGCCCTCAAAGTTTTAACTCTAGATATGTTTATTCAAGTGATCCCCATGCTTGGAAAAGTACCTTGTACATAGTAGATACTCAATATTTTAAATATTTTAAAGAATGAATGAATATTCTTGGTCATCTGTGGGAGTTATATTGAGGGTCATTCTTTTTTTTTTTTAAGATTTTATT
The DNA here is from genome assembly GCF_010015895.1 of Lontra canadensis. NCBI lineage: Eukaryota > Metazoa > Chordata > Mammalia > Carnivora > Mustelidae > Lontra > Lontra canadensis. The sequence continues at coordinate 10,617,659 of NW_022630996.1, forward strand.
TATTTATTTGACAGAGATCACAAGTAGGCAGAGAGGCAGGCAGAGAGAGGGAGGGGGAAGCTGGCTCCCGGCTGAGCAGAGAGCCCGATGCGGGGCTCGATCCCAGGACCCTGGGATCATGACCTGAGCCGAAGGCAGAGGCTTTAACCCACTGAGCCACCCAGGCGCCCCTTGAGGGTCATTCTTGAAACTTACTGCTTTTCCTTACTTTAACATCTAGACTATATCCCCTATTAGAAAATTTCTTTTCTAATATTATTATTTCTAACAATAAAATTAGAAACTTAACTTTTCTCAATCTCTAGTCATTATGCTTTTTTACCTCCTACTTCTCCTGGATGATCTTTTGTGGTCTTTACATGCATTCTTTTTCTCCACTGCAGTCTTTCCGAGGTTGGAATTATTCAGGCCTTGGTGCTGTGTCTGTTTCTTTCTCTGTGTCCTTCCCTGGGTAGGAGGGAGATTTTTTTTTTAAGATTTTAAAAAATATTTATCTATTTGACAGAGAGATCCCACGTAGGCAGAGAGGCAGGCAGAGAGAGAGCGGGAAGCAGGCTCCCCGCTGAGCAGAGAGCTCAATACGGGCTCGGCTCGCTAGATCCTAGGACCCTGAGACCATGACCCAAGCCAAAGGCAGAGGCTTAACCCACTGAACCACCCAGGCGCCCCCTATTTTTACCTTCTTGGGTAACTTCTGTACTATTTTCCACAGTGGCTGTACCAGTTTGCATTCCCCCATAGTGCAAGAGGGTTCCTTTTTCTCCATCTCCTTGCCAACACCTGTTGTTTCTTGTGGTTTGATTTTAGCTATTTTGACAGGTGTGAGGTGATACCTCATGGTGATTCTCATTTGCATTTCCCTGATGGTAAGTGATGTTGCCCATCTTTTCATGTCTGCTGGCCATCTGTATGTCTTTGAAGAAATGCCTATTCATGTCTTCTGCCTGTATTTTAATTGGATTATTCATTTTTTTGGTGTTGAATTTTATTTTATTTATTTTTTAATATTTAATTTATTTATTTGACAGAGAGAGACAGCGATAGAGGGAATATAAGCAGGGGGAGTGGGAGAGGAAGAAGCAGGCCTCCTGCTGAGCAGGGAGCCTGCCACTGGGGTTGATCTCAGGACCCTGGAATCGTGACAGAAGCTGAAGGCAGACACCCAAAGACTGAGCCACCCACTTGCCCCTGGGTGTTGAATTTTAAAAGTTCCTTATGTATTTTGGGTAATAACCCTTCATCAGATATGTCACTTGCAAATGTCTTCTTCCATTCTGTAGGTTGCCTTTTTGTTTTGTTGATGGTTTCTTTTGCTTTTTAATTTGATGTAGTCCCAACAGTTTGTTTTTGCTTTTGTTTCCCTTGCCTCAAGAGACATACCTAGAAGAAAGTTGCTTTGGCAATGTCAAAGAGCTTACTGCCTGTGTTCTCTTCCAGGATTTTTATGGGTTCAGGTCTCATAGGTCTTTAGTCCATTTTGAATTTACTTTTGTGTTTGGTATAAGAAAGTGATCTAGGTTCACTCTCTGCATTTTCCTGTCCAGTTTTCCCAATACCATATGTTGAAGAGACAGATGTTTTCCATTGGGTATTTTTTTTTTATTTGTCAGAGATTAGTTGACCATGTAATTGTGGGTTTATTTTGGATTTTCTGATCTGCTCCATTAATTTATGTGTCCATTTTTGTGCCAGTACCATACTGTTTGGATTACTGTAGCTTTATAATAAAACTTGATGTGAGAATTGCGATGCCTCCAGCTTTGTTTTCCTTTTTAAGATTGGTTTCGCTGTTCAGAGTCTTTTGTGGTTCCATATAAATTTTAGGATTGTTCTAGCTCCGTGACAAATGCTATTGTGTTTTGATAGGGATTGCATTGAATATGTAGACTTCCTTGTGTAGGAGAGACATGATAACAATATTTATTCTTCCAATCCATGAGCATGGAATGTCTTTCCATTTCTTTGTGTTATCTTCAGTTTCTTTTATAAGTGTTTTATAGTTTTCACAGTACAGGGCTTTCACCTTTTTGGTTAGGTTTATTCCTAGATATCTTATTATCTTTGGTGCAGTTGTAAATGGGATTGTTTTCTTAATTTCTCTTCTGCTTCATTATTGGTGTATTAGAAATGCAAGATTTCGGTACATTGATTTTATATCCTGCAACTTTACCAAATTTGTTTATTAGTTCTAGCAGGTTTTTTTTTCTTTTTTTTAAAGATTTTATGTATTTATTTGAGGGGATAGGGAGAGAGCATGAGTGGCAGGGAGGAAGCAGAGGGAGAGAGCATGCAGCAGATTAACAGGGAGCCCGATGTGGGGGTCAATCCCAGAACCCTGTAATCATGACTCAAGATGAAGGCAGACACTTAACCGACTGAGCCCCCAAGGTGCCCCAGTTCTACCAGTTTTTTGATGGAATCTTTTAGGGTTTTCTATATAGAGTATCATGTCATCTACCAATAGTAAAAGTTTTACTTCTTCCTTACCAATCTGGATATATTTCTTTTTGTTGTCTGGTTGCTATGGATAGGACTTCCAGTACTAATTGGATAGAGGTGGTGAAAGTGGACATCCTTGTGTTATTCCTGATCTTAGGGGAAAAACTCAGTTTTTCACTATTAAGGGTGTTGTTAGCTGTGGATTTTTCATTTATGAACTTTATTATGTTGAAGTGTGTTCCCTTTAAACCTACTTTGTTGAGGGTTTTTTTCATGAATGGATGTACTTTGTCATGCTTTTTCTTCATCTATTGAAATGATCATATGGTTCTTATCTTTTCTCTTATGGACATGATATATCACATTGATTGATTTGGGAATGTTGAATCATCCTTGCAACCTAGGAATAAATCCTACTTGATCATAGTGAGTGGTATTTTTTTTTTTTTTTAAAGATTTTATTTATTTATTTGACAGACAGAGATAGAGAGAGCCAGAGAGCACAAGTGAGGTGGGCAGGGAGGAACAGCAGAGGGTACTGGAGAAGCAGGCTCCCCACCAAGTACAGACCAAGCAGGGAGCCCAACAGTGAGGCTCAATCCCAGGACCCTGGGATCATGACCTGAGCTGAAGGCAGAGGCTTAATGGACTGAGCCACCCAAGTGCCCTGGTGAATTCTTTTTTAAGGCATTGTTGAATTTGGTTTGCTAGTATTTTTTGAGAATTTTTGCACTTTGTTTATCAGGACACTGGCCTGTAGTTCTCTTTTTTAGTAGTGATTTATTTGGTTTTGTTATTAGGGTAATGCTGGCCTCATAGAACGAATTTGTAAATTTTCCTTTGTTTTCTATTTTCTGTGCATTGCCGATTTAGATCTTTAGATCACTTAGTTAACTAGCTCCTCTGGTCAGTTTGGCATACATACTTCTGAGATTTTATACATATACACAAAAATACACTCTTAAAAAATGTTTAAAATTAGAGGTTTTTGTCAAGTAAGTTTTAGGAAGCATTTTGTATTTTCTCATCTGGTTTTATTACTTATAGGATTCAGCACTCTTGGTACACCTAATGAAGTCCTGTCCTTTTATTTAAAATTACATTAATTTGTTAAAACCAGAGAGTATCAGCTTAGAAAATAAATCAGATTTATGAAAAACCTGCTTAATAGTTGAGCTGTCTTCCAAATCATCTTCAGTGACTTAGTGCATCAGTAGTAATATGATGTATAAGATACACTGTGTATACAAAGATGTACTCTCCAGTTTAGACTCTTCCAGTCCAAATTAGTAAAGCTTCAATTTATGTTTCTTATGCCTTGGGAAAAGCTTTTTTATGTATTAACTTCTATTTAGATTTTTCTAAAAACACTTGTAACACTAAAATTAAGAGCCATCTATTAACATTAAACATTAAAACATTAGACTTTATTAAATAAAAGAGTTTCTTAAGAATGGTGACAGTTTAAAATTTTAAAATCATAGAATGTTGATTATCATTAAATATTTCCTAAGTAACATTTTATTCCTATTGTTGGTTATCATATTATTTGATACTCTTTTTTAAAGATGCTGTTTTTAAGTACTCTGTGCACCCAATGTGGGGCTCCAGCTCATAACCCCAAGAGCAAGAGTCGTATGCTGCACTGACTGAGCCAGCTAGGTGTTCCTATTATTTGATCCTCTTAAAATATTTTGTGCTTAACTGCAGAGATTTAATGTAATCATTTTGCATTTTTAGAATTTTAGAATCAGAAGAGACCTTAGATATTTATCTGATATAGATAGAGAAGCCTCAGGCCCATAGAAAGTCAATTTTATTTTATAGACAAAGAAGCCACAGGTCTATAGAAAGTCAGTAACTTGACCAACTTCTTGAAACTAGTTATTACAACAATTAGAACTATAACCTAGATATCCTGCTCTGCATACCTAATTTTCTGACCCTTTCTCATCTTGAGTCTAATTAAAATAGAGAATGTGTTCAATATTTGCATGTTTAAAGGTTTTCATTAGTAAGAAATCTTCCAGAACCTGTAAGGACAAAACCATTTGTAGGAAGAGTCCATGTTTTCTTGTAGAGAGTCTTAGGTCTTTGTCTTAGGGACATGTGGTTGATAATAACCCAGTCTTTCATTATTCCATCTCTTTTTCTTCTTGCTTTCCTCCTTTGTCTTTGAGTGCAGATAGGAAGACTGTAAAGTAGACATATAATACTGGACAAAAATAGGGAGATTGAATCTAGGGACATAGGGTAAAACTGGAGTAAGTTAATAATTTTTTGTAATTTCCTGTTCTGTTTCAATCCAGTCACTAGAAACCAAAGGAACCAACCAAGTAGATTTTTATTTTTATTTATTTATTTTTTATTTTTGAGAGAGAGTGAGTGGAGGGGAGGTAAAAAGCAGAGAGAGGAAGAGAGAATATTAAGCAGGCTTCATTCCTAGTGTAGAGCCCAATGTGTGGCTCAGTCTCACGACCCTGAAATCATCACCTGAGCCAAAATCAAGAGTTGGACACTTAACTAACTGAGCCACGCAGGCTCCCTGAGATACATTTATTTATTTATTTATGTGTGTGTTTGTTTATTTATTAAAATATTTTATTTATTTATTTGAGAGAGAGAGAGCATGAGAGTGGAGAAGGTCAGAGGGAGAAGCAGACTCCCCGTGGATTTGGGAGCTGGATGCGAGACTCGATCCCAAGAGTCCGGGATCATGACCTGAGCTGAAGGCAGTTGCTTAACCAACTGAGCCACCCAGGTGCCCTGAGATACATTTTTTAATATTATCTTTGTTGCATTTCTTCCACCTGTTATTTCTAAAGATTTTCTAGATAAAGCAAGGACAGGGTGTGGAATAAGATGAGAACATTTAGGTGATAATATTTATTCCTTTAGCTGTGAATTATGATGTTAGCCACAGTTGCATGTACAGTGTTTGTTAGCAGTAGCCTTTCAAAGATTATCTTCTGAATATTTGATAAAAGTAGTTGAAGAGTTGCAAACATTAGCAAAACCACTTACTCTGATAAACATTTTAAAATCATTCATGGGCTCCTGGGTAGCTCAGTGGGTTAAAGCCTCTGCATTCGGCTCAGGTCATGATCCCAGAGTCCTGGGATAGAGCCCCGCATCAGTCTCTCTGCTCGGCAGGGAGCCTGCTTCCTCCTCTCTCTCTGCCTGACTCTCTGCCTACTTGTGATCTCTGTCTGTCAAATAAATAAATAACATCTTAAAAAAAAATAAAATCATTCATGTCCTTTTGTATACTAGCCTTTACAATTTTAAAAACTAAAATTTTTTATCTAGTCAGGATGGGGTTGGGTAGTCTTGTGGGAGTTAAAAGAAGAGTTCTTATGAAAAATGAATTTCTTCCTTAAAACTCACTAAGACTCAAACTTACTTCATTAGACTGTCCAATAAACTATGGTGACTGGCACACACCACCCAGAATTCTAGGGTAACTTCCTGTCTTCATGGGTCTTTAGAGAACATAATCTTTGTCAGGGGTCAGCACATTGTAGCTTGCAGACCAAATCCTGTCCATGGACTATTTTTGGAAGGTCTATGAGCTAAGAGTGGCTTTTACATTTTTTAAAGGTTGTAAAAATTAAAAAAAGAATATGCAGCATAGATAGTTTGTGGCCCTCAGAGCCTGAAATATTTACTGTCTGGCCATTGAAGAAGAAATCTGGCCATTTCTGATCAGAGTCAGATCAAATGCAAAGGTTCTAAATGGCCACAGAGAACCATGTCAGCACATTCAGAGTTACAGTGAAAGTAATCCAAATGAAGAAAATCAACACAGATGGAATGTTTGTTACAATATTGTTTGTAGTAGGAAGAAAATTTAGAAGTGTTTTATAATGGGACTAATTAAATAAATTACAGGACATGTGTAGTAGAATATTATGCAATGGGAATCATCACCCGTGATTTATGCAAAGGAAAGCTGTTAATTGCATTAAGCAGGGGGCCGGATTCCAGAACAGTGTGTAGCATGGTCCTTTTTTTTTTTTTTTTTTTTTTTTAAGATTTTATTTTTAAGTAATCTCTGTACCCTGTATGGGGCTCAAACCCACAACCCCAAGATCAAGAGTTGCATGCTCCACTGACTGAGACAGCCAGGTGCCCCTTACCCTTTTTGTTTTAAACAAACATGTAATAGATGTCTATGTAGGTGCAGAAAACTTTATACATTAGAATCTACGGGAATGTGTGTGACAAACATTTTTTTCTAATTGTTGCTTTTTTTGTTATTGCTGATTGTCTTATGGTGAAGTTAAATAATTGACCTTTTGCTATGGAAAAATTAAATTTGAACAGAGTTTGAAGTCACAAACAGGTAATATATTAATATGTAAAATTGTGTTAGAAGTATGGATACCCTATTGAAATTTAAAAGTCTTTGGACAAATTAAAGAAAATAGAACTGTTAAACTCCTCTTCCAGTTACAGTTTTTTTGTTTGTTTTTGTTTTTTAAGTAGGCTCCACTGGAGCCCAGTGCAGGGCTTGAATTCATGACCCTGAGATCAAGACTTGAGCTGAGATCAAGAGTTGGATGCTTTTTTTTTTTAAAGATTTTATTTATTTATTTGACAGACAGAGATCACAGGTAGGCAGAGAGGCAGGCAGAGAGAGGAAGGGAAGCAGCTCCCTGCTAAGCAAAGAGCCCGATGCGGGGCTCGATCCCAGGACCCCGGGATCATGACCTGAGCCGAAGGCAGAGGCTTTAACCCGCTGAGCCACCCAGGTGCCCCAAGAGTTGGATGCTTAACCAACTGAGCCACCCAGGTGCCCCAGACCATGAAGTTTAAAGTGTCATTTCTACCTTCCCTTTCTTTTCCCCTTCATCTTCTTTCCTTTTTTTAAAACTTTCCACAGTATGTTATTGAAGTGTAATTGATATCAAGTAGAATATTGACCTTTTACATATGTATATATACTTGTCTCCAAAATCCAGATCAAGATATGGAACATTTTTATCACTTCAGATAGCTTAAACTTGTGTCCCTTTCCAGTTAGTACCACAGCCTGTCCTAGGAGGTGACCAGTCTGTAATTTTGATTAGCTTGGCTTACTTAAAACTTTACGTAATGGACTCATATAATCTTTTTTGTGTATGACTCCTTGCTCTTAACATAATAATATATTTCAGATTTATCAAAATAGTTATTTATATCAGTTTCTTTTCTATTGTGAAGTAGTATTCCATTGTGTGAACGTAGCAAAATTTATCCACTCTGCTATTGATGGAGATTTGAATAAATTACTTTTTTGCTGGGAGAGGAAAGAGACTGTTATGAATAATGCTTCTGTTGACCTTTTTGGTGGAAGTCTTTTTGTAGGCATATGCACTCATTTCACGTGGGTATATATCTAGGAGAGGAATTTCTGGGTTATAGGGTGTGTGAATAACTTTATTAGAAACTGCTAGTTTCCAAAAGTAGTTGTCCCACTTACACTCTAATCAAAATGTGGCAGTTCTAGTTGCTTCCTTCCCTCACTTGGAATTGTTAGGTTTATTGATTGTAGCTATTCTCATGTAGCTATCTCATGTAGTGATGTTTCTGTGTAGTTTTGATGTGCTTTTCCCTGATGACCAGTATTGTTAGACACATGAAGTGCTTATTGGCTATTTGTGTAAATTGTATCGTCTTTTATTATTGATTTGTAGGAGGTTTTTAAATGTATTTTGGATATGAATTTTTTGTCTGATATGTATTTTGTGAATGTTTTCTTGTAGTATGTAGCTTTTCATTTCATTAATGGTGTTTAATGTGAAGAAGGCTTTAATCTTGATGAAGTCCATTTTATCAATTTTTAATTTTGTACTTATTTTCTTTTATATGCTGAGAAATCTTTTCCCTTGGCCAAAGTCATGAAGATATTCTTCTAAGTATTCTGAAAGCTTTATATATTTTCTCATTTATTTTTTGAATTATTTGTCCCTTTTTTCCCCCCAGGGTTCTTCATGTATTTGAGGTATGAGTCTTTGTCAGCAGAATATAATTTGGCGCTCAAATTTAACTCTGTGATTGATCTGAATTAATTATGTATATTAGGTAGATTCACTTTTTTTCAACATAGGTACTCTGTGTCCTCACTTCTCTTTCTTCATTGAATTTTATTGGTGTCTGTCCAAAAATTAAGTACCACAAATGCCAGCACTGTTTTAATTACTGTAATTTTATAGTAAGCTTTGAAATTTGATTGTGTAAGTTCTCCAGGTTTGTTTTTCAAGAATGCTTTTGTATTCTGAGTCCTTTACATTTCCATATAAATTTTAGAATCACCTTGCTTATTTCAAGTTAAAAAGTCCATTTGGATTTGGATTGCATTGAATGTATACGTTAATTCGAGGGCAACTGATATCTTAAAAATACCAAATTTTTCAATTCATAAACATTGTATATCTCTCCATTTATCTCTTTGATTTCTCTCTGCAAAAATCTGTGATTTAATGTAAAAGTACCTCAAATCCTCTTATTAAATTTATTTCTAGGTATTTGGTATTTTATTTGATGCTATTACAAATGGTATTGTGGCTTTACTTCCTGTCTCCATTGTATATTACTAATACTTAGAAATACAGTGGTTTTTTCGCATGTTGCTTCTGTATGCATTGATCTTGCTAAATTTATCTAGTTCTAGTAGTTTTCCCCCCTTTGGAATTTCTGTGTATGAAGTTGTGTCATACGCATATAAGGACTGGTTTTAGTTCTTTTCCTATCTTTTTTCTTTTTTTTTTTTTAATTTTATTTATTTATTTATTTGACAGAGATCACAGGTAGGCAGAAAGGCAGGCAGAGAAGGGTGGGGGGGAAGCAGGCTCCCTGCTGAGCAGAGAGCCCCATGTGGGGCTTGATCCCAGGACCCTGAGATCATGACCTGAGCTGAAGGCAGAGGCTTTAACCCACTGAGCCACCCAGGCACCCCTCTTTTCTGATCTTTTTATCTTTATTTTTCTTGTGTTATACTGTACCAACTAGGATGTCTAGTAAAGTGTTGAATAGGTAAGTTGAAAGCAGATAGTCTTGACTTGTTCTTGATTTCAGGGGAGGTGTTTAGTAGTTCACTGGTAGGTATGTTATTAGCTGTGGGCTTTTTATAGACTCTTTATCAGATTGGGGGAAAATTCCTTTTGTTTCTAATTTGCTGGGAGTTTTATTATAAATAGATGTTAAATTTTGTCAGAAGCTTTTTCCACGTTTTTTGAGATGATCAGCATTCTTTTTTATTCTGTTAATGTAGTGGATTCCACTGACTTTTTTTAATGTTGTTAAATCAACTTTGCATTCCTGATATAATCACAGTCATGATATTATTTCTTTTAATATATTTGCTGTATTTTGTTAGTTTTTAAAGGATTTTTATGTCTATGAAGGTTCAGTAATTTTCTTACAATAGTTTTGTCAGGTTATGCCAACAATGTAGCTGCCTTATAAAATGCCTTGGGAAGTGTTTCATTTTCCTGTTTTCTCTGAGTTTGTCAAAGTTTGGTATTATTTGAGTATCTGGAAAATTCACCCATGGAGCCCTCTGGAAAGCTTTTATTTATTTATTTATTTTAAAGATTTAATTAATTTATTTGACAGAGAGAGATCACAAATAGAGAGGCAGGCAGAGAGAGAGAGAGAGAGAGAGAGAGAGAAGCAGGCTCCCTGCTGAGCAGAGAGCCCGATGCGGGACTTGATCCCAGGACCCCGAGATCATGACCTGAGCTGAAGGCAGCGGCTTAACCCACTGAGTCACCCAGGCGCCCCTCTGGAAAGGTTTTAAAAAATAAATTACATTAACATCTAGAGGACAATCAAGATTTTCTATACTTGGGTTAGTTTTAAAAACTTGTGTCTTTTGGAACACCTGGGTGGCTTAGTCACTTAAGTGTCTGCCTTCTGCCCGGGTCGTGATCCTAGGGCCCTCAGATAGAGTGCTGCATCAAGCTCCTTGCTCAGCAGGGAGCTCATGTGCGCTCTCTCTTTCTCTCTCTCTCTGAGATAGATAGATAAATAAATACAATCTTTAAAATAAGTAAATAAATAATCTTTAAAAAAATAATAAAAAACTTGTGTTTTTGTGGAATCTGGGGATTTCCTTTTAATTGTTAAATGTATTGGCATAAAGTTGCTTCTCATGTTCTCTTTTATGCTTTTTACTATTTATAATATCTATAATTACCTTTTTATTATGACACTGGTAATTTGTGTTTGTTTTATACATTGTCTATTTTGAACACTCTATGTATACTGTTGCCTGACTTAAAAATGTTGTCTAACATTCTGGAATAATGTTGATATAATGATAGCATTCTATATTATTCCTGATTTTAGTGGAAATCCCATTAATGTCTCATCATTAGAATGTATTAGAGTAGGTATCCATTATTGTTGTAAGATAATTTTCTCTTCCTAGTTTATTAAGAGATTTTTTTTATAAGGACAAGATAATTGGATTTTATTAAATGATTTTTTAGCATTTCTTGAGATGGACAGTTTTTTTCTTTTGATCTTTTGAAGTGATAAATAATTTCCTATTAATTTCCTTGCGCTTCTGGAAAAACTCTGCTTAGTTTAATATTGTTGATGTGGTTTTGCTGATATTTAGGATTTCTGTATTTGTTTTCATGGGAATGATCTATAGGTTTTCTATCTCAGATTTTGCTATAAAGTTTGTGATGTTTTGTGTCCCCCCCCCCTTTGCCTCCCTATTTTTCTCCCTCATCCTTCTGTATAATTATTAAGCACCTACAAAGTACAAAGCACTTTATACTTATCCTTGTTCCTTACTGTAAGGCTAATTTATTTATTAAATAGTCTTTGGGAGACATAGTCTTAGATATCTAATTTTGCTAGTTAAGCGGATCTTTTCACCTAATAGGTTGTAGTCTGGGTTGTTAACTCAGAAACACTTTAGGCTAGCTAGTTCTTCCATGGTTCTTTGTTTGATGTAGATTGCTGCTTGGTTAATGTATTCTTATACATGCCTGTTGCTTTAACACAGGATTATCTCATTTAAAAAATTCCTGTTTTGTGCATTAAAGCTTCTAGAAGCATTGGAGTTGTTACAGTTTACCATAATTTGCCTAGTTCCAGGAAATTGGTGAAATGGTAACTGCTGAAGTTATAGCTATTGTCAAAGTTTAGACACTTTTACATGTGTAAGTATACTAACATTGTTTACATGTATCTATCACATACTGTTATACATGTATATTGTCAGTACCAACAGTCTGATTCTTAAACTTTCCTCCCATTAATAGATACACTGTAGTTCTTATAATAACTAATGGTTGCATACTTCATATAAAAAGACTATAGCTATATTGCAAAAAAATCCCATACTCTGGGGTAGGGAGGGGGATTATAACTAGATAACTAAATGGTGACTTAATTTTAATGTTGTTTTGTTTTATTTTAAAGATTTTATTTATTTGTCAGAGAGAAAGTGAGTGAGTGCACAAGCAGGAGGAGTGGCAGGCAGAGAGAGAAGCGGGCTCAGCAAGGAGCCCAATGTGGGACTCGATCCCAGGACCTTGGGAGCATTACTTGAGCCCAAGACAGGCACTTAACTGACTGAGCCTCCCAGGTGTCCCTTAATTTTAATTTTTAAATTTTGGTTATTTGCTCTTTTATTCCCCCTTTCTCCTTTAATCTCTCACCACCATTTTTCATATAAGCTGTTTTCTCTTCAATTAAAACCCAGCAGCTTCCCTTGTGATACCAGTCATTAGTTTACCTTTAGCTGTTTTCCTTTCTTGTCAAAACTTAACTTAGACTCTAATAATTATTTTATCCCTCTCCATGTCTTTACTTTTTTTGCTTTTGCATTTTTCAGTGCTCATGTTTTACTTTCATTATTCCTTTTTGCATCTTCATCTGAATTTCTTCCTTCTATGAAATACAAAACTGCACCCAATTTTAAACTTGTAGGTAATTTTCTCACTCTTGTATTTTGTATACAAAGACTTTGATTATTTTGAACTTACTGAGGCTCCCAACATTGGAGACATTTTCTAAACATTTTGTAAGTATTGATTAACATCATTCAGGACAGTTTTACTTAATGCTTTAATGTGTTATTCAGAATGGTCTTGGTTTTAATGTAGCTGTGTATGATAGGTAAATATTTCATGTCAGTGTTTCTCAGTTACTGTATTTGTTTTCTGAATTTTATCTAATCGGGAAGCAAGGCTATATCTACAAATTACTTTGGGGTCTGATAAAGTAAATGCTTGGAGTGGTGAGAAACCGTATGTTTAATATAGTACTAAAAAAGATTGCCTCAGAAAGAAGGTTAAGAGAAATAGATTGGAGAGATGTCCAAGACTTAGGCTCATGCTCAGATTTGTGAGGTTTCCCTGTAGTTTTGGATCAGGGGTCCCTGCTGCTTGTTTTGCTAAGGCCCAAGGGAGTGGTTTTTACATTTTCAAGTGTTTGAAAAAATAGTCAAAAGAGTAGTATTTTGTGATATGGGAAAATTAAGTGAAATTAAAATTTCAGTGTCCATAAATAAGTTTTATGGGAATGCAGCCACACTCTTTTCTTTAAATTTTTATTTACGCATTTGACAGAGAGAGAGAGAGTGAGAGAGAGCGAGCAAGCACACAAACAGGTTGAGTAGCAGGCAGAGGGAGAGGGAGAAGCAGGCTCTCTGCTGAGTAAGGAGCCTGACACGGGGCTCGATCCCAGGACCCTGGGATCATGACGCGAGCCAAAGGCAGTTGCTTAACCAACTGAGCCACCCAGGCACCCCTACACTCAATTCTTTATGTGTTGTCTGCAGCTTGAGCAACAGAGTTGAGTGATTGTAGGTTTGTATGGCCCATGAAGAATAAAATAGTATTCAGCCCTTCACAGAAAGTATTTGGAACCTCTTTTCTTTTAGTGAGTGTTAGATTTTTTAAAATGGGCTTTTAGGTTCGTTCTTTCTTTCTTTCTTTCTTTCTTTTTTTTTAAAAAGATTTTAAAGATTGATTTATTTATTTCTAGAGATGAGGGAGTGGGACAGAGGGAGAAGGGAGAGAATCTCAAACAGATTCCCCGCTGAGTGGGGAGCCCCACTTGGGCTGATTCTCACAACCCTGAGCTGAGATCATGACCTGAGCCAAAATAACAGTTGGATGCTTAACCAACTGCGCCACGCAGGCGCCCCTGGGGCTTTTAATTTCTAAAATGGCAGTGGTATGGATGAGTTAGTATATTTTTTATTCCACCATTAGGTAAATATCTCCCATTGCCTCAGAATTAGGTGCACATAATGTTTTTAGTCATTTTTTTTTAAACTATAAGCTTAAATTCCATGGTACTATTTGAAATGTATAATTACTTAAATAGATCATTTTGGGTACAAGAAATGAATATGATTTAAAAAAATATATATTCTTTTAAAAAATTATTTTTAAAAATATTTTAAGTATATTTTTACTTAGCATATTTAATTTTTTTTTTAAAGATTTTATTTATTTGACAGGCAGAGAGGCAGGCAGAGAGAGAGAGGTGGAAGCAGGCTCTCCACTGAGCAGAGACCCCAGTGTGGGGCTCGATCCCAGGACCCTGGGATTATGACCTGAGTTGAAGGCAGAGGCTTTAACCCACTGAGCCACCCAGGCGCCCCTAAAAAATATATTCTTTATAAATTACCTCACTCATTGATCACGAACTTTTACTTTTTAACTGTTTTTAAAGTATGTATATAGATTATACCTTTATGCAATTTAAAGATTAATAAAACTAGCACATTGGAGTGTGTCCAACCCAGCCAAAAAATCGAAAGGATGAGCTTCCTCATTAGTCATTGTTTGCCGTGAAGAGGAAAGACCAGAGTGGTGGCAAGATGAAAGAATTTGGGGTGGATGAATTGGAACTGATCTCTTGGTGGAAGAGGAACATGCAGCATGCGACCTGGGATCAGAATTTAGGAGGTGTTAGAATCTAAATGACTGGGTGACATATAAATATGACTTAAGAAGAGGTTCCACTTAACCGTGCTAATAAACATTTTTGTTTGTCTTTTAATACTGAGAAGATGAGAATGGCTCTTGTACTTCAATTTAGTGTTTTTGCTAGACTGATTTTTTTCTTACCTGTTTCTCCTGGTGTGCTATAAACTGATGTACAGACACGTCTCTAAAAGGACTAATATATGTTCAGAGTGACCAGGAGGGTTTTGAATTTTTGATGCTTTGATTCATTTTTTTCAGACAGTTCTTTGGGTCAGTCCTTAAAGACTTTAAAATAGGCATACCCTTCTACCAGGTGCTGTCCCCCCCAAATAGGTCTGGGGATTTTTTGTGGGGTATTTTTGTTTTGTTTTATTTTTCTGATTGGAAAATGTACTGGTATAGGCAACTCCTTTTGTTGACAACCTGTGTGAGTATGGTAGAGAACTAATTAGCACACTAATTAGTCTCTGCTTTGATTTTATGCAGATTTGATTTTATCTTATTAATAACACTTTCGTCAGGCTTAGCCTTTAATTTTTTTTTAACTCCTAGCTTTCTTCTGAGAGAACATTAAGTTAATAGGAAGCATGTTGATGCTGATTCTCTAATTATACATTTAAAAGTTTTTCATCTCATCACTTTGTGTCTTTTTGTCAGATACACTTAATTTTTAATTTAAAATAGTTTTTCCCTTTATAAATGTAAATGTTTATTTTCTAAAAATTGGAAAGTAGGGGGAAGAGAGGAAACCAAACATAGTTACCCTGCTATTTCGGCATTTTCACTTTCAGTCATTCTATGTAACCCCCTGCTCCTTGTGGGAACCTATAATTTGCTATACATTTGCCTGTGGCACAGTGTTGAACACAACAGATGTGATCTTTGTACTTAAAGGATTCAAAATTTAGTAACTTTGAAGTTATTTTAAAAAATTAATATTATTATGTAAGAAATGCATTAATATAGTCTTTTTATAAGACTCATACACAAGGCTTGTTTCCAATCCATCCCATTTCTTTCATTGTTTCTATAGATGTAGTTACTATTACCAGCTTGTATGTAATTTTTTCTATGATTTTGTAATGTAAAAAAGTTGTACAGTACCTGCAGTTTAAATTTTTGCATTCAGTATGTTTGTATGTGTAGATCTACTTTAGTCTTTTAAATTGTTGTATAGTGTTTTTATTGGTTTACTGTAATCTTATCATATGGTATTGATGGACATTTAGGTTTCCCATTTTTTGCTATTATGAAAAAGTGCTGGAAGTGTTTGTCTATGCCTTAGTATATGTGCAGCTCTTTCTGTGTGGAAGATACAGGGAGGTGGGATTAGTAGATCATAGAGAATATGTGGTTACCCTTGAAATTTTACTGTTCATATTCTTTTTTTTTTTTTTCTTTAAGATTTTATTTATTTATTTGACAGACAGGAATCACAAGTAGGCAGAGAAGCAGGCAGAGAGAGAAGAGGAAGCAGGCTCCCCGCTGAGCAGAGAGCCCGATGCGGGGCTCGATCCCAGGACCCTGGGATCATGACCTGAGCCGAAGGCAGAGGCCCAACCCACGGAGCCACCCAGGCGCCCCTGTTCATATTCTTAAAGTTGGATCTTATAGGAGCTTATCTCACATCACTCTTCTCCTAACTGACATGTTGTTATTGCTTAATATTTTATTTTATCCTTGTTAAATCCAACAAATGATACTGTTCTGTATAGAAGTACATGATTTAATATGCATACATTTTTACTATATTTTCTCACCATCCCCTCTTTAATTTCTGACTGGCCTTGTGAGATCATTTTCCTTCTTCCTGAAGAACATCTTCACAAGTTCCTTTAGTGGATGTCTTTTACTGGTAAACTGTTTCTATTTTCATTTATTTGTTTTAGTTTTTAATTTAGCCTCATTATTTTATCAATTCTTTTTAGTGCTTTATCGTGGAAATTTGTAAACATACGTGAAAGTCGACCAATAGAGTAATGAAACCCAGTTACTTCTGTTGTACAGTTTCTGCACTTATAGACATTTTACTGTTCTACTTTCATCTCTTCGCCATTCTGTTTCTTCTTTCCTGCTGAAATACTATATCATGAAGTCTGTAAATACTTCAGAGTGGATCTCCCGTAGAAGAGCTTTAAAAAAAATAAACGTAATACTTAACTCACAGTACTTCCTTAATATCCTCTAGTATCGAGTCCATGTGATTATCTCAAAAAATGTTTTATGATTTTACTCTCATTCTTGAGGGTTATTCTCCTCAGGAGCACAGTTGGTAATGTAGGTTGGTAATAATATTCTTTCAATATCTATGTATGTCTCTTCTAACTTCAGTTGTTGCTGTTGAGAAGTCAGCTCTAATTTTAATTATCATTCCATTGGGTGAGAGGTCCTTTTTAAAAGTCTGCTTTTAAGATTCTTGTTGCCGTTGATGATCTGCAGTTTTGCTGTCTTGTAGCTGGTTGTCCGTTTGTTGATCTTACTTAGATATATTGTGCTCTCTGGGTCTGTGGATTATTTTTAACCATTGTGGAATCTGCAGCTGTTATCTTTTTCTTTTAAGACTGAAAATATTGAGGAATATAGAGAGACATATAAAACATGTACAGTTTAATTATAAAGCAAACGTCTTTATAACCTGGGTCAAAAATAGAGTATTCCAAGTAGCCTCAGAGTTACCCACCCTTTCCCCATTCCAGATACATCTCTTCCCATTCATAACCAACTCCGTTCCATTCAGAGGCACTTATATTCTGACTTTTATTACCTTGTGTGCATCCCTAAAATATATTTTCTTTTGTTTGTTGAAATGTATATGACCATAGTTATATTCGTCTTGCTTCCTTTGCTCAACATTAGTTTGTGAGATTCATCTGTCTTGTGTAGCTGTAGTTCATTTTCTTTTCTTTTTTTTTTTTTTTAAAGATTTTATTTATTTGAGAGAGAAAGAGAGCAGCAGTAGAGGAGTAGCAGAAGCAGGCTCCCCACTGAGCAGGAAACATGATGTGGGACTCGATCCCAGGATCTCGAGCTGGTGACTTGAGCTAAAGGCAGGTGCTTAACTGTCTGAGCCACCCAGATGCCCCACTGTAGTTCATTTCCATATGGCCATTATTTCTGCAAATATTTTTTTTCTTATCCTTTTCTCTCCTTTTGTACCCGGTATGAGTATGTTGATGCACTTAATGGTGTTTTACTTTTCTCTGAGGGTCTGTTCTGTTTTCTTTTTTCTTTTCCCTTGCTGTTCCTTGGATTGCATAATCTTTAGTCTTTATTAATCATTATAAGATGATTTTGCCATCTTATTCTTCTGCCAATTGAAATGCACTGTTGAGCCTCTCTAATGACTATTTAATTTGTTATTGTACTTTTGAACTCCAGAATTTCATTGTTTATTTTTAATAATACTTATCTCTCTATTGACACTCTGTTTGATATGATGTCATCATACAGTCCTTTACTATTTTAATTATGGTTTTCTTTAGTTCTTTGAATATATGTAAATGACTCTTTGAAGTCTTTAACAATCTGACTTCTGGTGGCTCACACAGGCAATTTCTTTTGCCTGCTTTTTTCCTTCTGTATGGGTTAAACTTTCCTATTTCTTTGTATGGCTTGTAATTTCTGGTTGGAAACTGGACATCTGCTATAATATCGTAGCAGCTCTTTGATACTCGTCTCCCGTGCCCTTCTCAGGGCTTCTGATTGTTACTTGCTTACTTGTTTAGTTACTGGGTGGATTATTTTAGTGACTTCTCTTTCTCTCTTGGCATGTTAAGCATCTGGTGTTGTTCCTAGGGGGTGCAGATTTGGATATGCCCACATTCACCCAGGAATTTTTCACAGGGCTCCCTTTCACTGCCTCATTCCTTGACTACACCCAGATGTTAAGCTCCATTAATTGCCGTCTGCCTGCTTCATTGTTTTCAGTAATGCCTTAGGACATGAAGTGTTTCTCAGCTTGATCCAAAAAATTGGAGCTCACTTGAAGGGATAGTTCTTGGGTCAGAGCTTGAAATTTGTTCTGACCCCTGGAGGGTTCAACCCAGCTGGTTTACAGGTTAGCCTGTATCTGAATCTCCTCCTGTTTGCCCTTCACTACAATGCCCTAGGTTTTGAGATGGCCCTTAGGCTTGAACTTCACACTCTGTTGTAGACAACGTCAGCATTGGAACAGTGTTGGATTGGAACAGTCTCCTTGGAAGAAATTCAAGGGTTATTGGTTTTAAGGCCTGCTACATCTTTCTGGCAAAATCTTTGGCTCTGGAATTGCGTAGTAGAGACAGTGATATGTGCTCTTCTCTCTGTGTGTCATCCCCAGTTTAGGAACTGAGCACTTCTCGGAAGCGTATATGGTGCTAGTCTCAGGTCACCTAGTCTTGCCTGTCTTGGTGTGGGACTTCTGCTTTCCAAAGTAGCTGGGTGAAGGACAGTCTGGGTCCTAGTATTTTTAGCCTGCAGCCTACAGCAGCAACATGGGACCTCTTTCCTGTGAGTAGCAGTTAAGTGGAAGAGAGATGCCCTTACCTGCACTTACCTGGAACTTAGCTTTAGCATCAGGTAGCTTTGAGCAGAATGAGAAACGCTGACGTCCTGCCCCTCCTGGGAGATTGCTCTTGGACTGTAGCTGTGGCGAGAGGGCACTCTTTGTTCCTGGCTACACCAGTCTGAAGTTTCAGCCTTCCTTAGCCGGAAGGAGGAAGGAAAGAGAGGAAGTAAATAGGTTTTGGTTCAGATACTACATAGTCTTGCTGTTTTTCCTGAGTTTCAGATTTTCTTGAGAAAATGTTTCTTCATTTGCCTCATACCTTAGGGTCATTTTTGCTTATTGGGGTCGCTAATGTATCCCAAAGACATAGACTAGAATTTGAAACACAAGAAGAGCTGAATAACTATTTATTGAATCACTCAGTAAATTAAGATAAAAAAGAACTGTTGGAATGCAGAAAGTACATTGGTCAGCTATCAAACTTTTCTAATAAAGTGAGAACCTTGTTGAGGAGAAGGAATTAGTGTTATGATGTACTGGATACAGTTAGAACAACGAGTTGGCTTTCTTTTTTTTTTTTTTTTTAAGATTTTATTTATTTATTTGCCAGAGAGAGAGAGAGAGCGAGCACAGGCAGACAGAATGGCAGGCAGAGGCAGAGGGAGAAGCAGGCTCCCTGATGAGCAAGGAGCCTGATGTGGGACTCGATCCCAGGACGCTGGGATCATGACCTGAGCCGAAGGCAGCTGCTTAACCAACTGAGCCACCCAGGCGTCCCACGAGTTGGCTTTCTTGATAAGAGAGCCTAAATGTGCTTTTTTACCTTTTATTTTTTAAACTTCCCTCTTTAAAAGACTAGTCATTTTTAAGTTCTGCCCACTTTGAGTAGTGGTAGAAGTCTACACCCAAGGGTTTAAGTTAGATCTTTCTTACTTGAATCATTTTAAATGTGTATGGAAACTTTTTTTTTTACAGGACAGAAACTTGTAGCAAATCTTTTTTTTCCTTTAATTGATATTACACATAAGTGATCAGTTTTTAAATACATTTTAATTTTCATATTGTTAGATTTTTAGAAAATATATTTGTATGCAAAGATTGCATTTTCGTATTGCTTTGATTTAAATGATTTGTCATCTTGTCTTTGATTTCTTCAGTTGATAAATTGGTGGTAATTTTAATAACAACTCTCCCAAAATCAATGATCATATTCCTCTACCTGCAAATGAATGCATCCAAATTAGCAAATTACTTTTTTTTAGTATTGAATATTGCATCATAAGTAAATTAAAAAAAGAAAAACCTTGCTTTTTCAGTGAGATGTTCAGAGAAGTCTGTTATTATGTCTAATATGATTTTGCTGTATATGGACTTCAAAAGACTGTCAGTTCTGTTCATTGTCTCTTCTAATAGGTGCCTACACATTTATGGATGAATAAATAGATACTTCTCTTCCATTCCCTTCACTTCCCTTCCCTTTCCCATCCATCCTTCCTTCCATCCATCCATCCATCCCTTCTTTGTTGATCTCCTTCCACTTACAAATAGTTTCATGATACCAGCTGTTCTGAGGTTTTTGGATATGCTAATAAATAAGATGGTGTCTTCCCTCCTAAGAGTTAATTTCTACTGGAAAAAGATTCTGTTCATCTTCTCCTACCCTTATCTACCTCTTCTTCTTTAGCAAATGCTTAGGGGACATGTTATAGTGTGTTTGAGATGACTTGGGTGCTGATTTTGATTTATATCTTCTGCAAGTAAAATAATTTACTAAATGAGGAGCACATTGGTGGAGAGGTTGAAAGCAGTCCCATGTAATTGATTCTTTTATGTATAATGAATCTTAACCTTTATGAAGGAGACTTTAAATTCTTAGGTAGGTATTTTTCTAAAACATAAATAAGCTTTCCTCCTGTTCCTAAAGGTAAAAACAGACAATCTTGAGTATATATATATTCATGATATATGTATACTGGTACTTTGGTACTGAATTTAAAATGGTGAAGTATTCGGGCACCTGGGTGGCTCAGTGGGTTAAGCCTCTGCCTTCAGCTCGGGTCATGGTCTTGGGGTCCTGGGATCAGGCCCTGCGTTGGGCTCTCTGCTCAGTGGGGAGCCTGTTTCCTCCTCTCTCTCTGCCTGCCTCTCTGCCTTCTTGTGATCTCTTTCTCTGTCAAATAAATAAATAAAATCTTAAAAAAAAAATAAAATGGTGAAGTATTGTTGTTGATATGTAGGCCTTTTTTTTTTAAGATTTTTTTTTTTTTTTTTTTTGACCGACAGAGATCACAAGTAGGCAGAGAGGCAGACAGAGGGAGAGGGAGAAGCAGGCTCCCTGCTGAGCAGAAAGCCCGATGCAGGGCTCCATCCCAGGACCCCTGAGATCATTACCTGAGCGGAAGGCAGAGGCTTTAACCCACTGAGCCACCCAGGCTCCCCTTACCTTGCTTTTTTATTTAGCAAATTGTCCATAGCTAGTGTTCAGTCTCTTTTTGCTTTTGTGTAGTTTATTATATAAATAACATGCTTTGTGAAATAGGTGCCTGATATAGAAACGGTGGATAACTTAGAGTGTTGTTTCCTATTTTTGAAGAGGGTTGTCAGTCATAAATGACATATAACAAATAATGTGTTCCCATTTTTTATTATTATTCATTCATCAACCAAGTGAGTACTTGCTATTTGCCACAGGCCATGTTGTAGCTGCTTGGTACACCATCATAAAGGTTATATACCAGGTAATTCCTCTGCTCTCCTACTAAAGTTTCCACTCTAGTGAGACTGGACTGGTTGTTAAATAAGAATTTTATAGTTATAAAACAGTGATTAAGCTGTAAGTGGTGTGGAATTATACTTTAAGTTTTTAAAGAATGTTAGTTTATAGTTCTATGTATATATATCGAGTATATGTTTTTTATGGACACTTAAGATGCTGTTCTGGATGCTTTTTCAAAGCCTGTGTGTATGTGTGTGTGTGTGTGTGTGTGTATTTCATATCTATAAACAGCTCTCTATTACGTGGTGTTACAGTGCATTTTGGTTATGTAGTATATCCAGGAGTATAATTTGCAATGCAGTGGAGTTACATCATATACACATTTACCTTATGACAAAATCAGCTATGAGATTGGCACAAAATTAAAGGATTAATGACTAAGGAACCAAATATTTAAAAAGTTTTCTCAAAAGTGCTGTTTATACCCCCATTTAACTGTGTCTAGTGTATATTTTTCTTTTATTGATTTTTTAAATAAAATATATCCTAAACTTTGTCATTTTAAGTATTTTGAAGTGTACAGTTCAGTGGCATTAAAAACATTCACAGTGTTGTCTAACTACTACCACTTTCTGTTTCTAAAACCTTTTTTATCATCCCAACCAGAAACTCTATATTTATTAAGCAGTAACTCGCCATTCTCCCTCTCCCCAACCCCCTGGTAACCTTTACTCTTCTTTCTATGTTAGTGAATTTGCCTATTCTAGATACTTCATGTCAGTGGGGTCATATAATACTTGTCTTTTTGTGACTGGCTTATTTCACTTAGTGCAGTGTTTTCAAGTTTCATCCACATTGTGGCATGTATCAGAATTTTACTCTTTTTATGGCCAGATATTGTCTATGTGTACACTACATTTTCCATTCATCTGTTAATGGACACTTGGGTTCTTTCCATCTTCAGCTGTTGTGAATAATACTGCTGTGAACATTGCTGTACAAGTATCTCTTTAAGTCCCTGCTTTCAGTTTTTGGGGTATATATCCAGAAGTGGATCATAATGCTAATTCTGTATTTAACTTTTTGAGAAACCACCAAACTGTTCTCCACAGTGGCTACAGTACTTCACATTTTACAGTATATATATATATATTTTTTAAGATTTTATTTATTTATTTGACAGACAGAGATCTCAAGTAGGCAGAGAGGCAGGCAGAGAGAGAGAGAGGAGGAAGCAGGCTCCCCACTGAGTAGAGAGCCTGATGGGGGGCTCTGTCCCAGGACCCTGGAACCATGACCTGAGCCAAAGGCAGAGGCTTTAACCCACTGAGCCACCCAGGCGCCCCTACAGTATATTTTTATACAAATATTTTCAGCAGTGTCCTAAGCGCAAAACCATGTATGTAGCACTTTATGAGTGATTTTTGAGCATGGTTTTGAGTACAGGATTTTTAAAAAAAAAAGATTTTATTTATTTATTTGACAGACAGAGATCACAAGCAGGCAGAGAGGCAGGCAGAGAGGGGGATGCAGGCTCCCTGCTGAACAGAGAGCCCGATGTGGGGCTCAGTCCCAGGTCCCTGAGATCATGACCTAAACCGAAGGTAGAGGCTTTAACCCACTGAACCACCTAGGCACCCCAAGTACAGAATTTTAATTTTGTGTACTTCACTACTCTTTGGTGTTCCAGGAGCATTATATTTATGTCAGAATTTATACTATGTTCTGATATTAGTTGCAGTTGATATAGAGAATAAGAACTTGGGTAATGAGGTAGAGATTTTCTGTATTATTGACTCTTGAGAAAATAATACCATTTTCACTTTTTGGAAATAGGCATTTCATACACAAAGATATGCAGCTGCAACTTCAGTGATGATTATTTCTGTCTTATCATGCTGGAAAGGGGATGGGTTCTGAAGCTGGTGGTCTTCTGATTTGTGTGTTTTAACCCTTAAGAGTTTCCCATGTGGCCTCACTTTCACCTTTTATAAAGGATATAATGTGTTCTTACCAAGTCACTGTGAGGATTAGATAGTGTATGTGAAAATGAACTCTTTTTCAAAATTAATTACTGAATCAAGAACTAATTACTTCTGTCCTAAGACCCCCCTCCCACACCTCCTCCAGGAAGTTATTGACTTTACTTTCCTTTTTCATTTAAAAACATCTTTCCTTTCTGTGTCTTATACCTTTATAAATCTTACTGTTTTAATTCATTTTGTTTTATTTTTATTTTGATATACTACGAATATAAATATATAATTTATACAATATGCAGTTTTAATATAAATACTAATATTTATGAAATAAAATTATTCTTCCTTAAATGAAAATTTGGGCTAAGGTATTTGGAGAAGAGAGAGTTTATTTCAAAGCTTATTTTAAAGCTTGATTTAGTGGTGTTATATAAAGGAAATTCCTCTATATTTGAATTTTCATTTAATTTTGCATGTCTTAGCATTTCCAGATGAATAAATTGAGTCCTAGAGCTTTTGATTGTCTTATCCAAGATTATGTAGCTATTTAGTGGAGGCATGAGGCAGAAATCAGCTCTTTTACCTTGTATTCCAGTGTTCTACCACATTAGACTTCCCTCCTACATTTTACCAGTTCTATGATTTCCTTTGGCAACAGGCTTGCATGGCGTCTCCCCATGGTACTAGAAGTGTACAGAGTGCACTTGCACTTGTATTAACCACCTTAAGGGATTTCTTGCTCTTGTTCCTTTTACTCCCTCTAAACTGGAAAATACATACTCTTGCAGACCTTTTAAAAGATTTTCCTAGGGGTGCCTGTGTGGCTCGGTTAGTTAAGCATCTGCCTTTGGCTTGGGTCATGATCTCCAGGCCCCATGTTTGGCTCCCTGCTCAGCAGAGAGTCTGCTTCTCCTTTCCCTTCTCCCTCTGCCCCTCTCTCTGCTTGTGGTCTTTCTCTCTCTCAAATAAATAAAATCTTTTAGAAAGTTTTTCTTTTCTTTTTTTTTTTTTTTAAACAAGCAATCAAAAAGCAAGACTTTAATATGTCATCTTTTGTTTATGGTAATTTAGTTTTTGGAAAGCTTTTCAGTTCCTAAGTCCCAGCTGTTTACCTTCCAGCATCCCATAAATAGCCTCACTAAAACTCAAGCAAGCTATTGTGGAGGAACATCATGTAATCAAAAGTATATTGGAAGTGTAGATAGCACCTCTCAGTTAGTTTCCTATTGTTGGAAATTATGTTTGAGTTTGCTTTTTCTGCAGGTATAGTTTGGGATATTCAAGTTAGAGGAGCTATTAGAAATCAGCTCTAATTTTAATATATGAAGAAACTGATAGTAGCAAAATTGAGTCTGCAAACCAGGATTCCTGAATATATATACCATGTCTTTAAAAAATTTTATTATATACCATTATATACCATGGTATATAATATATATATACCATGTCTTTAAAAAGTTTTATTATATACCATTATATACCATGGTATATAATATATATATATCATGTCTTTAAAAAAATTATTTTGAAATAATTATAGAGTCATAGGAAGATATTTTCCTTTTCTTCTAATTATTAAAAGCAGATTTATGAGATGGCTAGGTGGTTCCATTGGTTAAGCATCTGCCTTTGACTCGGGTCATGATCCCAGGGTACTGGGATTGAGTCCCACATCGGGCTCCTTATTCAGTGGGGTGCCTGCTTCTCTCTCTGCCTTTTTTCCCCACTGCTTGCGCTCTCTTTTTCTCTCTCTGACATAATAAATAAATAAAATCTTAAAAAAAGAAAGATTTAACTTAATTTTTCAAAAGATGAAAATAATTCATAAGGTTTGCCATTTTAAATACAAAAAGAATATTTTGTAACAAATCAGATAGTACAGATTTTTCTAAAATAAAATTAATTTCAAAAGTAAAATCTACTTACCTCCATTTTGTCTTTTTTGATAAGGTAACGTTTTGGTGTGTAACCTTTTATGTGCTTTATTTTCTTAGAGAAACAAATCAAATATATATACATACAGGGTTTAGATATTTATGTGGAAGTAATTGTGTTGGTCTCGAGCTTGATTTATTTATTTATTTCTAAAGATTTATTTATGTATTTATTTGTCCACACTGAGCAGGGAGCCTGATGTGGGACTCGATCCCAGAATCCTGGGATCATGACCTGACTTAAAGGGAGATGCTTAACCGACTGAGCCACCCAGGCATCCTCAGCTTGATTTATTTATTTTTTTATTTTTAATATATTTTTAAGATTTTTATTTATTTACTTGAAAGAGAGTGCAAGCGATGGGGGAGGAAGAGGGAGGAGCAGAGGGAGAGCGCGAAGCAGACTCTGCAGTGAGTGGGGAGCTCGTTGTGGACCTGGAGATCACAACCTGAGCCAAAATCAAGAATCAGATGCTTAACCGACTTAAGTGTCCCAGGTGCCCCTCCAGCTTGTTTTAAAACAAAACCAAAAACAAAAACCTGACAACTGTATAATAGATATCTTCTGATTCAAGACATCCAGTTTATGGCTGTATCATTATTTATTTAATGATTTCCCAACTGATGGATAGTGACTTTGCAGTTTTATACTCTAGGAACAGTGCTGCCAAACAGAGCAAAGGACCTGGTGCACAGGTGTGAGTATTTATGTGGGATAGATTCTAAGGTGGTATAAAGGCATGGTTAACAGCACAGATTCAGGGGCTAAGACTTGCTGGAATGAATCCAGGCTGTACCATTTAAGAGTCAGGCAACTTAAGGCAAGATATTTTTCTCTGAAAGAGGAACTAGATCAGTGATAATCTTTACTTTCTGGGGAGACTAACTTCTTTGATAGGCTAATGGGGGACAAATGCTTTCTCCCTGTTTACTGACCAAAGAGGTTGATCACCTTTTCATGTGTTGTAATTATTTGTAATTCTTTGAGTTACTCATTGTCTTCTGTTCTCATTTTGACTTAATTGTCTTTTTTAAATTGCTTTGTGAGATTTGTTTGTATACTCGACCCTAACTCTTCATTATAGTGAATATATCCTTTACTCTGCTGCTTGCCTTTAATTTTGTGTTTTCTTCTTTCCACATTACTAAGTTGACCATATCTTTCTATGCAGATCTATATTTAAAGTAGGTAGACCAGAATTTTATCATTGCTTATAAACTGGTCTATGCTTTTTTAAAGTAGGTAGACCAGATTTTATTATTGCTTATAAACTGGTCTATGCTTACCATATTGATTTGTAAATGTCACTTACTAAATATTAAAACCTCATAAATTCATGGTTCTGTTTCTCGAGTATTTAGGTTCTTTAATAGTTTGTCTATTTTTGTACCCATGTAAAATTTGTATATTATTTATTCTCCTAAAATGTGCTATGATTAAGTACTAGGTTAGTATTAAATATTTTACAAATTTTTTTCAGTATGGTTCCTGATGGTTGAAATGCCATTTTTTTCCCAGTAGTAAATAGTATACTTTGTTTCTTCTCATGCAGGTCTTTGAAGTTCTACAGTTTAGTTCTCAGTGCTGAACTTCCTTCTCCCTTAAGTTATTATAAACTTTTGCTGCTGTTTAATAAACGTGAAGATGTCTCGCAGTCCTGATGCGAAGGAAGACCCTGTGGAATGTCCTCTTTGCATGGAGCCCTTGGAGATAGATGATATCAACTTTTTTCCTTGCACCTGTGGCTATCAGATTTGCCGATTTTGTTGGCATCGAATTCGCACTGATGAAAATGGGCTTTGTCCTGCTTGTAGAAAGGTAAATACTCTATAGAGTAACTTTGTATATGGTTTTTTTTTTGTCCCAAACATACAAGTAAGTAGATTTAAAAGAATCTACAAACTTCAGGTGATTTCATGTGTAGCATTTTTAAGATAATAACAGGTGATTTCATGTGTAGCATTTTTAAGATAATAATGAAGTAGAAAGATACTGTATGACCTTGGTAAAGTCATATAACCTCTCTAGTTGACCTTTAGCTTTCTTATCTGGAGAGATTCGCAGGATCAGTGGTGCTGGATATATAAGAGAATTATGAGTGGAGAGACAGTGGATTTAGATAGGATAGTGTGAATTTGGAAAAACACATTCAGCTGGGAGGATTTTCACTTTAATTTTTAGTACAAAATAGGAAAAAAGTTTTGACATTTATTTAGAGAGGTCATGGGTTAAAATGACAGAAATCCTGCTTCAGAAGATAATAGGTACTCATTTGTTGAGTCTTTACAACAACTGTAGGCTGTAATGCTATCCCCAGTGTACATGAAACTAGACCTTTCAAGTAACTTAACCACAGGCATCAGCTAGTGGGTAGTAGGTTTGGGATTCAAATATAAATCTTTTGAGTCTTTTCTAACTCTGAATAGTTCTATGATTTTTAATATTCCTGGGTCCTGTTTAAATAAGCAAGCCCAACAGTTACAATCTAGTGAGTGACTTAATAGAGTGAGTAGGATTGCGCATTTGTATTTTGAAGGACTTTGTGATCCAGAGGTTAATGCAAGTATCTTTTTTTGGGGGGGGTCTTTGGTTTTCAGTGTCTCTTGGTATGGTTTAAACTTTTCTGTTGACCCATTTCAAAGAGCTCTTATGTTCATTACTACAGATTTTGAGAAAGCAGGAATGTGTTTTAGATACCTAGAATATTTAAATTTCATCTCTTAATTTCGTCATCAGAGAGATTATATCTTAGAAGGCAATGCATTATCCAGTTGTTTTTTTAAATCTAGTGGCCATGTAATATATATTACATGAATGAAAAAAGGTTAGATCTACTTAAGTGTTGAGTTTATATGCCGTATATGTAGTATATATAACATGTAATAGATACTTATAATGTATATATATATTATCTTTTTATAAGGTTAATGTATATAGTTTTGGTGTTAATGTATTTTAGGAATGTGAATGAAAACTAAATGAAAATCTTAATATTAGCTTTGGTCAAAATTTGTAATCAATTTGTGTTAGTGGATTTGGAGCATTCAGTCGTATTTTAAAAATTGGCTTCTGGCCATTCCATAAGAAGACAATTATATTGAACTATTTTGTTGAAAGTGGTAATTCTCATTATAGCCCAAAACTATAAGGCTTGCGAAGTTGTTTTACTTAATAAGTTTATCTCTTTTTTTCTTTTTGTGTGCTATGAAGAGGAATCTTAATTAAAAGACCACTTACTAAATAGTCATTAGAGAAAAATCAATTATTTGGGGAAATGGCAAAAAAATTCACTTCACTTTTAGGGGATTACCTAGAATCACCTTAAATTCTTAGGAACTAGAGAAAAAAAGTAGAAAAATTTTAAGGATAAAGCAAAATAATTTTAGCAGATCTGGTTATCAATAAAAGTGTGCTTTTCTGGGAAGACAAGCAAGTATGAAGAATCGGAAAGGCAGTAGGCCATTGGGATCAATTTTAGGAAAGAAGCGTTAGCTTAAACATGCTCAGGATAAGGATGCTGAGAGAAGAGTAGTGGTGCTTTTAAGATCCTAAGGAAAATACCAGTGTGGTTGCTTCACTGTTGCATTGGAACAGGATATGGATCCAGCCTAACTTTTATGCCATGTAGCAGAGACAGATGCTCTCTAGCTGAAACACTGGTTATAAATTTGGGTCAGAGCCTTAAGTTGGGTGGAGATACCCTGGAGGAACTAAGACCTCCTATGCTCAGAAGATGAATTATTGTTATACGCTGTCCACCAGTTTGTCCTCTTTGCAGTCACAAAAGCGCATCCTGCAGTAGACAGAAATAGCATTTATAGACTAGTTGACAGAGTTCTTTCATGTAAAAACGTGTTAAGAACAAAGAATTAGCAGACATTTCAGGAATACCAGCATCAGTATCAAAAATCAGTAAATAAAAGAACCTAACAAAAGTAAGCAAACAGAAAGAAACATTTAAAAGTGTCATTGGTGCTTCTCAAATAAAAGAGAGTGGCATATCTATTTTGTAGAAGGAATATATTTTAGAGAGCGGATTAGAGATCTTGCAAATGAGCAGTCTTATGGGTGGGCTGAAGAACAGAATGTATAAAGTTCAAGAATTGTGTTGTGAGGTCATTTCAACATTTGGAGGAGATTTGGTGGTTGAATTAGTAAGAAACATATACAGATCTAATCAGACAGTTAATTCTAGGGGAAACACAAAGCTGTACAAGAGAAGTAAAGTAATCATATTATGCTGCAATGGCTCAGATATGTTTCAGGGGTTGAGATTTTTTTTTTTTCCTCCCATACAGATATGTTGTTACAGCATCATTTGTAGAAAAGACTCTTTTTTTTTTAAGGTTTTATTTATTTATTTTTATTTTTATTTCTTAAAGATTTTATTTATTTATTTGACACAGAGAGAGAGATCACAAGTAGGCAGACAGGCAGGCAGAGAAAGAGCGGGGAAGCAGGCTCCCTGCTGAGCAGAGAGCCCGATGTGTGGCTCGATGCCAGGACCCTGAGATCATGACCTGAGCTGAAGGCAGCGGCTTAACCCACTGAGCCACCCAGGTGCCCGGGTTTTATTTACTTATGTGTGAGAGAGAGAGAAAGAGAGAGAGAGAGAGTGCATGAGAGGGGAGAAGGTCTGAGGGAGAAGCATACTCCCTGCTGAGCAGGGAGCCGGGTGCGAGACTCCATCCTAGGACTCCAGAATCATGACCTGTGCTGAAGGCAGTTGCTCAATCAACTGAGCCACCCAGGCGCCCTAGAAAAGAGTCTTTACTATTGAATGGTTTTGAACTCTTTCTTAAAAATCAGTTGCTCATAAATGTGTAAGTTCATTTCTAGAATCCATCCATGTCCATCTGCAGACGATTGTTTCTATCTTTATACCAATACCATACTGTCCTGATTACTCTAAGTCTTAAAACTGGTATGATAAATCTTTCAACTTTGTTATTCTTTATAGAATTTATTTTGGGCCTCTAAGACTTTAGCATTTCCACATAAGCTTTTTAATTAGTTTGTAATTTTGTGCAAAAAACCTACTGGGCTTTTGATTGAACTTGAATAAACAGATCAATTTGAGGAAAAATGACATCTTGAAAATGTTGGCTTATCTAGTTCATAAATAAGGTTTATCTTTCCAGTTTTCTACGTTTTAAGCATTTATAAAACAATGTTCTGTAGTTTTCAGCATATCGAGTAGTATAGCATGTTTTGTTATATTTATCTGTAACTATTTTATGTTTTCTGAGTTTCAGCATGTGATATTTTAAAAATTCCATTTTCAGTTCATATATAGAATAATTGATTTTGTTAAATAGATTCCGTAGGCTTTTCTACATAAATGATCATGTCTTCTGTGAATAAAGACAATTTTACTTCTTCTTTTCCAACCTTTATGTTTTTAAATTATTTTTCTTGCCTTATTGCACTGGGTAAGCCCTCCAGTAGAACATTGGAATAAAAGTGCTAAGAACAATTATCTTTGTTCCCACTTTAGTGGAAAGGCATTGAGTATTTTACAATTGAGTATGTTATTAGCTGTGAGTTTTTTGTAGATTTTTTAAAATCAGGTTGAGGACGTTTTCCTTGCTGAGAGTTTTTTTTTTTTTTTTATCACAAGTGGGCATTGCATTTTGTCAAATGCCTTTTCTGTTTCTTTTGAAATGATTATGTGTTTTCTTCTTCATTCTGTTGAAATGGCGATTTAGGTTGATCGATTTTTGAATCAACCTTCCCTTCCTAGGATAAACCTCATTTGATCATGATATAGTACACCTTTTCTTTTCAATTTGCTAATGTTTTCAGAAAAATTTTTATCATATATTTGAGGGGTTTTTTTGTTTTGTTTCGGCAGCAGATCATATATTTGTTTAAACAGATAAGCATTATTTTTACATGTGTCCAGTAATTCCAGTAGCTTAAGTGTGTGAGGAATGTTTCTACTTGTTATTGTTCATGTTGTTTTCTTTCTTTATGTGCTTGGTTATATCTGTGCCTGCTTCCTGGTTGTTGTCACTGAATTATTTGTAGGGTTGTCCAGAGCCCAAGGTATATTTCCCCTCCTCTAGAGAAACTTTGATTTGGCTTCTGCTGGACCCTATCAACAGTGCTATTAGGGATTCCTGAAGCATAATGGTCACAGGTGAGGCCAAGTGAGGCCAAGTATTAAGGTCTTAGGTCTCTAGGATGCAAATCTTCCATGAGGTTGGTTTCAGCAACTTCTTCAGGATGTTTTTCTTCTTGTTTTTTTTTATCTTATTCTGACCTCTCTGTAGTTTGTTCTTATCCCGAGACTGAATGAGCTTTTTGGGGACAGGGCTGGGTCTCAGCTTAACATGGGATTGAGTTCCCCAAAGACTCTTCACCTTGGGCTGACCTTAGGCTTTGAATGCTGACCCTCCCTCCCCATTTGTTGTTACACAAACTTTACACTTATCTCTCTGGATTTTGACTTTTATACAGAAATTGGCTTGGGACTTCCCCACTGCAGATCATTATTGTTTCTAAGATACTGGTTAAAAAACAAACTTTATATAGTATTTTTCATTGTTTCTAGGAGAAGGAAAAGTTAAAGCTATGAATGCATTTATTGGAAAACAAAAAACAAAAAATAAATTTCTAGCTTATTTTTAGGTTAAGAAACCAAAAAAGAATAGTAAACATTGTGACAGTGGAAGCAGGGATTAAGCAGAATTTGCTGAAATAGAAAAAAAGTAGTATTTCAATAAAAGTTAGATCTGGTTCTTTGAATAAAATAATATAAACAATATAATATAATATAAACAATAAAATAATCAAACTCTTGGCAAGTTTGATCAGAAAATAAAGAGAAAAGGCAAAGATGCATTAGAAATGAAAGTGGGAGGGGGCACCTGGGTGGCTCAGTGGATTAAGCCTCTGCCTTCAGCTCAGGTCATGATCTCAGGGTCCTGGGATCCAGCCCCGAATCAGGCTCTCTGCTTGGCAGGGGGCCTGCTTCCCCCTCTCTCTCTGCCTGCCTCTCTGCCTACTTGTGATCTCTCTGTCAAATAAATAAATAAATAAAATCTTTAAAAAAGAAATGAATGTGAGACCATAACCACACACATGGAAAAAAGTTAAGTGATTACACTAGAGACCATCATAATTAATAGTTTGGCAATTTATCATCAAATTAGCACTATTAAAATATTTTATACATTAAAACTGGTTCTTAACAGTTGTCATATTTTGTATTAGTTTGGTATATAATACACAATAATATATTTAAAGAAAAATTTCCTGCTTTACTTTTTCATTTGATGCTATATTCCTGGAAAATTAAGTTTAATATGTGTTTCAGTCAAAAAGTAAACCAGATGTGTTTTTTCATCTCCCATTTTTAGTCTTCCTCCCTTGCTCATCTCTTTGTACCAGCTTGTTAATTTTCTGTCATTGGGTTTGTAAAGTAGGTATTTATAATGGTATGTGTGTGGTGGAGCAGCTGCCATGGAATGCATGCTTTTCCAACTTTTTCTGGAACCTTGAAAAGTCAAGATTTTTTTAAAAAGGAAAATTAACCATACTGAATTAAATTCTCCATTCTAGAGAGTAGCTTGGCATTCATTTGGCAAGTAAATATTGAGCATCTAAAATGTGCACTACTAGCTTTATATTTCATCCTGGAGAAAGACTTAAGGTCATGCAAAAGTCACACCAGTTACCAGGTCAGTTGTTTTATATGCCTCCTACTCACAATTCAGTTGCAGTATGCCAGATAGGACCAGTTAGCTAGAAGGTTCAGATTTTTATTTTATTATTTTTATTCAGACTTAAAAAAAAGATTTTATTTATTTATTTGACAGAGAGAGAGAAAGAGGAAGAGTGCAAGCAAGGGGGGCGGCAGGCAGAGGCAGAGGTAGAGGGAGAAGCAGGCTCCCAGCCTGATGGTAGGGCTCGATTCCAGGACCCAGGGACCATAACCCAAGCCCAAGGCAGACACTTAGCCGACTGAGCCACTCAGGTGTCTCTATTCAGATTTTTAAATGTGAAATCAAATGGTCTGGGTGCTTTCGTCCTCCAGGACTACTAAGAATTATGTCTGAATATTTAAGAACAGGATTTTTGGAGACCTTATGATATTACCAGTAGAAGCTGAGGAACATAAAGAGAAGTCTCACTTTTTTAGTTGCCTTCATCATTAATCTTAGTGTGTCCACAAATTTGAGGAGTTTTGTTTTTGTGTTTTACTTATGTATGTAAAGATTAAAGTACCTTTATGTTAAAAGCATAGCAAGATTTCAGGCTTTTGAATACTGTCTCCACTCTACCTTGTTCCTTCTTTTTTTCTTGACAACATCACTGTTAATCCCTGCTCCTATATTCTGATAGGCACAATTTCCTATTTCTGGGATCTCTTCATATACACTTAGATATGATTGTATTTAATGTGTCGCCATCTTGCATTTATTATTAACTATTTATTTCTTAGTGGGGAGGGGCAGAGAGAGAGGGAGAATCTTAAGCAGTTTCCACAACCAGCATGGAGCCCAATGCAGGGATCAGTTTCACAACCCTGAGATCATGACCTGAGGTAAAATCAAGAATTGGACATTTAGCAGACTAAGCCACCTACGCGCCTCTATTTTTTATTACTAGTAATAACAAGTGACTTATTGAATGCTTAAGTGTAGGAAACAGTTTTTAATCACTTTATAAGTATATATCTTTTCTAACTCTTACAGGAACCCTCTTAATAATGTACTGTGATTCCTCTTTTACAGAAGAGATGACTGAGGCAGGCAGGTCACACACAACTTATGGCCAAGGTCTCTCAGATAGTAAAGAGAAGCCAAGATTCAAAGCCGGGCGGTAGATTCCACAGCTCTCATTCAGGCCACCAGTACCCTTAGCATTAGTAGTAGGAATGCAAACAGTATTGTAATGACAAGAAAGGGGGAAAAATTACATTTTTCATTGTGTCATTGCTAATGTTCATTGAGGAATTACTGTGTGCTATTCACGATAATAATGGCTTTATGAGAGTTATATAACTGTTAAACCAGCCTTTAAGATCATTTTCATCTTACTATTGAGGATACTGACTTTCATTAACTTGCTTAAGTCCACGTGGCTAGTAAGTGTTGGAAACTAAAGTCAAGCTCCTGAGCCAGAGTATCTATGGATTGTTGCTTATTTTCCCATTTATGTTCCTTTTAGATGGACAATGAATTAAAGAATAAGTACATCATTAATCTTCTAGTGCACAGTAGGTTTTCATGAAGTATTTGTGGATTGTAATATATAAACCTATGTTTGGATGAGATAACTTATACTCTTTGCCTCTTACACGGGACCCTGGAAGCTTACTTTTCCTGTCAACTCTGCTAGACACTATGGGGAAATACCACTATTGTATTTTTTAAAAAATATTTTATTTATTTGACAGAAAGATAGAGAGCATGAGTAGGCAGAGGGAGAGGGAGAAGCAGGCTTCCTGACCAGCAGAGAGCCTGATTCAGGACTCGATCCCAGGACCCTGGGATCATGACCTGAGCTGAAGGCAGACGCTTAACCGACTGAGCCACCCAGGTGCCCCATGATTTTTTTTTTTTTTTTAATTATAGAACCTTTGGTGGTGTTTTGAGTTTTAATACTAAAAGTGGTCTGTGCTAAACTCTAAAAAAATAAGTGTTTTAAAAACTATTTTATCTTAAATCTATTAAATAAAAATATTTCAGGCAATTAAAAGATTTAGAAAAAGGGAGGTGAAACAAATAACCACATACCCATCATCCAGAATGATAATGGTTATTCATATAGCTTATTTCTTTCCTTATTTAATGCTGAGTTCTGTGTTTTGTGCTTAAAGCCATATCCAGAAGACCCAGCAGTTTATAAACCACTTTCCCAGGAAGAATTGCAAAGGATAAAGAATGAGAAAAAACAGAAACAGAATGAGAGAAAACAGAAAATATCAGAAAACCGCAAACATTTGGCTAGTGTACGTGTTGTACAAAAAAACCTCGTCTTTGTTGTAGGTCTGTCTCAGCGCCTAGCAGACCCAGAGGTAAGTCCTCTTCCGTTTTCTTTGTCACCTTGACATTTTTTTCTTTTTTGCCTATCCTATTTGGAAATAACAGATGACCTTGCCTATTTGCAGGACTCTCCTGAAATTATTAAAACTTGGGAGAGAATGGGAAATAATTTTTAAATTATCTCTAAGGATCCAATGACCAGTTTTGATCTTAGGCAAGTGTCTTAATCTTTCTTGGCCTCATTTTCTTTAGTTGTAAAACGAGGCAGTTGAACTAGATCTCTGAAATCTCCTTTAGTGCTCATAATCTATGAAAGTTGGATAATGGTTGTTTTGCTATTCAGGCTAACATGTGACATAAGTACTCAGTTTCTTTTTTTCTGTAGCTATATAAGGGGTTCACAGTGGACATGCATTTACATAGTGCAATCCCACTAGAGATCTGTACTTCTTTTTTAATCCTGTCCACATAGTGATTCTTGGTTATACAGTTACAGACCTGCTGCTACACTGTACCATCATTCTATATTCATTCATTTTAATCCAATTTTGGGAAAAGAATTTGATGACTTCTGTGTCATTTGTTTGGAGGCAGGGGAGGCCTTAACACTTTTGCTCATTTCCTCTTTTTTCTCCTTTCACCACCTGCATTGTAAGGGTGATGTTGAGTTCGTAATGTTCCCTGGTGCCCTTGGATGTACATCTGCTAATTGTCAGTTTCTGATGTATTAGGAGGCGCTAACTAGATTGATAGGAGAGCGGGTAGAAGCTGATTGACAGCTAGAGTGTTTCCTTCAGCAGGAGAGAGTTGGATTTGGGAGATCTTCCAGAAGTACTCCTTGAAAAGGGTTTGGAGTAACGCTCTTCGTCGTGGTACCCATAAGAGGGAGGATTATAGTGAATATACTTAGGGAGGTGGTAATCTCCAGACTTGGCTAAGTGGGCAAAGACCCCAGAGGAAGGAAATTTAAGGACTCTGAAAATTTTCTGACAGTCAATTTAGAGAAATAATGCATATTTACAAATGATGAGTTTACTATGTAATTGAGACTGTGAAGGGGTCAGATTCAGTAGAAGAGAAAGTCGGGGAGACCTTACTGAGAAGCCTTTATCATTGGCAATAATATCACCGGCACTTCCACAGTTGCTTAGAATTAAGTCCAGGGATACCGGTATTAGTGGGTGGCATGAATCCTTCAGGAGACCAGGTTCTTTCCAAAACCAAAGGGGGCTGATCTAGAGTTCTACAAGAAAAGACTTCAGTAAGAGCTGTTAAGGATGAGAGCTCATTTTAGGCCTGTGACTGAGCCTCAGCAGCCAGTTCTTTCTTTTTGTTTTTAATTCCTCAGGCAGGCAGATCCCAATTCCCCTGTGACCATTTTCTTGAATACCACTACAACTTTATACACTAGTCCTTCTGTTCTCCCCTTTCAACTCTGCCTTTTTTCTAATCAGAGGGCATTTCTTGCCTTTGCAAGTTTTTTATTTTATCTGTCTCTGTTTACTCCTGCTAATCTTATTGATTAGAACCTACTTTGGCATTTCTGAAACTGCTATTCCAGTAAACTAGTGGAACTTTAATTTTGATTTCACAACTCCTATGTATGCATGTACTTGATTTTGTTAATACATCCTGCCTGGATCCTGTCACCCATAGTACTGGAGGCATATGGGGAGCAGCACCTGAAAGCTGGCTAAAATCGAGCTAGTCTCAGTCTGGTGTTTGGATTATAGGTCTCCTGTCTCCTCTTTAGATTCTGTGATTTGTTCTTACTTACATAGAGGCTTCTTTCTTCCACTTCAAATGACATGACTCCAGTAACATTAATCTGAAGAAGTATTACACAGAAAAAAATTAATCTAGGTGGTGACTAGTGAGAGAGGGTACTTTATCATGATACTAAATGTGTCCTTAAAAAACATTCTACTTGTTTTATGCTTTTGAAATCATTGTTGCTTGGTGAGAGGATAGGCAGTTTTTTTAAACATTGATTTCTCTCAAAACTCTAGAAGACCAGAGTTTTATTTATTCAGTCTTAACACTTCTAAATTATAATATAACAAATTCTCTTAATTTATTGCATAGTCTTTTCAGTTTGGAAAACTTGAAGTTGGCTTTATTAGAAAACTTGGTTTCAAGTTGTTAGTGTAACTTTCAGGTCAAAGAAGATCCCAATTTACTTATTTTTGGATGATGAACAATTTGATATTTGAGTGAATTCTGATTAGAAAAACAGGAGAGTTCAGGAAAAATTCAAGCTTGTTTTGAAAATGACATTTGTACATCAGAAAACTTAATACCAGGATTGATGGTCAAATGTATTCATTTATCAATCAATAAAAAAACCTATTTTATTTATTTATTTTTTAATATTTTTATTTATTTGAGAGAGAGAGCAAGCATGAATGAGGGAGGGATAGAGGGAGAGGAAGTAGCAAACTCCCCACTGAGCAGGGAGCCCACCATGGAACTTGATCCCAGGATCCCAGGATTCCAGGATCATAACCTGAGTTGAAGATAGATGCTTAACCGACTGAGCCACCTGGGGGCCCCCCCAAAAAAAACTATTTTAGAAAATATGGTAGGTAGTTAGAGGCAGTGATTAGGGGTAATTATCTTCCAAATCCTAAAATTGCAATTTGCTGGAACCTAATTCATTCATTTTATAAATTAGCTCTTGAATACTTACCATGTTTTAGGTACTTTGATGTTGGAAATAAAATAATTTAGCAAGCCAGACACAGTCTGTACCCTAAACTAACAGACTATTGGTAAGACAAGATTTAAGTACTTTTTTTTTTTTTTTTAAGATTTTTATTTATTTGAGAGAGAGCACAAGTGTGGAGGAGAGGGAGAAGCATGCTCTCTCTTGAGCAGGGAGCCCAATATGGGGCTTGATCCCAGGACTCTGGGATCATGACCTGAGCTAAAGGCAGATGCTTAACCAGCTGAGCCACCCAGGCGCCCTGAATTTAGGTACTTGTAAGTGTGCTGGGGATTTATAATCAGGGAAGTACAAAGTTTTTTGAGGAACATATAACAGTAGGAAACTTGGCTGGTATAGAAATCCACATAAAGCCTCCCAGAGGAAAGGATAATTAAGAATTACTACAGAGGGAGCCTGGGTGGCTCAGTGGGTTAAAGCCTCTGCCTTTGGCTCAGTTCATGATCTCAGGGTCCTGGGATAGAGCCCCATATTGGGCTCTCTGCTCAGCAGGGAGTCTGCTTCCTCCTCTCGCTCTCTCTGCCTGCCTCTCTGCCTACTTGTGATCTCTGTCTGTCAAATAAATAAATAAAATCTTTAAAAAAGAGAAAAAAAAAGAAAAAAGAATTACCAGAGATTGGCTAGGCAGCAAATAAGGACAGGAGTGTCCCATGTATGTGGTGGTGCAAGAGAGCAGCTTGTTTGAGGAAATAAAAGACTTTATAAAGACAGAACCATGTTATTTTACAAATGAGAAATTGAGGCATAGGGAAATTAAATGACTTCATTATGTGACCTGGAATCATGCAGCTATTTCATAGCAGAGCCAGGACTAAGAACCACCCCTCTTCCTGACCCACCAGTTCTTTAAAGGTCCTATTCCAGTATATTTTACACTGATAATTGGTCTGTTGTTCACCCATTCACCTAATTTATCCATTCATCCCTTCTCTCTCTGCTGACCAAATTTGTTTTCTCTGTAGTATCCGTGAACGCTTGACTGTGTTCCCAAAGAATATATAGGAAGACATATTAAACATTAGGCATGCTATTGGGCATTTATAATTCTGTCATGTGGCCTTTTGTATTCTATATTAGTATTAAAGCCAGCTCACTGAAGTAAATATATAATATTGAATATATGGATGATGTGGTGATATGCAGGGTGCTTACCTACTCGCCATACTTTTTTTTTTTTTAAGATTTCATTTATTTATTTGACAGAGAGAGATCACAAGTAGGCAGAGAGGCAGGCAGAGAGAGAGGAAGGAAAGCAGGCTCCCTGCTGAGCAGAGAGCCCGATGCGGGGCTCAATCCCAGGACCCTGAGATCATGACCTGAGCCGAAGGCAGAGGCTTTAACCCACTGAGCCACCCAGGCGCCCCTACTCCCCATACTTCTTAATCCCTAGAATGCTCTTTTGCTAGTTGTATGTTTGGGTAGAATTTGGAGTATTTAACATAATATAGGAAGTTTAAATTCTTTGAATTTCCCTTGCTGGGGCAAGCTATTTCTTATCAGCCATAGGCCATTTGCTAATACTTTGAGGCCCACCAATGTTCTTTATCCATGTAATTCTCTTTGTTCAGTGCTAAAACAAATTATTTTTCGGTTAACATTTATTGAGTACCTACAGTGTGCTGGGCAGTATGTAAGACCCTGAATATACACTGACCAATACAAAGGTAGTCCTTTAACCATATAACATAACATGAGAAGTACTCTGTGCTATGGAAGCACAAGAGAGAGCACCCGATCTTGTTGGGGAGGTATGTACTCTCCCACTGTCTTTGGGGTACAGTGCTTCTGGTCCAGGAACTGTACAGATTCTTCAGGATGAGAAAGATCTCGGTCTGCAAGTGATTTGTTTGGAAGATTAGAGTGCAGTGGTGAGAGATGAGGCGGGTGAGGTAAGTAGTAACATACTATGAAGGGCTTTCTAACCGTGCGAAGGAGTTTGTACTTTATTCTAAAGGCAGTGGGAACCTATTGAATGTTCTTTCTTTCTTTTTTTAAAAGAT
Organism: Lontra canadensis; assembly: GCF_010015895.1. Taxonomy (NCBI): domain Eukaryota; kingdom Metazoa; phylum Chordata; class Mammalia; order Carnivora; family Mustelidae; genus Lontra; species Lontra canadensis. Next base: position 10,657,879 of record NW_022630996.1, read on the forward strand.
TTTATTTATTTATTTGACACAGAGAGAGACAGTGAGAGACACAGGGGAGAGGGAGGGGGGAAGTGGCCTTCCTGCTGAGCAGGGAGCCTGATGTGGGACTCAATCCCAGGACTCTGGGGTCCTGACATGAGCAGAAGGCAGCCGCTTAAGGACTGAGCCACCCAGGCTCAGTTGAATGTTCTTAAGAACAATGACATGACTAGATTTGTGCCTTGAAAATAATCATTCTGGCTCCACTGTTACATGTCAGTATAATTATATACAAGTTGTTAAGTTGTATTGAAGGTGTTGTACCCAAATACTGGCCAGAAACTATTTCCATAAGTGAGTGGTTTTCAACCTTATCAGAGCCAGTACCCGTTTTTTAAAATATTTTGTAATACTCTTTGACTTTTATGAAGTGATTTCATGAAATAAATAAAAGGAATAAAAAGGAAATAATTTCTAAAAAGACTATTTCTACATGTAGAATTTGGGTATCAGTACTCTAGTACTCTACCTTGCTACTCAAGGTGTGGTTTATGAGCTGGTAGATTAGTATCCCCTGGGAGCTTATTTTGTAAACCCAGGCCCTGCTTCAAAGCTGCTAGATCTGAATATGCAATTTAACTAGATCCTCAAATGATTTGTATGCATATTCACGTTTGGGAAGTACTGTTTTTAAATACACAATAAAGTAGTAAGATGCTTGCATCTGTGTGCAGAATCACTGTGAATGTGATACCTACAAAGGCAGATTGTTATAGGTATATGTATTGGCAATCCAGATAGTATGAAGAGCCAGTGATGTGATTTTTCTGGAATAACTCTTGGTATAATTCGGAACAAAGCACCTGTAGTCTTCCCTTAATTATATATTATTTGCTTTCCTATAAATACATCATATGTCAGAACTGTAGGGAACTACTTTTGAGTTTATATATAACGTGGAATTTGTTTCTAGGTTCACACAATTATAAATAGGCTTTTCAGCTATATGAATGTCTTGTAGGACATTTCAAAAGTTGTGCAGGACAATTCTTTATTGTGCAGGGCGAGCCAGAGCATTGTAAGCCATTCCTGGCTCCCATCCACTGAACATAAGTATCGCCTCCCAGTCACTTTGACAACCTCCCCCAATAAAAGCTCCCACAGATTTTTAAAAATGCTCCCTTGAATGCTGCCTTCATTGAGAGCTACTACCATAAACTCACAGGTGATTTGAGATGCTGATGCAGCACAGCATATGACCAGCCTTAACTCTTGAAGCAGGTATTTTGGCTCTCAAGCCCTGTGCTGAGTTGGTGTGCATCCACTTGGAATATTGAGTGCAGTTCTAAACTCTACCAGCCAGGAAGCTTTTGAACAGAAACTCTTCCCTACTCATCAGCCCTGAGACTTTGCTGTGTACAACCTGGGGGTCATTGCTTTTGCCACTTAACAGTCTCATTTGTCTTGGGGGATTTGGTGGAAAAAAGATTGAAAACAAATACAGTCACCTCATCTTATAATCCATTAAAATTGGCTATAGAAAACATAACAGCTTTATGCTTACAAGAACCTAAAGTAAAATGTGGTAAAATAATTATGTTAATTAATTTGAAAACTGTTAAGAATTGATGGTACCTCAGCCAGATAGTTCAAATCCTTGATTCTGTCAAATGCAGAACATAGTAGCTAAGTTGTAAGTATGTGAGAATGTTATTAAATTAAAGTGTTTGAAAAGAATACTTTGCACACATGTGGATAGCGACACACAGAAAGGTCTATAGGTAAATTCTAGGAAAAGTACAAAGTTTAATTTTGAAGTAGCAAATTATAGGAGAGGTTTTTGTATCAAGGTATGTATTAGTCAAATTAGCTAAGGTCAAGTAAGTTTGTAAGAGAAGTTAAATGAGTACATGTAGTGATCACAAAGTAAAGGAAGTGACACAGGTACGAGGGGGAATAACCACCAAGAAGTAACCAGGTAATAGAGAAAGAAATGTATAAATTTGTTTCCTAATATTTTTTCCATCCATCACCACATTTATGTCATTTACCAGGAAAAAGGAAGAAAAAAACAGGAGATAATCAAGAAGTGGTAAAATTAACACAAAGAAACTAAGTACACACACACACACACGGTGATAAATCATGAAGGGAAAGGTTGAGCAATATTGTTACCATATTTGCAATTTGTAGCTTTAATGTAATATATCAGATGTTTTATACAATAGATTTATGACCAAAGACTCTATTATGTCTGTTTTTGAGTTTCTGTCTCTGTTTAATACATGATTATTTTGGTCATTGTTTTGAGAATTACTTTTTTATAAGGATTATCTATTAATGAAAATATGGTTAAGATATTTGATCTGTTTGGTGTATCTTCACACTATGAAGATAAGATCCCTTGGATTATTGGTGCAGATATTAGAACATAGTCCATAATACCAAACTTAGTGAGTCTTAGTTTCCATATAGTGGGTCAATAAGAAATAGCTTTTACACTGTTGATGATTTCGTGTAGGTTAATCACACAAATTGTAATTAGAAAGTGTCACATTTATTAGAAAACTTTAGAAGTTATTTTCCTTTCACTGAAGAGGGATGGTGTATGTCCCCATTATAAGGATAACATTGATGAAAATGGGGACACATTATACCTTATTTCTTCTTCTTTTATAGGTTTTAAAACGACCAGAATATTTTGGGAAGTTTGGTAAAATACATAAAGTTGTCATCAATAATAGCACATCATATGCAGGCTCACAGGTAACTAATTATAGGGATTTTTGCCTTTCCTCCCTGTGGTCTAGGCTTGACCTGGGCTGTTCAGAAGGAAAATCTGCTTTCTGGGAGTAGAAAAGCCTGAGGGTCAAGGATTTAAGCAGTGTAGTGACCTCTGCTGGTGGGGTGGGGGAATTTCTGGTGCTTATTTGACTTCAGGACTTAACAGTGAATTGATTGTAATAAGAAATGGTAAAACAAAGATTAAGTGATGGTTTGAGGGGGAAGGGGAATTAGGTCTACTATCAGGCAATGTAATAATTAGATGATGATTTCTAATTTTTTAGATATGGAAAACTTAATAGAGCATCTTTGTTATGCTGGTATTAGGAGATAGAAAAGTCTTGCAAATTGGATTTATTTTTGGGAGAACGTAATTTGACACAGTGTCTTGAAGTTTTATTTTTTTAAATCTAACTTTCAAAGTTTGTTGTAACCTTGACGAGCCTGTCAAATGACTTTAGAAAAATAAATACCAAGCCAGAGATGATACTTTATCCGTATTATATTTTAGTCTACTTAAAATCAGATAAGTATGATTGTTTTAAGATGAGCTATTACATGGTTTAATCAAAGCTACTACTATTTCTGATGATGGTCATTATTATTAATGATAATAGTAGTGAAGACCTTTAGAATTCCCTAGGCAGGGTACAAAGGAATTGTTTTTTTCTTGAATTTGAAATTAGTAACAGTGTATTTTCACTTTAGGGTCCAAGTGCCAGTGCTTATGTAACCTATATCCGGTCAGAAGATGCTCTCAGAGCCATACAGTGTGTCAACAATGTGGTAGTAGATGGCAGAACACTTAAGGTAATATGGCCTCTTGATTGTTTTTAAGGGGGAAGAGATTAAATGTAGTAAAAAGGGGAGAGCCTTAGCATTTACTCATTACATTTGGAGGGAGTCTGTTTGAAGATTGCTTCTTAAACATCCGTACTAACTTAGGACCGCTAATTTGTTTACTGCCAGCTTATGTAGGATCTTGTTTTACCAGGTAGGAATAAACACATTCATTATTAGGTGATAATCTTTAAAAATCTGTATTTTCACATAGTCTTGTTTTGTGAAAATAGGATCTGTTATTCTTACCAGAAATAGATAATGATTCTAATTTGTCATCCTTAAAGATTTGGCCATTGATAGTTAAGGTTTGAGTAAAGGGTTGCAGTAAGCCTTGCTTTATATGAATGGAGAGAGGATGGCCTAACTAGAAAAAGGAATTTGCTTAGGTGCCTAATTTCTGTAACATGGAATAGGTTTTGTATATCTTCTCTAGGGAAGATGATTTGGGTAAGTTCTGGAAAACCTAACTGAGGTGCTTTCTTTAGTTCTCCCAAAGGAGCATCATCTTTAATAGATGCTGCTAGCAGTAGTTGAGTTCTCCAGTATTCAGAGCCATACTTCTCATCTTGCTTTGTCATGTCTGTGCCTCATTTGAGGTGAAGTGAAAATACCAATTCACATTTTGGGTCCTTCCCCTCCCCCTCTTTCTGCAGGCATCTCTAGGTACAACAAAATACTGCAGTTACTTCTTAAAGAATATGCAGTGTCCAAAGCCTGACTGCATGTATCTACATGAATTGGGGGATGAGGCGGCCAGCTTCACGAAAGAGGAAATGCAGGTAGTAAATTAATGTGAATTATAAACTTTGCAGAAAAGGAAGTATTGTTCTTTATAAATTAAAATTGCAAAAGTAAAAACTAGGGATTTTTAAAAAATTATTATTAAAGTAGCATTTTCCAAACAGTATTCCATGGAATGTCAGTTCTACAGAATATTGTTCTATTAAAAATGGATCTGTAATCCATTAAGTTTGAAAATGCTAGATTAATGAAGATAAATAGTTTTCTTTCCTGCAGGACTTCTCAGAGTCTTTAATATGCTAATACATATCCAAGAAGGGAATGTACAATCAGGACTTAATTGACCAAGGAAAGCATTTTGGTAAATGCTACTTTAGGGGGAATATCAACAAATTGGAAGCTAATTGGGTTACTGTAATTATGAGATTTTTTCCTTCCTAATTTCCACTCTTTATAGAACATGCTAGAAGATAATAACCTATCAAATGTTGCTGATAACCTAACATTTTTATAAAATGATTCTCCTCATGAAAGTGTACAATGAGTCAGTGTCCTGTGAAAGTGGATTGAAGGTTTATTATCTTGTGTTCTTTTTTATATTTTCTATTCTCTGGTTTCCTTTCAATTTGTAGTATTATAAACATGATTTTACAAGTAAAATTGTTGACCGTATGCATATTAAATAAGGATTATACCAAAGTACAATGCTGTACTTCCCTATTATAGATGAGGACATCAGGTTGTTGCTGTGGACTTTTGCTGTAATACTTCTCATTTAGAAGGTAGAGGGCCGTTGATTGCTACCTTGGGCTCTCCAGGTCAAACTAGAGAGAGTCTGGTAGGGTCTCTGTTAAGAGCAGATTGTTAAAATGAAATATTACCCTTTTTTCACTTGGAGTTATTTCAGACTTAAATCCCATTATAATTGATTCATTGGAATTTCTCGATCGTGTTTCTTTATGGTCTAAAAACAATGTTAAAATAAGGTCTCTGTGATATTTAATGGGGACAGATGACTTCTTACTTAATAAATGCTTCTTGATTTTTTTTTTTTTCTTTTTTTGGGTGAAAAGTTCTGGGTAGAATCTAAGGTCAGACTATTCCAGAATAAATTTTGACATGTAGAGAACATGCATTACTCATGCTACTGTTATACTGAAAATTTCTACCAAAGAATTTCTAAGCCCTAGTTGATCTCATTTTTGAGTAATCCTGAATTGTAAATGAAAATGGACAGACAGTCCCATGGAACTGACTTGTAATGGGCTTTAACCTGTCTTTCTGGACTGCCCCTGTAAAATCATTTGAGTATTAGTTTTAGCGCTTAGTTGCTAATGAAAGCCATAATGTCTCTTGAAGTATTGATTGCAGAAAAAAATTTCAAGGCTTTTCATGTTTTAAAGATGTAACATCCACATCTACTGTATTTTTTTCTTAATAATTTAAAATTCATATTGTGATGAATTCATCTGCTCTTTATGTGAGTTTAAAATTAATTTGAAAAGAGGTTTCTTTATTGAAACAGTTCCTCTATATAGAAAGGAAATTTGAACAAATTATGTCATGGCAAAAATCAGAAGATCTTTCCTTATTACTGCATAATTAAAAATTTGGTACCATATGAAATATTTATAGATCCATTTGAAACAGGCAGGAGCCCCCTTGGAACAGGGCACAGTGCATTGCGCAGTGTATATAACACAGTTCTACTTGATTAGGTGATGTTGGCCTTGCTTGTTTTTACTGTCTTGTGTTTTTTTTGATCTGTCCCATTCTGGGTTTGGTTTTCCTGTAACATCTAGTTAGACCACACTTCTAAAATAAGTAAACAATCCTGAAGGTAAGTAAAACTGTCGTTTCAGTCATGATTTACATGCAAATAGTAAAAAGTTATTCAAAGTAATTTCACTGTAATTTATTTAAGATTTTATTTATTTATTTTTGAGATAGAGGGAGAGAGAGCACAAGCACGAGCAGGGGGAGGAGGGGCGGAGGAAGAAGCAGACTCCCCAGTGAGCAGGGAGTCCAGTAAGGGGCTCAATCCCAGGACCCTGGGATCATGACCTGAGCCAATGCTTAACCAACGGAGCCACCCAGGCACCCCTCATTGTAACTTATTTTTGTGTTAGACTAATTTCCAGAGGCAGTCTTTGCCTACTTTCCCCGATAATGTTTGTGACGTTGTCTTCTGATATACAGCAACCGACTATAGTAAATACAGATTTCTCTCTGTGTGTAGAGCAGTGATCTGTAAATTTTCTGTAAAGAGCCAGTTAGTAAATATTTTAGGCTTTCTGGGCCTATATGGTCTTTGTAGTAAATACTCAATTCTTCTGTTGAAGCAGAGACCAGCCATAGACAGCAAGTAAATGAATGAGCATGACTGTTCCAATAAAACTTTATTTATAAAAACAAAGGGGCTGGGGGCGCCTGGGTGGCTTGGTTTGGTGTCTCCCTTTGGCACAGGTCATGATCCCAGGGTCCTGGGATTGAGTCCTGCTTTGGGGTCCCTGCTCAGTGGGAAGTCTGCTTCTCCCTCTCCCTCTGCCTGCTGCTCCCCGTAATTGTGCATGTGTGCTCTCTCTCTCTCTCTCAAATAAATAAATAAAATCTTAAAAAACACACAAGAGAAACAAAGGGGCTGGCTGTAAACTGCCAGCTCCAGTTTTGGAGTTTAAAATAACATTAATTTTTATATAAAAACAAAGTAATGGAATTTTTACTTTGTGTCAAGATAATGAAAAATGTCATTAATACTCTTCATCTGTGTACAATTTACAACGTTTGTCTTATTTATTTATTTATTTATTTATTTAAAAGATTTATTTATTTGACAGAAAGCAAGAGAGAGAGAGAGAGAGAGAGAGAGCAAGCAAGAGAGGGAACACAAGCAGGGGGAGTGGGAGAGGGAGAAGAGAAGCAGGCTTCCTGCTGAGCAGGGAGCCTGATGGTGGGGCTCGATCCCAGGACTCTGGGATCATGACCTGAGCCGAAGGCAGATGATTAACAACTGAGCCACCATCTAGGTGCCCTGTTCATCTCTTTTAAAAAGAGAAATTAAATATTTTTGGTGATCTTCAGAAAATTCTGTAATGGCCCTGTTAGAAGACTTCATTCTTAAATGAAAGATGGAGGAATAAGTTGAAAAAGGCCTCTAGTTGTTATTTTCCTTCTTTGTTTTTCCCTTTCCACTTTCCTTCCTTCCTTCCTTCATGGATTTATTTAGTTGACAGAGAAAGAGAGAGAGCACAGCAGGCGGAGTGGGAGAGGGAGAAGCAGGCTTCCTGCCAAGCAGGGAGCCCCATGTGGGACTCAGAACAAGGACCCCGGGATCATGACCTGAACCAAAGGCAGATGCTTAACAGACTGAGACACCCAGGTGCCCTAGACCTCTAGTTTTTTGAGCTGGCAAAAAAGTTGTCTGTAATTATGCTTTCTGCACAATAAATGGTTGATGAAATCCTTAATGAGTGGCATATATATTTTGTAGTTTTATTGGAAGAACTTTCATTGGTCTGGCAATTCTGTGACATCCTCACAGGGTTCTCTAATGCCATGAAAAACCCTTACATGTTTTATTTAGGATATCTTTAATAATTCAGAAAGTAAGTCATTACTTTATACCAGCCCTTTTGTGAACCCCACTGCAGTTTTAATTTCTTCTTCCATTAGGCGGGTAAGCACCAAGAATATGAACAGAAACTACTTCAAGAATTATATAAGTTAAACCCCAATTTTCTTCAACTATCTACGGGTTCAGTTGATAAGAATAAGAACAAAGTGACACCACTGCAGAGGTATGATACGTAAGTACCGATATTAGTATAATCGGACACCTTACCTTCATGTCTGTCGATCTTCTCTTCTCATTTTACATCTACTTCAGGCAGAATTCTTGACAGTGTCTATCATTTGTGCAGAATTATTGCATTATATAGGAAATGTTGAGTCACAGTTTCTGGGTTTGAATGTTTGCTGCCTCCTGCTCCCTGGTAATACTTCAGATGAGCCTCTTGGTGGCTACCCCTTTGCGTTGATTTGCAGACTGCCCTGGACCCTGGGAACACCCTCCTTGAAAAAAAAGGAATTTAAGGGATGTTGGTTATTGAAGGGCTCTTATTGCCTAATTAGGGTTCCCCCCGATACAGTTGAGGGGTAAAATGTTGTAAAAGGGGAAGTGGGAGTTATCTGAAGCATTGTATGTTGGGGACACAAATAATTGTGGTTTTCTAGTCACAGGAATCTATTAAAGTCTTATATCCTCTGAATGAGGAGGATTCAGAATTTTCATCTCAAGAAACAAATTATTTTTGTGTAGACCTGTATTATGTCAATGTTTAAATAAATTTATAGTCTAAGGTATTGAGTCTCATTCTGATATGGTGATCTTCACATTTTGGGTTATATTTGGTTATGGCTTGTCAGAAAATAGTATGGTTAATAAAAACAGTAATTTGGGGTTGTACTCTATCCTGAATGTTCCTTAAGTTTCATGTGTTAGGATCTTGTAATTTTTTTTTAATTTGGTAAGTTTAATTTTTATAAAATGAATTCATTTAAATATATAGTTATAATTAATTTAGTATGTTGATTTTCTTTTTTAAAAAACTTACTCCAAAGTTAAATTTGTTTAAAGTGATATTCTGAATGTCTGGTTGCTATTTGTTAACAGTCCAGCATTTAGCACTAAAGTAATATAAGGGCCATTTTTCAAATACAGCTTATAATAACTACATACATTGTCATCAGGTCTGTTTCTTCAACTACCTATTCTTGTATTTAAATTCTTGAAGTCCTTAAGTTTATTCACTTTGGTGATAAAGATTATTTATAAGGCTACTCAAATTTATTTATATATGCACACACATATACACATATGCACATGTACATACATGTGTATATAAATATATATAAAAGAGGCCACAGAGCAAAACATAAAATTACTATATAGTAAACTGTGTAAAATTTGTTTATATCAAAGCTAAGAATTAAAGCTACGTCCAACAGAAATCTTTTGGGATGAGAAGCTTTGACCCTTTCCATTGATCTTTTTGTACCTACTCCTTTCTACTCCTGGATGTTTATTTTATTATGAGCCATATTCTATTCCTTACTTCATTGGTTGCTAACTCAATAGTGCTTCATATAAGAATGGGGTTATTGTAGTAAAAATTTGTTTCCGATGCTTTTAACATTTATATACATCACTGTTTCATTAAAAATATCATTCTAATTAAAACCATAGTCTGGGTTTATAGCCCCTAGAGAATTCAGACCAGAAATTTAAAATTTAGATAATCTCTTTGAGATGTTCTTTATTTCCTGAATATGAACGTAATGTTTCTACTTAAAGAAATTTGAAAAATATATAAAAGCAAACAGAAGAAAGTAAATATTGTCTGTGATCTCAGTGCTCAAGACGTTTTCCCTGAAAATGATTTGATGTGTTTCCTGCAGTGTGTATTTCTTTGTAGTCTTTTTCCTTCTTGTGAATGTATATATACACAAAATACATTGGTTTGTTATGTTTTAAAACTTAATACTCATTATTATGAATATTTTCCTTTGTCATGAAAACAATTTTTTATGGCTGCATGGTATTTCATTATACATGAGCATTTGAAATTTATTAAAACAACCTCCTGCTGGTGTATATTATTTTCATTTTGGTGCTCTTATTTATGACACTGTGATGAACATTTTTTTCATATAAACATTTTGGTTGTAGCTTTGATTCTCTTTGAAGTAGAACTGCTGAGTCAAAGATGATGAGTATCTATTTCCTTGAATTGAATATTTTTTCTGCACATTTGGCAATTGCATAAAAACTGTCTCATTTTAATTTGTATTTGACTAATAGAGTGAACTTCTTATAGATTGTGAATTCATATCTGTTTGTTATGTTTTATTCATGTATTTAAGTGTTGTATGTGCATTATACAGACCTAACTTTCCCCAATTAGTTGACCAGTCTATTTGTGTTTCAAAATACTTGAATTTATAAATCAATTTTGGAAGAAATTCTGTTCTGCAATATAATACTGAGTGTTCTGAACCATTAACATGATATATCTTTCCAAGTCTTCTGTATCTCATAGAAAAGAATTTGTTGCTGTCTTTTCCCTGCTTTATTGTATTGCATCTCCCACCACCTCTTCCTATTTGAGAATTCCGAGGCTAAAAATTAAAGACTAGTGTTAGAAAGTGGGGCTATCAGGCATCCTTGTCTCATTTTTTTTATAGGGTTATCTCTCTATTTTAAAAGGCTGTCTCTGGTGTTTTATTCACTTGTAAATGTGATTTTAACCATTTATTTGAGAGAAGTATTTTTAATCACAGTATTGAGAATACCTTGTTATTGTTAATTTGTTTTTTTCTTTAGATTGAAAGTGAAAATTGACACCTACCAAATGTCCTTTTGGCGTTTATAACAAGTAATTAGTTTTTCTTTAACTTATTTTTTTGTGATCAGTTATTATTAGATTTACTAATATATTATTGCCTTTGCCTTCATATAAAGTATAGTCAGAACACATAACTGTTTCAGTAGCAAGAGGGGAATGTCCTGGATGCCACAGAGTAAAAGGAAGAGAAAGGGAGATTTAAATTAAAACAATGTACTCATTAAATAACTGCCCAAAGCCAGTGTTACTGAACCTCACCTAGGATCAGAATAAATTTTAACATGGTTAGCTGTGCTTTGCATAAGTACACAATATAGGAAGGTTTCCTTGGGGGAAGAAGAAGGGTTGTTTTTTGTTGGTTTAATTCAGGTCCCCCAAATTTAAGGACAGTTGATGGCCCAAGGTACAGAGAGTTCTTGTTTTGGCAAGCTCCTGTAGCTTGTTTTCTTAACATGCCAACCCCTGCACAAGATTAAATTCAACTGATTGTCATTACTACTGAAGGTCTGCTTTGTTCTCCATTTCCACATTGTCACTGTACAGGATATAGTGGTAGGGATGAATCTGTAGATAATTTTCCTTCTTCCCATAGGGAAGACTTGTCAAGTTAGAAAGGTGAACAATATGACCCTTTCCAAAAAATAAAAAATAAAAAATAAATAAACATGACCCTTTCCATGGTCCTACCCAGCAGATAAGTTTTTCTTAGTCAAGGTAAGTTGAGAATTAAGCTTTCTAGGGAAGAAAGAAAAAGAATGGTTTCTTTCTGTCTCTTCTTGTCATTCACATGTACTGAATAGCATTTTTGCAAGAATCGCAGGAAAACAAAATGTGGAACATTATGAATTGACACTAAACCTAAAATGTAGTTTCCTCTTATTTCTGATTAAGCCAGAGTATAAATATTCAGAGTATCATAGCTACTGAATCCTCACTGAACCCTGACATGGGTTCATATGTAAGTGAGGTTCCTGTAGTGTGTCTTACTCCTGTTTCGCTTAAATGAACAATAAATTATAAAAGGGTATATGTCATTTGTTCTCATTACCCGTCATTATGATGCATTCCAGAGTTATATTCCATCAGTCAGATGGAGTATAGATGTGCTACTTTTCTATATTAATCAGTTACTTTGAAATATGAATACAAATGACGGAATGGGAAATAAGGAAGCCATGCAGTAGTGAGGCTTTGGGACTGGCTGTTGTAAGTTTGGGGCTTTGAAATACCTTAATTTCGGTTGAGACACTATTTGTGTCCCAGTTGAGAACTGTGAAGGGAATAGCAGCTAGATGGGCTAATGAGCCCAGGGACAGTGAGTAGGCCTATGTAAGAATTTGGGGAGCAAATTATTGGGTCTATAGATCCCTCAAGGTAAGTGGTTATGACTTGATATTGTGGCTTAGGGAAGCCTCAATTAAAAGATTAGGGATGTTCGTCTTCAGACTTAGGTGTGAAGAGGTGTTGGTGTCTTTTGCGTGCCTTCAGTTTCAATTGTCCTGCGTGGTAGATATCATTGTTACCTTACTACTGGCAAGGAAAACTGAAACTGGCAAGTCTCAGAGAGTTTAAATAATTCACCAGTACCCTACACAAATAAGCGATAGACCAGATTCTGACCAAAGTTGCTGTCACTTTTACGCCCAGGCGTAAAAAACTCATGTTCTCCCACTCTGCCATAGCTCAGTCTAGAGGAGGTAAAATTCTTAAGAGATTTTAGTCTGAATCAAAACTCTAACATGAATCAAACTGACTTAATGAAGACTATGTCACAACTAATATGTAGTTTGACCTTGAAGAACTCAGGTCTGAAAGGCTTATTATCTTCAGGATAAATCAGATATACTATACATCCAAGGAATTAATGGTATTTTAAGCAAAAGTTTTCCTAAACCTCAGTTTGGTGGCAGTAGAGGAAAAGCTAAAGAAAGGAACATGACTATAGGAATTTGTTAGTTTTTATCACATTGAAAGAAAATGCATGTCTTTTTAAAAACATGGCTGTATCTTTATTGAAAATCAAGTATAAGCTTTGATAGACTGCAAGCATAGTCAGAGTGCCTTATTTATTCAGCGGAATGGGAGTGGTCACCGCATTAATCTTGTTCTCCTACCCTGACATCATGTAGTCTGGTATGATTTAGAAAAAGTATGGTCCAGAGACTTGTTGAAAATAGTCTCGGGTAGGGCTTGTTAAATCACAAATAGGCTTTAGCACATCTGTGAACTCTCTGAAATTTTATCAGATTTTGTGTGTGTGTGTGTGTGTGTGTGTGTGTACATTTTTCTGGAGAGAGGAGACCTAATAATGACCTAATAATAATTATAAATTACACCAGCGTGTGCTAGTACTTAGAGATAGAGGTGATTTTAGCAGTGATTTTCAAACCATGGACAGGAGCCATGAGAGGTGGCCTACTTTTTTTTTTTTTTTAAATGGATCCCCAGAAAGGCATTTCCCCTTTCATAATAGATAAATGATTTGCAGTTTCATACTTTTTTTTTGTTTTTGCATGAAACTCAGGGCTACTTATTAGTAAACTAAGTAGATGAATTAGTAAGATTTACTAAAATTGGATGTATATATTAAAATTAGTGAGCTATGAAATTTTTCTGACCGTTGTTCTCAGAGTCTTTTTTTCTTATTTCTTTTAAGAAATTTTATTCCCATTCTGTATTTGGAAATATAAAGTTACTGCACATGTGCACATACATACTGGAAAACTAGTAAGCGAGTTCTGGCGTCTTGTTCCACCTACGTAGAATATTTTCAAAAAAGTTAGAGAGCTCTGGTACTTTTTTTTTTTTTCCAGAGGGTGGGGTATAATGAGTGTGGGGGATGGATAGTTAAGTGAGCAATTATGTGTTTAAATTCTACTTAAGTATATAGTATCTTTTAAATACTGAAGTGCAAAATGAAAAAGAAGAGATGGAGACAGTTTTACTTGCTGCTTTTGAAAGCTGGCCACAGCCTACATGTTTAGGGTGGTGGTTGTTTAATCTTTCAACTTTAATATTAAGAATAATTGGATTTTTTTATTCCTAGTAATCAAAACATTTATTTTCACTCATGTTCAGTACATCCTGGTGTTATTGAGAAAGTTTCAATTAAAATCATATTTGCCAAACTATAATCAGCCCAGATGATTGATGCATTTTTCCTTACCATGCTAGTAACTCATTGTGCCACATTATGTAAGAGGTGGCCATATTTTAGTAGCAAAGTAATACTTGAAATGTTAATGTATATTTGAAGCCTGTATCAAATAAACTCTGTAAAGGCAAGCTACCTGTCTGTAATTTAAATTTGTCCTTTGCAGTAGCAAATATTGATCTCAGTTGTTGAAGACGGGCGAGCACAAATAATTAAAATGAACTCTTCTAAATGAATATGGAGTATTTAATATAGGAGCAGTGTGCATATGTATTTGTATATACAGTAACATGACAGTGAAATTTGGAAATGTCCATGACTTGACATAAATTATACCTTATTTCTGAAATGCAACTTTAATTAGCACAATCATGGAGACTTTGTCTTTTCAGTGTGATGAATAGGAGAACTAGACCTTCTCAGTATTTTTTCTGTCCCACTCCCAGTCTGGAAAATGGTATTTTCTTTGATTCTTCTCCTATGTAACAACTTGTCTTATGTTGCAAATTTTAGAAAGCCGCCAAGAGACTGTTTTCAGGAATTTGGTGGCATCGCTACGAAGAAGTAGAAAGGAAGTCAGATTTGAGCACTGTCTTTGGGGCGATTTAGAAACTAGCATGTCAGGATCCAAACAGAGGTGTAGCTGCGTTACACTGCCTGCTTGCAGATAGCTGTAGCACATGGTTTCTTTGTCAAACCTTTTGAATTTGATATTAATAATTCCTTCTACTCTACAGTCCGGTAACAGTACTCCTCTTCACTTGCACTGGTGTAGTAATCATCAGATACCAGATGTTGCAGTTTAGACTAAATAAATCAGCATCTCGAGAGACAGATTCTGGATATGCATTGTATATTTTTCTATTACAAAAAAATAAATGTACATATTTACATATTATGTCCCATAGCACTGGATTCCAATTTTAGGGTTAGTTGAAAAATAGTTACTCCTGAGAAATCTATAATCTCACCATAGATTTCAGAACTATTTAGGACTAGAACTTAAAAAAAAAAACAAACTCAGCAAGACTCTGTATATGAAGATATTACATGTTTACAAATTTTTGTTTACAGACATTTATACACACAGCATTACCTACGGGAAATATCTTGTGTTATGAGACCCACCTACCTTTCAGAACTGCTTAGTCCCACTTGAGTCCAGTACTTTTCAGTCAGTTGTGTGGTATTTAAAGAATTTAGGTGTACTGATTTCTCTTTCTCTCAGCATTATTACTGGGCAACGATGATTCCAAGGCTAACATGCCATTCCTTCAGTTCTTGGACCAAATGAACTCTGAGTGTGCCTGCTGCAGCCGGGACCCTGAGTGCTTGTTGCCACAGCAGAACTTGTGAAAATTCTGTTGGGACAGTCAGGCCTTTCTGCAGGGCCCTACCCAGTTGGCTGAGATGATGTTTAATCTATTTAATTCTGATTCAGGCTCAGAGGGCTCAATCGGAGCAAGGAGAGGCAGACCTCAAAGAATCTGTGGAGAGCCAGCAGCAGGAGACTGAATCCTGGAACCTGGAATTAAGGGCTTAATTGGAGAAGCTGGTGAAATCCATGAACCTGGAATTAAGGGCTAAAACGGAGAAGCTGGTGAAATCCATCAGCCAACTGAAAGACCACAAGGATGTCTTCTACTTCCAGTAGAAGACCCAGCCCCAGTGAGAATGTCATCTTAAGACCCCCATCAGATCAGACATTAACAGCTTCTGGAGGAAACCACGT
Source organism: Lontra canadensis (assembly GCF_010015895.1). NCBI lineage: Eukaryota > Metazoa > Chordata > Mammalia > Carnivora > Mustelidae > Lontra > Lontra canadensis. Next base: position 10,673,507 of record NW_022630996.1, read on the forward strand.
GAATTGGACGAAAAGGAAAAAGGAGGTGCTGGATACCTTTAAAGCTGCTGCTAATACTGCTAAGCCAATTACCTATCCTAATCAAGCTTCTGCCAGAGGTGGAGGCATTGTTAAGTCCAGCAGTGAAATGCCTGCATTGGAGCCCACCTAGACCACAGATGCAACAGTTGCAGAAGTGTTCACGGCTGGAGGAAAGTTGTTGTTTTTCATCTGTATCAGTTGCTGGCGGAGCTGAAGGGTCTGAGTTACCTGGTTAGCTATCAGGATGACTCTACCCAAAGAGGTGAACCTCCTATTCGCAGAGTTGCTTTAAGTGTCTGCTCACAAAGCTGTTGTGGTAGAAACCCAACCTTGCGTCCCCCAAACTTTCCACCAGCCCTCCATCTTCAAGAGCGGGAGGAAGTCTACTGTCCTACAAGGTTTGCTGGCGAGATTCCAGGAAGGCAGTGGGTCCCTGACTACAGAAGTCACCATGGACAGGAATCCTCCAATCCTCCCTCCTCAGTTACAGGGTCTCTAGAAGTTCAACATTCTGACTTCAAACAAGAAAACTTTGACCCATGACAAGGGGCAGAGCCAGGGTTTAATGCGTAATTTTGGCTACTTGACTCTGGTTGGTTCCTGAAAGGGCAGCATTAGGGGCATCAGAGGAATTGCACGTTATCAGCGTCATGGTTGGATACATCTGCCGGGGTCTGAAGCAGGAGCTGAAAACAGATAGCCTTTGTGTGATTATTTTTAACATGAAGCTACTACTCAGTTGCTTTGGCGTTGGTTCTCTGGTTCAGTCTGCTCAGCATAAGCCCTCAGAATCAGTAGTTCTTTTCTAGCCCCCCGCCCAAAGCCCTCCTGGAGCTTGCTGGGCCCTGCTCTTAGTTGGCAGTTCTTGTCCTGTGTTGGCTGAGACCTTGACCTGGAGCAGCGGAGCATGCTGAGGTACTAGCTGTTTGGGCAGAACTCTAGGATTAAGGGTACATTGTTGGCCTGGGCTGACTTCACTAAGCAGGCGAGCCTCCCCCCCACCCCCTTTATGCAAGCTACCATTCTGGACATGGTTGCACAAAAATCTGGGCCTGGTATATGACCACCTGAGGAATCTGTGGAATGATGGCCATATCATGGGCTTTGTGAGCTGGAGTCAGGAGTACCAGCTGCTGAAGAAGATCCATTTCTGGAGCCTTTCTACTACATTTCAGCGAATCATTGGAAGGGGACATTACCTGCTCCAGGGTGGACCATCAGGACAGTGATTAGGTGATCTACTCTGTGCCTCCCAAGAGCAGGGAGGTACTGCAGTCACTCCTGCTGACTGAACTCATCCAGCACTATCAAGTGCTTACTGAGGGAGAACATACCTGAGAATATGCCGTACTTCCTCTACCCCTAAATTTCCTGGAGTGAGGCTTTTGGGTACTGCCACCAGGAGAAAGTTAATCTCGAGGAACAGAGGAAATACCTGAAACATAGGCTCCTTGGGCTGGCTGTAGACAGGTGGATGAACCGCAGCAGCTGCTGGAGCTTTAGCAGGAGCCAGAATTGGATTCATTAGAGCTGGAGCCCAGGATGGTTTAAGGGCCAGAGCTAGGCCTGGAGTTAGAGCTCCCGCTGGAGGCAGTACTGGATCTGGGGCAGCACTGGAGCTGGAGCCCATACTAGGCATGGTGGCACAAAGAGTGCCAGAGCCAATCCTGGGAGCAGAACGGAAGCCGGAGCCTGTTCTAGAGCCATTCCCAAGGAACCCCAGGAGACAACTACTGTTGCTCTGTGATACGCTTCTAGTGTAACTTGAGATGCAAATGAAAGTGGGGCCCCTGTGCATTTTGATGTTTCTTGGCTATGTTAGAGGACCAGACTTGTTCAGAAGGAGGCATTTCTAAACAGAAATGGCTAATAAACTTTGTGCTGACCTAGAAAAGAAAAGAAGAAGAAAACCTGTAGATTTTTTGTTTGCTCATTTTTAAATAAAAAAGCCCTGTGCAGTTTATCTTAGTGTACCCAATCTTCTTTCATCTGATATCATGAGGACTTGGTAGTTCTTTACCAGAAACTAGTCCATTTCATAGAGTAGGTGTCTTTGTTCCTTATTAAATGTGGTATTTATTAAAGTTTATTTTCCTTTCTTAACCTTTGTGGTGTAACAGTGGGTTGGTGGTGGATATTGAATGTAAAACAACAAAATTTAATACAACAATAGTTTAAGCAGATACAGAGCTTGATAAAGAAGGAAGTCGACATCCAGTACTAGGGAAGTTGTTAGTCTGACCTGTTAGTGGTAACCTGGGGAAAGTGTTACCTGTCCAGCCATTAGAGGTCCAAGGAGTTCACATTTATTGGAATTAGAATTTGTAAATATGTATTTTTCCTGTTGAGATTATACATGCATTTGCAGGGGTTCTCCCATCTGTATTTTCTTTTGCAAAACTGATAAAGTTGCATTTACAATGGCAAGTTTAACTATAATTGACTTTTTACAACCCACGTAGGAAATAAAAACAATTTCTAGTTGTATCTTTATTCTTAAAGCTTTTCATTTATTATTCCTTGAGTAGTTAATTTAAATCGAAGAATGTATTAAAACTGAGTGGAGCATTAAGCTTACTGATACCTTGCCCAATCCTGGTTTTTTAGCAGCTGTCTTTGGTTTGATGATACTGATCTAGAAATTTTTAAGTATCTTTGGTAAAACTTCCCTGTGTAAACCATCAAATGTTATGAATCAGTAGTTATGAAACCTCAGCATAGTGGACTAGATGATATAAATTGTTCTAATTAGTTGTAATCCAGAAACATTATCAAGGTTTATTCTGAGTGCAATATTTTCATATATTGCCATTGACATTAGCAAGACTAACCTCACCTGAATTGAAAATTATTACTTAGTGCTCCTTAATGGTGGTGGCTGAGAACCTGAACTGAGATAGAGACACTGCAGTTCTTCTTTTGTAATGTCTTGCTTTCATCCTTTTGTTTCCATTGTTTCTGTTTCCTCTCACCTTTAAGCCTTAAGTTTGGGGAAGATGGTAGAGTAGGTAGCACCAGGAATCTGTCTCTCCACCTGGACAGCAGTTGCACTGGCAGAATCTGAGTGATACAGCTATTTTGGAATTCTGAAATCTGTTGAAGGCTTGTAAATTCCATGGAAAGACTTGGGTTAATTTTGGTCAATTTCAGCTCTTAGGCCAAAGCAGCTATCTATCCTCTACCCCCAGCCACGGGTCAGGCAGCTGTGCACATGCTCCTGGAGTGGCTTGCATGTAACTAGCAGGAGCCAGGGTGGGCAAAAACAGCCCTGTCTTTCATGTATTGAGGATCTTTGCTGTAATTGCTGATTACTGCTTCTGATCACAGAGGTGCAGACAAAGAGCAGGCAACCATTGTTGTGGGCCCTTCCCCTTCTGGCTGAAATGATACCCTGGGGATTTAAAAGACTAGTGTCCTTACCCTCTTTTCCCCTTTCAGTTTTTCCTTTTTCTCCTTTTGGTTGCTAGATATTAAAGACTATGAGATTAAAAAACAACTGCGCATATGGGGAAATATGTAGGGTTTGTGCAAGGCCAGAGAAAGGCTCAGAAAAGATCTTGAGAAGACTAAAATTTATATCTAGGACTGACCTTTTGTATGGAGACAGCCTGCAAAAAAGTAAACAAATAACAAAAAAAGCTAACAGGAAGAGAGAGAATCTGATTTCTAGAGGTACTGTGTTACTAGACTCAAAGGGCCAGTGTTGAATAATAAATCACTGTTACGCATATAAAAGAAACGTAAAAGTATGGCTCATTCAAAAGAAAAGAATGATCAACAGAAACTGTCCCTGAAAAAAACTCAGTAGCAGATATAGTAGACAAAGGCTTTTAAAACAACTCTTTTAAAGATTCCTAAGGAACTAAAAGATGTGCAGAAAGTAAGAAAAAAAAAGTATGAACAAAAGTGAAATGTCAATAAAAAAAGTAGGAAAGCAAAAAGAAATTCTGGATCTGAGAAGTACAGTAATTTAAATGAAAAATTCACTAGAGGATTCAAAGGCAGATTTGATTAGGTAGCAAAATCTGTGAACTTGGAGAAAAGACAATGGAGATATTATAATGAGTTTGAGGAACACAAAGAGCAAAGACTGAAGAAAAGCAAACAGAGCCTTAGGAACTTGTGGGACACCATCAAGCAGACCAGTACATACATTGTCAGAGTCCCAGAAGAAGAGAGAGAAAGATGCAGAGAGAATATTTGGGGGGGAAGAAAAAATGGCTGAAAACTTTACAAATTCAATGAAAGAAATGAATATAAACATGGGACAACATTAAGGAACTCTAATTAAAATGAACTCAGACAAACATTGGTATACAAACTGTTACCAAACCAAATCCAGTCAAAATTTCATAATCTAAAATAAAATCAAATAAATTCAAACCAAAATTTTATTAAAAAGCCAAAGACAAGGAGAATCTTGAAAGCAACAGGAGATGTGAATCATCATGTAGACGGAATCTTCAATGAGATTATTGTATATTTCTCATGAGAAGCTTTGGAGGCCAGAAGGCAATGGCCAATATATTCAGAGTACTAAGAGACAAAAACTATCAACCAAGAATTCTCTACCAGCAAAACTTTCCTTAGAGTGAGGGAGAAATTAAGACATTCCCAGATTAACAAAAACTGAGGGAGTTCATGATCTCTAGACCTACCCTGTAAGAAATGCTCAAGGGAGTCCTGCAAGGTGAAATGAAAGGATACTAGTAAAGGTAAATAAATGGGCAAATATAAAAACTAGTGTGATTGTAACAATGATTTGTAGCTATACTTTTTGTTACCTACATGATTTGAGAGACCAGTACATTTAAGTTTCAGTATATTAGTGTAAAAGCTAAAAGGGGTTGGGATTGAGCTGTAAAGGAGTAGTTTTTGTATGTTACTGAAATCAAGTTGATATGAATTGTGAGTGTTGTTAACTTTAGGATGTTAAATATAACTCCCATGATAACAAGGAAAATAGTTCTAAGATATACACAAAAAGAGATGAGAAAGGAATTTGAACATTTCACTAGAAAAATGTCAGCTAAAGATAAAAAAAGCCAGTAATGTAGGAATTTGATGGGGGGAAAGCTATAAGGCATGTAGAGAACAAATGGCATAAAGGGCATAATCACTGCTTTCTTATCAGTAATTACTTTAAATATAAATGGATTCAACTCTAATCAAAAGACAGAATGGTAGAATGGATAAAAATACATGATCCAACTATACGCAGTCTACTGGAGACTCACATTAGACCTAGAGACACAAACAGGTTGAAAGTGAAAAGATGAGAAAAGATAATCCATGAAAATAGTACACAAAAGAGATCGGGGGTTCTACTATCAAACAAAATGAACTTTAAATCAAGAGAGACAAAGGACTTTGTATATTAATACAGCAAGAAGATAAAACAATTTTAAACCTTTATGCACCTAATGACAGATCATCAAAATATATGAAGCAAAAACTCACAATATTGAAGGGAGAAATAGTTACACAATAATAGTTGAAGACTTCAATACCCTATTCACAATAATGGCTAAAATAACCAGACAGAAGATCAGTAAGGAGATAATTTATTAAAAAAAATTTTTTTAATTAACTTACTTGGCTGAGAGAGAATGAGCACACAAACTGGGGGAGAGGAAGAGGCAGACTCCCCGCTGAGCAGGGAGCCGGACGTGGGGGGTTGATCCTGGGACTCTGGGATCATGATCTGAGCCAAAGGTGAACACTTAACCAACTGAGCCACCCAGGTGCTCTAGTAAAGAGAGAATTTAAACAATATAATAACCTAGCTGAATCTGACAGACATACATAACACTCTCCCCAACAGCAGAATACACATCATTCTCCATTTACATAGAAATTTTCCAGGATAAGATTATATGTTAGGCTGCAAATTAAGTCTCAGTAGATTTAAAAATCTAGATACCATACTGAGTATCGTTTCTGACTGTGGTGGGATAAAGTTAGAAATCATTATCAAAAGGAAATCTGGAAAATTCAAAAAACTGTGGGAATTAACACTTTTAAACAACTAATGGGTTAAAGAAAAAAACACAAGGGAAATTGGAAAATACTTAGAAATGAATGAAAATGAAAACAAAACATCAAAATTATGGGAAATAGCTAAGATGATGCAAAGGGGGAAATTTATAGCTATAAATGCTTATATTAAAAAACAATAAAGACCCAAAGTCAACAAACCTACTTTACAATTTAAGGAAATAGAAAAAAAAAATAGAACAAACTAGACCCAAAGTTTGCAGAAAGAAAGAAGTAAAGATTAAAGCAGAGGAAGATGAAATAGTGAATAGAAAAACAGTAGAGGAAAACAATGAAACTAAAAGCTGGTTCTTTGAGAAGATCAACAAAATTGACAAACCTTTAGTGTGTCATGTAGACTATGAAAAACCACAGAAAAGTCTCAAATTATTAAAATCAGAAATGAAAGTAGGGACATTACTTCAGATTTTACAGAAATAAGAATTATAAGAGAGTACTGTGAACATTTGTATGTGAACACACTGGATAACCTAGATGAAATAGACAAATCCCTAGAAACAAAACCTACCAAAACGGTATTGTGAAGAAATTTTAAAAATATGAATAGATACATAATTAGTAAGGTTATCAAATCACTAATCAAAAATTTTCCAACAAAGTAAGTGTGAATTCTACCAAACATTTAAAGAGGAACTAATTATAGTCTTTCTCAAACTTTTCCAAGAAATGAGGAGGAGGGACCATTTCCTGACTCATTCTGTAAGGCCAGCATAACTCGGGTATCAATGCTGAAGACACTGTGAGAACACGACAGACCAATACCTCTTCTTTACATTGATGCAAACATCCTCAACAAAATGCTATCAAACAGAATCCAGCACATTTAAATAATTAGAAACCATGATAAATTAGGGGATACATTCCTGGAATGCAGGGATGGTTTAACAAAAACTAGAGCACTTTGATGTGTTCTATCAAAAGAATGTAGGATTAAAAAAAAACACAATACCTCAGTTGATGCAGAAAAAGCATTTGACAAAATTTAACACCATTTCATGACAAAAACAATTACTCTAGGAAGGAAACTACCTCAACATAATAAAAGCTGTTTATGAAGAACTCAGCAGTGAATATCATACTCAGTGGTGAAAGACTGAAAGCTTTTCCACGAGGAACAAGGCAAATGCCCACTTTTACCACTTCTATTCAACACATTATTGAATGTTTAAGCCATAGCAATTAGCCAAGAAAAAGAAAAGACATCTAAATAGAAAAAGGATAAGTAATATTATCTCTTTTTATAGAAAATATGGTATTAATATCTAGAAGGCCCTAGAGATTCCACACATACAAAAAACAAATGGTTAGAACTAATAAGTGAATTCAGTACAGAATACAGAGTCAACACAGAAATCATTTGTATTTCTAAATGTGAACAATGACTAGTTGAAGTTACAAAAACAATTCTATTCATAATAGTGTCAAGAAAAATAAAATACGTAGGAATTTGTAAGCAAGAAAGTTAAAGACTTATACAAAGAAAATACAGACCATTGCTGAAATATACATAAATAAGTGAAAACACATCCTACATTCATGGATTGGAAGACAATATTATTAAAATATTGCTTTTGCCCAAAGCTGTCTACACATTCAGTGCATTCCATATCAAAATCCCAGTAATTTTTTCTTAAAGCTTATTTTAAAGAGAGAATAAGCAGAAGGGGAGAGGCAGCAAATCTCAAGCAGACTCTGTACTGAGCACAGAACCTAACACAGGGCTTGGTCTTACCACCTTCAGGTCATGGTCTGAGCTGAAACCCAGAGTTGGCTGCTTACCCAACGATGCTACCCAGCTGCCCCAGTGATGGTTTTTGTTTGTTTGTGGGGGCTTTTTTGCAGATAGGAAAACCCATCCTAAAATTCATATTGAATCTCAAAGGACCCCAAATAGCCAAAATAATCTTGAAATAATAGAACTAGAGGGCCCACAGTTCCTAATTTCAAAACATAACTGCAAATCTGCAATAACAAACAACATGGGATTGGCATGAAGACAAATATATAGCCCAGTAAGAAAAGAGAACCCTGAAATAAACCATCACATATAGGGTCAAATGATTTTTAACAAGGGTACCAAGACCCTTTCCTCTCTGAGGGAAAGAAAAGGCTTTTCAACAAATGGTGCTGGGAAAACTAGATATCTACATGCAAAAGAATGAAGTTGGACCCTTACCTAACACCATATTCAAAAATTCAAAATGGATCAATGACCTAAATGTAAGACCTAAAATAATTATTGACTATAAATAAAGTTAGAAACCTAGGCAAGCTCAAGAAAAGTTCATTCAGGAATAGCAGAGGAACTATAATTTGGAACAGGCAAACTATCTCATGCCATAGGGGAATTCACTGAAGGTTTTTGGTAGGTTGTATTTATGGGCAGGGAATGGAGTCAAAAACAGGAAAATCAAAACCAGGAAACTAGCCTTGAAAAATTTCCTGAGCAAACAAAATCCTCCCAGTCACACAAACAAAGCTCGAGTCATCCCATTATGCGGGATCAACCCAATTTGAGCTATGTTCCATTAATATCTCTGGCAAAACTTCCGAAGGTCAATATAGGACAACCTCTTATCATCCTCCCACCCAAGAAAATTTCACTATCCACTTTCTGTAAATCAGACATTTTGGAGGACTCAGTCTCTTAGTCCTTAGATTTACCATCCTGGGGGCACATATGTGAGATTCTCCATCTTATATTCTCTGGTTCTGTATTAGATTGAAATTCTTTCACACAACAAAACCATTAAAAGAAAACATGACTAAAGCTTGACAACATTGGATTTGGCAGTGATTTCTTGGCTAGGATACCAAAGGCACAGGTAACAAAAGAAAAAATAGACAAATTGGACTTAATGAAAATTTTAGAATTTTGTGACTCAAAAGACATTGTCCGTAGTAAAAAGGCAAGTCACAGAATGGGAGCAGATACTTGCAAATCATATATCTGAGAAATGGTTAATAACCATAATATATAGAGAACTCCTAAAACTCAAAAACAATAACAAAAATACCCTAATTCAAAAAAAGGTGAAGGACTTTAATAAACATTTCTGCAAAGAAGATGGATGGTGATTGAGCGCATGGAAAGATGCTGAATATCACTAATCGTTTGGGAAATGCAAATCAAAACTACAATGAGATACCTCCTTACACTCATTAGTGTGGCTACTATCAAAAAAGCAGAAAAAATAATCACTAAATTCTCCTGAAACTAATACTATACTATATGTTAACTAACTAGAACATAAATAAAAACTTGAAACATTAAAAAGAGGAAAACAGCAGTAAAAAAGGCAGAAAGCAATGAGAGTTGGAAGGGATGTGGAAAAATTGGAACCCTTATGCTTTATGGGTGGGCATGAAAAATGGTACAGCCACTCTGGAAAACAGTATGGTGGTTCCTCAAAAATTACAATTACCATATGATCCATCAATTCCACGTCTGGGCATACAGCAAAAAGAATTGAAAGCAGTACCTTGAAGAGATCATTTGTGCACTTATGTCTTAGCTCACAGTAGCTTAAACACGGAAGCAGTCCAAGTGTCCGTGGCCAGATGCATGGATAAGCAAAATGTGGTGTAAATACAGAGTAATATTATTCAGCTTTAAAAAGAAAGGAAAAGAAATAATCTATGATTCCACTTATGTGAGGTGGAGTCAAAATTATAATGACTGGGAGGGAGGAGAAAATGGGGAGTTTAGTGGTATATATATTTCAGTTTTATAAGATGAAAAGAGATGGGGATAGATGGAGGTGGTGGTTATACAACAGGTGGAATGTATTTAATGCTGCTGAGCTGTGCACTTACAAGTGGTTAAGCCAGTAATTTTATGTTAAGTCTGCTTTACCACAGTAAAATTTTTCAGAAAATATTAGAAGTTCCTCTTATATCATCTGTATTATGTTCCAGTCTATTCTTCATGCCACCACCAAATTAATTTTTCTAAAACTGCTTTGTTTATATCATTTCTGTGCTCAACAATTTCTCTTGGCCTCTGGTGTCTACCCTTTGTCTATTTTTATCTCCCACTGTTGTCAGAATCATCCCTAATTACTTAACTAATTACTTAACTTTTCCTCCAAGCCCATCTGTGGCCTTTTGATGCGTGATATACTTGCTATTCCTACCTTTAATGTTCTTTCCTCCTTTTCCCCTTCCCTTAGCTAATGTGTAAATCTTTTTAAGGACCTACATAAATTTGAACTCCCCTAGGAAATGTTTCTTAATTGCCCTACTTATGGTGGCTTCTCTTTCTTTTAAAGACCTATGACATTTATGGTTTAAACAGTTCGTTCAGTAATCAGCACCGGTTGATACTTGTTGGTGTACACCTGTCTCATTGCCCTAAATGTCTCCAAACGTAGTGGGCTCTAAGCTATATCTTAAAATTATTTGTAATACCCATTTGACCATAAAATGAATTGATTTATTGCTATTTTGTGAAAATACTAACTAAAGGTGCTATTTAGTGAATTCCAGACCTGTCAAGATGATGTTTATGCAGAAGATAGACTGGGTATTCTGATCGGATACTACCCTTGTTAAATTTTTCTAGAGCAATTAAATGTGGTACCAGTAAGGTGTCTGGGTGTCAGGGTACTTTGTATGTATTTACAACCAATAAAATAATTTGGAGAAATTTGGAATCTTACTTCGTTTTGCTCTAATTCTCTATAATATTAGTATCTGGATGCTGATACTTATCTTTTATTCATGTGCTAGGTTAAATACAGTTAGTTATGGAAATGCCTTGCTAGGTCACTGTTGTAATGCTTGTAAAGATCTTGTTTTGTTTCTAAGTCAGCAATTCTGTGTTACTCTACTGTTGTACTGCATTTTCCCTATATGGAAATCAAGTTTTATGTCTTTGTTTGAGAGTGAATAGTTTACACAAAAGTTTCTGTTTTGTATGTGTGCATTCGTACATACACATATGCCTCTCTAGGGTTCTAAGTAGGATATTGAAATAGTAAAGGAAATTTATTGCTCTTAAGAACCTGTAGAGAACATTTTGAGTGACTTTTATGCCCTCTGTTAAACACCTGGAAAAAATAGGTGAGTAGTATTTCAAGAATTTTAATGGGGAATTTATTTATCATGTGCACAAAACTGAACAATGAATTAAATTTCTGACCTACTATAATAATACTCATTTTAAGCAGTATCTTTTCTTTTCTTTGTAAGTTATTATTTCACCCATTGTTTTTGGAGAATCTTACTAGAATGTACATTGCTCAAGGGTAGGAGTTTGATCTTATATTTCTTTGTATCCTCAACATCTCAGCTAATATCTTTACATCATATCTTTACATCAGTGTTGTGATAATAAAATGTCTATTTTTCTGGCTTTGGGGGAGTTTGTTTTTATTTTGTGAGAATGACTTTACTCTGATTTTCTCTGATGTGTTTTCTTTTTACAGCCCCATTGACAAACCTTCAGATTCTCTCAGTATAGGGAATGGTGATAATTCCCAGCAGGTAAGATTATGATTCCGTATCACTTCATTTATCTTCCATTCCCTGAAATGGCATTCTATGCAAGTAAATTTTCTGGGTGGTGGAAAATACTTTAAATACGGAAACAATTTAAAAATACTGTTAATGGATATTTTAAAGTCTGTTATAATTAGTCCTCCTTTCTTCCACAGAATATACTGTTAGGGTATAATTTAACCCTTTCTTGATGACTCAGAATTATCCTTATGACCACATGTTTTATTGTACTGTGTGGCAATATATTAGTGTCCTAAGAATCTATTGATACTATTGATCTTTTTGACCCTACTCCAAAATGGTCTCAGACTAGCATGCCATCTTTATTCTTGATTTCAAGAGTCGTTTCTCTGTTATATGCTCCCCTTTTTGCTTCTTGTCAGCTTTAATTTTCTGTTTCTCACAGTGTCCTTGCCCCCACCAGTTTTCTCTTTCCCCCGAATGACTATGGGCTTTGAAATAATAAACCAAATAGTTCAAAGTTGTATCTACATTGATACTGATCCACATTGAGTGAAGTCCTGAACTTTCTATACTGCTTTGTATCATCTTGTCTAGGTGCTAGCTTTTCACTGCGTAAGTTCCTATATACCTTCCTGCATTGGTACAGAAAAATGTAGTTCTAATCTGTTCCATAAGGAATGGCCAGTTCCCCACAGTGTTTGTGAGAAACTTAGAGATCTAAAATACACTGCTTTTCCAAAAATTTTTGCTCCTCGGTTCCATGAAAGAATTTGAAAATCAATATGTCCTTTGTATATTTTAGGTTAACATTAAAGATTTTTTCATATTAACTTAAGAATCATTGTAAAGGATGTAATTTTCAGGGTATTATAGATATTGGTATTTTTAAATAAAAGCACTACGTTGCTTTTTAATAAGTATCTAAGAGATTCAAATGACAAATATTTTGTTGCTCTGTCATTTTAAGAATTTATACTTTTAAAAAAAATACTTTATTCATTTGACAGAGAGAGATAACAAGTAGGCAGAGCAGCAGGCAGAGAGAGAGGGGGAAGCAGGCTCCCCGCTGAGCAGAGAGCCTGATGCGGGGCTCGATCCCAGGACCCTGAGATCATGACCTGAGCTGAAGGCAGAGGCTTAACCCACTGAGCCACCCAGGCGCCCCAGAATTTATACTTTTTTTAAACAATCAAATTTTACATCATTCCGTGTTCTTCTTGAACTCATTCTACTCATTCTACTTCTGCTGTTACAGAATTTTAATACAGTATAGTTTTTGGGGTTTTTTTAAGATTTTATTTATTTATTTGAAAGAGGGAGCATGCTCATGAGAGAGAGGGCATGAGCAGGGAGGAGGGGCAGAGGGAGAAGCAGACTCCATGCTGAGCACGGAGCCCGATGCAGGGCTCGATCCCAGGACCCTGAGTCATGACCTGAGCCGAAGGCAGACACTTAACCGACCGAGCCACCAAAGTGCCCCAGCAATATAGTTTATTCTTGATAGGCATATACCTCTCTCAAAAATAGACATAATTTTCAAGTGGAAACAGTATTTTTTTCTGACACAAGGCTTTAAATGCTAATTTTCTTTCCTCTTAAACTTTTTTAAAAAAGTATTTACTGGGGTGCCTGGGTGGCTCAGTGGGTTGGGCCTCTGCCTTTGGCTCGGGTCATGATCTCAGAGTCCTGGGATCGAGTGGGCATCGGGCTCTCTGCTTGGTGGCCTCTTTCTGCCTACTTGTGATCTCTGTCTGTCAAATAAATAAATAAAATCTAAAAAAAAAAAAAAAAACCCAAAACCAAACAAACAAAAAAGATGTATTTACTTATTTGAGAGAGAGAAAAACTTAAGCAGACTCCCCACTGAGTGCAGAGCCCATTAGGGGGCTCAGTCTCCGGACGCTGAGATCATGATCTGAGCAGAAGCGGAGTCGGATACTTAACTGACTGCCCCACCTAGGCTTCCCCCAACTTACTTTCTTCTGAATTTTTATTCATAGTTTTGATTTGATCAAAGCAACTTATATAAATAGAAATTTTGATAAAATTAATCATTAAACATAAACACTAAAATTGTATTGGAAATTCATTTTTTAATGAGATGGATAGGTCTCTGTTACAATTGGTTTTCATGGGGCATCTAGGTGGCTCAGTTGGTTAAGCATCTGCCTTCAGCTTAAGTCATGATCCCAGAGTCCTGGGATCAAGCTCTGCATCGGGCTTCCTGCTCAGTGGGAAGTCTGCTTCTCCCTCTCCCTCTGCCCCACCCTCCTTGCATGTGCACGTGCATTCTCTCTCTCTCAATAAGTAAAATCTTTAAAAAATATATAAATAAATAAAATTGGTTTTCATGTATCCATGGGTGAATATTACCTGTTGGTACAAGGAAACAAGTTTCAACAATGTTAGTCATGTTTTCATTTTTGTAAATGTCAGTGCTGAGTGTCTTGTTCATGTAAGTGGATGGAAGAAAGAGTATTATCATATCATATTTTTGAACTTCTGAATTGAATACCTAAGAATCATATGAAGAACCATCACAAAAATTATTTATTTATTTATTTTAAGATTTTATTTATTTATTTGTCAGAGAGAGAAAGACAGCGAGAGAGGGAGCACAAGCAGGGGGAGTGAGAGAGGGAGAAGCAGGTTTCCCACTGAGCAAGGAGCCCGATGTGGGGCTCAATCCTATGACCCTCTGGGATCATGACCTGAGCTGAAGGCAGACGCTTAACAACTGAGCCACCCAGGCGCCCCACAAAAATTATTTTTAATGATGTGTTTAGAAATAACATGATAAGATCTTCTTTCCATTTTGTTTAAAACTTAAGTATTAGGCACCTGCGTGGCTTAGTTGGTTGGTTGTCTGCCTTCGGCTCAAGTCATGATCCCAGAGTCCTGGGCTCCCTGCTTGGTGGGGAGCCTGCTTCTCCTTCTGCCTGCTGCTCCCCTTGCTTGTACTCTCTCTATGTCAAATAAATAAATAAAATCTAAAGAAAAAAACAAACTTAAGTATTGGGAATCATTTAGTTTGCAAAACAATTTAGTCATTAGTCACTCTCATCGCCAACCTGAGTATTTCTAATAATATATTTGATGCTCTCAGAAGGTTTTCACTCCTGGTCAGATTACTATAGTTAGATCCCAAAGAGTAAGCAGTAATAGTCTTTTCTTTCTAAAGTGAGAAGATAGGTTCTGAAAGGAGAGGAGATTGGCTTAGTCTTCTCAAGGAGGAGTCAGTTTTAGAAAAGAGTACATATGTAATTGATGGATTTTTTTGCAAGTTCGTGTTCTCATAAAAAAGTCTTTAAGCACCCCAGTTTGAAGACCACTGTTCTAATGCCATTTGTTCCAAGCTTTTTTAATGGCAGCTTATTAGAGTGTATAAACTTCTATTGATTATTCTTTTCTTTTCCTATTTAGATATCTAACAGTGATACGCCTTCACCACCACCTGGTTTATCAAAATCCAATCCAGTCATCCCCATCAGTTCATCCAATCACAGTGCACGGTCTCCTTTTGAAGGGGCAGTAACTGAGTCACAGTCGTTATTCTCAGATAACTTTCGCCATCCCAACCCAATCCCAAGTGGGCTTCCTCCTTTCCCCAGCTCCCCACAGACATCCAATGACTGGCCTACAGCACCAGAACCACAGAGTCTCTTCACATCAGGTATACAGTAGTACTACTGCACGTTAATATTTTTACTCAGGCTGAAATGAGACCTTGCTTGATGTGTTTTTACCACTTTAAGCACCCCCACTCCATTTTTCATAAGTGGTAAACATTTAAACTGCATGGAGTAAGATGGTTGGATAAGTAGTTAAATGACCTAGAACTTACCGTGTTAACAGATTTCCTTAGAAATCTGTTAAAAAAAGGGCTTACATTTTTTATTGTATTTGTGTTTAGATAGTTAAATTTAAGTTTTTTTTTTTCTCCAGCTGATCAAGAGGTTTGTTAATATTGAAAATTATATTTTGGCATTTTTGAGCTGTTTTTATTTTTATTCATTGTAAATTTTCTAATTGCTATGAAGGATGGCATAAAATTAACATTGAAAATATAGCACCTATTATCAGTGGAGCAGACAATTTTAAAAAATACGTAAAGTTTTAAGTAGGTTTTTTTCATTGTTAACATTTTTTTCCCTAGCATTATATAAAGCATATATTCAAAATTACTTAGACTTTGTCTTTGATAAATGCATTTTAAAAAAATAAACTTTATTAATTGAATTCTCTCACATCATATTTATTACCTTATTTCACTGAACTTTTTCCAGGTTTTGTTTATGAATAGCTTAAGGTATAATTTGGGTTTCAAGTACTTTGTTTTTTTTGATTACCAAAATCAGTCTAAAATCATTCAGTTTTTTGAACTTGGTAACTTAAAATTAAATCATTGCTAGAAGTATATGAGACCTTTTATAATATTATAATCTTTTAAAAAAATTTTTTTTATTAACATATAGTATATTTGCCCTAGGGGTACAGGTCTGTGAATCATTAGGCTTACATACTTGACAGCACTCGCCATAGCACATACCCTCCCCGGTGTCCATAACCCAACCACCCTCTCCTTACCCTCTCCCCCCGGCAACCCTCAGTTTGTTTTGTGAAATTAAGAGTCTCTAATGGTTTGTCTCCCTCCCGATCCCATCTTGTTTCATTTTTTCCTTCCCTACCCCCCAAACCCCCCACTCTGCCTCTCAAATTCCTCATTATCAGGGAGATCATATGATAATTGTCTTTCTCTGATTGACTTATTTTACTCAGCATAATACACTCTAGTTCCATCCCCGTCATTGCAAATGGCAAGATTTCATTCTTTTTGATGACTGAATAATATTCCATCGTATATACATACCACAGCTTCTTTATCCATTGTGTGTGTGCTTTATCCATTCATCTGTTGATGGACATCTAGGTTCTTTATAATATTATAATTTAATATGCTAAGAAATCATACAGATTTTGGATATATTTGCCTTTATCTTGTAATACGATGTGTTTACCTTTCACTGGTATGGACACCAGTTAGGTGTACAAGTGAGCTATGTATTTTAAATTTATCACTAATTGTCTTCCCAACAGAAACAATCCCAGTATCATCCTCTACAGACTGGCAAGCAGCATTTGGCTTTGGTTCTTCTAAACAACCAGAGGATGACTTGGGTTTTGATCCCTTTGATGTCACTCGAAAAGCCTTAGCAGACCTGATTGAAAAGGAACTGTCAGTCCAAGACCAGCCTTCCCTTTCACCTACATCTCTTCAGAACTCCTCTTCACACACTACAACCGCCAAAGGTCCGGGCTCTGGATTCCTGCATCCTGCTGCACCGACAAATGCCAACTCTCTCAATAGTACCTTTTCAGTCTTGCCACAGAGGTTCCCTCAATTTCAGCAGCACCGAGCAGTTTATAATTCATTCAGTTTTCCAGGCCAGGCAGCCCGCTATCCTTGGATGGCCTTTCCACGCAATAGCATCATGCACTTGAACCACACAGCAAACCCCACCTCAAATAGTAATTTCTTGGACTTGAATCTCCCGCCACAGCACAACACAGGTCTGGGAGGGATCCCTATAGCAGGTAGGTTTGTTTATAGCCTTTGAGAATTTGTGAATAACTCATGCCTTCAGGTTGTTGGGTGGGTAGGGAGGGAATTTTTGAATAACAGAGAGTACTTATTATTCTTGGAAATTTCTATGGGGAAAAAAAGTCCTTATCATAATGTAAAAAAATTTTAATTGGATGGATGCCTTGTAATATTGAGCTTTATAAGGATGGTGGAGTATTATACCTACTTATAACTTGGAAGCATTTTATTTAACAGGGTAGTTACCAAACTTTCATATGGAATATAAATGCACAAAGAAAAAGAAAAAAAATGTGCTCTGAAATTATGGTGCTGGGAAGTCCAACACCATGGTACAAGTTCCAATTACACATTCTGAAAGTAAATTGATTAAAAAAAATTGTTTTGAAATGGTAATTAGTGAGAGCATGAGGGATAAAGCCACGCTCTACTTTTGGCAGTTACTTATTTTGACTGATACACATGCGCAAACACACACACACAAACTGTGCTATATGTTAATAAAATACTTAATATTTGAGAACTCTGATTATTAATGTTTCACAGACATATGTGTATACTTTCTGTGAAAAAGCATTTGTTCAAGGAGAGCTACTTTCCCTTTTGGTCTGTCATGTTTTTATTTCTGGGGAAAACATTAGGTTCCTTGTAAGTGATGCCAGACTACTTCTGGTTTTGTACTGCTACCCTTGAAGGTTTCAGAACTTTGGGGTTTTAAGGTCCCATATGACATTTATTAGATCAAGTGACTTCTAGATCTAAAGGAATTCTTCTTATTAATAGCTTTTTAAAAAATTTACTTAATTTGGGCTTTAGAGATGACTGGTAAAAGGGAGAATTTCTCTCTCTCCTGATTTTCTGAAGTAAGATAGAATAGTCCCTATTCTGTTAACATAATTCATAAAATTTATTGTTATCCCTTGTCATGGCCTTTAAGATATGGCATGGCACAGTCTTAACTGTAATCATGTGCTATTACCAGCAAGTTGTTTGTTCTCTTGTTTTTAGCAAGGTTGATAGGTGAATTCGAAGAGATCCATCAGAGTTCTTTGGCTCTGTTCTCTTTGTGGCCAACCACGTTTCATTTTCAAGACAAATAGATGGGTTAAGAGAATATGGTTTGTGGCTTTTGATAGAGTGAATTTAACAGGTGATACAGTGAAGTTAATTTACATAAGCATGATACACCAATGTAGCTGTTTGTATATTAGTGGGACTCATGATATTTGTTCATTTGATTATGGTAGTTAGTAGGTAATTCAGAGTGACACTTTTCAGTCTTCTCATTCTATGTGATATTCACTTGTGAAACACTTAAGTACTCAGTTCCTGATACTGCTTTTTTTTCCCCTTCCATTCAAGACAGTATATTAGAGTGTAATTTTGTTTTGTTTTGCTTTAATCATTTAGAAACGTGGCATTTTAATGACTGGTAGTGCATCTCATAACTCATTATAACATTAAGAGTTAAAGTTAAGTTCCCCTAAATATCCTAAACATTTAAAAATAAAATAATAAACCAATTACAATATTTGGGTTCCTGTTTGCCCAGCAATGAACTAGGCCATGTGGGTAATATAAAAGAACTATATGATATGGATACTATTTCCAGGTATTTTGCAGTGTAGTTGAAGAAATAAATTTAATATTATGTATGAGAGTGGTAACTATATGATAACTGGAATCTGAGAGATCTCAATCGAGCCTATAATTATTGGGGAGGCTTCACTGAAGAAGTAGGAATTGATCTGTACTATGGTATCTTGGATTTGGGTTAGTGGGGAAAAAAGAAGGACCTTTATACTAATGGGAACTCCTGAGTAAAGGCGTGGAGGCAGGAATTAGTATGTCATTTCATTAAGAAGCAGTGGAACTGCCTTCAGTAATGGGAGGTGCTTCATGTATTGTATAAATAGGATGGACGAGAACATGGGGAGCTCTGACAGTGAGGCAGCACAGTGTGGACTTGATATTATAGGAAGAAGGGTGCCTTTGTGGGACTGCAGTTCTTAGTTGTCTTCATTGTATACTTTTATTTGACTTATTACATGACTATCCTCAGTAAGTTATCTGTTCTTCTGATTTCACAGTTACCATATTTTCCATTAGCACAGAAAGAATAATTTTAACCCCAATATTTCAAATCAGTATATATTGTGAAAATGCCACAGCGGTAATGAATAATTACTGATTTGTGAGTGTAGTCGTCCAGATGTTAGTCATTTGAAATCTTCATCTAAACTAGATACTTTATGAAAAAAATGTGGCATTAAATTATGGTCTTATCTTTGTGGGTTTTCCTTTTAACATATACTCAACTGTAGAGCATAAAATACTTTTTTTTCCCAGAAATTCTAAGAATGAAGTCACCAACTTGTAGGTTCTGAATCATTGTCATGTTGTGGGGGGTTGGGAGAGTTTGTTATTTCAGATTTTCAGTTTTTGACTATGCATACTTGTTTGGTATTTAAATGGTGACTTATGATTAAGCTTTATTATTAGATTATTTTTAAGTCTCTGATGACAAGAGAAATTGTAGTTTAATGCAACAAAATATTTAAAATTGTTATTAAGAGTTACACAGAATACTCTCATGTCCTATAAATATTTGGCAAGTATCTCAGGAAGATGAATGTGCTAAACCTCAAAACAGAATAATTAATATAATTGTAGCTGGATCATTTAGGTTTTTCAGTAACAATTAGAAATGACAGAAAGTAAAATTCTAGAAAATGATGTTCATTTTAACTGTGTCTGATTTGAAGCAATTTAATACCTAGGCAATATCTGCCTCCCCCACCCCTAGTTGTAAATCAGTTGTACTTGAGTTGAACCTTTGAAATAGGTTCAACTTTATATCCGGCAATGTGAATATCATGGTATCTTAATCATGGTGAAGTGCTTCATAATGGAGAGTACCTTCTGTTTCTATGATACCTGCCACTTTAAGATATGCTTAGACAGTATTCAACACTGGAAAAGGCATGTATATTTATTTATTCTTTAGCTATGTAGAGCAAAACATGGTAGGGTCCCTGGCCTTTAGGAGCAAATACTCAGGTGTCAGTCACCTGTATATCCTACAGATACCATGTCTATATTTATTATATATTTGTATTTAAGTTTTTAGTTTTGGTTTGTTTCAGTTAAATTATTAAAAATTGGTATGTCTGAAACTTATCATGGGAAGGACAGTTGCCAGAGGCTTGACAGAAATGCGGCTTCCATTTCTTATGCCTACATGAAAACTTTTTTTGTTTGTTTAAAATTAGTTATTTTCTTAATTAGGTAAAATCTTTTTAGCAGCATTTTCTTGGCTGCTCATCCAGTTTGCTAAGCCTGGAAGGATTTTTGAAATAAATATTCTTGGGGGAAAACTTTGATTAGTGGACAATTATAGTAGGTCCATTCAGATCTTTTTTGTTATTGGAACCACGTGCTTTTGTTTAAGAAGTAACTTTTCCTAAAAAAAGTGACTTATCTTGTTCAACTAGTTCTTTTAGAAAAAGCAAAGCTGTGTTCCAGAAAGGTTAAATAATTTGTTAAAGGTCAAACATTCAATTAGTAGTAGAATTAGGACAAGTACCCAGATCCCACATTCAAACTGAAGTGTTTTTCCAGTACGCTGTTGTTCACCTTCACAAATGAAGATCACTGGCATGTACTTGAACTTGGCTTTCTTCCCATAGTAATTGATTGTTGCTCTCACACACTTGCAGATCCCTTTTCATCAACAGTATCTATTCATGAGACAATTGGCCCAGCTCAGGGATATGGCCTACAGCTTACAAAGTAGAATGAAGTTTATCGACTTGATAAAAATTAATCTCTTGCATAGTCCTTATCAGTACCATGTTCTCACCAAGAACTGTAGCCTGGAATTTCCTCTACACAGCTTTCTTGCTATGTACTTGGAGTTTATAGAATTTTGGCCAATTTACTGAAAAATTATGAAATAACCTGTTCTAAAGGCTGAGAGTCTTCCTTCATTGTGTCAGTTAAATCTGTCAGTTAAATATTTCCAAATGTAATTTTGCAGATTTGTTTTTCAAAGAACTCTCTGCCAAGGTGTTTTTTATTCTATGATGCTAAAAATTATTTGGAAAACAAATAATAGTAAGTCTCAGTCTATTAAGCATTGTTGGTTTAAGATATTCTTAGAGAAATACTTGAAACTGTTTAGGATTGGATTTTTTTCATGTTTTTGTTCATTTCAAATTTTACTTGTAATAAGACATTTTTCTTTAAATTTTATTACTGAATTAGTTATTTTAATAGTGACTTGATTGGATTTTGAGTCATATGTGAAACAAGTCACTTGCAGTCCAGTAATTATCAATTATAATTAGGAGAACTGATCTCATTTTGTGTATAGTTCTCTGACCTAGAAGTAGTCATCTCGCTTTCAGTCAATTGGATCGTTGTACCGTTAGCATTTATTCTTTTCTAATTCTCCAGAAGTACACAGTGAATTATCAAATGCTGTGTGGTAATTTGCTGAATTAATATTTATATCTTTTTGTTTATTTTTTATGGACATAATTTCTGCCTTTAAAACATGAATTTGTCATTTTTCCTTTTAAAAAACATATTTTCACATCTGTGAACTTATTTTTAATTTTTTTTCACGAAATACTATTAACTGTTAGAGGAGTATCTGAATTTAAAAGGGGTCCAATTGGCTTGGAAAAGAATGGCTTTCCTGGTCTCTCTCTCTTTTTTTTTTTTTTTTCTTTTTGTCTATTTATAATCCTAAATCTATTATATTTGTTCTTATATCTGACATAGTATTAAATTGAAGGGTGTGTTTATAGTGTAACTACTTTCTAGGTACTTGATAAGTTTATATTTTAAAATTCATGTCTTGTTTCACACCCAGATTCCAGCCATTAAGCATGTATTTTATATATGTATCAGTATTCCAAATATTGAAATCATTTTTAAAGGGACTGTTAACAAATCTAGTCACCCATAACTAGACCATGACTGACTTTTCCACAGGGGAAGAAGAGGTGAAGGTTTCGACCATGCCACTGTCAGCCTCTTCCCATTCATTACAACAAGGACAGCAGCCTACAAGTCTCCACACTACTGTGGCCTGACAACAGAACTGAGAGGAGAGGATTAGACTCTGGGGTGCTTGCATGGGCAACCGGATTTTTGCATGATTCCTTTCTGATTTCGCATTTAATGTATACACCCAAAAGAGCCAATATAAACGTTCCTTATGCCTACAACTAGTGTGTTACCTCATAGTTGCTAAAGTATTTCTTCATTAGGCCTTTAACACGATTTATTAGCATAATAATTTTGGCATTGTTTCTCATGAGTGATACTATTTTTAACTCACACAAATAAACTTGTAGTACTAATTAAGATCCCAGATGAGATTAGCTAGAATTGTTCTTATTTTGGCTCTATTACTGAAATTATGCAAAGATAATGGTAGTTCCTTGTTTTCTGATTTGTGAAAAAAAAATGGTAATATCCTAATATACTCATGAAAAAATTGAAAATTAAGATAATGTCTATTGCATTTCTTTGAATACTTGAGAAGAAAGAAAACATATAAAACAAAATTGGTGGTGTTGTTTAATGCTCAGAAGGATGTTGTCAGCAATTATTTTTAGTTGTATGGATTTATAGCCTATATCAATGCATTACATGTTTAGAAACTGTTTTTGTTGTCTCTCATTTGCACATTTGCACTTTCTTTTTGAATGGTTGTTAATTATATTTAGAAGGTTAATTATTATAGACTAAATGCAATATCTCTTTTCTAATGCACTGCCTAGTATACCAGGAAATGCCTCAGAAACAGAATTTCAACTTACAGTTGATTTATCAGAAACTTGAATATGGGGTAAACATTGTATGTGAGAAGCAACCATAGTAGTGTAACATTTTTATGGAACAAACGGTAGTTCTGTGAGATATCTGTTTGGAAACTTCATTGTTTAATAATTGAAATGTGATAATAAAGCTATATTACAAGTACCTGGCCAGAATGAGACTAAGGTGGAGGAGAAGAGATTGGGGATCCTCTAAAATTAGGCCATGTAAGTTGTCGTAGGTAATTTTGATTGCAGAGGATAGTGAAGTACTTTATTAGGACATGATATGCAGTGATGTTTTTGGATAATACACAGTTTTTTCAAAAATAGTTTTAAAGCTGATAAAATAAACTGAATTCAGTTCTGAGCAGTGGACAAAAGCTGATTCAGAAAACATGACCATATTCTGCCTGATTAAATATCTGGGAAGAATGGGGAAAGTCAGATCTCTTCTTGACGTTTTCAAAAAACAATTATGATAAAAGGTATGCCTTTATTTGTTAAAAATATTAAAAGAGTAATGTGAATACCAAAAAAGGAATCCTGAGGATTTTAAAATAATAATTATTTAAAAAACACATTAGGAGATGAGACTTAATACCATGTTGGCATTTTTCAAGATTACCTCTCTATATGAAGTCTGGTTATTTTCTGTTAGGTATAATACAGCAAATGGAATAGCTTTGTCCTCAGGTATAGTGGGTAAACTAAAATCTGTTCTTTGATGTCCTTTGATTTGGTTAACTGAGGTATAGGAACAGCTAATTATCTAGCCATTTAAATTATTTTTGTAAGATTCTGCATAAGTGACAATCTCTAATTTCTATTCAAAACTGACTTTAGGGCAGCATTACAAGAAATTTAGAAAATACAAGTAAAACACTGTCGACTTATTAGACAGAAGCCTTTGATCATGGGTTAATTACAGTTTTATTTTTGCTGTAAGAAGCCAAGACATCCACTTAATGTCTTCTGTGGTGCAAGGGTTCCTAGGCTTTGGGGTCCCTGTAGTGAAGCTTACTAGTACATAGCTTTCTCTAGCTATCAGTGCAAGCCTTTCATCACCTGGATCTTCTTACCAAGACAGATGGTTTCTTTACTTTACTTTACTTTACTTTACTTTACTTTACTTCTTTGTGTTGAGAGAGCGATCTGCCTGTTAAACAAGGCTTCTTTCCTGTGGTCGCTTTCTCTCTCCTTTTTCCTTCCTTGCCAAGGCCAAAAAATTGTCAGGTATTTTATCTATACTTGCTAGAACCCAAAACTCTCTCCCTCCCTGCTTCTTTATTCTTCATACTTTTGACACATACCAAACATCAGGAAAATGCGTCTTGGGCACTTAGGTTTCAGTTTAATTATTTTCACATTGAAAAGCTAAAGATTATCTTTTAACTTTGTAATTTCGAGCCCTTGTAAGCCTAGAATAATAAGTCTCACCATTTTGCTTACCTAGTATTTCGTATAGTATGGTTTTTTAAAAAAGTTAAGTCTTGAAATCATGGTGGTAATTAATTATAGTAAAGCACAGAAGAAATTACACAACACATAAAAGAAAGTACCACTTCATATAGCAAGTAAGTTGATGAAGCCAAATGATGGTAAAGAATGAAAAATTCTAAAAAACTTCAGATCAATTTTTGTTAAATGAATGTCTCATGCACAAGGGAAACTTTTTATGCTTTTACATCCCAACTTTTAAAAAAAGTAACTAGTGTGTTTCTTAAATCAGGAACTGTAAACGCCAGAATTCAGAACCCTTTGGATGGACTAGCGAAGTTTTGTACGTATGTACAGCTGTCCATATTTTTCTGGGGAGAAAATCTATAGCTATTAGATTTATAAAGGGCTTGGTGATACCCCATGCCACCCCCCACCCCGGGAAGAGAAGTTAAGAACTGCTACCCTGAAATGACTTTAGTGCCACTGTAGGAAATAGAGAACTGGAGTGAATGATTTAAGTCATGATGAATGTAAAGTGCCTCTTTTTTATTTTCTTAAAGATTCCTTTAGAAAATATTTTCTGATTAATGATCTTTTCCTTTTCATTCTACTGTTGCATGGTTTTCCAGGGGGTGCTTTTGTATACTGCCATTATTACAACAAAATATTAGTCAAATATTTGAGAGCCTATTCTGTATGGTGACCTTTAGTTAGGTCTTGAGGGCTGAATAAAGCATAGATCCTGTCATTAAGGATACCAGTTCAGTGACAGTTTTATTTCAGATTGTTTCTGTAGGGTCAGCTCTTAATATATTTTAACAAGAACAGTTGCAGTGGTCTAGACTCATTTTTATTACTCATTGCTCTGACGGTGGCAACATAGGGTATTAAATATTGATACCTGAAAATTAAAATATATGATAATTTGGAGGGAGTGATGAAAATCTTAATAGGGAAGACATACATTCACAATTTTGACTTGAGTATCTTAGTCATGTGTTTATGCTCATGTCTCTAACTCTTAGTGTTCTAGGTGTTAAATAGAACTTTCTCTATATATGTTCTTTTAAAGAAAATACTTGAATGTATTGTGTCTGTGCACATTTTTTATTGACATTTTTCCTATGCGTATGGTGTTCCAAGCACCTTCAAGATTGCCAGAGCTCTTTTCTGCTGTGACACAGGTCCATAAGGTAGCTACTCCCACAGAGACGTTGGCTTAGAAAGCCAAGAAAAAGGAGGAATGAATTGCACGTGCATGGGAGTCTTACAAAATGATAACCATTGTGTTATTTATGCATACATTAAAAACTAGAGGATGTTTTATCCTTTTGAGTTACAAGGTTTTTAGATTTTTCTGTTTATTTGATCTTTGAGGTATTCCCAAATTTGCGTAATTGGCTTTAAGGGATGGATATCATACAGTTGAAAACACAATAATGTTTTTAAAAGGTTATCTTATAAAGACATGATAACCCAAAACAATGATACGTCTTTTTCTATAAAATATAGACCAAAGTCAGTTATCCAGTGTCAAGCTAGTCCTTCTGCCCTTAGTGCTGTATCTTTCTCCTCTCAGCCTTTTTTTTATCTGAGTGAGTACCTACTGCCTGTCTCCTTATGTTGAGTAAATGGCAGTAATATACACAGGTATTTACACATGAAATGTCTAGTGAACTAGTCAAACGCTATGGTGATACAAAAGTAAAAATAGGAATTAAGTTAATGTAAGGTGGGGCAGGAAAAGGCTTCATAAAGTATGGGGCTTTTCGATGTGGAAGGATGGCTGATTTAAGAGGAAAATAGAATAAAGGGAACAGATGGAACAAAGAACCAGAGACAGAGATTGGAGTGGTCTCTAGTGATTAGGAGAGAAGGACAGTAAGGAGGTGGACTCATTTGAGGTATACATGTCATACAGAAAAGTAGAATAAGTGTGCAAAAGCCTTGAAAACTGGGAAGGATAGTTTAATCTTGATATGGATGTGGTCAGTGATAGAGAACTCTAGGTTCTTTGCTGAAGATGTAACTTGATTGTAGCATTTTAAAAAGATGAGTTTGATGATGTGTTTGCTTGAAACTGGGACCACTTAGAAAGAAACTTAGAAGTTTCCATTATGTATATTGCTGGGCAGTGCAAATAAGATGGCCTGGATTAGAACAGTAATAGTAGGAATAGAGAAGAAATGATGAATTAGAAGCCAGAAAACATGAGATCTAGGAAAAAGCCTAGGTGTCTGGTGACCTTTAAAAATTTAACTATCATAAAGGTATAGATGGAAACCAGATTTCTAGGATTCATGAGAAAAAGTCAAGGATATGGCTACAGCAACCATTGATTACTTAAGACATTTGGCAACCAAGGGAAAGAGAAAGACAAGATGCTTACCAGATAGGTGGTAGATCTTAAAATGCATAGCTTTAAGGTAAGGCGGGTATTTAAATATTTAAAAGCAGAACTTACAGAGCTATTTGAGAGGAAGACATGGACAGTGCTAAAGAGAAGGCAGGCTAATCCAGTAGGGTAAGGGATATCTCTAATGCTAGGAGGAGATAAGCTTCCGAGATGAGGTTAAGTTAGGGAGTTAGCTTTAGAGAAGAGGGCACTGTTCTTTTCAAGGACACCCAGAAAATCTAGGAAAGAGAAGGTGAAATTAGAGAAAATGAGAACACAAGAAGGGACTCATATCAGTTATTACTGAATGCATATTGTGTGAGAATGGGGGTGAAGGGTGAAGTTGGGACTCAGTAAAGAAAGGTGATTAAATAAACCTGTGAAATAAGCCTAGAAGTACATCAGAAAGAAATTCAAGAATTGCTGAGTGAAGATAAGGATCAAATTAAAAACTTCTGGAGTCCAAATGTATATGGTTTTGTATTATTTCTCTGGTTCTGCACAAAACATCAAGGATAGACAAAGCAAATATTGAGAGTTTTGTTAGAAGGTGAAAAAGAAAGGGATACAAAGATATTCAGGAAGACAACATTATTGAAATACCTAATCTGTGGTCAAGAAGAGTCCACTAAGGCAGGAAAGAACCAATGGTGTGAGTATGTTGAAGGGAGTTCAGTGACTTTAGGTTTTGGTGAGGTCACAGAACAGGTATAGTGTTGTTAAGGGAATGACAGATTAGGAGACTGTGGTCAGCATGATGACGGTTAGTGCTGAGTGATGAGTGAGAACCAGAGAAAGGATGGCATATAAATGCCTAACATCAGGGCTGGGGTTGGAAAGGCACCTGGCTTTCGTAGCCCCTGTGGTCTCTTCTCTGCTCACTTACCTTCCAGCCATTTCTCGAGAGTAAGAAAGCAGACTACATGAAAGAGAATTGTAGAAAGCATAATACCGCTTAGGGAATCCTGGGTCCGGTTTTTTGTAAGTTGAAGACCAAGGAAAACACCCTGTGGGATGAATGTTCCTGCAGAATGCAGGGGAAGGCTTGGGAAGAGCCAAGAATGAGACTGGACAGGTGTAGGTAACCCCAGTGAGAGGGGTGGTGGACATGTTACTTATGATGTAGAAGACTTAGAGGCAGTAGGTCTGGTAGTTGAAGAGCCTGTATTACAAGTAGGAGCTAGTTTCTCCCAAGCACACTTACAAGCTGGAAAGAACCAACCCTTCTTATTTAGTTGTACTGGGTCATTCTGCTTTATTTCTGTGGCACATTGGAATTAAAAGTAGTAGATTGGTGAAGAGTAGAATAAAGAGAAATTCAGAATTTTATTATAACAGGTTATAAAAATGTTTTGATAGTTTGTCCCTAAAGAGAATGTGCCGTGTGAATAGATAGATATAAACTACAAGTTAATGAACTAATCTATTCTTACATTTTATATACTTAGATATGACCTTTAGGGAAAATTGCTGAAGGTAAAGTGAAACAAGGATAAAGATATAGATAAATAACATTTTTTCTTTATTCGGTTAATAGCAAATATGCCTAGTTTGGAAGCACTCTTAGTTTATTGACACTAACATATTTTTTATTGGACATTTTTTTATTAACATATAATGTATTATTTGCCCCAGGGGTACAGGTCTGTGAATCGTCAGGCTTACACACCTCACAGCACTCACCATAGCACATACCCTCCCCAATGGACATTAACACATTTTTAAACTCACTGGACTTGATCCATGTGTGTATGATCCATGTATGATATGTCAGCTGACATATCAACTGTGATACTTACAAGCGATAATACTTCAAAGTACAAGTTATTGCTCAAGAATGCTCTTTGTGAAACCATGCTGATGGATTGAAAAGCCACTGCTCCTTCCATCTCCTTCCTGCCCTGTGATTTGCTGCCCTGAGTATTACTCTTACCAACCCTATAATGCTGGGCATACCAGCCTTTAATACCGGCTTCCTTAGTCGGGATCTTTTCCCAAGGAATCATTCTTGAGAATCCAGGATTCATGAAGAGAATCTGTTCTATTCCATAATGTTTCAGAGAGTCTGCCCTGGGTTTGAGTTACACAAAAATTTAGTTTATGCCTGTTGGGCACCTAGAACTGAAGGAAAGCCTAAGCAATCTAAGCTGCTTGAGAATTGAACTGAAGTACCTAGAAATTCCATGAAACAGCTGGAAGTTGTTGTACTTAAGGAACCAATCCATTCTCTCCAGGCTCCTTCAGACCGTACTTCCTAAGGTAGCTACTGACTTGACTTCGTTCTTAGGCCACTTCATGTGTGCAATTATTCTGAGGGTTCCTGGAAGTTCCCACCTGACTCAGGAACGCACTGTGCTTATTGTTGTTCAGCTCCTGTTCGGTATTCAGACTCACTATTGTGCTCTCTTACAAAGCAACACTACAAAAGCTTTCCCCCCCTCCCCGCATACATAAAATGTATAAAGCCTCTAGAGCACCTAGTACCTTTTTTGTTGTTGTTGTTAAATAGAAGGGAAATTCACGTAACATACAAATAACTAAAGTGTGGTCTAGTCCTGTTCTTTAATTATCTCACTGTTACAATAGCAAAATAAAAAACCCACTCTAGCTTTGAGAATTTGGGCCTATTTTTTGTTGAGGCTGTGTGCATCTGGACTCAGTGTTTTACCTTGTAGATGCCATGTTTCTTCACAACAATACAGTCTAAGATTGTGGGAGAAGCAACTTTTATATACTACCCTTTAAAAAAAGGGAGGAAGGCAAGGAGCTATAGGTAAAAAAAGCTTTAGGATACATGTTTTCCTGATTAGGTAAAAGTGTTTGAAACAACCATCTGAATAGTTTTGAAATAGCAATAATAGTCTTTCTGTCTTTGTGACATTTGATTAGCATCATGTAAGAAAAGGTTTGCTTAGCAGAGATATATACTATAAGTGTAGTGCTCTCCATGGGTGTGAGGGTGAATGTGTGTGCGTGCACATGTGTTGGTTTATGCTTAGTAATTTTCATTTAAATCTTCCACTTAACATAGCAGAGGAAAAACCCTCTGGCCATTTTTCTGCGACGTTTCATGTATTTATTCCTGCTATGTTCTGCTTAACTCATATGTTCAGGACAAATTATGCATTTATAGTCTGTTTCTAAACATTTTCTTTTTTTAAAGAAATAAAGACCCTTTGAAACGCAGCAAGGCTTATCTGAACAAATATTTTCATAGCTTTTTCTCATCAGGTTTTAGTCTCACTAGTAGGCATACCCACCCCATGTCATACTCTTTGGAAAAACCTAAGGAAAGGATAATAAGAAAACTTCTGTCAGAATAAATTTCAGAGCTTTGAAATCTATAACATACTCCAACAGTCTGACTTTTAAAGACCAAGTAATAATGATAATAATAAACATGCGCAGAAGGATTATGATTTGCCCACAATCCCATTCTAACAATATAAAGTTCTCTTAGCCCTCACCATCTGAATTTGCCTTCCTACATGTAACTCACGGAGAAGGAAACTTGAAGATCCAGAATATATCTCTTCTGTAAACTTTGTTGTATCTTGCAGCTTGATTATTGTAGTAGTTCTTGCAAGTCAGGGGCTTTCAACTGTGAATATCAGTGCAAATAATGAATTGAAAGCTTTCAAAGTGTCTATCTGCTGACTGTTACTAAAGACCCTGTAAGTTTTGGAAACTGATATTTAATGTGACCCAGTGATCTTGGAGTAACATTAGTGACAGGTGGAGGAGGATGTAACCTAGCAGGTATTAGTACATAATGTAGACTTAAACTAAATACCAATGTCAGAACTAAATAAAGAATAAAACAGAGGTGGAATTAAATTTACCCAAGAATTTTCTGCAGTGCCAAAGAGCATGTAAGGACCAGCATGCATGATCACTAGACTGGTGACATCTCTAATAGAATGAAAAAATATATATAATAGTAATGGCACCAAGATGTACTACACTCACACTAAAGCTGTCATCTCAGACTCATCTTGAAGAACTGTATGCTACACCATGTAAAACAATAGCATATCTGCTGATAACGTTTCAAACAAGGAGGTTGTTGTTTTCAGCATAATGAAACAGAGAGAAAGCTCCACAAGGATTTAAAGATGATAATACCATCACCATCTCCAAGAAGAAATGCAGGAAAGCTGACTGCAATCAACTTTTGTAGCCTAGTGCTGTTTCCTTATATGGTGAGATCTTATCCTAAGGACTGTGCTAACATTTACACTCTGTTATCAGTCTTGCATATTGAAATCATATGTATATGGAGCAGAATATAGTGATCTGGAACATTACTGGGATGTTTTTTAAGTATCGTCATTTTATATGTTGGCATTTGTAAGAAGACCAATAGATACCCTGAAGCTGCTTATTTTTCCCTTTATTACATCTATCAATTGGGTATCCAGCTAAAGGTAAAGGAGGACCAGGGTTATGAATTCATCAACCAAAGTAGGAAGTTTTATTATTGGCTTTAAGCAGCATGTTGGGCTCCATACCATTGTTCCATTAAAAAAATGAGTTTTAATTGAAACTTATAAATAAATATGGATTACTGATATATATATATATGCCGTAGCGGGCACCCCCTAAGCCCCAATTTAGGGTAAGATTTGCTATCAGATATGTTTCATTTTACTTCTAAACCATTAATTAATGTAACTGTGGTCTTCCCCAGACCCAGATAGGTATAACAAATCTTGAGTTTTAGTGTAGTCAGTGCTGTTACGTGTAAACTCCCAAGACCTCACCTATATTTTAAGTAATACTTGATTGGAATAAGCCTATTACTAAAATAAGCAAAGGTCTCATAATCTCCAAATACATACATATATCCCTGCATTTTATAAACACACTTTCAGGTTTTAATTCTTAACCATCATGAGTCTTATCCTAATACCTTGTGTTTACTTCTCTGTTTTGTTTTTTTTTTTTTTCCCTTCTTTGGATAAAGAAGAAAATCGTCTTTCCCTGTATAACTTTTCACAGCTAGAGAGGAGTTCTCTGCTAGATAATGTGCACTCCCTGTGTGATTCCCCTACACCATCCCTGACAGGCCTGGATTTCCCTTTTCAGAGAAGCAGCTCTCCCTCTCAGGCTGTGGAGTGTTTATTTGAGGCTCTGTGATCATTTACTTCCCAGTTACCTCCCGAGTCACCAGTCTACCATCTTTCAGCTTATTTCCAAACTGGCATTTAGTTTTAGGTGACCTTTTTTTTTTTTCTTCTCTCTTAAAACAGCACATTTAAACAGTAAGTACACTTTGACTTTTGAAGTAGATTAACAACCACTGCAACTGTTAAATGTTGAATTGATAAAGATTTTTGACATTGTAAGCTAGTAGTATCTCCTTTCCCTAACTTATGATATATTTAGTTTAGCTCTTTTAAAAATTATTTAATACTTCTAGACAATATGACTGAAATTCAGTGTATTAGAAATATGTATAATTTTTAATAGAATTTTTTTCCACTGACATGTTAATTCTAGTTCGGTATAAAGCTCCAGGATATGGTGAAATAAGAATTGTTGTTTCTAATTTGAATTTGAGAATGTATTCATTCACCTGGTGTTCTTTCCTTCTTTCCTTCCTGCCTTCCTTCTCAGTAGGGCCCAACATTGATTAAGAATTGGTTCTGTCAAGAATATCTTTGGCAGTCCTTTTCAAATCCAACTTTAATAAATCATAGCTAAGGATGAACACTTAAATAAATGTGTATTTTAAGTGATTTTTAAACTAAGGCCCCTTAGTGGACTGGTGGTGAGCATTTAAGTCTTTGAATTCATCAAGGTTCTTTTTGAAATGCTAATCTCTACAGGAGTATTATCTT
This sequence comes from Lontra canadensis, assembly GCF_010015895.1. Taxonomy (NCBI): domain Eukaryota; kingdom Metazoa; phylum Chordata; class Mammalia; order Carnivora; family Mustelidae; genus Lontra; species Lontra canadensis. The sequence continues at coordinate 10,706,165 of NW_022630996.1, forward strand.
TTGTAGGTCTGGAAAGGATGCATTCTTATTAGGTCTAATTCTTTATAAATTGAGACATCATTTGAGAATTGGAAGCAGGAAAGTTTTTTTATTTTCCCTAGTATGTGAATAAGTAGTATAGAGGAAGAAACAAGCAAATAGTCTTATTTTTTTTAATCAGACATTTCATATAGCTAAAATAGCTAAATTTCACAATATACATGCTTATTTTGAAAATCAAACATTTACTTGTAAAAGAATCCCAAACTTTAACAAATATCTTTTTGGTTTGTAACTAGTACAAAGAGAAAGAACTCCTAAAGATATGTGCTTGCTTGGTCTGTTGGGTTGGAAATGTTTACCACCATATACATCACCATGATTATACCCATGTCTGTTTGATTTAGTTTTAGTATAAGATAATGAGAAAACTATTTCATTTCCTGAAATTTTTTTTCTGAAATTGAGAAATAAAGCAAATTATTGTTTTAATGTCTGAAATGGTATTTTCTAAGAATGAAGCTCATAGCTGGATTATGAAGAATTTGTCAATTAAAGTCGTATTTCAGAACATGGATAATTTTAGTCTTTTTGGGGAGTTTTTCTGACTTTCATTTAAATCCATAAGATAAGGGCCATCTTTCAGAAAAAGATGAGACTGATCTTCACTGTCAAAAGTAAGCTGTTTAATTAAATGGAGTAAAAAACTGGGTTTGGTGTTTTTTAATAACTTAGAAAATTTGGAAATCTTTTAATTTAGAAAATTGTGAACTTCAGAAATCTTAGGAATTTCAGTAGACACATAACCGTACAGGGATTTGCTGGATAGGTAGCAAAATACTTTGGTTATGAATACAAGCTTGAAGAGGAACTTATACCCCATAAAAGCATTTTATTGGCACTGAACAGTCAAAAGCTATCACTGGCTTTGCTCACAGTGGCCAGCCTCTAGTGAACCACTAAAGACAAAACAACAAACAGAATAGCATCACTTTTAGGAAAGAAGATACAGAGTAGACATTCCGAAAATGTTTGTTCAATGAAAGCTGATGGTTGAGAGAGTGATATTGGTATCTGATTACTTCTGGAGGCTGCAAAACCTGGGTGTGCTTTGTGTTGCATCTAGACTTCGGAACCACTTACTCAGATTCCTTAGAACATGAGTCACAACTTTCCTCTTGGTTGTCCTGCGGCTTTCAGCGTTGACACCCCTCTCCACTGCGCAATCAGACCTTCTCTTCTGTCGTCTTTATCTCCAAACTCTGGAAACCTCAGCTCTTGACATTTACTTATTTCTTCAGTACCATCCCCCCAAAACATTCTCACCATTTTTAGAATGTCACCTAATAATGCTCTTCTTAACCTCTAGTTTCTCATTTGTGATACCCATAAATAAATATGTAAATACATAAATGAATATACGTATGTGTGTGTGAATGTGTGTACGTCTTCCCCTAAAACAGGCACAGACACACAATTCAGAAAGTCTTTTAAGGGCAACTAGTAATTGTTAAAGTTTGTGGGTTTTTTGGTGAAACCAAAATCTATTTCCCATTTATACTTGTGAAATATGTGAAGGCAGATACCACTTGTCTAGTAACTTCTAGAGGTTGATAAAGCTTCCTTAGGTCTTCCAACCATTCTACGGTTAGCATGGATCCTAGTTCTCTGTACATGCCTAGTCTAGTTCTCCTCTACATGTATTTTGATTGGTCAGTGAATGCTTTTCTTAAAATAAAAAGCTCACACTTTAATAATCCTGATGTGGTCAGAAAATAGATTTTTCATTAAAACTGTTCTTATTCTGTATATTTGTAAATTCCTTTACAGTTTACAGAGTACTTTTATAAAACTATCCTGTGGGGTAGATATTATCCCCATTTTGTAGGTGACTGAGGCTCAGAGTGGTATCCCTTGAGGTTTGCCTGTTGTCCTACAATAGCTAGTGTAGACATTGCACATCTGTTTACCTGGTCTTAATGTTATCATTTTACAAATTCCATTACCCATTTGTCATATTAGATATAAGCCTATTGAGTAATACCACTAGAACCCTTTTCACATGTATTACTGGTTAGATTTCTTTCATACTGTACTTTCCTAATACATTTTAAAAAATCTGAATATATATACTTCTTCGTGCTTCAATTTGTTGAGGTTAGGGTATACTGTTTGTGTATCACCATCTTACAAGTTTGTCTTATGAAAGACAAACTATGTGATTGTAAAGAGATAAATGTTATTAGTAACATTATTAATAACATTTGTGTGAAGAGCTCAGTGATTTTTAATTGAGTAGCTATAATTTTAATTACGGATTCTGTCATCTCTAGAATTGGCTTCCATTTGCATATTTAAATTAACTTTGTAGGTTTTGCTGAGCTTGATAAAAATATGGAGTCAAAGAAAAAGGAAGCAGTTTCACAGAAACTTACTCATTTTTGTAATTTTATTTAAATTCCAGTTAACATAGAGTGTGATATTCATTTCAGGTGTGCAATGTAGTGATTCATCACTTCCATACATCACCCAGTCCTCATCACAAGTGCAATCCTTAGCCCCCATCATCCATTTAACTCTACTCTTGCCAGCCCATCTCCCTTCTACTGGTGACCATCAGTTTGTGCTCTATAGTTAGGAGTCTGTTTCTTGTTTTGTCTCTCTCTCTCTTTCTTTTTTCCTTTTGCTCATTTGTTTTGCTTCTTAAATTCCACATATCAGTGAAATCGTATGGTATTTGTCTTTGACTTATTTCACTTAGCATAACGTTCTAGCTCCATCCATGTCTTTGCAAATGGCAAGATTTTATTCCTTTTTTTTATGACTGGGTAATATTCCATTCTATGTTTATACTACGTCTTCTTTACCCATTCGTCACTCAGTGGACACTTCGGCTGCTTCCATATCTTGGCCGTTGTAGATAATGCCGCTGTGTATCCTTTGGGTAAATACTCAGCAGTGTGACTGCTAGATCATAGGGTAATTCTATTTTTAACTTTTTGAGGAAACTTGATACTGTTTTCCACAGTGGCTATACCAGTTTGCATTCCCCCAACAGTGCAGGAGGTTCCTTTTTCTCCACCTCTTCGCCAACACCTGTTGTTTCTTCTTGTGTTTTTTATTTTAGCCATTCTGACAGGTGTGAAGTGGTATCTGATTCACATTTCCCTGATGATGAGTGATGTTAAGCTTCTTATGTCTGTTGGCCATCTGTATGTCTTCTTTGGAAAAATGTCAGTTCATGTCTTCTGCCCATTTTTTAATTGGGTTATTTGGTTTTTGGTTGTTGAGTTTTAGAAGTTCCTTACGAATTTTGGTTAGTAATCCTTCATAATGTCTGTTACTTGCAAATATCTTCTCCCATTCTGTAGATTGCCTTTTTGTTTTGTTGATTACTTCCTTTGCTGTGCGGAAGCTTTTTATTTTGATGTAGTCCCAATAGTTTATTTTTGCTTTTGTTTCCGTTGCCTCAGGAGATATATCTAGAAGGAAGTTGCTATGGCTGATATCAAAGAAGTTACTGCCTGTGCTCTCTTCTAGGATTTTTATGGGTTCAGGTTTCAGAGGTCTTTAATCCATTTTGAATTTATTTTTGTGTTTGGTATAAGAATGTGGCCCAGTTTCATTCTTTTGTTTGTTGCTGTCCAGTTTTCCCAACACCATTTGAATAGATGGTCTTTTTTCCTTTGGCTATTCTTTCCAGCTTTGTCAAAGATTAATTAACCATATAATTTGGGGTTCATTCCTGGGTTTTCTGTTCTGTTCTATTGATGTGTGTGTCCATTTTTGTGCCAGTACCATACTTTTTGGTTCCTGTAGCTTTGTAATTATAACTTGAAGTCAGAATTGTGACACCTCCAGCTTTGCTCTCCTTTTTCAAGATTGCTTTGGCTATTTGGGGTCTTCTGTGGTTCCAGACAAATTTTAAGAGTGTTTGTTCTAGCTCTGAGAAAAATGCTGTTGGTATTTTGATAGGGATCATATTAAATATGTAGGTTGCTTTGGGTAATGTAGACATTTTAACAATATTTATTCTTCTAGTCTATGAACATGGAATATCTTTGTATTTCTTTATTTCATCTTCAGTTTCTTTTCATTAGTGTTTCATAGTTTTCAGAGTATAGATTTTTCACTCTTTGGTTAGGTTTATTCCTAGATCTCTTACTGGTTTTGGTGCAGTTGTAAATGGAATAGTATCACAGAAACTTTTAAGCTGATACATAGTACCTTAAGTTCCGTGAAAATTCATCTAAACCTTGCTGTTACCCAATGCTACACTTTACATCCTATCCCAAAAGATTATCATCAGAAGACTTACTAGAACCTGCTCAATTGAAGATATAGTATACTTAGGATATCCCAGAAAGCCGATCCACAGAATAAATTATTTTGATATGACTGCTTATTTGTAGAAACATATTTTGGCTCTTATTGATCACTCTTTTCCATTTATTTTATGGAGTTGATGTGTCAGTGGGATGGGCAAGTAGCTGGTTTCAAAGTCTTGAGTTTGGGCAGGCAGCAGAAGAAGAAAGAAAAGGACCATGGTGTAAAGAAAGAGGACGTTTCCAGTGGATAACAATTATCAAGAGAAGCTTCCTTGATGCCTACCTGTTGCACTTCAAAATTAAATTTAGCTTTCTGTGTAATTCAGATGGAAGGGAGCTAAGGTTCTAGACAAAAAGCTGTATATTATTTTCCATGAAAAATGCCCCAGATGCAAACAATAGAGCCAGCAGTCCTTGCTCAGCCTGTCACTCATTTCTGAAGAAATCATCTAGCTCCTAATCCGTTTCAGATTTTCCCAAGAACTAATTACAAGCATGTAGCTTCTAGAGTCTGCCATTTTCTCCTTTTCCAGCACTTATCTTAAAAGTGGTTTTGTGATCACATCTGTAAGGATTAATTCCCTGGAATAGAGTTCATTTTACACCTAAAGATTTAAAACTCATTTAAATTGAGTGGATGTTCTTTTACTGTCTTTGCATCTTTACTGACAGCTGTCTTCTCCACATTGCTTCCTCTGTCCATTCTGGTTTGAGGATCATGCTCTTTTTATAAAGAAGATGGAAGTCAGATGAAGATGGAGCTGCATAGGCCTGCCTTCTCTTGGGGCTTAGCATTATGACACCAGGCTGCACAGTGGCTTTTCTTAATTTTCTCCTATTCCAGACTTAGCTTTTTCTTGCCTTCAACATTGTCCACAAGCTTCAGATCATTATGTGTTCTGATTTTAGTCCTCAAGGATTATGACACTCTTACAGGTAGGTTTGTGGTTTTTTTTTAACCTCCATCCATCTTTTCTAAACGTTCTTTCTTTAGATTTCTCCCCAGTTTCTTTTCTTTGTTAGAATTATTTATTCTTGCATAATTAGAAAGTCATAGTTTAGCATCTTCTGTGGTCTATGAATCACTGTCTCCTATAACTGTGGGACCACCCTGAACCATAGTTTTTTTGTTGTTGTTGTTTTTGTTGATGATGGTGATGTTTTTTTTTTTTTTAACACCTTTTTTGGAAAGCTGTTTTTCTCCAAAAATCTGGAAACAGATGTTCAGGTCTGTTTGTTTAGGAAACATTAAATATCTGTTGAGGTCCGGGTTTGGGAACTGTTCACGATACATGAAGAGGATTAAATCAAGGTCCCTTTTCCTGGAGGAGCTCATAGTCTAGTAGACAAAAACTAACACATAAACAAGTATTTGCAATGCACTGTGGTTAATTGCAGAAATAGCCAGGATACCTGCCATTCAAGGGCTCCAGTCTAAGTCATTCCCATTTCTTGCTTCTGTAAATCCTAAAATTATGCCACAAACGCTTAGGCTTCTGTTATGTTCGCAACAGCCAAACAGTTCTTTTTTGGTCAGAAGTCCAGGATAAAAGTTTCCCTTCTTGTTTCCACCTTGGGGAAGAGAGATTGTCAGGAAGTTACTTTTGCTAGGTTTATCTTCTTCTAGCAGATTCAGACCTCAGATCTAGGGTGGTTGACAACCCCCATGTCTGTGTACTTTTGTTGTTTGTCTTGGTGAAACCATATTCTGGTGACTTCTATATGCTCCCGTGGATAATAAGCGCCCCCCACCAATTGTCTTTGGATCGCCTCACAGTGCTTTGTTCATAGTGCTCAGTTTTGTGTTCACTTGAATGCTTTCCTTTGCACTTCCAATTTTGGATTTTATAGATATCTTATATTTGATTTTTGCCCCTCCCGTTCTTTAGCTCTGTAGCTTCTGTATTCTGGTTCAGGTTCCATCTATTCAAGTCTGTAATGCTTCTGAGATGTACTTACCTTTCGCATTAACTTTTAAGTGTACTTTTTCCTCACAGTCTATATAGCTTTTATATATAGACACCTTCCCATAAGTATTTTTCCATTTTTAAAAAACAGATTCTGCTTCCTTAGATCCTTCATAAGACAGCTATCTGGATGTTTTTCTGGTTCTCATTGGATGATCTGATTCTCCCCTAAAACAGACTTGTAGGAACATTCTAGAAGAAAAAGGTACATATTATGCAAAAACAAAAACAAAAACTATATTTTGAAATACATCTACTATATTTTAGATCAGCTGCCTCTGCTACTCTCTGTTCTGTATGGAATGCCCATGTCCTCTTCAATATCAGCTTCTCGAGTTACCACTTAAATAAACTGCATGCAGAATGGCAGAACAGTTCATTTTCTTCTCTATGCCCACAGGACTTTGTTCATACCAGAAGAGCATTTAGTATCATTCAAACATTCCTTATTTAATTTTGGTGCATTGGATTTTAAAAAAGTGTACACGCATCTCAAACACTATTGAAAACATTGTCATTATAGTGGCTCTTTTCCCTCCGTTTGCATGCAGACAAGCCTTTTGGCACCCCTCAAACTTAGTTGATTCCTGCTTCCAGAAAGATTTTTGTGTCTTTGGAAAGAATGATTTGACTCATAGCATTATACAAATATGAATTAAACAGGCTTTTTAGGGGAAAGTGATTTTTCAGGTCTTCTCAAGCTGGATCTTTGATTCAGCAGATATCTTGAGGCACAAGATACACCCTCACAGGCCTCGCAGTAGAGTTTGAGAGATGTGAGTAAGGGTGAGCAGCAAACATAGTGGGATCATAACAGTTTGCTGCCCAGTGGGTATGGCTCGGGCCACAAGTACTGTTCTAGAATGATCTGAGTGGAAAAAAAAAGACTTCAACTTTTGGAAGATTGAATAAAAATTAATTAGAAGAAATCAGGAAAGCATTCTAGAGAGGGGGAAAAAAAGCACTAAGTAGAGGCAGAGTCCAGGAAGCCCAGGCCATATTTAGCTGACCCTCACGGCCTCTCTTTTCCTGTTTATGTCAGTTCAGCCTTCTATTAGTAATGACAAATTTTGGTGGTTTTTTATTATTACTTTTTTTCAAGTTCTCACAACTATTTTTTTTTTTCACTTGGGTTCTTAGGGTTTTTCACTTAGTTTAATTTCTATTTTCAGATCTATTAAGTCCTAAACATTTTGTGCCCCAGTAAATCTGCTCTGTAGTACTGGCCTGTCTTGATTTATAATAAGCATAATCCTAGAAATTTGAGTGTCATTTCTTTTTGTTTTAAGTAGAATAACATTTTTTTAATAAACCTGAAGGAATTTGTTCACAAGACAGTCATTTTTCCAGCAAATTTTAGTTTATAAATTGAAATTATTTCTGAGGCTAACCTAAAAAGTACAGCATGCCAATACAATAAAGCTTGCTTTCGAGTTCTGGTTCAAAATTTCTGGAGAAATTTTGTATGCTCTTTAAAGTTTGGTTTAACATCTAAGGACAAACATAATTCATTTATATTTGAGTTGCTTAGAGATATGTTGTTGAAGTTTGGAGAAAGTTTAGGGTTTCTTAAAATCCTGTGCTGTTGGAAATGCACTCCATCCAAAACTGACAGGAAATCGTATATATAACAGCATGAGATGGGGTAGGGGAGATGCTGTAGAGAGGGGTACAGCCTGAGACAGGATGGCTGTGTGTCCTAAAAATGCACAAATATTTGAGAGTCTTAACTGGCAAGGAGTAACCATAATGGGAACTAAATTTCAAATGCACAGTGGCTTATACCAAGAAAGATTTGTTTCACTAAGTAACCTAGCCACTGGAGGGAGCCTTTGACTTTGAACTATCAAGGACAGCAGTAAAGGCAAGGAAGATAAAAGCTTTTGGAAAACAAGATCAGGTTGCCAACTGAAACTTTGAGGAGTAACCATTAGACAAGGCTTAGAAACTGAGGAGCAGAATAAACTCTTCTAGACATATTTGGGACTACTGCCCAGTTGGGAAGGGTTTGAGCACTGATAGAAATTGAACTTGAAACTCAAGAGGCCTCTGCAGATAAGAATGGAGTGGCCTACAGCTGAATATGTGGGCCTGTCCTACCTAGCAAACACGAAAGTAGAGTAATTGGTGGTTTATGAATTTGGCTGTATCTAGTCAGTTTAGTTAATAAGGCATATGTGTTTGTCGCTAAAAGACCTTGCAGAGATGGTGCCAAAAAGAAGGTAGAGGAGGGCGTCCAAGAGGAGACAGAAAACCCTGACTGGATGGTACAGATTGTATTAGAGGAAACAAATACTTGGGATGGCCTTTTGTTTTCAGTTTCCCCTTATGTGTGATTTACCTCACAGTGTTGTCATTACACACAAATCTTCTGTCTTCACACTGAGCAGCAGGTACTGTTTTCCATGGCACCGTAATGTGTGGCATAGATGAGAGCAGGATGGGAGGAGGCTGTGCTGTCCCAGTGCCTTGTCCCCACAGCTTCACCCCCAGGGGCTCCTGAGATGGTTTTGCAGTCTGAAACCAATTTGCAAATCACTCTTTCAGGTGAAGATTTTATGCAGACTGGAAAAACTCATTAGCTTGTCACCAGGGACAACTTATAAAGAGCAGGTTTTCCCACAATTTTGCTATCAGTAGCAAAGTTTTTGCATTTCATAATGATGAACACATCGTACTTAATCTGAGGAACAGAAAGGAGAGAAACCCACTTAGCTGCTGTAATGCTGTGTGTTCTTGTGTAAGCCATTCATCTGCTCCTGCTTTAGGATTTTCTGTCAAAGATCTGATGTCAGAATACAGCTTAATTTTATCTTCTAATGCAGTTGACCCTTAAACAATGCAGGAGTTCAAGGCACAGAAAAGAGAAGATATATTTAATATAAATATAAATAATTGAAATACATTTCATAGTGCTGTACTGGAAAAAATACATAAACACATAAATGAACCTGTGCAGTTCAAGCCCATGTTGTGTCAGGGTCAACTGTGAAGCGAGCCATGGCTTAGAAAACATGTCTTCCTCTATACATCCTACTTAGTAGTTGGACTAGTCTAGTGTTGTGGGCGTTTGAGGCTCAGAGTGTCCGTGGAGTAAGTAAAACCACTCTGAATGAATGATTGCTCCTGTCCTTTTACTCCCCGTTCCCAGACATCTCCACATGTGTGCCTCCCTGGTATCTCTTTTTACTAAACTTTACTAAACTTTTCATTTATCAATCACATGCAAGCCGGTGGCATTTCCTCTGTTGCTCATTCAGACTTTAGTTGATGAACTTTTCCTATATTTACTTTGTCTTACCGTCTCAATTTTAAACTCCTTGAGAACAGGACACAGAGTTGAAGCTGTTCCCTTTGTACACCGTACGCCTTCAGTAAATAGTTGCTTTGACTTTGATTTTGGCAGTTTTTACACATACATTTAAAAATTTTTGTTGTTGCTAAAAAACAGATTTGTCAACTTGCTTCCTGTGCTGTGACCAACGTGTTATAGACGGGCTATTAAGTAATCGGCAAGCTGGCCGAATTTTAGACATAATTTCTTCCCTGTGGTGTTCTGATCCAGGGAAACTGAAAGTGTACTGATGATTCTTACCCAGTGGCAAATATGAATGTGATATCTGGCACCTTGAAGGTATTTTAAATTTCATGTCTTTGAATTCTACACTGAAAAATAAAGCTACTACAAACAACTTGGCCTGCTTTCCTGCCCTCAAATTATTTAGACCCGAAAATAGTATTTTGTTGTAGATATCTGAAAATTATAAATTAAAGTTGGTTTTTTTAGCATTATAAAACATTTAAACATTATTTGCAATCCTTTAAAAATATACAGTTCTGGGATGCCTGGGTGGCTCAGTCAGTTAAGCCACTGCTTTCAGCTCATGCCATGATCCCAGGATCCCGGGATTAAGCCCCAAATCGGGCTCCTTGCTCAGTGAGGAGTCTGTTTTTCCCTCTGCCCCTCCCCCTGCTTGTCCTCTCTTTCCTTCTCTCTCTCTGTCAAATAAATAAATAAAATCTTAAGGAAAAAATACTCAGCTCTTCCTGAATATATTATGCTACAAATAATTAAATACTTTAAAAATTGAAATAGTATCATGTCTAACATAAAATATGTTTGGTAACTTGATTTTCATTGTGCTTTGCTTGTGGAAAGTTTGAGGAGATTTCCCATATCTTATTTGTCTTTGCAATATTTTGGTGGTAACAAGGCTTATTATTTGGATCAACTACATAGTCCCTCTGTGAAGATGCTGAGTGTTACCCCTACATTCCCTAGGAGAAGACTGTACAGAGCCAGTTTCTGGCAAGTGAGGGGTCCTCTGCCTTGGCCTTTTGGAAAGTTTACTGTCTATTCAGTATTGAATACTGATAAAAATTGTTAGGTGCTTATCAAATAATAAATGGACTCCAGATTGCTTTTCTCTTCTCTCCTTTTATCCCTACAAGAGACTAAGGCAGATGTTACTCCTACTTATGAAATAGGGCCCTGGGATATTGAGAGACTTACTTAGATACCTTAGATTGTAATAATTACCAGTGTAGAGCTAACTTACACAGTCCATCTGCAATTTTCAGCCCAGTATTTTTTCCATTAGGCCTACTGACTTGTACATTCTGAATTGCACCCCAGTATGAAGACCTGTATCAAGAAAGGGAAATGAAGTTGCATCAAGTTAAGTCCAGTGATCAAAGTTCTGGTACTATCTTAAGGGGAAATATGTTTTCGAGTGGGATTTTTCAGAGCCCTAGATAGAAAAAAACGGACTTCCTTTGTGTTAATGGTTCTCAGCGAGAGATTATATTGGCTCCCTCAGGAGTCACTTGGCTATGTCTGGAGACATTTTTGATTGTCAGAACTGGGGTGTGTGAGCTCCTGGCATCTGGTGGGTGGAGGCCAGAGATGCTACCAGACATCCTGTAATGCATAGAACAGCCCCTCCAGAGCAAAGAATTATGTAGTCCAAAATGTCGGTAGTGTTGAGGTTAATAACCCATGCTGTTGTGTATTACAAGGATCGGATTACCAGAAGCCCTTGTTGCCAGAACAAATTTGAATCAGAGGCAATGGGGGAAGGGGAGGTAAAGAAGATGATTCCAAGTATGGCCAGACTGAGAGAGCTATTTTGATGAAGGTAGGCTTTAGTTAATTTCCCTTCATTTGCCCTTCCTTTGTGCCAGCGCTTGGCATAGCAACAGTGGAGAAAGCTGAAGAACATTTCTCTTCTTGTTCTAAGCTACTTGGAATTAGTGGTCCCATTCCAAGAGCTAAAGATGTCAGTCCCACTTCCCTATGCCACTTGCAGTTTCACTGCAAACCAGTCATCCATTCTGTCAGGGTCCCAAGATGTCTAGGTACATGACTTTGTTTTTTAGCAAGATTGTAAGAATTATAACCTAGCTAATTTATTTCTCAAGGTATCTTATAATCGTAGTTCACGTGGGATGATCTGAGTTTCTCACTGTTTCTGTATCATGTGCCATATGTGAGTTTATTTGGCCAACATAGGGTTGACCCTTAAACAATTTGGGGTTGGGGCACCAACCCCCTGCCCAGCAAAAACCCACATATAACTTTTGACTCCCCAAAACCTTAACTACTAATAGCCTACCGTTGACCGGGATGCCTTACCAATAACTTAAACAGTCAACTAACACATATTTTGTATATGTATTCTTACAAAAAGTTAAGCTAGAGAAAAGAAAATGCTACTAAGAAAATCGTAAGGAAGAGAAAATACATGAGCAGGACTGTACTATATTAATCGGGGAAAAAAAAAATGTGCCTGTAAGTTGACCCATGCAGCTCAAATCTGTGTTAAGAGTCAGCCGTACTCTTGACTTGATTTCATTAGTCTAAAATCAGAGAAACATCTTTTTTAAAAATTTTTGATTTTTAGAGTGTTTTAAGTTTATAGCAAAACTGAGTGGAAATTGCAGAGTTCCTGTATATCCCCTCCCTGTGCACAAGTGTCTTTTGACTTCATTGCAATACTAATTTTCAAATAAACTTTATACAAATGCAAATATTATTCTGTTAATGCAAAATTAGGGGTTCCTTAGTTCCAGTTCTCACTAAATATAAAGCAAAAGTAGGGAGAAAATTGTATTACTAAGTTATGGGGTATTTTCTTCTTCTTGATTCCATGGAAAAGAGGGGCTCAAATCATCTGCATAGGCTTCTTACTGACTTTGGCTACTTAGTTCGATGGCATCGATCTTCCTCAGAATTTTCCCTTGTAGTTATACATCCTCTTTTTATATTGGGGGATTTTATTTCCTTGCTGAGAAGCTTTCCTTGTTTAGAGTTCAGTCTCTGGCTGATGGAAAACCATTTTAAGTTATTTGGGCCGACACTTTGACCACTTTAAAGGTTCAAACGTGCATAGCCACCAAACCTTCCTGTAATAGAGGGTATTTTAGAACTTTGTAGTGTGATCTTGTTAGTGTCTCATGCAGTCGGATGATTGCATTGTTGATCAGAAACCAGCCCCCCAACCCCTGACTTGACTGCCGAGTCCAGTTTGTTCCTTCCGCCAAAATATTTCTCTATCCTGCTAATCATGGCCCGTGGGTATACTGTCATGTTGCCGTGTTTCTTTTTTGCTTCCTTTTAGTCATGGATCTTATAGGCTCCTGGGTTTTCCCTTAAATATTTGGCCCGTTAAAAAGTCAGCTAATAGTCTGTACCATGTAGATCAAGAGAGAGAGCTTGGTGGTATTAAAAAAACAACTCAGATAAGGTCTGGGTTCAAGTCCTTGCTATACCAATGATGTGACCTTGAGCAAATTATTCTGGAGTGTGTTTCTTTATCTGTTAAATGGAGAGGATTCTCTCTGCTCTGCCTACCTCACAACGTGAGGGTCAAATGAAATAATTGACTAAGAGAGGGCCTTGCGAATTGTACAACTCAATGCACATGTAAAGTAGGATGCAGACAGAAGGAGCAGCCTTAAGAAACTGCACTGACTGTGAAAGGAAAGTGGGTTTGAAGAATTTATTTTCCCTTATCTCGCCTTGTCTGTATGGCATAGATGGCCTCTTCTTCATCTTAGTAATTCAGGGATGACTTTTGTTGGGTTTGATTGTAGCTTGTTTTTTCTTATTATAAATCAGGTCAGTAGGGTTAAATGCTTCATTTACTGAAACATGATACCGTTTGGCATAGAACAGTAATTGGTGCAAAGCAGAATTAGAAAATTCTGAATTCACCAAATATCATAGACTGCCTGATAGAGTATCATCATCATCGTCGTCATCGTTGTCGTCATCGCATCATCATCAGTGCTGATTGCTAATAATTCTCTATGCTCTTCTCAAAATCTTCAGTGATAGTTTGACCTACATTCCTATTTCCCATAAAACAACTACTCTGGTAGCCCTGCTTCACCCTTTCCCCTCCAACCAATCAGAGTTTGTGCATTCTGGATGGTGGTAGATCCAGTTAGTTTAGCCACAATTTATAAAAAGCCTTTTTACATTGATAGTGTCTTCCCGTGTATGACACTGTTCCTAAATAGAGCCAGCGAACTAGCTGTAAGCACTCCAGGACTGGAGTTTTAAGTGCTCAGTACAACTGTTGGAACAGAGTAGGTAAACTGTGCTGGAAATGATCCCATCTGAAAGGTAGCTCAGCCCCTGCCTGCTCGGCCTTGATGACTACGGAAATACACTCTTTTCAAATTCAATTCAAATTCAAAAGCCTATTCGTTCCTGCCTTTCTCCTCTGAAATGCATTACCAGTTTTATCATCAGGAAGAACTTAATTATTTGTCCTTTTCTGTTGGCTTATGTTTACTCTTCATAAAATGACTTTTCTTCCATTTAACGGGCTCAGAAATGAGCTCCTATATTGAACTTCGCAGGCTTGATAGCGTAACTCAGCTCAGCCGGCTAAACGCCTCACTGACTCAAACTTCATAATGTAGCTGGAACTCAGTTGTGCTCCGAAGCATGGAGTCTTTAAACCGGATTATTGATTTACAAGCGCAAGATGGTGAAGTGTCTGTAAGGAAGGACAAGACGCTTCCTCTCCCGATCCTTGAGCAAGTCTTTCCTCGCTGATTTCAGGGGCTCCCAGCTCACGAGCAAAATCCTAACCACGTTTATCTTGCTAGGACAACCCATCTTAAGTGCTCAGTAAAGAAAGAATAATTCTTCTCCCGCTTAACCATTAAAGAACAACATATGTTTCTAACGTCAGCTTTTTATTTTTTTTTTTTATCTTTCATTTTTTTGTTGGTAAATCTCCCAGACAACAGCAGTTCTGTAGAGAGTTTAAATATGAAGGAATGGCAGGACGGGCTAAGGGCACTTCTACCCAACATTAACATCAACTTTGGTGGACTGCCCAATTCCTCCTCCCCCTCCAACGCCAACCACAGTGCACCAACGTCCAACCCTGCCACCACCGACAGCCTGAGTTGGGACAGCCCTGGCAGCTGGACAGACCCAGCCATCATCACAGGTAACTTTCTCACTCCTTCAGCTCCACTGACTGCCATCCATTCGGTTTTTAGCACCGATGAGATTTAAAAAAAAAAAAAAACCAAAAAACAGGTCTCTTTGACACTAGCTTCTTCTCACCAAGCCACAAACGTGGTGTGGCCGGTTTCGTGGTCCGGGGTCTTGCAGTCTTGGTTAACTCTGTCGGCCTCGTTGTATAAGGCACTTGGCACCTAGGTTGGTTCTTTGGGTGCAAGGAGGTGCTCATGTCTGATAACGTGTGTGTATTTTTCAGGTATCAAAGTACAAAAGTATCTAATTTATCCTTTTAAAGGAACATACTCCACTCTTTAAAATAAAGCTCTCTATTATAAGGCTCTCTTGTGTACGTATCCCTGTCAGAGAAGGAGAAGCGCAATTGGGAAATGATGGTGTACAACTCTGGGGACTTGGGGACAGTGGGGGATGGTGTCTGTGCAGTGGAAGAAGGGGCACGGGTTTCTGTCACAATGAATCGTCCTTGGGCGGTGGAGGATCAAAAAGAACGTGAGATTAAAAAGGTCTTATTTGGAAGGGGTTGAAGACTAATTTTTCTGTTTCTTTTTGGGTAAACTAATCATACCTTAAAAGTTCTCTGTTGGATGGCTTTCTGGTTCTTTCTGCCCACACTCACCATTTTCCCCTCTTGTTTTCTTTTCTCTCCTCAGGTATTCCAGCAACTTCAGGAAACAGTTTAGACTCTCTTCAAGATGACAATCCTCCACACTGGCTAAAATCCCTTCAGGCCCTCACAGAGATGGACGGCCCCAGTGCTGCTCCGTCACAGACCCACCACAGCGCCCCCTTCAGCACACAGATCCCTCTGCACAGAGCCAGTTGGAATCCCTACCCACCTCCTTCAAATCCTTCCAGCTTCCACTCCCCACCCCCAGGCTTTCAGACAGCCTTCAGACCCCCCAGCAAAACCCCCACAGATTTACTACAGAGTTCAACACTGGACCGCCATTAGGGAAAGAGGAGAAACCATTAGAAAATGCAGGATTTGTCCCACCCTGTTTTCTCCCCCCTCAGCCCACCCACTGCTCCCTTCTCATCTCTTACGTTCTGAAGAATCCAGTTCCTGATCAATTTTTTTCTCCCCGCCCCCAGATGCAATGCGATCACAGGGTCATTACCATCTTCTTTTTTTTTTTTTAATCGTAAAAGTTTCTGTTGATCCAGCATTTGAGTGACACTGTTGAATGTTTCCTAAAAATGCCTTTTTTAAGGAGGGGAAAAAAAAAATCAAAGGGCAGTCTCAATACTTAGAAAATTACTGTCTGTCTGTTGCGCATAATAATGACATAATCTGCTTAGCAGAAAATGACGATTAATCTTTAGGAAAGGTCAAGTAAATGCATTATCAACTGCAAAAGTTTGAAAACCAGGTTAATTGAAGTGAGATTGCTAAGTGCATGGGGGAAAGCAGTGGTCCTGGCATCCATCTTGTATTCAGCTTATCACTATTGCAGGGGAAAATGCTTTTAATTTAATTCAATTTTTAATTCTTTCGGCAAGTTGATGGAGAGGACTTGATTGTGTCATTAAGCAAAAGGATTTATTGGAAGTTGATAGAAAGACAAATCGATGTGTAGTAGTAACGGGCCTATCGCTAAAGAGTTTACGAGGAGGGGAGAAGTGATTTTTTTTTTAAAGGAGAAAAAAATTTTGGGCTTTAGATTTAAAGTAAATTGAAATGTTTTAAAGAAGAAAAGTATTCACAGATTTAATACCTATGCATAACATAAGAGCTGAAATATAAGTGATTTCTTCAGTCTTTCTCCTCTGTCAGAATCTTTTTTTCTTTTACCTTAAATTTGCCTGACTAGGGCGTTATCTCTGAGATAGCACTGCTCTGGGGCCATCTGATCACCATCAGGAGCAAATCTCTGACCTCCTTGCCTGCAGCTTTTACTTAACCCTGTAGTTTCTGGACGTTTGTGCAGTATTGAAAAGACAGGAGAAAAGAAAACAGAAACCTGGTTATAACCTGACGCTAAAACTAAAAACAAGGAAATGTACCTCTTTCTTCAGAATTAAAACTAAAATCTTAAATAAAACAGAAAACTTGATGATGACCCTTGGGTTTTCTTGTTTTTGTTTTTCCATTTTGTTGTATGTGACTTTGAGACATTTTGTGACAGCAGTCATCAGATGTTTCCATTGGTTTTCATGTTCAACACTAGGAAAAATGGTACAGAAGAAGAAATGAGAAAAGGAATTCATCTTCTTGTCTGTCTTGACCATCTTGAAGATCAGCCCACCTTGTCCTCAAGAGTTCCTCTTCCTGCGGCTTTGGGTAGAAGATACCTCCCTGTGCTATCGTGTTATGTAGACCCAGCCTTCCCAGCTGAGAAGCCTCATGTGCCAGACAGGAGCAAATGAGCTGTTGGTGTGCTGAGATGTTGGTTGGCTTGAGAGGCCTGGAGGGACTAGCCGGTGTGGCATGCACGTAGCAGTGCTATGTGTGAGTGCTGTTCTGGGGAAGAGATTGGGAGACCATAATGTCTCTGACGGAGACATCCCACAGGCAGAGCTTCTATGGCCAGCCCATTCTAGGGAGTACCTAACAGTGGGAAGATGGTCACAGCACTGATGGGAAGAGGGTGGGGGCCAGAACGAAGCATTCCCTACCAGATTTCTAAGATCTGCATAGTTTGCATTTCCTGGCTTGGATTACATTCCCAAGTCCAAAGCTGGAGTTTGCACCTTTTCAGCCATATCCAGTAATGGAATCATTGTCAAATGAATCAAGTTGATCTTCTAAATCATGCATTCTGTGCTTTCAGATTGATTTCTTTTTCTTAACTATACTTTGTACTTCAAAATGCACCAAAAACAATTTCAGCACAGTTATTGAAAAACATAAACAGGCTACTCTCAAATGTCACTGCAAATAGATGTTACCTCATGAATAGTAAATTGAGTTTTTTTGTTTTGTTTTGTTTTGTTTTTAATTGAAATGTTCGTGTGGTAGAGGACTAGGAACTGCAGATTCTTTTTGCCCTGTGAACTTGGCTTCGGTCTCCCGAATTTTCACATTGTACTACAAAGTGATGGGTCAACACACAGATAAAATTCAGGTAGCAGTGAATTGTAATCAAGGCTTTTGGGGAAGGGGGGCTTGGATATTCCTGAGATATGGATATATCAATAAAAATGTTGCTTGTTTCTGTAAAAGAAGGGAAATTCGACCTCGCAGTCTGTGCTGTGATTGTATGTATGTTCAATGAATCATATAAAACATAAATGTCATTTAAAGAATAATCATGAAACAATAAACACCTATTGCCTACCACCCAAGTTAAACGTAGAACCTGCACTATCTTAAGGACTCCCTCCCTGCCCCTCTCCACTTACACTCCCTTTCCTCTTCTCACCATGCACAAACAACGATCATCTCGATTCCGTGTTCACCGTTCTTTTCTTGAGAGTCTTGCCATTTAACCTATGTCTCCCTGAATGATTGTTTGGACTGGAAAAGCTGAGCTGTAAACCACAACCTAGCCGCGCAAGGAAAAGGCAGTACTGTCGTTGTTACATCAAGGCATTTAGAAGAAGAAGATCAACAAAACCTTCTCTTGGTTTTAGCTTCCCTGATAATTCATAAAAGTCAGTTCTGGGACGGTGCACAAGGTCCCAAGTGAATCCTGGAAATCAGGGTCCACCACAGTCAGTGCACATGGCGGGGCTGGTATGTGAGTCCAGTCCTGGGTGTCTGGCAGAGACAGAGTCTGAAGAAGCAGTCTGCTGTCTTGTTTTCTGTGTCTCAGCTCAGAACACCACCCCACCTTGCTTCCCTCCAGTCCTCTGGAGTGCCGAAGCATAACCCATGGGATTGGGGCGTTTAACTTAGGCTGATTTATTCACCCTGTGGAGCATGGTGGACAGAACAGAAATGCCACTAGTTTTGGTCAAAATCAGATAAGTACCAAAAAGAACCTGACAGGCAGTCTTGACATAAGAGTAGTCAAGAGGGAATCTTAGTTTTGACAGCCTTCGGTATGTCTCTCCTGGGTCATCATTCCTGCTGCTACTTTTGCCTCGCTCCTTTCTTGGGTCTCCCCCCCTGACCCCCTAGCAATCTTCCATATATATATTCCATCCTACTGTGGGTTTTTTTTTGTTTTTTTTTTTTTTTTTGTCTCCAGTTTTGGGGGGAGTGACATCCTTCACTAACTTCTTGAGAAAAGAAAGGTGTGTGGGAGATAAATATTTTAGTAATTTGCATACACGGAAATACTCTCAGTTGATAGTTTAGTGAATACAGGATTCTAAGTTGTAGATATTTTTCCCTTCAGAACTACACAGGCATTAGTCAACTGGCTTCTTGCTATCGGTATTGCTGTTAAAAAGCCCAAAGCCGTTCTGGTTCCTTATGCGTAATCTTTTTTTCTCCCTCTCTGGAAGTTCATAAAAATTGTCTTCCCTGTTCTGGAATTTCACAATGGAGTTCTTTGGTATGGCTCAATTTTAATTCATTGTGCTGCACACAATGGGCATGCAGATTTTTAAGATCTAGTGACTCATGTCTTTCAGTTCCGGGAAATTTTCTTATTTCCCTAGTGAATTTCTTGCAATTATTTTCCTCCTTCTCCCTGTCTAGAAATCCCATTATTCAAATGTCAGACCCCCTGGACTTTCTCTGCTTTTCTTCTTTTCCAATTTTCCATCTCTGTCTTTTGCTCCTCTTTCTAGGAAGTTTTATTTGAATGTTATTGTTTATATATGTAATTTTATGTTTGTAGAGTTGGTTTTATCTATTTGCTTTGATCTCTGTCTTCCATATCAGAGACTTCTCATATTATCTGCTCATGAATAAGACTATAAAAAAGCTGATAGGAAGTTTTGGAATCATGAAGGCTTGCCAACTTTGAACTGTACCGTTGGAAGATCTGGATGGGGTCTCTGTTGGAGAATCCCTACTGTCAAGGTCTTTAGGCCTTTTCTTCTGGGCTGGTCAGTTTCATGGAGAGTCATATGATGGCTGGCCTAGAAGGTAAGGGTCTGACTGCCACAGCTGTATTGGTAGTCTCTGTATTCATTATGCATCTATTCCCTTAATCCCTGTTTTGAGTTTCCTTTCCAGGGATCAAGTCTCCAGATACCTGCCCACTTAGGGGACATGTGGTTGCACCATTGTATGGGTTGGGAAACAAATCTAGGGAGCTAACATATGCAATGGCTTTCTCTGTTGTCTTTATTTTAGCATCACTCTGCACATTTTATCTTTCATTCTAGGGGCACATGGCACTGTCAGTTTCCATGTCCTTGAAGATTCTGTGGTGTAAATTGCTTTGGGTCTCAGTTTCCCCAATCTCAACTTGTGGCTTCCCAGAGCAGCTGAGTTCACTCAACCCATCTACTTTCTAGGTTGCCAGTTTTGTTCTGCTGTCTCTTCTTACTATCTCCCTGTTTTGTTTTGTTTTTTAATTCTAATTTCAGTAGGCCTTTAGGAAGAAATGAATTTAAATATGTAGTTTTAATCTACTATCTTAGTCCAGATTTGTGCTCTGATTTTATAAGTTACGAGACATAATTTGTGAGGCGATAAGGTAGGGGGAGCTTCTTGCTATTGGCCAATGAGAGCTAGCCACCATGTTGTATATGGCTTGCTGTGAGTGGCACCTGCCCACAATTTGTTTTGTTGATCTTGAAGTGGTTTCTCCAAACAGGTTTTTAACATCCTCTTTTCCAGTGAAGCTCTTGATTTATAGTCAGTAGTTTGGTTTCCAAAATCTCATCATACAGAGGACTACTTAAATGGTTGAAATATTAGTCGGGATGTTAAAGGCAAGTTTTTACTGTCGTTTGGAGGGAAGGGTGTTGCAAGTCAGATGGATATGGGTCATTTTCTAGGCTACATTGAATTAGAACAACTCTAGGAATTGCAGAGGAGGAGAGAATACCCTATCCTTAACTGTATATGAATTGTAACTTGTGAATAGGTAATAACTGTCAACAATGTCTCTCCGCAAGGATTATGCCACGATAGCCAATATGGAGCAGAATGCACGTAGTGCTCTCCCACACAATGGCCTGAACTTGAAGACATGGCATACACTGCACACGTTATTTGAGTTTTCTAGCTAATTTTTACCAACATCGTTTGACTTAAGGTCCTTATTACATTTAGGGTATGTAAACTTTAAAAAATTAGCTTCTATACCTTAAACATGTCAGAAAATATACCCTGTCAGTTGTAACTATTTCTACCCAAGTGGCCTATCCAAGTGAAAGATGACTCAAGTCATTAGCATGAATTCTTTAAAAAACCAAATACTTGTTTTGTGGCACAAAGCAGTACTCCTTTGTGCTTAACACATTGCTAATTTAGTCCTGATACAGCCTTCAGACGCTCAGGCAGTTTCCCCACCAGGAAGAGCTGCCTTCAAAAACACATTTCTAAAATTATTTTTGAACCAATCAATTTAAAGAAATGAGAATATAATTAGAAAAATCCCCTTAAAGGGTAAAATCATTATGTTATTAGGGGTAACCCAAATAAGTTGGGAAAGAACATTAACATTGGCCCAAATGTTTAGGGCACATTTGAAAAGAAAGAGTCGGACACTGTAAAGAATGTATGTTGCATTTGATCCATCCCTGAGGGCAACTGAGTGCGTTAGGTGGATGTCTGCTCTAAGTGTAGTCATGGCACCTCCTTCCATAACATCCCTTCATCGTTGAAGGAAGTAGGTATACAAGAGCAATCGAAATTAATCGACCAAACAGAATTTGGGGGGGGGGGCTGGGGAATTTAAAAACCCTAGGGCTTATAAATAAGAGTATTTGAAGAGAAATACTGATCCGCAGTTTTCTTATTTTCACCTTTACTATTCGCAAAACTAAAATGCTGTTATAAAACTGCTACGCAGTCCAGAAAAGTTTATTTCGTTCTGTTAGCATGCATTCCTAAGCTTTTATCAGTCTCTATAATACGCAAAAAGTAGGTGAATAAACCCAATGTTGGGTTTATGTCCCGGTCACAGATCTAATAGAAGAACTAGAACTACTTGTCACCCATCCTCAGCCACATCTATCCATGACGTTGGTCATACTCCCTTTCTGTTCCAAAGCTACAAGTGCTTTGTGCAATTTCTTGCTTGTAGTTATCGAATGACTATGATAAGGTGGGATTATCTGTTTCTCCTGTATTGTTACTAAGTGGTGATGGAAGAAAAGGGTTTGAAGAGATACTCTTTGTCCCAAATCATAGAGTGTGAGTCAAAGGTTGGTTGGGAAATAGGACGCTTGTGGACCTCTTAACTGTTTTGTGCTTATATTGCATTTTATTCACATTAAACTGGACTACCAAGTTAGCCAGTGTCTTCTGGATTTTGTACTGCTAAGGAACAAAGACAAAGTAATTGTCTTCAAATACTTGAAGGATGGTTATGTAGGAGAGGACATAGGAAGAAGACACAACTGAAACTAAGACATGAGAAAGAGATTGGATTTAATTTAGTCTAACTTTTTTTTTTTTCAAACATCTAGCTTGGCCCAGGCATAATGCCAGGTTCCTCAGGCGGTACAAAGATAAGATGATCCCCATTCTCATAATCTGAAAAAGTGAGGCTGGTCGGCTCTAGAACAAGACTGAATATGAGTGTCTGAAGTAGAAAATGTCAAAGTAGCTCAAAGAATGGAAAGCTTTAGATAAGCGGAGACTTGGGGGTGGGGAATACAGTCTGAGCAAAGAAAGACTTGGAGATGAGATCACACAGGCAATGTTTGGGGACGGCATCTCGGTTCAGAAGAAACCTAGGGTATGTGTAGGGGACTTGTGAGAGAGAAAGCCTGAGGGTGGATTGGGCGCTGATTTTGTTGGAAATGAGCCACTGCCAATTTCTATTTCAGGGGAGAGACATGAGAGGATTGTGCTTTAGGAATATACAGCCCTAGATGGAAATGAGGAAGATGGGAGAGGCAATGGAGGGGGTTTTTTTTTTGGGTAAATGAATGAACCTAAAGGACGTAGGGTTTGGCCTCAAAGGGACTTTTTTTTTTTTTAATTAAAGATTTATTTATTTATTTATTTATTTATTTATTTGACAGAGATCGCAAGTAGGCAGAGAGGCAGGCAGAGAGAGAGGGGGAAGCAGGCTCCCTGCGGAGCAGAGAGCCCGATGCGGGGCTCGATCCCCGGACCCTGGGATCATGACCTGAGCTGAAGGCAGAGGGTTTAACCCATTGAGCCACCCAGGCGCCCCTCAAAGGGACTATTGATGACTCTCTGAAATTGCCTGCAAAATATAGTATGTGTATGTGTGTTTTATCAAAACGTAAGAAAGGGGGCGCCTGGTGGCTCTGTCGGTTAAGCATCCAACTCTTGGTTTCAGCTGAGGTCGTGAGATTCAGCCCCTCAGGTTCCTGCTCAGCAGGGAGTCTGCTTCTCTACCTCTCCCTCGGCCCCTCCCTCTGCTTTCTCATGCATGCATGTGCACACTCGCTCTCACATACTCTCTCTCTAATAAATAAATCTTAAAAAAAGAAAGCCATAAAAAAGATCCATGATACAATAAAAAGTCTGGCTAGTAAACTAGAGAAATAGTCCAGGTAGAGGTTATTGGTTGATCAGGGGGTTGTAAATGGAAAGGCGAAAGAATTCAAGAAGGATTTTAGAATCTTGAATTTTTGCAAGTTACTGGACGCAGTTAAAGGATAAAAGAAAAATAACTTAAGAACTTTCTTAGGTTTCTTCTAGATCCTCTGCTAGACTGTAAGCTCTTTGAGAGCAAGAAGTCATCTGCTTGTTAACCTGTCTAGCCTCAGCTCTTAACCAAGGGTCCAACACATAATAAAATTTTATTTATATTTAATATAAGTATTGGATGAAGGTGAAATAGGCTATGGCTGTGGTTTTGAGCCAGATAACTGCCATGAATCATAGTGTTGGGCTTACAAAAGGAAATGTGGACTCACAAAAAGGAACTAGTTCCATCAGGAAGCCGGGGCTTCCATCCATACCCACTGGAAAGGCTGCGAGAGGGAAAGTCAAGAGGGGCTCTGCTGGCTTTGCGGAGATCTGAAAGTGCAGGAATCAGAAGAACCTTCACCGAGGAGCTCTCAGCTGCTCGTGGCACCCACTTGGTGATTCTCAGGTCTCTGACAAGCAGCTACCCGAACCTCACGTTTGCCAGCAGCCACCTACCTGCTGCCACCTCTCGAAATGTAGCTACTTCTCTCTGACCTTTCACATTTGACCTCTGTGCCTCTCATCAGCAGCACCTAAACTGGGATCCTGATGGAATGAATCAGAACTGTGAGAACGACAGAGGGGAGGAGAGCAGGGTGGGGGACAGATGACAAGAGGTCAACAGACAAACTGGCTCCCGTGGTTTAGGACATCTAGAAGGGGTCATGTCACCTCCCTGTCAAAACTCTCTAAAAGCTCCCCCAGCCCTAGTACTTTCATAATGAAATTTAAGTTTTGCTGGTGTGGCACCCACTGCCGCCCCCCTAGCAGACAGAATGATGTTCTCTACTTCATGAGAGTATGCACCTGTTCCTTGACTGTCTGTTCTGTCAACCCAGAATGCACACATTATTCATGGCCTCGTCATGGTAGCCTGCTCCTTGAAGCCTTCTCTTACACTCCTCAGCAAACTTAGGTGGTCCCACCTTCCTTAGTACCTTATAGATGCCTTTACTGATGAAGGGATGATTCTTCTTGTCTCCATATCCCCAGGGCTTAGCATACTTCCTGACATTCAGTTCAAGTAAATGAGGGAGGGAAGGAAAGAAATTTTGGAGGCTGTGGTGCTATTACATTTTATTGGCAGGAGATCAGTAATCTTCAAGGGATTGGTTTTAATCCAGTGGCGGTACTAAAAGCCAATTGCAGTAGATTGAAGAATGAAGAATGACTAGGAATTAAAGAATTGGAAATAAAACTGCAAAGAAGTCTGATAAAGGGATAATGACAACACAGTTTGAGAGGCAAACACAGAGTAAAGGACACAGCCTCCACCCTGAGGGAAATCACAAACTGCTTAGACGTCAGAGAAGACAAAGTATTTGAAAAAGTGAAATTTTTAAAAAAAATTTTAGAAGATTTTATTTATTTATTTGACAGAAAGAGAGAGATCACAAGTAGGTAGAGAGGCAGGCAGAGAAGAGAGAGGTGGAAGCAGGCTCCCTGCTGAGCAGAGAGCCCGATGTGGGGCTCGATCCCAGGAGCCTGAGATCATGACCTGAACTGAAGGCAAAGGCTTAACCCACTGAGCCACCCAGGTGCCCAAAAAAGTGAATTTTTAAAGAAGATTTATTTATTTGGGAGACGGAGAGAAAGTGTGAAGTAGAGTGTGCACGCACACACACACACACACACACACACACACACACGGGCAGAGGGAGAGAATCTCAAGCAGACTTCCTGCTGAGCAGGGAGCCTGATGCAGGGGTTCCAGCTCATGACCTTGACTGGGATCATGACCTGAGCCGAAACCAAGAGTCCGACGCTTAACCTACTGAGCCACCCAGGTACCCCTCAAAAGTAAATTTGAACAAGAAAACAACCGAACAGAATCAAGAGTGCAAGTGGAGGTTTACTCTTAGTAAGAGGGATACTTTTCCCTCCCAGATGGTAGCAACTGAGAGAGAGGGTTTTGAGGTAAAAGCATGAGATGGTAAGGGATCCATCAGCTCAGTATTGTGAGGAAGCCACGTGTAGAATGGGGATTTGGAGTTTGAGAACTTACACTTGGGGGCATGTATTAGAAAGGGAAAAGTATAGATAAAAAGAATGCTAAACAAGTAACAAGCACCTAGTTGAAGTTGGCAAATATCTGAAATGGTCCCAGTCAGAATAATTTAATGTTGCCCAGAAATGCGTTTTAGTCTTAGAGTAAAAGAAAGGAAAGGAGGTGGTGCACAAGACCTTACATAGGACAGAAAATCTGATGTTGAGACTTTGGGGGTGGGGGACAGGAAGGAATCAAAGTGCTTGCCACAAGGTTTGGGCCCACAGAAGGCCAACAGTAGGGGATGTTCTTGGAACATACTTCAGTCTCCCAGGAGAGGAATTGGGGTCTGAGCAACTGTGCACACAAACTCAGCAGCCTGTAACTGGGGACAGAGCCTTGTGAAGGAAGGACCCACCAACCAAGGTGCAGGAGCCCTCCACAATCCCTAACCTTTCTTCCCAAACTCGGGATTTTATAATTCTCTGGGGATTACCACAGAACTGGGCAATAGCCAGAATTCGACATGGAGGGTAAAACTTAACAGAATGTACACAGAATTTTATAAAATTCACAACACCCCAAATTCCTATATTGACTTTCTTCCAGGGATATCTGCATTCTCTTGTTAATAAAACCTACATCATTCTTTAAAAAGATTTAGTTATTTATTTGAGAGAGTGAGTGAGCATGAGCGGGGAGGGGCAGAGAGAGAGAGAGAGAATCCGAAGCTAAGATTGTAGCCCTACATGAGGCTCAATGTCACTGACCTTGAGATCATGACCTGAGGTGAAACCAAGAGTTGGACACTCAACTCACTGAGCCACCCAGGGACCCCTCTTTTTTTTTTTTTTTAAGTCTAAACATGTATTAAACACAGAAGGACCAGGCTGTGACAGGCTGTATGGATACAGCTGACAGCAAAAGACATGACTATTTCTTAGGGTTCATATTTGGGTGACAGAGATCACCATTAGGCAAATGGTCCAGCAGTGAATAATACGGTCCTATCAAAAATGAGGAGAAACATGTTTACAACCTTGGGGTAAGGAAAACATTGTAAGCAAAACTCAAAGTACAGGAGGACCCCAAAGGCAAAATCTTGATCAGTTTACCAAACCGAAATTTTAGAGACTTTTAAAAATAAAACACCATAACTGAAATCAGATCAACAATGGACTGGGAGAAAGGACTTGTGAGCTATGTATTAAAAACCTTCAATAACCTCAAGATACCCAGGCTCTGGCTGGAAGGCCCCCGGTCTGAAGCAGCAGAGGTGTCACTCTACTGTCCCGGCCTTGGGAAGACCACAGCACCCAGGCTGGCTTGTTTCTTCATCGACGCATCGGGATTATCGTATGCAGATGGCTGTGACGCTAAATGAAATGTTGTGAATGACAGTGCTTTGGAGCTGAGGTGCCCCACAAATGCAGAAAATGTCTGACTGCTGCTGCGAAATGCTCTCTTCTCATGGAATCCTGCTGCCTAGGTTCAGGCTGAGTAGAGGGGCTTACATTGTTAGCCGTCTGGACGTCTCTGGTGTCAGTGAAGGAGCCCCTGGGCAGCCCCCACAGGCCACACTGCACTCTGGATATCACCCCCTGCCCCGGGGAATGGCACCCACAGTTTCCCATCAGGAAGACCTGCCGTTTCCACATTTGAATTCTGCTACGAACCCTCCTGGGGGAAGCTTTGGGTCTGATTGCTTCAGGCTATCAAGATGACAACTTTGAGTAATTGCCCTTATTATGTTTGACACTTAAAGAGCTACTAATCATAACCAGATGTTGTGAGAACAACTGTTATCCCGGCTTTTCGTTTCTGGAGAAGATACTCCTATGCCGTGTGTGCAGGGTATCGAAAGTGTATTTTGGAATCCCGTATCTCCGAAGTCTCGTAGGGACCACCTAATGTGTCCTTATCTATCATTTTAACCCAGTAGAGATGGATGAATATTTTAATTTGTTCCTTGAACAAACATTCATTGAGTACCCACCAGTGAGAATACCAAGGATGAAAAGACGTGTTCCTGACCACCAGGAAATCACAACCTCAAAGAGGAGACTGACATCAATATTTCTTCAAGCTTTTTGATTGAAAAACATAAGACAAAATGAAAAGTACGTAAATCCTATATATACAAAGTGATGTAGTAACACAGTGGAGGAAAGGTTCAGTTCAGTAACGAAAGATCAAGGCCAACTTCCCAGGGGAAGGAAAATGGAAGCCGGGCTCCAAAGGATGAGTAGAGTTTGCTGAGTGAAGCCTGGGGATTTGGGTGAGGGCACAGAGGATGGAAAGGACATGGCATTCCAAGCAGGGAGGAGGCAGGTGCAGGACAGTGAGGAAGGCATGAAGGGACTTACCAGGTAGTGTGGTGTGATTGGGGGATTGTTGGAGGGAAAGCCAGAGGTGAAGCTGGAGAGGTAAGTTGTGGCCAGATTTCAAAAGGCCTTGACCACCAAGTTGAGGAGCATATGCTTTTCCTTGTAGTCAACATGGACTTTTCATATCTTAAAAAGATACCACGCCTTACAAAGATACGTAGATTTTACTCCACACATGGGTTGGGGAAGAATAAAAACTAGATGTAAGGAAACCAGTTAAAAACTACTGAGAATAAGCCAGACACAAAAGGACGACTACTGTAAGATTCCAATTACCTAAAATAAAATTCCAATTCCTAAAATAGTCAAATCCACGGAGAAGGAATGAATAGTGGGAGAAGAGCAAATTAGGAGTTTCTATTGAATGAGCCCAGAGTTTAAGTTTAGCAGTTTGGGATGATAGAAAAGCTCTGAGATGGATAGCACAACAATGACTGTGTTTAACGCCACTGAACTGTACCCTGAAAAAGGGTTAAAACTGTAAATTTTATGTTACGTGTATTTTATCATAGTAAAAAAAAAAAAAAAACAAAGCCACTGCGGTCATCCCAGTAAGAAAGTGTGCATGAGTCCAAATTGAGATAATGAGGATAAAGAGGAAAAAAAACAATTCTTTTTTCTCTTTTTTTCCCCCTTCAATATGAGCAATTTTATTATTTTTATTTTATTATTATTATTTTTAAAGATTTTATGTATTTATTTGACAGAGAGAGATCACAAGTAGGCAGAGAGGCAGGCAGAGAGAGAGGAAGGGAAGCAGGCTCCCTGCTGAGCAGAGAGCCCGATGCGGGGCTCAATCCCAGGACCCTGAGATCATGACCTGAGCCGAAGGCAGCGGCTTAACCCACTGAGCCACCCAGGCGCCCCCTTTTTCTTTTTTTTTTAAAGATTTTATTTAATAAGAGCAATTTTAATTCAGGAGACATTGCTGACAGGTAATTGGCAGGACTTACATCTGGAGGAAGAGGTCAGGTGAGAGAAGGAGACAGATGGCTGAGGTCTTTGACTTGGACGACTGTGTACATGTTGGTTCAGGGAGAAGAGAACGAGAAGTTGGATTTGGGGGGAGTCTGCTGTGTGGTGAAAAAGTATATGTACACACACACACACACACACACACACACACACACACACTACAGGGGAGCTCAAGGGGGAAGACAGAGCCAGAGAGAACCATGTAGGGCTTGTCAGTGTGTGGGTCGTAGTATGAAACCAAAATCATTTAGGAAGGAGTGAGGGAAAAAAGAGCCATAAATGGGATCTTGAAGAACTGATGTCAGCTTATGAGACTGAGAAGAAATAGGAAAGAACCAGGAAACAACAACAACAACATGGACGCTAAGAGAGGAAAGAGTGTCATGGTCAGTCCCAGTTGGGATGAAGACAAGACAGTTGGTAGATCTGGAAACTGGGAGGTAAGAGGGACCTTCTCTGGAGGGAAGGAGGCGGTGTGATCCTAGTGGGTGAAGAAGTGAATGGGAAGTAAGGAAGTGGTAATAGTCACTGGAGACTACTTGGTTGTTTTGTTTCGTTTTTTTTTTTGTTTTTTTTAAAGATGTATTTATTTATTTTTGGAGGGGCTGGGGGTGGGGCAGAGGAAGCCAGAGAATCTCGAGCAGGTTCCACACCCAGTGCAGAGCCCGATGTGGGGCTCCACCTCATGACCCTGAGATCCTGACTTGAGACAAAATCAAAAGTCACATGGTTAGCCAACTGAGCCACCAGGCGGCCTTAATGTTTTTTTTAAAATACGAGATTCTTGGGGCCCCTGGGTGGCTCAGTGGGTTAAAGTCTCTGCCTCCGGCTCAGGTCACGGTCCCAGGGTCCTGGGATCGAGTCCCGCATCGCGCTCTCTGCTCAGCAGGAAGCCCGCTTCCTCCTCTCTCTCTGCCTGCTGCTCTGCCTACTTGTGATCTCTGTCAAATAAATAAATAAAATCTTAAAAATATGAGATTCTTCCCCTCCTTTGCAAAGAGCACTAGAAGTTTTATGATTAATCCTCATTCTCAATCTCTTGTTTACTCTTGTAATTCCAATTAAAGCCCAGTCTTACCTGTTGACCACGGGCTGCCACCGTCTTCAGTGACACCTCCCATCTCTGGAAAACCCTCAGCGCCTCTTCTCCGTCTAACTGTGAGAGTCTTAAACTGAAGACAGAAAAACCTCTTTTGTAATTACAAATGACACTGCAAAGACGGTGAGTGGGAAATTGGGGCTTCTGGTGACTCTTGAGAGAATCTCTTCAACAACTCAGCTTTGGAAACTCATAGGCTAGGACGGTGTTCTTGATTCTCGAACAGGACCTAAGCTCACGTACCCAGTGCTGTGATATACATGGCTGACATGCGATCCGGTGGGTGTTAGAAAACCTGGGTCCTGGTTCTGTTGGCCTCTAACCCCCTGTGTGACACGGTTCTGAATCACTGCTCATCTGTAAAATGAAGGGTTTGGATTAAGTGATCCTGAAAATTCTTGCCCATTCTGATACATCCCCACTCCCTTCCCTTTGTGACTGTGGTCCCCGTTGGCCAGATGACTGGCCAGTGCCAGGGTGCTGTGTATGGCTGGGGGATGAGGCAAAGCTCCAGGTCCTTCCTGGGACTAGATTTTTATGACTCACTCTCCCCAGGTATCACTCAGTCCCCTCCAAGGCCTCATGGCTTATCTGATTTCTGGCTTCCTTGGCCTAATCCACTCACCCTTTCTCCTAGGCTGGCTTCGTAGGGCCCTGGTATTGGCAGATGGCTTCGTTTAGGGCCAGAAGCCGATCTAGAGAGTCTGGGCTGGAGGAGGTGGGAAGAGGACCCGGGCTGGAAAGCTCTTAGGAAGTGAGCTGAGATTCTCCCCCATATGGCCAGTGGTGCCTCCATTCAGGTCATGCGTGAGGACAGACTTGCTGAGGTGCCGGTGGCTTCCTCGTACAAGAGGCTGAATGAAATGAAATGATGTTTCATTTTGAAGCTGGTCCTTGTCGGTCGTTGTTCAGTTTTAGAAGGGCAGTAGCCTTCTCAGTCCTCTGATGGAAAGAAAAAGGCACAATATGGGGGCAAGTTGCTAGCAAAATGTGAGGGCAAGAAACTGGTTCTGAAGGCCAAAGAGAACAGCCCTCCAGGACTGTGGCAGAAAGCCCCAGCAGGGACTCCATCTCCGAGCGTCCCAAATGATCTCAGTGAAGTCGCTCCATCGTCCCCGCTGTCCCCGAGCTGGAATACGGATCCGTGTCACCTTCTGTTGGTCAGGCCTGCAGTTGGGTGAAGAAACCCTCTCAGCTCTGTGCTGGGAAACTGTGGTGGGAGAAAGTGCGTCATCGAATATAAAATCAACAGAAGTGCCCTCCACTGGACTGTGACATGGTTTCACCCCCCACATGGGAGTCACTTTCATGGGGACCCAGAGAGGAGAGCCATGAGGAGAGCTGGCCTTTAGCCTCCCGAGTCCTCGGCCCCACCACACCCCCCGTTCTTCCATTTCCAGCCTCCCTCCTCTTCTTTCCCGCCCACCTCCTTCAGGAAGCCCGCCCTGACTGCAAGAGATCCAAGTGCTTATAAATGCGGCCCTTGCCACAGGACACCTTTCTTCATCCCTTCTGGGAATCATATTTGTCAGATTCTTGTCACCTTCCATTCTCTAATGTGTTAAGGGCCCTATCTGGGATCCCAGAGTGGTCACTGGTCTGGGAACACGTTTTAAGGTAATGATTAGAGGCTTAGTGACAGTTCTTAGTGCCGGGGCTAGTCATCTTTCCACGTTCAGAGGCAGGAGGCTCTGTTGCATTAAAACAGGGGACTCTGGGGGCCCTCGGCTGGCTCAGTAGGTAGCACATGTGACTCTTGATCTTTGGGTTGTGGGTTTGAGCCCCACATTAGGTGCAGAGATGACTTAAAATTAAAATCTTTAGGGAAAGACCAAAAAAGGACCAAGATCAGGAGCTAATGGGGTCGGGACTTCACCTGGGAAAGGGGGTTGTCCCGGCCTCTGTCCTGCCTTAGTCCCATGATTCTGCTTATGACTTCATCATTTCAATGCCATGAGGATTTACTTCTAATTCCTAAGCCTTGTAAACCCACAGCTCCACTTATGCAGTGCCTGATTTCCACCTAAAATTTGACATGACTGCGAAAAACACCTAGAGGGGAACTTAATCAGGTGCCTCTTGCTGTCTGCTCGCCCTGGTCCCTTGATCTCCTTCCTTTCCCCAAGCGACTAAGTCTGATCCAGCCGGCTGCTTTGATATTGGCCGTGTCACCCTACTCGCATCCCCTCCCGGCCTTCTGCACACCTTGATTCGACCCTTGATTCTGTGGGAGTCCGGGAGACATCCTTGAGGACTGCCTCTTGGGACTGGCCAGTTGGATGCTTAGCCCAAAAGCCAAGTGACTCAGAAGCAGGTGACCCAAGGCCACGTGACCCCACTGATCTCTAAGCTACTGGGCACCCCCTGTCCCCTGAGATCGTTGGCAGCCCCTCCCCCTTCTTTCTCAGCTCTGACATTGGCTGACTTCTTTTTCACCCTGCTACGAAGCCTATTCAGAAAGAATGATGAGGAAAGTTTTATTGGACCCTCTCACTTCTCTCTCCCAGAAGTCTTTCTTTGCTCTTTCATGGATGAAGAGACTCGGGTTATTACAACATGGATGGTGGCAAAGGTGAGGCCACGGGGCAGCTTCTCTGGTGGGCAGTGTGCTCGTGAGAAGCTCTCCATCTGGCACTGTATCAACTATATTTTCTGTATTCCTGGCCTTCTGGCATTCAGGGCTCACTGAGCAAGGAAAGACGGCCCCTCCCAGAGCTAGCTAGTTCCTAGAGACAGCAGACAATGCCTCTGTGAGGGGGACTTTCATATGCCAACCAACCAATCCAGAGTCTAAACCCTCAACCATCACCTTTACTGCCTTTACTGGTCAAACCACTACCTCCTGTACTACTCATTCCAGAGTGGGACACCGGCCAACGAGAGACGGCACCTAAGTCCTGGAGATGGCCAGAATGGGGCAAACCAGCCAGTCCTAAGCCTGTTCAGCTATTTATTCGGCTTCCTTCATTCCTCCTGGCAAAAACACACAATACAGGCTGTTGCTCATGCTTCCCCCACCCCCGCTTCTCTCTCTCTCTCTCTCTCTCTCTCTCTCTTTTTAAGGATTTTATGTATTTATTTGACAGACAGAGATCACAAGTAGGAAGAGATGCAGGCAGAGAGAGAGGGGGAAGCAGGCTCCCTGCTGAGCAGAGAGCCCAACGCGGGGCTCGATCCCAGGACCCCGGGATCATGACCTGAGCTGAAGGCAGAGGCTTAACCCACTGAGCCACCCAGGTGCCCTACCTTCTATCTCTTGACAGTGGGGCTCTTCCTGTGTGGTCTGGCAAGGCCTGCCACTCCCCTTCTCTTGAGACCTGTGAGTGACAGACTACCTCTTCAATGGCAGTCATCTCCCAATCTGTTGACCTCCCCATTCCTTAAAGAGACCAAAATCCCTGGTACAGTTTTTTCTTTTTTGAAGACCTAATTGGCTTATTAAGGGGTCCACAAATCAAGCAGTAGTTGGACATAATGGAAGGTTTTCAAAGGAGGTGGGGCAAGGAAGTTATTAGCCAAAGAAAAGAAAAGATTATTTCAGGCCAGGTCATCTTTGGGCATGGGGGTGGGGTAAGGAAATGGCAGGGTTTTTAATCCTACAGATTTCCTCACTAGTGCTCAGCAGGAAATTTCATATTAATCCTTTCCCCCCCCCCCCGCCCCAGGTACATTTTAAACCCAGCATGGAGGCCAAAGATCTTAGTTAAGCTCTGTCCCTCCTGAAGGGGCTGTGTCACTCTCTGAAATGGAGATCAAGATTTCTAAAGTTTCAGAGAAAAACCAGCCCTGTGCCTGCCCTCATGGTAATGACAGAAGCATCCCTAGCCTTGAGGGTCTGCCCCGCAAATGCTCAGCTCCATGTTGTCCTTCCCGGGCTGAGCCAGAGGAGCCCCGAACCTGGTCTTTCAGACATTCCCTGTTGTTCTATAGCCAGAACCTTGGGCAGTGAAAGGGGAGGCACTGAAGTCAGTCTACATCTTCCTGGACGAAGACCTAGCCCAAGTTCAGAGTCACAAGTTAAAGACTGAGACAGACTGACTGAGCTTGGATCATTTGATTTAACTCAACTCTTGTTAATGGAGGACCTGCTGTGTGTGCGCCAGACACTGTGTGGTGGGCCTGGTGAGCCATGGGGCTCAAAGGAGCCAAGTCGTGAGGGACATCATAGACCATGCTAAGGGCTAGTTTTACTGTATCCTCAGGGCACAGGATGCAGCAGGAGTTTTAAAGGGGGGAATGGCATGCCTAGATTTATGCTTTTAAGTTTATCCAGATTGCTGTGCATAAAATCATAGGGATGATGATGTAGACTTGAAAGAAGGAGATGAAGTTAATATATTTGCTGGCATTAGAGAGAATGGGACACACACAAGACATCTCTAGGAGGTAGATTTGGCAGAACTTGGGTAGAATTGCATATGGTGGACAAAGCTCAGGTTTGGGTGTTTGGTGGACGGTGACGTCATTCACTGAGACGAGGGACATCTCTGGGACTTAGTTTTTTCCTATGGTTCTTTGCAGCTTTCATAATCTTGAGTTCCACTTTCCAGAAAGAAGATTTCTCATCAAGAAGATGAGGCAAAAATAAGAGGGAAGTGATGTTTACACGAATGGGCACCAAAGTCAACCTTTGAACATTATGCCAGGCTGGCATTCAGTGGAGGACTGAGGATGTGTAGGTCTTGGCCAGAAACTACCCATGATGGCCAGCTTGTGTGATGCTTGGGAGAAGCATCTTTAAGATGTAGCCCAAGCTCCATTGCTACTGAGCCCCCGTGGAAGTGATCGAAGGGAAGATGAACACCGTGTGCAAGAAATATTTAGGTCAAACTCCTATTAGGAGAGATTGAGCAAAGAAAAGGTCAGAGTCCAAAACCACTATTTTCTTCTTATAAAGCCAATCACAAGGGAATTCCACACATGCCAGATTGTCAAAATCTGTTTGGGTTGTTATAATAAAATACCACAGGTTGGGTGGCTTTAACAACAAACATTTATTTTTCAAGGTTGTAGACAGCCATCTTCTCTCTGTGTCCTCCCATGGCAGATGGGCCAAGAGCAGTCTCTGGGGTCTCTTATAAGGGCATTAATTCCATATATGAGGGCTCCAACACTTACAACCTAATCACCTCCCAAAGTCCCCTTCTCCAAATACCATTACATTGGGCAGTAGGATTTAACGTGAATTTTGGAGAGACCAGTCTATAGCACAGGTGTTCGGTGGTGTCTGGTCCTGGACTCCCACACCTCCCAGCTGCAGCTTGTTCGTAAAGAGGAGCCAGTGCTTACATTAGCATGGGGAGGACCTGCAGGAGCTGGGGAGTGTCATCAGACCCGGGCTCCCACCAGCTCCACTGCAGTCAAGCCCTGGAGGGCAGAGAATCTTCAAGGACCCCAGTGCCAGACGCACCTGGGTAAGTACAACATCGGGATGGTGCGGTGAGGGGCCAATCATGGGCACCCTCCTTGATGACTGGGCCCCAATTTGAGCGTCTGATGGAGGTGGTGTGTGGGAAGGACAGAAGCTGATTCTGCTTTGTCCGTAGCCCAACAACCACAGCTGCTACCCCTGGAGACATTTTCTGGTGACTCAGATGCTCAGCCCTCCTTCTTCTTTAAGATGTTCATAACAAGTGTGAATTTCAATCCCCAAATGCAGGTAGACCAAAAGGAAAACATGTTAATTTTTACTGTGCTCCCCCATTCTACTGGGCTGGTGGACATTCAACCTTCTGGTTGGGGTTCTCCCCCTTTTTGGGAGTTTGTGGTTAAATTTGGGAGCACTTGGGTGGTGCCAAGGCTTAGGGGAGGGCCCCTTCTGGGCCCGAGTCACTTGTGCTCACAGGTGTCCCCTGAGGTGTCCATTGTAGGTCTAGGCTATGTTGGTCAATTCACGTGTGTCCCACTAAGAAGGCCTTGCCTTTCAGACCCGTGGGTTGGCTTGACCACCTCTGATTCTCCTGGGGTTGTTATCTGTGGTCCAAGAAGCAGGGCATCCATACCAGTGGTCCTTCTGTGGGGTCTTGTTGGCCTCTTGGTGGTCTATCCCTGAGAACGTGGCACACAGCCGCCTCTTGGAGACCCCCAATACCCTTGCTTTTCCTTTTCTCCTCACCAGTGACTCCCTCAGCTACCTGCCTGCTGAAATCCCTCCCTCCATAAGTGGTGATTATTTTTACCAGAAGAACTTAACACTATTATTATTCCCAGAACATTATTCTTCCACGGTGTCTTCCTAATAAGTTTCTGTGTCCTCACAAAGAAGGGGACACCGGGCTCTGCCCCCACAGAAACTATGCCTCGCAGAGTCACTCCCCAGAGTCATCAGGGAGAGCTAGCCAAGACTGGACTGTGGGCAAAGATCCTTCCTCCCTCCTCCTGGTACTGTGCCTGCCCCTGATGGGAACCACGTGTTCTCCCCAACAAGGGGCCCAACAGAACTTTTCTTGAATTTGGATTAGCCTTTGAACATCTCATCCAAGTAGGGAGGCTTTCCCTGTAGACTTTGCCGCAGGAAATGTCCACTGTGTCCTGCCTCTGGTCTCCAGCCACATCTGGTTTTTCCTCAGTCCTTGTTCCATCCCTGAGCCTCGGCTGCCTGGCATGGCGGGGGTGTGGGGTCAGCTGGGTCTAGAATCTTGTTGGACCTTCATGGGTCCTGCCTTGGCTCTTCCTGGTCACCTGAGGCCTTCCCAAGCACACCTCCTTTCACACTTTTAGATGAGAGTTCTGGGTTTATGCATCAAGTCTTCCATGAAATGTCAATGAATCCTAGAAGACTGCCAAAAAGGACACTTACAGGCTCTAAATCCTCAAGAACGATCTTAGAGCTACACCTTGTTCATTTGAGCTTTGCTGTAGGCTCAGGCACCTGCCCTGAGCTCAGTTTCTGCACTGAGCCCCCCGACCATTTGGAGGGCACTGGGGACCCTCTGCCTCACCTGCCTCAGGTAGAGAGGCCCCTGACTGCCGGACATAACACCCGGCAAGTGCCAGCCAGGACTGCTGGTGCTCATAAAAATCCCTCTGCTCTAGAGGCAGACCCCTGGCAGGTGCTTTTGGAACTGCCCGTTCCCTCTCCAGGAAGAGGGTCAGTTCTTTAAGAAATTCCAAGTCTGGCACAGGGGAATTCAAATTCACCTTCTATGCCCCCTCTGTTTCAAGTGTTCTCCTGCGAATCAGAAAGTAATCTGGCTTCAAACAGTCCATACCATCTTCTTTCTTCGTCCTGCAGATGGCCCTGGGTCTGCCCCAGCCATTTAGTGTTCTGTGGGCCCCTCTCCGACACAGCCTGGCGAGGCACCCGGAAGCGCCACCTCGGAGAGGCTCCAGGTCCCCAGGATGTGACCCAGCCACCCAGAGCCTCATGGGAGTGGTTCTCCCTCTTGGATCTTGATCAGTCCGGAAAACTACATTAACAGTTCGAGAACAGTCTGCCAGCTAAGCCCACCTCCTGTTTTCGGGGCAAGGCGGCTGGGCAGCAGACGATCACCTTCCACGCTTGCGCTCAGTAGGGGAAGGGGGTGGTGGAAAGCGCTCCTGGGGTAGCCGGTGAGGCCTACGAAGCAGGCTCACTGTTGTACCTCCTGACCGCATGGCTGGTTTGCTCGCTGTAATAATACAGAATGAGCGTGGGGAAAACACGCGGGGCTCCCACACAGGATGCTCCCCCATGGAAACCGAGGGGAGCAGCTACCTCCTTCCCACGGCTTCCTCCTGCCTTTCTTCCCCTTCATTCAGAAAATTTGCCCTTTCCCTGTTCTGTGTGCCTCCCAGAGAGCTGCTGGGGGCAGGACACTGCCTCTCCCCCAGTCCGGGCTGGCTGCCCGTGGGGATGGACATGCCGATCAGATCTTGTCCCCTTGGAATTTGACTTCTGAGTGATGGCACGAGGAAGAGAAGGTGTGTGGAGTCACTGACAGTCCTACCTTGAGAGAGAAAAGTCCCAGGATTCCCATCCCCAGAGTCACTCTTGCTACCCTTCCCAGTGCCTGCTTGTTCAAATCTTCACTCCCTGAGCCACCAGTGGTTTCCAAATAAATACCCCTTTCTTGCTTAAGTTGGTCAGAGGCAGTTTCTGTTGCTTGCGCCTAAGAAAGCTAACTCACAGTTTCTGGTTTACACCCATCAGGCATCCCATGATTTCCCGGATCCTCGAATGGCCATGAAGCAAGAGGGTGAGTCATGGGTCTCCGAGAAGGACTCTGGAATATTGTCCTTTGGGTGCATGGGTCCCAAGGTGGCACAGAAGGCTGACAACTGGTGCTCAGAATCAGGTGAGAGGTCAGTTGGGGCACTCCAACAGACAGCTTCAAGGTGAGGGTTGTCTTTACGTGTAGGACCTCTCATGGCAGACATGTCTCTGCATGAAAATCCATCAGTCCTTCACTGGGCCCTCTTGTCCAGACTACTGAAGCCCACCCTCCTCTCCTAGCCTCCCCCCTTGGCCCAGCCCGGGGAAGCACAGCGCGCAATTGGAAGAACGGGAATTACAGAGACACCAGAGCTGGCTGGCTGACCGCCTGACCCCATTAGAGTAGTGGTTTTCAACCCTACTCTTCATAAGCTGGTTCCGATCTCAGTTCCGTGGTTGGCAGCCTCCAGGTCAGTTCCGTCCCATCAAGGTGTCCAGTCCCGGCTCCCGGCTCCCCTCTGTTTGTCCAAGAAGGGTTTGGACACTGAAAGACAAAGATAAGCAGGAGCATGTAGAGAAAAGGGTTTTATTATGACTTCTGGTAACTGGCCCTGAAATCCTGCTGTGGTCTATAGGAGCAAACTCAAAGAGATGTTGGTAGTATGTGGAACTCTGGAAGAGAAAGGCAGGATTCCACTGAAGAGGAAGAAATAATGTGTTTTTTTTTTTTTAAAGATTTTATTTATTTATTTGACAAAGAGAGACACAGAGTGAGAGAGAGGGAACACAAGCCATGGGAGCGGGAGAGGGAGAAGCTGCTCCTGATGTGGGGCTCGATCCCAGGACCCTGGGATCATGACCTGAGCCGAAGGCAGCAGCTTAACAACTGAGCCACCCAGGAGCCTTGGACACAGGGTTTTTTAAAAAGTAGTTAGGTATACTCTGTTTAAATGATTTATTTAAATCATACTTACATTGTATAATTAAAGGTGAAAATTTATATGCTGAAGACTTTCGAAGTTGAATGATTAAAAACCAATTTTTTGGACTGGTGTTCTACAGCAGGAGCCCACAAACTTTTTCTGTGAAGGGCCAGGTAGCAAATTGTTTTAGGCTTTGCAGGCTGTCACAACTATTCAACTCTGCCGTTGTGACACAAAAGCAGCTTTTGAGAGCATCTGAGCGAATGGGCAGCAATATGTTCCAATAAAATTCTATTTACATAAACAGGCAATGGGCCAGACTTGGCCTGAGTCACAGTTTGCCAACCCCTGTTTTGTAAACTGAGAATCAATTAAGCATGAGCGTGGGAATTATTTAGACCATGAAGTCATAAATCAAAAGCCATAATCCACTTGAGGTGGCTTTCCCAAGCTGAACGTATCAAAATTTGAAGTAAATATTTTGCGAATCCAAGCCTAAAAGTCTACAACTCCAATTTCCAGTTAAAAAAAAAAAAAAAAAGGTCAGGTCTCAGTAAAGCTGTAGAAAACCCATCGTCCATGGTGAAGTTTGGCTTCTTGACCTTTCAGATCAAGAGTATATGGAATTAGGTATTCACGTGAGTAAAGCATCTCATAGACAAGTAGCCTTGAAGTTGCTTTACCAATGCTCTCTTGGATTATTTTTGCCACATTTTAGGCAATCGATTCTGTTGTGTAAAAATATGTTGAGTTTGTTAGCGTTAAGATAGATGTTTAAGTTATTTTTAATGCTCTTGAAATTAAACAATCGTTATTTGAAGATTTAAAAATTAACAAATATTGTGCAAGTAATTCTAGAAAAAGAACTGGTCTGTGACTAGAGATAAAAGTGTTAAGTTTGTGATTGTTTTCTTGTTTGCAAATGACAGAAAACCCAAATCAGATTGGTTTAAACCAAAAGAGAAGTTACTAGCAGAGGTGTGTGGCTTAATAAATAGATTCAATATCACGGGGACCCAGTCTCTCTCCATCTTAGCTCTGTTCTCCATGTCAGCTTCCTTTGCAGGCTCTATAAAGTCATGAGATGGCTGCCAACACCTACAGGGAAACATCCTTTAGGTTCCAGTCCGGTGAAAAAGAGAACACCTCTCTTCCCAAAGTCCCAGTAAGTCTCACACCTCTCATTGACTCTAGCTGGGTACCACACCCCTGGCTAGCCCAAGACTGTGGCCAGGGATTTGCAGGGCTCCCAAATGGCCCTCACCCTCATCCAGGTAGCCACAGGGCAGAGTAAACTCTGCTTGAAGCATGTGGTCTGCTTGCTGTGGATCACAACTGAGGAAAATGAGGGAAGGCTAGATGGGATCTGAATGGCAAAGCCAAGAGCTACACCGTTAGGTTTTTTTGTTTTTGTTTTTTGTTTTTTAATCTTCTCTTGAGAAACCCCATTGGCCTCCTTCATTCTTAGCGTCAGGTGTGATTGGCCTCACAGCTGTCTCTTAG
Source organism: Lontra canadensis (assembly GCF_010015895.1). Classification (NCBI taxonomy): domain Eukaryota; kingdom Metazoa; phylum Chordata; class Mammalia; order Carnivora; family Mustelidae; genus Lontra; species Lontra canadensis. The sequence goes on from NW_022630996.1 coordinate 10,746,633, forward strand.
CATATTGCTTCCTACCATAGCCAACTTCTAATTTATCTGTAGTGGTGCAAGTGTCCAGGTCAAGCCTTCCTGTATAGCCTACTCCACATACAAAATGGTGCATCCAGATGGGACCACCGTGCATTATATATGGAGAGGCCCAGTGCTTTTCTCCTTCCAAAGTACCTGGGGCTGGAGGAGCTGCTTCAAATTTGGAATTATTAGATGTTTAGATGTGAAAATGTAATGGAAGAGTTTTTAATCCTTCATGTGTCTGGGGAAAGATCATGGGTTCCCAGAGAAGCCCTATGTTCTTAAATTCCTCTCATTGTCTGAGCTAATTATTAGAACTTGATTTCCCTAACTTGAAACACAAGGGTTATAAATAATCATGTGTAAATGTGCTGTGTATGGAGAACCTCAAGCTGGTGTGTGTATGGGATGGCAGGATGGTTCCAGCAGGTGAGGGAGAGAAAGGCCACCAGCTGTGGCAGCTAAACTGTGCAAGAGTTGTGTAATACCAGTTACTTTCAGGTAAGAGATGGCAGCAGAAGCCAGGCCAGGCCAATGATGAGTGCAGGGACCATGGTCTGTGGGAGTGACTTCTAAGGGGTGGAAGGTAGAAGAAAAGGAGAGTGATGGCTTGGCTCCTCATTTGAGCTACTGAGGAGGGTGGGGGCTACATGGGCAGCAGCAGTGGTCAGAAGCTAAAGGACTTATCAAGGAACCATATGAGACAAAGTGTGTCAGGCCCAGAGGAGAAGACTTAAGGAGTGAGGAATATTCTGGAACATATTGTATGGGCAGCCAAACAAAGTGGATAACAGGAAACCGTCTTTCTGTTTTACCTCAGCCGATGAGCTAACCATTTTACCTCATACCATGGGGGAGTTTAACTGTATGCCTAAACAAGCAGCAGGGAAAGGCATAGCCAAGAAAGGCAAGACCTTCAATGTGGGGGAGGATTGAGTCTTTAAGAAGTCAACTTCTTCCATGTTATCTCAGAAGGTGACAGGGAAAAGAGATGTCTGACATGAGCCCAATTTTGCCTCTGTGCCCAGATCTGTGAGGGTAGGGGTTGTGGTGGGGCAGCAAAGGCACCCCCCCAACTCTGCCCTACACCCCGGGCCTTCCTGGAGCAACAAAGCCCAGGCTGCTCACTGCAGAGATCCACGTGAACGGTGGCACGTGATGTCTGTCTTCACTTCATAACTTGCCCAGTTGGGAACTGGGCATTTAGTGTGTTCAACAGAGGTGGGAACCCATGCCGTCCCAAAGCTGAGCAGTCTCACTTTCACCACTGAGGTGAACTCGGGGTCCCTCCCTCTCCCCTGGAGCCTCATCCTTTACTTCTTCAGATCCAGAGGCCATGTTTCCGTAAGGATCTTCTTGGCCTCTGCAGGCTGTAGAACAAGACTATCTGGGCTTGAACCTCAGCTCCTACATCGGTTATGAACCTTGAATGAGGAGCTTAACAGGACCATCAACATCTCGATTTCTTAATCCGTGAAAGAAGAATGTGAATGCTAATTTGGGGTGAGTGTTATGTAAGGCAATACAAAAAAAGGTGTAACACAGTGGACATAGCTGTGTATTTGGTAAGGTCAGCTCCTTACCTCCGGCTTTCCTGTCATAGCCCGAATCAGGTCTCTCTTGTTCCTTGTCAAACATCTCATTTTTGTATTTTTCAGGGCTCCTCTTGGACCAATTCCCACCAATGCGTGTGTGCATCCCACCGTGTGTTTCCTGAACCTTAGAACTGAGTGCCACCCATTCCAGAACATTCCACCGCCAGGAGTAGCTGGCACTTGGGTGGCTTTGGGCTTTACAGAGTGGGCAGGGGGTGGTGATTATTCAGAGTTTTTGAGGAGGATCCTGTGCAGAGTAAGGGCAGGCGTGCACTTTCCTGGACTTCTCTCTCTGAAAGGTGGGTTAGACGTTTCCTCATGTTAGGGAGACAGACACCTAAGGATTAGAAGCATTTTTTTCTCAGGTTCTCCCCTGAGGGCTTCGCTCCACCAATGCACCTTGACAGTTTCTCCCAGATCAACAGCAATATCCTTTGTCTCATGATGACTCCATGACAGCATCTCAGAGCCCAGGCTGGTCAGACTCTCTCTTCGTTGCTTTCCTTTCCAGCTCAACTCATCGTAAAGAATCAGCTTTTAAAGATTGCAAAGCCTGTGCGTGCCACCCAGGGCCTCACCCTCACCCCCCTCTTTTCTCTGCACACTGGAATCTGGCTTCCAGAAAGTACTCTCGTGCCACTCCCAAAAGGCTGCACCTGATTTATTTCCATAGTGTCATAGAGGATCATTAACTTCTCTACACTTTCTCAAACTTATTAAATTATGAAACATGTGCTGCACCTGAGTGTACCTTGGTCTCCTGTGGTGATTGGAGGGGCGAGAAGGGAAGTCTGGAAGCCCCACCCTCCCCAGAGCCAGCCCAGCCCAGGATCTCTCTCTTTCTCTCTCCCTTTTTTTGGCAGACAGTGAAGACGTTAATCTCTTTCAGTTGAAGCAGGTTCCCTTTGTTTCTGTCCTGAGAGGAGGCCAACAGGAGCTGACCCCAGGTCGCCATGAGCTCTGCTATCACCGGCTGGGAGCACCCCGACCCTTTGGTGAGTGCTGCTGAAAGAGAGGGAAAGAGAAGAGAGGGGCAGGTAGAATGGAAGAAGGGCATGGAAGGGGGTCCCGGCTGGGGGCCCTGGTGCCCTAATTCACTATTCATGCTCAGGACGTGTGGCTTACGTTCGAGGCAAGATTTTAGATTATTAGACTGGTATGCAGCTGCCCTCCAGATCCCCCCATCATGAGGCCAAGACTCCTCCCTGAGCACTAAACCCGGCTAGTGCATTCTCAAGCAGGGAGGAAGCGCTGGAAGATTCTTTGAGTTTTGTCTTTATTCACAGTTGGTCTCTGCTGAATCTAAATGTCTAAATATTTGCTTTCCGGGCTCCTCCGTGTTATGATTTCTTTGATCAGAAGGACTTTCTAAAACAAAGCAAAGGGAAAGAGAGAGGGCATCAGAGAGTGAGACAGAGAACCAGTATTTACCAAAGCACCAGTACCCCCCGGGCACTCTGTGTTTTATTTTCTTCCTTCCAAGCCAGCGAAGCAGGTGCTTCTGTTCCTGGATGAGGAACCTGAGGCCCAGAGAAGTGACAGTGACATCTCTGGAGGCTTCTCCGGCAAGTCCTTGAGCCCTGGCCCCACCACCTTCCCAACCCGTTTTCGAGCACCTGCAAGTAGCCGGGTGAACGGAGTCAAAGAGTGAAGACACTCTTGTTTGAGCCACCACTCCACAACAGGTGGCAAGAGCGCCTCTGCGCCAGGGCCCGACGGCAGCCCCGGGTGCCTGGGGGCTGGGTGTCACCCGCAAACCTGGGCCCGGTCCCCGCAGCTGTCCTCGGAGGCCACCCCCGGGGAAGAGGCCCCTCGGCCGTCTTTTCCAGGAACTCTTGGGAGGCCCTTCAGACATCTCTCCGCTTATCTCTTCAGAATTCTTTCTGCCCCTACTGTCATGGAAACAACGAAATCGAAGCAAACAACTGCCTTGGGAAATCAGAGACTTCCACACGGCAGTTCACCTGCGGCCACAGGGAGCGGGGCGGGTCTGGGCCTGCACCCACCCTCTCTCCAGCGGTCCGTCTTCTCTTCGTCTGCAGCCACACTCTTCAGGGATGTGTCTGGTTTCGCATGCATGTTGCCCTGCTAGAAACTTTGAGGGACGTTAAGGAAGGGGAGACAGCTTCCTGACCCCGAAAGCTTATGGCCTAGCTAGGGGAACACAGGACACGCAGAAATGCTTCTGGTCCAAGAAAGAGGATGGTGAATTATGCAACAGAGAGGCGCGGGGAGAAAACTCCTGTGGGTGTGGGGAGGTCGGGAGAAGTGATTGGGAGGAGGCGTTGAGCTCTCGCAAGTGGGAAGGGGAAGCAGGGGACTCCAGGGGGCCCTCAGGGGGAGCTAAGATGCTGACGCAGGATAACAGAGGCCACATTTGGAGAAACCTGGACAACCCCATTGGCTAGCGCCGGGTGCATGGGAGTGTTAGCCAACAAACCTAGAGGGCCAGGCCTGCGACCAGAATCTTGGGGGTGGGGTGTGAGGGGAGTCAGTGGGGCAAGGGACCCCTCTTCCTCCCGGGAACCCCATTGCTGTCCCTGCACCTGAGTCTCTCCCTGCCTGTCTGTCTGCCCCAGGCCGTCGGGCGCTGCTCCCACTTACACTGGCACGCTGCTTCCACTCGTTCGGTCCACACTGAGCACGGGTGTTGGCTGCTGTTGAAGCCGGGGCCACATGGAGGAGTAAGGCCTAGTCAGCGCATTCTAGGACCTTCCAGCCCCGCAGCAAAGATGGGTGCAGTAGCCGTCTGTTGGAGTAACTGCGCCCTGAGGAGAGCTTTGGCAGGTGTAGACATAGGGCCACGGGAGCGCCTCTGAGGGCAGCTCCAGCATTCTGGGGCCAGGATCCCCAGCTACCTGTCTGGAAGGGAGATCTGCCCCATTTTCTGACCTTGGAGTTGGCCCCCACCCCTTTTCCACAAAGCGGCTGCTGTGCAGATGGGCCTCAGGCAAAGCGGCCTGTCCCCTCTCGGGACCCCGGACCATACATTCAGGCCCTGCTGATGTACAATGTGGAAAATACTGGTCTTTTTTTTGTTGTTGTTAAGATTTTATTTATTTATTTGACAGAGAGAGAGATCACAAGTAGGCAGAGAGGCAGGCAGAGAGAGAGGGGGGAAGCAGGCTCCCCGCCAAGCAGAGAGCCCAATGTGGGGCTCGATCCCAGGACTCTGGGATCATGACCTGAGCCGAAGGCAGAGGCTTATACTGCTGAGCCACCCAGGTGCCCCAAAATACTGGTCTTTTGAGTCTGGACCTCGACATCCCAAACTGGCCAGCCGTGATCTCTGTGCCATGGCCTCTTGCCCCTGGCAGGCCGTCCATCCCCTGAAGTGAGACTAGGAAGTCCACTTGCTTCCTTCTAAAATGCCCAGGTGTGTCCCTCTCTTGTTCCCAGCAGAGGGTGGATGACGGGCTCAACTGTCACCATGATGGCCAAGGCGGGAAGAAGGCTGGGCAGGCCGGGAGCTCCAGCAGCAGCCAGCCAACCTATAGCGTCCTGGATGTCCCCCCGTGGTACCTCTGCATTCTCTTGGGCATCCAGGTAACACCACCCAGCAGGCATGGGGTCCAAGGAGGCTCTGCCTCAAAAGCCACACGCATGACACCGGGGCCGAATTGGTCAAGAACCACAGCTTCAGTTACTAATATTCTTGTCTTTCTGGTCTTCCGCATTGTTGACCACTGGGGGAACGCCAAGCTCCTCGTGTCTGTCTCTCTCTCTCTCTCTCGGTGGGGGTGGGGGGATGGGAGTGGGGGGTTGGAATTAGCAGAGGATTCTCCCTCATGCTAAAACACCAAGGACACCAACTGCATCATTTTCACGAGACCTATTTCAATTTATATGATTCGCAACAATTTAAAAAATGTGATGAGCAGAGCTTGGGGAATTTGGGGAGACAGGCACTGTCAAACACTTGTGTTTGAACACTACTGGATGCAGCCTTTCTGGATGACCACTGATGGTTTCTATCAACATGTAAATCATGTGCCCTTTAACCCAGTCCCCAGAGCTTAAGAATTTCTCTGTACGAGAGTACGAGGGCAAGACCTGTTAAGATAAGTACAGAGATGGTCTTGTAACATTAATGGCGATAGTAACATCAAACCCCACAACAAACAAATAAGCAAAACCCTAGAAACAACCCAATTATCCTTCAAAGGGAATGGGTCTAGCAAATTGTGACACATTTGAGCAGGTGACTTTTGTATGCAGCTGTTAAAAAGAGATACATTTATCATGCAGTTAGGGAATATTCCCCAATGTGTAGATTGCTTTGGGTAGTATAGACATTTTAATGATAATCTCTTCTTCCTATCCATGAACATGGAACATCTTTCCATTTCTCTGTGTCCTCTCCAATTTCTTTTACCACTGTTTTATAGTTTTCAGAGTATAGGTCTTTCATCTCTTTGGTTGGGTTTATTCCTAGGTATTTTATTATTTTTGGTGCAATTGTAAATGAGACTGTTTTCTTAATTTCTCTTTGTGCTGCTTCACTATTGGTGTACAGAAATGCAACGGGTTTTTGTGTGTTGATTTTGTATCCTATGACTCTACCAAATTGGTTTATCAGTTCTACTAGTTTTTTTTGATGGTCTTTTGGGTTTTCATGGTATCATGTCATCTGCTAATAGTACAAGTTTGACTTCTTCCTTACCAATTTGGATGCCTGTTATTTTTTTGTTGTCTGATTGCTGTGGCTGGGACTTCCAGTACTATGTTGAAAGAAAGTGGTGAAAGTGGACATCCTTGTCTTGTTCCTGACCTTACAGGAAATGCTCTCTGTTTTTCCCCACTGAAGATGATATTAGCTGTGGGTTTTTCCTGTGAATTATGTTCCCTCTAAACTTCCTTTGCTGAGGGTTGTTGTTCTTTTAAAATCATGAATGGATGTTGTACTTTGTCAAATGCTTTTCTGCATCCACTGAAATGATCATATGGTTCTTACCCTTTCTCTTACTTATTACTTTCCTCTTTATCCTTTCTCTTGTCCTTTCGATGTGATGTATCACATTGATTGATTTGGGAATATTGAACCACCATTGCAACCCAGGAATAAATCCCACTTGATCACGGTGAATGATTTTTTTTAATGTATTCTTGAATTCAGTTTCCTAGTATTTTATTGAGGATTTTTGCATCTATGTTCATCAGGGATATTGGTCTATAGTTCTCCTTTTTAGTGGTGTCTTTATTTTGTTTTGGTATCAGGATAATGCTGACCTCAGAGAATGAATGTGGAAGTTTTCTTTCCTTTTCAATTTTTCAAATAGTTAAAGAATAACAGGTATTAACTCTTCTTTAAATGTTTGTTAAAATTCATCTGTGAAGCCACTTGACCCTGGACTTTCTGTTTGTTGGGCGTTTTTTGCTTATCGATTCAATTTCTTTCCTGGTTATCAGGCTGTTCAAATTTTCTGTTTCTTCCAGTTTCAGTTTTGGTATTTTGTGTTACCAGGAATGTATCCAGTTCTTCCAGGTTGTCCAGTTTGTTGGCGTAGAGCTTTCCATGATACTCTGTTGCAATTGTTTGTCTTTCTGTGGTGTTAGCTGTTATTTGTCCTCTCTCATTTGTGACTTTATTTATTTTTTCTTTTTTGATAAATCTGGCCTGAGGTGTATCAATTATATTGATTTTTTTTTTTCAAAGAACCAGCTCCTGGTTTCATCGACCTGTTCTATTGTTTTTTTGTTTGTTTGTTTATTTTTAGTTTTTCATTTATTTCTGCTTTAATCTTTATTATTTCATGTTTTTTTCTGCTGGTTTAGGTTTTGTTTGTTTTTGTTTTTTTTTTTTCTAGCCCCTTTAGGGATAAGGTTAGATTATGTATTTGAGATTCTTCTTGCTTCTTGATCTAGGCTTCTATTGCTGCAACCCTTCCTGTTAGAACTGCTTTTGCTGAATCCTAAAGTTTTGGATTGTTGTGCTTTCCTTTTCTTTTGTTTCCGTGTACTTCTTTTTTCTTCTTTTATTTCCTGGTTAACCCATTCCTGTTTAGTAGCATATTACTTAACCTCCATGTATTTGTGATCTTTCCAGATTGTTTTCTGGTGGTTGACTTCTAGTTTCATAGTGTTATGGTCAGAAAAGATGCATGGTAGGACTTTGGTCTTCTTGAATTTGTTGAGGCTTGTTTTGTGGGCTGATACATAATCTGTTCTAGAGAATGTTCTATGTGCACTTGAAAAGAATGTGTATTCTGCTGTTTTAGGATGAAATGTTCTGAATATATCTGTTAAATCCATCTGTTCCAGTGTGTCATTGAAAGCCATTGTTTCCTTGTTGATTTTCTGTTAGATGATCTGTCTATGGATGTAAGTGGGGTGTTAAAGTCCCCTACTATTACTGTATTACTATTGATTAGTTCCTTTATGTTTGTTATTAGCTGTTTAAATTTGTTTGGGTGCTCCCATATTGGGTGCATAAATATTTACAATTGTTATGTCTTCTTGTTGGATTGTCTCCATTATTATTATATAGTGTCCTTTGTCTCTTATTACACTCTTTGTTTTGAAGTCAGTTTTGTCTGAAATAAGTATCGCTACTTGGCTTTCTTTCTTTTTTTAAGATTTATTTATTTATTTGAGAGAGAGAGAGAGAGCATGAGCAGAAGGAGGGACAGAGTGAAAGAATCCTCAAGCACACTCCCTGCTGAGTGTGAAGGCCAATGCAGGACTCTATCTTACAACTCTGAGATCGTGACCTGAGCTGAAACCAAGAGTCAGATGCTTAACTGACTGAGCCACCCAGGTGCCCTCCTCCTGTCTTTCTTTTGACATCCATTTGCATGATAACTATTTCTCCCTCACTTTCAATCTTTAGGTGTCTTTAGGTTTAAATGTGTCTCGTGTAAGCAACATATAGATGACTTTTTTTAAAATCCTTTCTGACACCCTGTATTTTTATCGAAGTGTTTAGTTCATTTACATTCAAAGTAATTATTGATTGATATCTGTTTATTGCCATTTTATTACTTGTTTTGTGGTTGTTTCTGAAGATTTTCTCTGATCCTTTCTTGTCTTTCTCTCTGTCATATTTTGTTGATTTTCTTTAGTGACATATTTGGATTTATTTCTCTTTATTCTTTGCATGTTTATTAGTGGTTTTTGATATATGGTTGTCATTAGGTTTGTCTATAACTTCTTCTACAAATAGCAGTCTGTATTAAGTTGGTGGTCGTTTAAGTCTAAACCCATTCTTTTCTCCTCTCCTCCCATTTTTTTTTTAAGATTTTATTTATTTATTTGACAGAGATCACAAGTAGGCAGAGAGGCAGACAGAGAGAGAGGAAGGGAAGCCAGCTCCCTGCTGAGCAGAGAGCCCGATGCGGGGCTCGATCCCAGGACCCTGGGATCATGACCCGAGCTGAAGGCAGAGGCCCCAACCCACTGAGCCACCCAGGTGCCCCTCTCCTCCCATGTTTTAAGTATATGATATTATATTTTATATTTTTGTGTGTATGTGAGTTCCTTGACTTATTTTTTTTATAGAAATATTCATTGTTACTGCTTTTGTGTTTCCTGCCTTTGTACTGTCACTTTTGGTCTCTCCTTTCCACTCAGAGTGTCTCCTTTAATACCTCTTGAGGGGTTGGTTTAGTCGTCATGAACTCCCTTAGTTTTTGTTTGTCTGGGAAACGTTTTCTCTCTCCTTCTGTTTTTGAATGATGTTCTTGCTGGATAGGGAGTATTCTTGGCTGTAGATGTTTCCCATTCAGCACTTTGACCAGATCATGCCACACCCTTCCGCCTTGCCATGTTTCTGTTGAAAAATCTCCTACTAGCTTTCTGGGTTTTTCCTTGTAAGTTAATGACTTCTTTTGTCTTACTGCTTTTAAGATTTTTTCTTTATCATTATAGTTTGCAGGCTTAATTACACTGCATCTTGGTGTGGGTCTGCTTTTGTTGATGTTGTCCGGAGTTCTCTGTGCCCCCTGGATCTGGATGTCTGTTTCCTTCCTCAGATTAGGAACATTTTCAGCTATCATTTCTTCAAATATATTTTCTGCCCCCTTTTCTCTCTTCTTCTTCTTCTGGGACTCCTATAATACAAATGTTATTACATTTGATGGATTTCCCTAATCCATTCTTGTTTTGTGTAATTCTTTTTTCTCTTTTGTTCAGCTTGATTACTTTCCATGACTCTGCCTTCGAGGCCACTCATTTGTTCCTCTGTTTCTTCTATCCTGTTTTTCATCCCAACACATCTGCTCCCCATTTTGTTTACTGAGCCCTTATAGCTCTGCTGTGTTATTCCTTATCTCTGTGTTAAGGGTCTCACTCACGTCTTCCACTCTTTTCTTAAGTCTGGTGAGTATCCTTATGATCATTGCTTTAAATTCTCTGTGAGGCATGTTACTTATGTCTGTTTTGATTAGCTCTCTAGCCATGGCCTTGTCCTGTTCTTTCATCTGGGATACATTTCTCTGTCTCCCCATTTTGTCTGCCTGTGTCTGCTTCTGTGTGTTAAGAAAGTCAGCTATGACTTTGGCTCTTCAAAGTAGCGACTTGGGCGCCTGGGTGGCCCAGTTGTTAAGCATCTGCCTTCAGCGCAGGTCATGATCCCAGAGTTCTGGAATCGAGTCCTGTATCAGGCTCCCTGCTCCATCTGGAGTCTG